>NC_140589.1:1434626828-1435226828 GCF_964204655.1 Triturus cristatus
TCACAACATTAACAGGCACCATGGCAAACTCCGCCCACCCACAGAACTCCACGTAGCGTGGCAGAGTTTTTAGTTACTCCTACTAGTTCCGTGTATCGCGACTTTGCGAACTCCGCCCCGGTCTAACAGAAAGACTCACGCACGATTAACAAATGCATGCTAGGACTCCTTCCCCAGAACCTGAAAAATAAACTGAGCAGGTGCTACACAATGCTGGGACTCACTGTGGTGAAAAGACGTATTGTAATTCACTGGCTGAGTGCACGTCCCCCAACTCGGGAGGCCTAGATGAAAGATTTACTTGAATGGGATGGGGTGGAAGAGACACACATGAGGCGGATTAGGAGGGATGAGAAGGCGGAAGATGCCCTCCTTGCTTGGGGGGCGATGACACAGGCATTACTGGAATCCCCTCAGGGTGCCTTGCCTGGCCAGGCTGATGAAAGGAGTCAAACTGAAGGTATTATCTCAGGACGCGATCCTGGTATGCTTGGTCCCAACTGATTACCGTATTGATAAAAGGTGATGGGCGAACAGTATTTTGAACAGAGGTTATTTCACATGATCTGAACCACTAAAACCATACAAAGCTGAGGGAGAGGTATGGAGTGGGGGTGACAACTGTTGAAAACTGTATTAGTTTTGGTGATGTTGTTTGGTTATTATGATGTGTTTTGTTTCCTTGTTGGAAACGCGACAATGCATGTATAGTATGGTCTTATGCCATAAACAGTTATGGTTAGATGACATAACATGTATGCTATAATCTATCCTTTATGTGCTATGCAAAATGCAAGCAGCTCTAATACTCCTGGGCTGCTCAATAACCCATATTGCTATTGCACTACTCAAGGGATAGACTGGGTCATTCAAAATGGCTCCAGAAAGATCAACTCCTTTCTCAATCAAAATAGGCTATCAATGTGCATTTGCTGTCTTTGCCACAGGAGGCCTCCTGTTCACCCACACTGTTCAAAGCTGTATGATTCAACGGGTACAAACAATAAACCAGGTACAGTCCCAAAGGGCCCAATGAGCCAAGGAGTCAGGCAAACATCACCAGATTTCTAGTCCTCACATACCACTGGATCAAAGAGAGTTTCCTCTGCCTGAATTTAGCTAAAATGTAGATCCCTGTACCATGGGGACAGATCACGAAATGCTTCCTTTTGTATGGCTCACGGGCCTAACAACCACACAAACCCATAACTTACAGATTGTGAAGTCTGGGAATCATATTTGACACAGATTGATGGTACACATTATAAATGTATTCTGTCATCGACTGAATCGTCTTGCAATTACAAATGTTCTGTAGAATGTAAACCAACTACCAAGCTCTTTTATGGTGCAATGGATTACTGTAACCTAATCATATTGGTCTGCCATGAACGATCAAAGACAAAATGCACACTGCACAATCAGATTGTCAGAATGTGCTAAATCTACAGAAACATGATCATGTAAAACCAAACCACAAAACACTCACTGACTCAGTGTGAAGGTTAGTGACAAATTCACAATATTCTGTGCTTTGCTTTGGTCCTACTGGAAAGCTACTTGATGGATACACAATCTGGCATCACATTACACTCGTGCCAGAACCCTGTGCCTGGGCAAATAGCACCCCATCTCACAAGGGGCTTTCACACAAGCTAAATGTAGGGGCTAACCACTGGCTCCCCGGGTGCCAAACTCGAACCACAGTCTGAGGGGCCAACCTAACCACCTTAGCTTCAAGAGATGCTTGACGGAAGGACTATGAGACAGGCATTCGACTTAAAACTGGTGAGGAGTTGGGTAGCAATTAAGGAATACAGATTAGAGGCTCAGTCCATGCATTACATTGGATTCCAACTATTCAAGAACCTGTAGAATATATTCACGTACTATGCTAGACATTGCTATTTGCTCTACAAACAGAAAGAAACACAAATATAGAACAAAAGAAAAAAAAAACAAATAGAGACGAAGTGGGTAAGAAAGAAAAGGAAAGTTTCGTGTCTGCTTCATTTCTGGGATCTTAACTGGTAAAAGTGAGATGTTTTGTGCATTTCTTTACCCCAGCTTGGATTACAACGCTTGCTGAATGCCATCTGTGTGAGTCTATAGAGATAAGTAGTCAAAATTATGTTTGGAAATCATTTATTTGGATAGAAATACCATGATAAGCGAGAGACTACATCCCCTGCAGGGCATTCTACATAAAATCAGACTAGAAGTTTCAAATTAGGGAATTACATGAATAAATTAAAAGAAGGAATGCGCGCATGGGCAATACAACTGCGTCGGGGTCACATGTTTGTGGCAATGGCACGGATTAGTCAAGGTAAGACATTGGCTAATAAATGGAGGGAACAGTTTTTCTTGACTAAAAGTCAGCCACCGTGTAGTTGCCAAACAAAATGTATGGATGTAATAACGATGAGCACGTGGACAAATAATCCAAGCAGACAATATTCCATTTGGGGTCAGGGCGGGAGAGAACAGAGAGTGACATTCAAGAGGGGTTAGTCGAATAATCCGATCCACATGGTGGACGGCAGGAGACCTTCTCGTGAAACAACATTTGAGTGTGTCTTCTTCAGGCGGACTTTCCATGAACCCGCCGAGGAATGCAGTCTAGGAGCACAGAGGAAGCAGAACAGCAGAGGTTACAGAAGTGGTAAATGTAGGCTCTTTCTGAATAAGCAGCTCCGCGTTCAGACTGTCAGGAGACTCCAGGCTGTAGACACAAAGGAAGGCCACAGTTCCCCAAGCCAACTCTTTTGTATCAGATCCCCCTAATTAGGGTTATCTGGTTAAGCTCATTGATGAGCCCAGGCGCACAGAAGTTATTGTGCACTGTAACACACACTCGTCCACACAATAGAGCGCGATGTTAGTGCGACCCCAGGGTGCTTTCAATGTATGAGGGTGAAAACCTTCAAAGGGAGTTTCCTCCACATGAGGCCTGCCTCTGCTCCTTCAGTCTTTTATTTCTGTGCCAGGCAGCTTGTATCCCGTTCACGTCTCATTGTGCCCTGCACAGCGCCCTGCATACCACCTTCTCTTGAATGGATGTGGGGGGCAACTGATTAACTAGATGCTCGGCGGGGGTTAAGGCATAGCTGTCCTCCTTCTGCCTCTTATTTCCTGTACCCACCCTGTGCAATAATCTGTTTTACTGAAACAATATTTTTGTCGCTGGCCTAACTGAGAAGAAAGTTGACTCTTGTGTTTCTCCTTGGCAGGCTGGCGTGGTGTTTGTTTTACGGGAATGTATTTGAAAAAATTAGCGCTCACAGTGCTTAATTTGTTTTTAAAAAAGTGCCAGGGAGCAGAGTTTAGTTCAGAAGCCGCATCCGGCGCTATAGAAGGTCTGGGTGCCGTATTTCAAAGCTGTTTAATCTTGATGTCACCTGATGCCTTTTTAATCCATGACCAGACAATCTCTGCTCAAAAGTGAGTGTCGGTGGGCCACACCTGCAATCACCGGCTCAAATTAGGCACTGGCGTTGACACAAGGGTGCAACATGTTTCTTTTTTAGGTCTCGTGAGCCAAAGGCTCGAAGAGACATTTTATATCTGGGCTTTTCAAAGTGCTGCCGTGGCCTAAAGCTACAGTGCACGTGAACGTGCACGCGCGCAGCGCCATGCGTCTGAACTCCGTAGCGATCGAAATCACGATCACTTTCACTTTCGCGGGCTCTGGCATTCCCCCCTCCCTTCTCGCCCAGCCCTTCTTGTTTTCTTTACCGAGGCTCCAGCTGCCGCGCTTCATGTTTGGCGTAAATCACCTTATCTTCCCGTTCCATCCCCCACCACCTCCCGTATGTCGCTGCTGATCCAACAGCCCCGTAAATCTTTTTTTTTTTTTTAAAACCGCAAATAGGTAAAATGTTGATGGTCCTCCCTTCATTACTTCTGTGGGAGTCACCTCACCTCTCGTCACATAACATACTTGCTCTTCCATTGGGCGACCCCGTGTCACATGACATTGTAAACCTTTCAGCAATGGTGTTCGTCTATGTGCACTCCCCTTTCCCAAATGTGCCGTTAATATCCTCATTACTTGGAATTCCGATTCAGTGCCAATTCCCGGCGTAAATCACCTTATCTTCCCGTTCCATCCCCCACCACCTCCCGTATGTCGCTGCTGATCCAACAGCCCCGTAAATCTTTTTTTTTTTTTTAAATCCGCAAAAAGGTAAAATGTTGATGGTCCTCCCTTCATTACTTCTGTGGGAGTCACCTCACCTCTCGTCACATAACATACTTGCTCTTCCATTGGGCGACCCCGTGTCACATGACATTGTAAACCTTTCAGCAATGGTGTTCGTCTATGTGCACGCCCCTTTCCCAAATGTGCCGTTAATATCCTCATTGCTTGGAATTCCGATTCAGTGTCAATTCCCGGAGTAAATCACCTTATCTTCCCGTTCCATCCCCCACCACCTCCCGTATGTCGCTGCTGATCCAACAGCCCCGTAAATCTTTTTTTTAAAAAAAAATCCGCAAAAAGGTAAAATGTTGATGGTCCTCCCTTCATTACTTCTGTGGGAGTCACCTCACCTCTCGTCACATAACATACTTGCTCTTCCATTGGGCGACCCCGTGTCACATGACATTGTAAACCTTTCAGCAATGGTGTTCGTCTATGTGCACTCCCCTTTCACAAATGTGCCGTTAATATCCTCATTACTTGGAATTCCGATTCAGTGCCAATTCCCTTTGGGCCTGAATCGGACGGCTGTCTACTTCAGAGCTTGTTTAAAGGTATCATTTAGAACGTTTTTTAATATTGTTTCCTTCATGTTCCTTCATGTTAATACTTAAAAAGGTAAAATGTTGAAAAACCAACCACAGGCCGTGATTCTGCTGTACGTGATCGCTGCAAATATCAACTGTACAATATTGGGTATCTCCCTCAGCAAGCAAGTGAGGCGTCTGCTTGACTGTTATCAATAAACTCAAGACTCAAATGCTTTTAAAAAATCATAATCATTTCTCTTCTAAACCCCTTAGGTTTTGATGTGCTTTGTTTATAAATTAAACGTTACAGGAGCGAAATGGGGAAGACCTGCAAGGCCGGGTGCTAAGGCACATTGCTGATCGGTGGCATAAAAGAGCCACACAAAATCCAGGCATGGGCATGCTCTGAGCACCCACAGACAAAAACATTCTTCACTAACTGAGCAATTAAGGTGCTATAATGCTGTTGACTGGAAGCACGCGGCTCCATTACCAGCAGCACCGCCATAAAGTATTGAATCATATGGGTGCAGATAAGCACACTACTCCACAGCAGACTATTAAACCAGCATTTTATCTTTTATATAACGCTGTTTTGTTTTATTATTCCTCCCTAGTTCGTGAATAATTGTTTATCAGGACACTCTAAAGCTGTTCCTGGGTGTACAAGGACGTGGCCACGAAGTTCTAAATGGACTTTCTCAGAATTCACACTTTGCCCCAAAGTGAGGCTGGAACTTTTTGTGTTTAGGTTTCTATTTTTTTAATTAAGGTTTACGAACAAGCAAAAGAACAATACAACTTTAGGGTGGTCACACCCATCAAGAAAACTACACCCTGCCACCCCGTCTGTTGCTCCCCTTCCCTTGCCAAAGTTACAGAGTTCCATTGCTCAATTTCCCTGACATCTCAGTATAGGCCTCCATAACATTTTTAACTGCTTTGCAGAAATTTACCCCAATAGTTCCCAGTTTTTGTATCTAACCCGTCCTACCTAAACCCAGGTCAATGTAGATTATTCAGAGATACTAAATGGCAATTCCTCTGCAGCAATACTTAACATTCATAAGGTTAATATTTTAAAGTTTTACATATAATTAACTGCCTGACACAGGTGAAATAAGTATACTGGACCAAGTGCAGTGTAAACTACTGACCGTTCACACTGGTGTGTTCTATAGTGTGCGGACTGGATCTGGCAGAGTACATTCATCACCACACAATGTTTTGCAGTGCTGCATGTGGGTTATCTCCCGAATGGGGGCATAGAATAGACTCATACAATGCTATGTACTGAAGCACATGGTCTGCCTCTCTCACCATACACAGGCGCACCACTGTCTCTGGCACTGTACAATGAATCCCTACACCTAGCTGTGCACTGCCACTTGTAGTCTGTTGCTTGCACCATATAGTTAGACACACACACACAGAGTTTTTAATCGCATCATATAGTCCGTCTTTGGTGCTATGTAATAGCTCACCACTGGCAGTGCTGTTGTACTGAAGCATGGGATTTTTCTCTTCCACAGTGCAGTGACTTAGCAACCACGGAGCTCTTTTCTACTGTATGTATTCCGTCTCTTTCAGTGTACACTGAATCGTTACACACACAGTGCAGCGTCCTGCAGTAAATGACCAAAGGGAGGGGGAACTGGATACATAATGAGCCTTTAAGTTTCAATCGATTTTCTATTATGCTGATTTTGTGCATTGGCTGCTTTCCCTACAGCTTGCAAAAGCTTAAGAAATTAAATGTTTTGTTGATCTGTTAGGTGGGATTTCATAGAAGTTAGAAACATGGATTGGCATTCCACGCCTTTCTGTTCCATTTCATTCATCTTGCTTTTTTCAGTTTCGCTCTGCTTTCATAAATTATTTTCTTCTCCTGTTTATATTTGTTTTTCTCTATTTCCTGCTTTATTTCATTTGTTAATTTATGGCCATTTTTGCATTTTAAAATTTTAAAAAAATTATTCTTTCTTTATTGTGCCGTTTCCATTTTCCCCTCTATTTTTGTCACCCCCTTTCCTCAGATTCGTTCCATCTCCATTTCATTTTCCTCCTTTCTCTAGCACCCCTTCTGTTTCCATTTTCTTTCCTCTTTCACTCCTTTGGTAGGTAAAAGACATTGAGCAATGCCAATACCTCTAATTCTCACAAATGCGAGACCGATTTGCATTGCAAATGCTTGTTTATTTTTAGTGCCCATACTTTGGACAATCTTGCTCTGGGCTTTTGTTGCACGCCCAGTCCCCTTTCTTTTAGAAACCGACGGTCGTGCTCAGAAGCACACGTGAACATCCTTGAGCAAGAATATATCAGTGAGGCCCAGTCCGACCTATAAATGCACTGGTTGCATGTATCACCTGTTCCAGCAGTTTTCTCAGAGGATCATATTTGCGACATAGATACCAGTGGCCAGTAGGCGATATACCCCTTTTGTATGTAAAAATAAACCAGTCACATGAAAATATTACAAGCAAGAAAGAGGTAAAGTACATGTATTTCTATAAAAAAATATAGGGGTCAAAATGAAGACATTTACTACTTATAGCCTTTGACTATTTGATAACCCGTAACTTATTCCTTAGTCATTACTCCACCATTAACCACAACCCCAGCACCAACCCTCACTCCACCCTGACATAAACCCTAACCTTCACACCAGCATTCCTAAATTTACCCCAACACTAACTCCACTCGTGGTTCAACCCTAACCCTCACACCAACATTTCTAACTTGACCCCTTAATCTTAACCAAAGTTTACCCCTTCCATTACCCCATTCATAATCCTTCCCACTACAATCCATTCTGTACAGCATTACTTATTCCATCTCCCACTGTAATCCTAACCCAACCCCTAATCTACCCTAGTCCCATGTTTTAATTTAGCCCTACCTGTACTCCCCAATTCTAATCCTAATCTTTGCCCTAACCCCCTACCCCTTTCCTTAGAGCATCCTCTACAACATCACTCCATTTTACCATAATCCTAACCCAAGACCAACAGTTTGTGTAACCCTTATTTTCTCCCACACCTCGTCCCAAGCAAATATTTCATTTTTCAGTTTCAACTTTTTTATGGTATACAACATTTTTAAAAAAAGAATATTTTTGTGTTTTCTGATTTTTGAACACAACTTTTTTTGTGCCTCTGCCCTTTTTTTCTAAACTTTTACTGTTAACCGAATACTCAGAAATCTCCTTCCTCAAAAATCACTGTGCCACACAGGACTCAAACTGTACCTCTCTGGTGAGGTCTAAGTATGCTGAAACCAGTCTGGGTTGCCTAGGTTCCCTTCCAGAGGGAACCATGCCTGGCAGTTGAGAATGGAGGGTTCCCACTGGAGCAGGGCCAATAGGGATTTGGATCTGGTTGGTTTCTGGTTGGAGTGGCATAGTGGGTGAAAATGACAGGCCGAATGTGGCTCAGAGTGGCTCAAGCATTCCTTCCATCTCATTGTCAGTTGCAATCGGGGCAGGTAAGCGCGGTGGGGCGGTGGACCAGGACGGGCGGGGCAAGTCGACAGACGGCAAAATAGGTATTATTTATGTATTTAATTTGACCTATTCTGTCGTCTGTCGACTTCCCCCCCCCCCACACTCGCCCCGCCACACCACGCTTACCTGAGCCGGCAACCGCTCCTCTTTGTTGCTTGATGTTCCTGAACAACTCAGCAGTGATTATGCAGCAGATACCTGAGCGCACACACGGCATCACTACACCAGTGTTCCGTTCTCAGCAGGGACTTATGCATTATGAGGGAATGTGACTACCGGCCCGCTAACAGATATGCAAGAACTGATCCACGCTGAGCTCATGCATACTGGTAGGCTTAAGGACCGTATATGATGCCAGGGCTATGGTCCATCATTAACTTCAAGGCTTTTCCTATTCAGGTTGAGATCTAAAATTGAGAAGATTGGCCATTAGGGCACCATCCTCAGGATTTCGCAGATTTCAGCAGCATTTATTTTTCCATCATTGAAAAGGGAAAGGAGTGTTGTGGAACAGACTAAGGCGTTACTTAAGTATGGCTACAGAATTGAAGGGACACCATATAGGTGTCACAATAGCCGTCTCTGGGGCATATTAGCAACAGACGGCGAGAAAGATCGCAAAGCGCGCTTAGCGCTTTCATATTTATCGCTGTTATTTATCACCTGGTTAGCGCGTTATTTACAACGTGTATAACCTAGGTGATAAATATTCCAACGTTAGCGCAAAAACAGCAAAAACATTGCTGATATGAGCATGTGGTCGTAACCACATAATCCACATCCCATGTAAAGTATACCCTAGTCTGAATTTTAACAGACGTTAAAATCCAGAGCTAAGAGCGCGTCAGCGCGATTAAGATTATCGCTACGCCGGATTTTGGGGTCCTTGTAAATATCGCAACGCTGGTTTAGCAATTACTTCCCATTGAGTATTGTCAGGCACACCTCCTTTGCATCTCATTAACAATGCAATGCGAGGTGTGCTGACAACGGGCGCTAAAACAAGGAAACACGCATTAGTGTGTCCTTGTAAATAAAGCGATAATATTATCATCGCTTTTCGCCCGAAAACGGACGCAAAAGCGGCGTTAATATTATCGCCAGCCCTTGATAATATGCCCCTCTGTGACTTCATCAAATGCTTTTACTTGTGGTAATTTCGAGTTGGAAAATTGTGGGAGAGCTAGGTGTTCTCCCCAGTACAAGAATGAAGGCTTTCTTGGGGATAGCTGACACCAAATTGAGTATTTAGCTATACCCACTTCTGCACTGCTCGAATGATTGACCTTCTTGAATAGTTACTATATTGAATTTGGATGTCGAAGTTCCCCGAAGCTGCTGTTTCTATTCCCAATGTTTCCACAAATGATTCCAAAAAGTGTTTGTGGGGACAGACCCTTAAATGATATATAAGATATATAAGAGTTTCAATCAGTGAATAGCTGTCCACACCTCTCACCCAATCACCCACCTGCAAAACCGTACTGAATCTCCAGTACTCAGTCAAGACCATTTTGGCAAGGAGAAAATTCGGGTAACTCAAATTTTTGCCACTTATCACTAGGTCTAGATTCTTAACTAAACCCAGCATGGCCACTTTAGGGTCGAGAATCAATCAGAAACCCACCACCTCCCACAAGGTGTTCATGATCTCTGCCCAGTATCTTTGAGCCTCCGGGCACATCCACACCGTGTGGAGGGAGTCACCCATATGGTGGGGGGCATCTTAGACAGTTAGTTACCATGCATCTACAACAGATGCATAGACGTATAGTACATTTGATGTAAAGAGTTAAAAGGGTGAGTTTAGCCAGATATCCAGCTCATGGGTGTCATCTTGGCTTCTGTCCATTCTTCCTCCATTAGAGGTCTCATATCCAACCCCCATCTTTCTTTCAGTGGCACATGAAGTTATGGGGTGTTATTAGTATTTTTATACTCATGACACATCCTTGGCTTTGTTGATTTCTATAGTGAGCTTTGTTCCAAGGGGTTTTAAGTAAGGGTACACATATGTGGTTGGATTGTGCAACTCCAGTGCACATTTAATTTGCAAGCATTTGTAGAAGCTGGATTTGTGAATGTCGAACTTCGGTGCAAAGGACTGGATGTGATCACCATCCGACATATCTTCTTTGTCATCCCTCATGCCAGACATCTGCAAGAGAGTACTACTTGTGACCAGGAAAAACTGTTCAGGTGGTTTCTTGCAGTACAGCAGGCCCACAGCTATGTTTCATCAAATAGACTGTGCGCTAGGTAAAAGGCCGGTTCACTCCTGTCTCCAAATAGCCATTTGTTCACAATAATTAGGTGGATGGATGGATTTATCACAGTTGAACTTTAAGCCAGCATATCTCTCAAATATGCCTACAGTTTTCATCATTCATCTACTGGACCACTGTGGAAAATGAACAAATGAGAGGTCCTCTGCATTTAAGAACACCCTAACTCCTGCAGCACGCACCTCCCAACCAAATCCCTGAGATTGTGCATCTCCCTGGATCCATCCTACTGTCACCTGTAATCGGGCAAGTGACACGTTACACTCTGGGAGCCGGAGATACGAACATCAACTCGTACCGGGACTGAGAGTAAAGGAATTGTTCCTCTATTCATGTGTGGATATAGTCGAGAAGAAGGATGTGTAGGAGTACCTCACATGGGGCTTTTACATTTGGAATTTACTTTCGGAATTTCTGATCCTACATTTAAAATTAATCTGATGGAATAGAGATAAGCAGCAGACTGGTTTAATCCTCCAGGATCGTACATGATAACAGGAGGATCCCTTGTGATTAGCACCCAAAGCCTAGAAGCCCTGAGGAAGTCGTAAGGGATACAATCCTGCTGCGACGAAACGCGTTGGCGCAAGGCTAAAAAGTAATAAAGGAACAAAAAGAAGAACAAGAATTTCAGCATCATGCTTTGTTTACTAGATAACTACAAACTGCAATTTTGATTGTGTTATGCATGTGCCTTGAATTTGGTTTATTCTCCCTGGATCCACTCTGCCAGAGGCTCAACAGCAGAGGTTAACAGCAGGGGCGGCTCCTCCGCTATGTCGGAGGAGCGTCGCCCCACTGCTTTTAAGCAGTGTAAAGAAAAGAAACATAAAATGATAATAACTTTAAGTTATTATAATTTTATCCTTCCTGACATGTCTTCCTGTTTTGCGTCAGATGGGTGGGTGGAGCTGCCCACTCCAAAGTGTGCAATGACTGTTTGGTCGGCTGTCTCAGGCTGCCCAAAACAGTCATGTTCACAACCCTGTTCTCAAAGCAGGCTGCATATCAGCCTGCAGGGAGAACATGCCCACCCCTCCAGCCCCTGGCTGAGCGCTGTATCACAGCGCTCAGACCAATTACAATGCTGCATTGCAGCATTGTGATTGGCTTAGGAAAGGGAGCCTGGTTGCCTGCTTCCTGTTCCTTTCAGAGGCAGGAGAGCAGAAGAGAGGGAGCAGAGAAGAAGCGGGTCCCGGTCCGAGGTAAGTTTAGATTTTTTTCAATTATCACACTCCCCTGCGCCACGCCACTTGTGACCCCCCCGCAGTCCCGCCTCGCGAAGCACGCACCCCCCCCACCCGCAAGCCATGCCGCTGGTTAACAGGAAAGATGAACGAGCATCCCCAACTGGGAGTAGGGGGAGTACAATGCAATGTTTACCCACTCTCTGGCTCTCAACGCGATGTATAGAGTTTGAACAGCTCTTAGAAATTTGGAACCTAGGTTCATTTTGGCTAGGATTAAAAGGAGAAATTTACAGTCTACCATGTTGAAGTCTTCGTGAAATTGCTTAAAATTAGAGTGCAGGCTGTCACATTTTGTTTTCTCCTGATTTTATATCTGATCACTCTACCAGGTATAAAGTCATTCTGATCTGGGTGTATGAGTGACCTACTTCCCTTTAATAGACTGTTTCCATGGCCTTTGGAAAAAGCTCTATCTCTGTATTCATAAGGGTGATTGGCCTGTAAGAAGCGCACTGATCTGGTGGTCTCCCGGGTGAAGGTATCATAGTGACTGTTCCAGTTTGTTTGTCCTCTAGATTAGCTCCAGCCATGAAAACATCTTGCAACATATTCTAAGGTGGGGGCAGTAAGTCCTGCTAGTTACTGGGAGGCTGTATGGTCTGGGGTCTTCCCTAATTGCATTTATTTAAGGACCTGAGAGACCTCAATGGAGAAATAGGTCTTCTGCTTCTCTATCTCAGAAGCACTGAGCCTGCACATGTATGAATTATAGGATGTAATCTTTTTGCTCAATGAACACTGGTGTGTATAATATATCATAGCAGTTAGAGTTGGGGTCTCCAATAAGTATCTCGGAAGCTACTGTTAGCTCACTACCAGCACCCTCAACGTAGCTCTCAACAATAGGCAACCTAGCTTATGGGATGTCACAATGAGCCTCCAGTCATGCGCAGTTGGAAACTGTGTTCTTCAGACAAAAAAGAGACTCTTGTGGGACTGTTAGTGCCATCTTCAACGTCATCCAAGACTAGTGCTTAATTTGTGAAAAAAATATGTGCCGGACCCATATAGTTTTTTAGGAGCCCACCTCCAACGCTTCTGAATGGTGAATTGCCAAATAACCAAAAATGATTTGTTTAGATTCCACCATGCCTCTCCCTTTCGCCACGCTGCACTTTATCTTTATCCCACTCTTGCAGGGTCATTCGTATCACTGCATTCTCCCTTTGTAACTGTTTTACAATCTTTCTCTTCCTTCTCATGATCTGGGTCAAAGTTTGATGGGCACCAGAATAAGTGATAGTGGCCATCACCTGCAAATACTGGCACCAATCACACACGGCCCAAGATCTTCTGTTAAACTGTGTTCTTCACTTTGACCTGAACAGGCACTAAACAGCTGAAAATATTGTCCAGAGGTTTTTCAGACAGAGATGTTATTTCCTACCATGAAATGAATTATCCCCTTTCAACACAGACATGCATATTTATAACATTCATCCACAATACTCCCTAAACAAGTGGACTAATAAAGAGCCTGCCAAGTCTTGTAGTGTTAGACTGAGAATCAGGAGTAGCTTTCCTGCCCCACTCTGGTTCTCACACCCCTACCCTGTAGGCTTGTCAGAGGGGAATTGCAAACTAAGAAGCTGTGTTTTGACTTCTCTCCCATGGGTGTATGTCAGAATTTCAACAACAAAAAGATGGTCCTACAAAAATATCCTCGTCAAACTAGCTACTACCACAAATACTGTGAAGGTATTTATCTGTCTTCCCTCCCCAGAGGCTGTTTTTGGCCCCAAGGGCCCCATCCCCGGGGGCCCACTGTTGGATTTAAGGGGGAGGGGGCATGCAGTCCCTCTCCCCGTGACGATTTCTGCCCCGGGGACCCCATCTCTGGGGCCCAGCCATATTGTAAATGGGGAGGGGGCATTCAGCACCCCTCCCTGTGCTAATTTGGCCTCAGGAACCCCATCCCCCGGAGCCCTCCAGCTTTTCAAATAGGCAAATAGGGAGGGGGAATGCACCCACCTCCCTGGGCCAAAATCAGCCTGGAGGACCATCTCCCCCAGGGCCTGGTCAATTTAAAAATGGGTGAGGGGGATTTTGGGCCCAGGCACCCCATCCCCTGAGGTCTAATTAGAGAAGGGGGTGCGCAGCCACCCTCCCTGGGCTGAATTCAGCCCCGGTGAGCCAATCCACTGGGGCCTGACCAATAATGGGTAGGTGCCCTGGAGCTCACCCAGGGCACCCACTGCATCATTGCTGGGGGCTTCCCCAATAACCTACTGCCCCAGCTGTCTCCCTTCGTCCAGCGGGAGCCAGCATTGCTCCCACCCACAGGGAGCAGCTAAAAATGCTTCTCCCTGTGGGCGGGAGCAATATTTTCATCAGTTTCCCTGCCTGCTTCAGTGTGGGCAGCGAAACAGATGAAAAGTCCACTCCCAGGGGCAGGAGCATTTTTCATGCTCTCACCCACTGGGAGCAGACTTAGTCTTTGCTCTTGCTTGGGGGTCGCTTTGAAATTGCTCCCGCCAAGTGAGAGCAAACACAGGTTTCCCTGCCCGCACCAGTGCCACATGCCCCCTCCCCTTCACATTTCACAGCCAGGCCCCAGGAGTTGATAGTCCCAGGGGCAAAATTGGCCCGGTAGGGGGCCACGTGCCTCACTCTCACTATGAAATAAGGTTGGCGCCTGGGGGATTGGGTCCTCTGGGCCAAAATCGGCCTGAGAGAGGGGAGCCACATGCGCCCCACTCTCCCAAAACCATTTTTTTGGTCTCGCCTGAGCCAGCACGCATGTGCTGCCCTGCGAGACATTTAGTCAGGGCTTTTAAACTCCAAACACACCCTTGCGCGTGAGCTTTAATAATTTGCTATTGGGCTTTGCATGCATCTTTCTAAGAAAGACAACATGCAATTGGCCCAAGGCGGGTGCTTGTCCCGCCTTCTGTTTCCTGTGGCCTAGGCTGCTCGGGAGCGAGCAGTTGGGTGGGCCTGTGCCATCTGTTTTTAATCATCTTTTTGTTATCTTTGTCGGCGCGCAGTTTGCGACCAACTTCTAAACTACTAACAGGCTCCTTTTCTCTCCGGGTATTTTTGAATGTGTTATTATTTTCTAGATGAAAAGGTTGTAAATACACAAGGCAATTTATCGACTGCATAGATTCTGCGATGGAACAATTTAATTTGAGTTTTACATTGTGGTGCGTAGGCAATGGACGTGTGCTTGCGCACAAATACACCCACGCGCACACACTCCCTACCTCAAGCGCTTGCATCATAGGCCAATATTTTCTATGTTAAATTGCGTTACTGATCCTGAAGTATGTTATTGAGGTGACAGAAGTAATCGTGTGTACATTACAGAGATCTAAAAAACAGCATTTGACATACCTAAAAACACGAAAAGAGTGCATGAGAACCGGTGCTGCGGGGTGCCTTTCCTCTCATTGATTGGATATACCTGCTCTCCCTACAACTCTCTCTCTCTCTCTCTTATATGCACACAAGCTCTCTCTCTCTCTCCCTCTCTCTCTCACACACACATGCACGCACACATGCACACTCTCTCTCTCTCTCCCCCTCTCTCTCACACACACACACAGGCACGCACACATGCACGCTCTCTCTCTCTCTCTTTCTCACACACACAGGCACATATGCACGCTCTCTTGCACTCACACACACACATATGCACACATGAAGGCTCTCTGCTCTCTTTCTCTCTCTCCCTCTCTCACCTTTTCTGTCCTTGTATTTTTGAATGTTTTATTATTTTCTAGATGAAAAGGTTGTAATTACACAGGGCAGTTTATCGACGGCATAGATTCTGCGATGGAACAATTTAATTCGAGTTTTACATTGTGGTGCGTAGGCAATGGACGGGTGCTTGCGCACAAATACACCCACGCACACACACTCCCTACCTCAAGCGCTTGCATCAGAGATGAATATTTTCTATGTTGAATTGTGTTATTGATCCTGAAGTATAATATTGAGATGACAGAAGTAATCGTGTGTACATTACAGAGATCCGAAAAACACAGCATTTGAAATACCTAAAAACACGAAAAGATTGCATGAGAACTGGTGCAGTGGGGCGCCGTTCCTCTCATTGATTGGATATACCTGCTCTCCCTACAACTCTCTCTCTCTTTCACGCACACAAGCTTTCTCTCTCTCTTCCTCTCTTTCTCACACACACAGGCACACATGCACGCTCACTCACACACACACGCATACTCACACATGCAGGCTCTCTGCTCTCTTTCTCTCTCCCCTTTCACACACACGCACACATGCCATGCACACATGCACGCTCCCTCTCTCACACTCACACACGCACAGGCACGCACACATGCACATTCTCTCTCAAACACACACGCACAAACACATGCACTCTCTCTCTCTCTTTCTCTCACACACACCCACGCACGCACACATGTGCGCTCTCGCTCTCTCACACGCATGCACACACACATGCATGCTCTCTCTCCCTCTCTCTCTCACACACACATACACACACCCACCCACACGTGCACACTATTTCTCTCTCTCCCTCGCACACACACACACACACTCACGTACACATGCATTCTCTCTCTTTCTTTGGTGTGAAGTGCCGAAGCACCATTGAATCCTGCTACGCACGGTAAGTCATTCATTGGTGCTTTTATTATGATACAAGGACCCCTTGCTCCCTGCCAGACCTCCAGCTCTGGTGGCGTGGTGGTGATAATGTGTGCTGCCGAAGCACTTTTGACTTCTGCTATGCACGGTAAGGCATTCATTGGTGCTCACTGCTTTCACTAGGGCCATGGCTTGACAGCAGGCAGGCCTCTGCTCCCTGTCGAGCCTCCAGCAGTGGTGGTGCATCATTCATTCGGCACGAAGCACCATTGACTCCTGCGGTTTACAGTAAGACCTTCACTGGTGCTTTTAACTTGACTATAGTATGATACAAGGACCCCTTGCTCCCTTTCAGGCCTCCAGCACTGGTGGCATGGTGGTGGTAGTGTGCAGTGCCGAAGCACTTTTGACTTCTGCTGTGCGCGGTAAAGGCATTCATTGGTGCTCACTGATTTCACTAGGGCCATGGCTTGACAGCAGGCAGGCCTCTGCTCCCTGTCGAGCCTCCAGCAGTGGTGGTACATCATTCATTCCAGCTGCTCAGGGCTGGTGCCTGTTAATGATTCTCCTGCAGCTGCGGAGTCAGCAGTGGATGCGGTTGTGAAAGGCTAAGGTGGTGTGTGTGTGTTCCCTCTCACCTTTTCCTGCTCTACTCCACGCTCCCCGTTTGACCCTCACAGCTATTACCTTGCGCTGTCCTGCAGCCCATGCCCTCCTCTTCCATCCCATCCATTGCCTTGCTAAGCACATGCCAATCTTCCATCCTTCACCAGGTATCCCTGCTCTGCATGTGTGAGCTTTGTTGAGCCCTACCGGTGTACTGTAGGAGTTTTAAAGAGATACGTGAAGAGACCTGTGCCCTTCCAGTGCGAGCATGGTAGTGCTAGAGTTCACACCCTTCAGTGAAAGGCTTTGGGGTAGAGGTGTGCGCTGGCAGACCAGAAAAAACTCATGGTAAGAGCTGAACCAGAGGCCTTGCTTGGCTCTAAGATAGGGTGACCAGATTCTCAAAACAAACAAGCATTGGCATAGCCTATAGGTCTCCCCTTTGGGACCTTATAAGTGTTTAGACATGCAACAGTTGACGTTGTTGCACCAAGGATATTGTACTGCATAACGAAATACTTATAAGGTTCCAAAGGCAAGACCTATTGGCTATGGCAATGCTTGTTTAAATTACCCCCGGGACTTGACCCTCCCGAGGGGTTGGGGGGCAAAGGAAGCAAGTGCGGGTAACCGTGCATGCTTATTTTAAACATTTTCCCCCAGATCCTCCACGAATTCACAAGAATTTTTTGAAAAATGTTTCTGTCCCTGGCAGGGTCCCTGTGGGAGCTCACCATCAGGCCTAGGGGGTCAGCGTGTTCCTCCACTGACCCCTTATGTTTTTTGCTGTTGTTTTTTCTTGGGGCATGGCTTGGTCCCAAGATGCCTGTCACCACTTCCTGCTTGAAGGGGTGCAGCCAATCAAATCTCATCATGAGATCTGTTGGATCTGCGGAGGCTCTGAGTCCCTAGATATACATACATCTTTTTTCTTTAATAACTCCAAAACTCTGCTCCAAAATTTCGCTTGGGGAAAAAATAGGACATTGATTCGAATTGCTGGGGCTGGGGTTGGTCTGTAGATGCATAGCAATACATTAGATTGCTGTCGGCTCTCTGCCTTGGCGCCAATGGTTGTTAGATCTGAATGCATGGTCGATTGCTGAGGAAGGAAGGCTGCAGCGAGGATGTACAGATGAGGATGCAGAGAGGGATTTGGACCTCTGGGAAGAGATGGTGGAATGTTTGAGTGAGGTGACTGAAGCGATTGCTGGTTCTCGTGGGCCTTCCTGGACGGTCTCACCAACTTCACCTTAGAGAGGTTTGAGAGCATATGTAGTGTGGAGCTTGCAGTTGCGGGAAATGTGCCAAGGAGCCTGCTTGGCGGCATGCGAGAGGCCTGTGCTGGACGCTTCATGTTCTAGGCTACTGTACAGTGTTATGTTGTTATAGTGGGATGCCTCTCTTCTTCGGGGTGGGGGTTTCG
This sequence comes from Triturus cristatus, assembly GCF_964204655.1. Classification (NCBI taxonomy): domain Eukaryota; kingdom Metazoa; phylum Chordata; class Amphibia; order Caudata; family Salamandridae; genus Triturus; species Triturus cristatus. Next base: position 1,434,645,207 of record NC_140589.1, read on the forward strand.
CGTGACATCTCATGTGTTTTATGATTCTGGCCAGTGCCTCATGTTGATCTTTGCTGCAAAATTTTGCTATAATGTTATTTTATGTCTTATGTATAGAAACCGCTAATAAAGCCAAGTTAAAAAAAAAAAAAACTCCAAAACTAGATTTACACCAAATTACAAAAAGCACTCTTTCTGGACCAAGATCTAGTTACCGCCAAATTTGGTGCAATTCCGCTCAGCAGTTCGAGCTGTAGTTGTGCTCAAAATCCCTATGAGAAATTGCATGGGGTAAAACGCATTTTTGGACCATCCTTTTTTCTCAGCTCCAGCTTGATGAATCCCCCTGAAACTTTCCAAAAAATATCTGAAGTGAGTGGCAAATGGTTTTTGAATATTTCGTGAAGACTCTTCAAACTGTGCAAAGTTATTAGCAAAACAAAAAGGTTTTTCCCATGGTAAGTAGGTCCTAACTATAACTACCTATTGGCGAGCGTAATATTATATATATATGTGTGTGTGTAAGTATATATTTAGACACACTCAAGGTATAAAGATGTAGAGTTAAGTAAAGTGTTTACTTACCATCACAATATAGTGCTATTCCATATTTTGGGGTCTATATTTTTGTGGGATGATATTTAAACCAATTGTTCTAGTATGACATCCTCTCCTACTGTATACTTGCCCGGATCCTTTGAATGAGAATCTTGCCTGAGCACCAGTTGGGTCATCCTTCTATTGACCTGGATGGTGGAACTGTTCACTGCTTCACAGCTCCTTTGGTGATTTTCATCTGGAACGGCACGCTGCTATGGTAAGGGCATGGGTTCCCACTTCTGCTGCTAGGAAAACGATTCCCAACCCTATGTCACAAATTAGCTTCGAAATATGGTTACTAGATTGGAGCTTCTTTTATTGCATCTCACAATTTCAGCAATTGGTCGAGAGAAGCCACCACAAACTTTAAGTTGTCGTGGGTCACGTTTTTATCTACACTCTTTATTAGATGGCACCAGCTGGGTGCCCGACATTATGGGAAAAATATGAACTGCTCGTGTTTTTCTTCTTTCCTCTGATGCACTCGACCCTTGGACCGCAACCGCTGTAGACAGTGTCGAATGAGAGCCAGGGTGGCTCTCCTCACACAAAAGTTCAGGATGCACCCGCAGCCCAAGTGGGAGTCCTATTTCTATTAATCCTAGCCACAGGGGTCTCCTGCACTGTCTCCATCCCTGCCAGAGAAGGCCATATCTCGCTGCAGTAATATACAGTAGGAGTTCAGCCAGCAGGGCTGTGCTCTGTTGACTCATGTCTCATGGCCCGCCAAAGAAAAACAGATATGAATTCCAGCTCATTGAGGTAACAAATCTTGCACAAACCACAACACTTTAGGGCCCTTCATGTTCATGTATTTCCTCCTCGCCTAATTTTAGAGGCTCTGTGAAACCCTTGAAAATGTATGATCTCAAGATGTTTTTAAATCTCTCAGCTCTCCACTAGTCACTGCAAATCCTACTTGGAAATGCTTCACAACTCTGTTGTAAAATAATAAACAGCAGCTTGGGGTTGTTGACAGTCTTCCTTTTCACATTAAATGAGGCTGATTTTCTGAAATTACCTTTCTTAACAGAATTTGACGTAGTTTCGTGAATATCCGAATTTGAAAAAACAATTTTTCCGTAGTTTTGCATATCATGCCATGCTATATTTAATGTGAAGTGTCTCTGTACATCATCAGATCAACCAGCACGTCAGTGCAGTTATCAGCTCACTCTCCACCGCATGCCAGCATTGCAGTGTACACATCACAGGCTGTGCTTGAACCAGTAACCTTGAGGGCTAAAAATAGGAGGTAAGATCTGGTAAGAGAGCCCACTTCTCAAGTGAGATCATTGTCGGCCTGAACAATGAACCCGTTTAAGCAAAACAAGGCCTTGCAGGCATTATAAACAGGGTCCTACAGGAGCAGAGATGCAGGCATTCTATAGAAAGGGCATTAAAGAGCCAAAGTCGAGTAATGCAGCATTCCAGGGCCAAATGACTTAGCATGATTTCTGCCGCATGGAAAAGGCAGGCTATGCAGCAAAAGGCAATTGGGGCATTTTTTACCCACCTAATGCAACATTTTTTGTGTACATTTTTTTAGTGCTCCAAGTGAGAAGTTACAATTTAATTTTTTGGGGGTAATTTACTCTTAACAACAAAACTCGTGTTAAGTACCAACTTTGAAGTAATATTTTGATAAAACCATTTTCGTTCAAAATTCTCTCACTTTGATGCATAAACCGAGGACGAGGATGTGAGAAGTTGGCCTGGCATATGCTGTCTACTAGTTATAGTGGGCACCTTGCACCTGTTCAAACAACCCTTATTGATGATTAGGTTTGAGACAACCTTTACTGAAAGCTATCCTATTGGTAGCTATGGAGAGAAGCCTTCAGGCTAAGTCTTGAAGGATTGTAAAGCAGCTTGGTTTACCAGATTATAACCTCTTGAATAACTAAATGAAAGGAGAACCACAAAAGGTATATATATAAAATATATGTATTTATTTCTAAACACTCTCTACTAACCTGTTTATGAAGTTAGAGAGCAAGGCACACAATAACACAGTTATTAAATGACAGTAAACAGCACACTATACAATGGGCCCCAGGGGGAGACCAAACCATATACTAAGAAAGTGGTATAAGAACCATGAGTTGACTAGACACAGTGCCTAGAGCACGTAGAATCACTGGGACCCCAAGGCAGTGACACAGGAGACCCACGGAGGACGTGTGCAGTGTGAGAACACAGCCGCGAGCCCCGTACAATTTAATAGGAAAGTCGCGGTTGGAATTTTAAAGAATAAGGACACTTAGGAGAGGACATTGAGCAAACCCCTTTAGACTTAGGGGGTTCTAGGGCCAGCACCCACGGGAGCACCGGAGTACTCGTGTTACCTCACCCAGGGAAGCCGGGTGCATAGGTGTCAAATGGTGTCGGGAATCGTCATTGATTTCAATGGCAATGTGCTGCAAAGTGCTGCTGCTGTGGAAAGGAGAAGTGTACGGTGTGATCCAAGCCTGGATCAAAGATGTGAAGAACCTGAAAGTAGAGGGGAAAGAGTCTGGGTCACTAGCCAGTGACCAGGGGCACGATAGGCGAATGCCCGCCGATGTCGGGTGTTTCAGGTGCGAAGAGGTGAAGCTTGACTCCACTGCCACGGAGACCAGGAGGCATCAACGACAACCACAGTCAGCAGACGAGATGTTCCATAGAGGATGTCGAGTGCAGGGGGGTCAGTTTCCAGATTGGAGACCAACAAACTTGGTACCAGCAACCCACATGGTGAGAGAAAAATGGCTTTGGTGTAGACCAGCAATGATCTGTGGACTCCCCAAGCAATGAAGAGCCAGGGCACGTCTGGAGCAACCAGGAAAGCCCATTAAAAGTTAAAGTGCCCTTCTCAGGGACCCACAAGTCAACGGACTAGGGATCGCGAAGGGACCTCAAGAGGAATCACTAGATACCAGCCCACTGGTCACTCGAGATGTGTAAGCCAGCAATCTTCAGTGGAATCACTGCTCAGGGTCTGGGCTACAAGTAGCCCAAAGCACAGGCTCAGGGATCGCCAAGAAGTATATGCTGCTGCAAATGTTTGCGGTGTCCAGGGGTTCAGGTTGCACGGTCCCCACAAGGACTTTGGATCTCAGAGTTGCTGAGAGCATGGATTGGCCTCGGGAAGTTTGGAAACCCACCTCCTGTGTTGCAAAATATTCGGTGTCCTTCAGGAGCAGCGTCGAAGCAAACCGGACAGATGAGTCTTTGGTGCCTGCCTTGCAGGGGAGTAACTCCTTTAGTCCAAGGGAGATTCTTCGGTCATCCAACGTCGTGTAGATAGTAGAACTTCTGGGATTCTGTAGCAGAGTTTCGTCCAGGTAAAATCTAAAGTCCTGTAGTCAGGGGTTCCTACTTCATACCCAAGGAAGGGGTGGGAAAAACTCTGGGGACCCACCCATGTGAGGGTCAGGACAGAGGGGTGGCTACACCCATGCCCTTTGTCCAGTTTCATGCCAGAGCAGGAGCTGAGTGCCCCAGCAACCGGTTTGAGCTGGACTATGCACAGGGACACCAAATGTGCCCCCAGTGCAGACATCAAAGCACGCTTGGAGTGCACCCACCCAGCCCCAATACACTAAAGCCTGTCTGGGAGGTGGTCACACCTCCCTGTGACAGGAAACCTATTGTCCAGGCCTCCCCTGCCGGAGTTTCGCTCAGCAGCAGGAGGGCAGACTCCTGTCTGTGGCTGGCAGCATCCATTTTGGGATGCCAGCGTCTGTTAAGCTGGTACCGGGTATACCAGTGCTGTCATGTTTCTCCCTCTAGTAGGGTGGAATCATACCTCCCACACAAGTTACTGGTATGGGGGTATGATTCCAAGGTGTTTGACACCAAACATGACATGTTTCCATGCAGCCATTCCTCAAAGTTAGCATTTACCGCGAGTTTATAATGCACTTAAGAGTATATGGTTTGACTGCATCACAAACAACCCCGGAATAAAGGTTCTGAAAGCTGCAAAGTCGCTCTGCTCATGCATGGGCACCCTCTCACATGAAACCCAGCACCCTGCCTTCAGGATTGTTAAGGCCTGCCATAGGGGTGACTGATAGGTTTACATGTGCAGTGATATGGAGAGATATAGGTAACCTATATCTCAGTAAGGGGTGCATACACCACCTTACACAGGCTGCTGTAGCAGACCTGTTGTGTCATTTTAAATGGCTTCCCAGTGGTGGCATAATACATGCTGCAGCCCCTGGTAGGCCTCTGGGGTACCTGTGCCCTGGGTAAATAGTATACCATATACTAGGGACTTATAAGGGTGCCCCAGAATCCAATCTGGAGTGTACCTAAAGTACATGCAATCAATTTAGAGAGGAAGCAGCTAGGCTGGGGCCCTGAATAGCAGGGTCCCAGCCAGACTAAAGTCGAAAAATAGTGAAACATCAGCAAAAAGTGGGGGTAAACATAAGAAGCAGATCCTACTCTCCTACAGAGGAGACGAGAGAAAACAAATTAACCTGTTCTACTAGATCTCATTCTAGTTGCAACCTCAACATGAAACCTTTAGCGCTCCCAGAGTGTTCCAATATTGCCCTGAGTGCTGTGTCCCGCCCCAAATCTCCGCTTCTCGTACGGTAGCCCGATATACTAGTCTTTTTCGCACTACTTACACTTTCAACCACCTTTCTGTATCATTGTTAGTCTATATACCTCACATCGGTTCAGACCAAGCTCTGGAGTACACTACCAAAGCCCAACGTGTTGATGGGCTCCAGGCTTCTGCTACTCTCAATTTTACTGCCCTGGTTTTAGTAGGCAAAGAAAGTACTCCAAAATGGCTTTCTACACCCCAGCTGATTCGGTTGTTAGTGTTCTGTAATTATCTTCTCTATTCTTCTGAAAGATAATGTTCCTGTCTTCAGAAATTATATCATGCTAGTTTCAATTCTAGCCAAACACGACCCGCCTGCATATTCTATTATAGTTCTGTGTATTTGCCCACAAGTCTTCCTTGCCACCAATGGCCTACCTATGTCTTCTATACTATCAGAATAATTTCCGTCAGGCTGCTGCCTCTAGCGCCAGATAAACACAATCAAATTAGCCCTCTGTATATAGACGCTATTCTGTCCCTGTGTAATCTCATCCTAGAGACGCCAAGGCACATCACTGAAAGCTTAAATAGCACATAAATGAAACATTCTCAAGGACAAAATAAAGGCTTTCAGTAGTCTGGGGCTTTGACATGTTCATCTGTTTGTCAGTTGGAAGGCATTCACAGTATCTACTGTCCTGAGCATACGTTTGACAATCACATGGCAACAATGCATCATCACATGGGATTTTACATTTCAAAATTACTGATTCAAGATTGTTTTCATGAGAGTGAGCAGGGCTCACACCCCCTATGCAGCTGCTTTCACGCCATAATGACACCCTCAAAACCACTGCCACACATAGGGATGTGCCTGCAGATGCACCAGAGAAAGAAGCAAATGTATGGACAGGGAAAGGCATGTTGCCACTGCATGGGAGAAGGCCAGCCATCTTGGGACTGGAAACCTGTCAGAGGTATATGAAGTCAGACGGCTTAATTTAAAAGACAAACTGAGCACCGCAAGGAGAGCGTTACGCTGTCCCACTATTGGGGGACCGAGGTGGCAGCTCGGAAATGTCACAACACAACCGATGTGAATAGGGGGCGCAAGCTGAAGGAGAGTGACGTAAAACCAGCTACATTACTGGTACAAAGTCAACAACAAAGACTGAGATCCAGTCAGAGACTTGGTATGGATGCAAATGTTGAAATAACCACACTGCCTCTCCAATATCCAAATTATAAATGAGAACACTAAGCATACTTAGGACCCAGGACACGAGATAATTGGGGACTGCAAGCCTTATATTTTAGAAAGAGTAGGGAGAGAGCACCTTGCATGAAAATTTGCACCAATGCAAAAAGGGCAATCCCAACAAGGCACTCTTAATAAGGACCCATTCACAAGTGACGGTGGAAAAAAGAGTGGGCTGTGAAGCAAGTGCATGAGGTCGAGGGAATAGAAAAAAGTTAATGCAATCTCCGCGTGGCAGACAATTTAGCCATCATGCATAGTGCTTAGTAAAGGAACTCTTCTGAATGTGGATGGAGATGTGTGTGTTCTAACCTGATCAGCACCCAACCATGAAGAAAAAGGACAGGAAAAAGACACAACGTAAATGTTGGTCTTGCTGGGATAGGAGCAGAATAAAGAAAAACTCCAAGCAGAGCTCAGGAAAGAATAGAATAGTGGAACAGAGCACTATGATGGCCAATAAGATGGGCTGTTTGTCAGAGCATAACCTTCTCTGAACAGTTTCAGACAGTGACCTCTACAATGAGCAAACTCTCTAAAGACATTCAGGAGACGGGAGACTGTGAACGAGATGGGGCAGTTGATGCGGCAGCAAAAGAAGAGGTGGCAGGCACTCACCCAATAGGAGTTTGTGAGACTGAATGAGACCAAGTTGTGCAAGTGAGAATGAGATTGTAAAATTAAGTAAATACTATACTTCGTTGTAACAGTTGGAGTCAATTAGCGTAATTGAGAGTAGTAAAGGCACCATACAATGTAGGGTTTAGGTGGAGGAGTTCAGTCATGGGCAGGGTCAGACTGGGCCAAGAGGTGGACCCAGGCACTAAAATAAAAGTGGCCCCCATTAGCAAAACAAGTGGCCCAACATTTGTAAATCACGGCAGTGTTGAACTTGTAAAGACATATGGAGGTGTTTGTACTTTATGGGAGACGAGCACACATCTGTGTTTGCAGCAGGCAATGTTTTTGATAATATCATGAATGGCGATTCACCAAAACACCAGGGGTAGTGGAAATGACAGCACACACAATTTTTGACCTCTGTGCCATAACGGAAAAGGACATCATATGACCTTTGAACCTAAATCCCAGTAAAATATGCCACAAGTCCTTGAGCCTGATTAGATCATAATAATTGATGTGACTGAAGCCTGGTTGTTATATGCTGTTGCTTGTCTTGATCGTTGACATTGTTTCTTTATTTTTTGCTCGTTTGACATTCTAGTGCATCAATTGATGGAAGTTATGATCAGGATCAAAGCTTATGAGCATTATATTGCACTTAAATTTGATGCTATTTCCATTGTTCACAAGGTATCCAATGTGCTGATGAGTGTCAGGAGTCAATTGAAAGACCATTTAGACATATTAGCAGAGAGATGATCATCCATCCAATTAACTCCTTATTAAAGAGTTTGGCCATTGGGGTGGCCAAAAATAAATCAGGGGAATTAAGACTCTGTATCGATTTTAGATCCCTCAATAGACACATTTTGGTGAATTGTGTTCCCTCCCTTAACTCCATGAGATGTTAGACCAAATTGGCAGTTTTTTGCTGCCCTTGACTTGAGGGCTGCTTACCATCAGGAGAAGAATCTCATTCCTTGACCATGTTTAACACCCGTTTTTGGAGCATTTTACTTCTTATATATCCCATCTGGATTAACATCTCCTGTATCAGTTTTTCAAAAATTGATGTATAAGATTCTGGGTAATCAGCCCAATATCTTGGCTTACCAAGATGTTATTCTTCTGTATTCTAATGCAGCACACATAGAAATTGCAAAACGTAATTTTTTAAAAATGATTGTTTATGTGCAGGAAGGGGCACCTTCTTGCACATAAACAATCAATGCACAACACATGGAAACAGCAAAAAGAAAAACAAATTCTTACTTGTTGCATCACCACAATACTTTTGCAAGCCGAGGGGTATATTTACTAAGAAGTGACGGAGTGCGGCGTTAGCCTTCTTGGCTTAACGCCGCACTCCGCCACTTCTGAAGCGCATGGCTGCACCACATTTACAACAATATGGTGCAGCACTGCGTTTCCCCCTGCACTAGCGCTAAATTTAGAAGCCTAGCACCAATGCAGACACCCTTGCACCATAGAGCAAGGGTTTCTGTGTTGAAGGGAAGATTGTTTATGTGCAGGAAGGCCTGCCTTCCTGCCCATAAACAATCTTTAAATGGTGTTTTGTAACTTCTTTGTGTGCTGCTTAATGTAAATAAGGCAAAGCCCCAATCACCACTACAACGTCCTGAAAAGTGACGTTGTGGTGGCGATAGGGGCTTGTAAATATGCCCCCTTGTCTGTATCATAGCGAAACAATTGTTGATAACTCTAACGCAGCTTTCACATGCCTCAGATTATGCACCAGTGCAAACGTCATATGGCAATTCTTGCATCTGAAGAATATGCCTGAACATGTAAACTTGCAAAACTGGTACAAACATCTTGCTGTACGATCAAAGGCTGAACGATGCTTCAGGATTTATTTCCAAAAAACTGACAACGTGGACCCAAATAAGTCTATAATTCACCTATCACATGCCTAATGATGAAACTGTGCTCAAGACAAGGAACCTGTATTGGAAGTGCATGCAGGTTGCTCTGAATCTCTAGCAGACTCAATCAAATGAACAGTAGCGGATCTGATAGCTGCTTCCTGGGTTGTAGGACAGCAGGCACTATTATTCATGTATTCTGGAGCGCCTCCAGAATTAGTCACGTGTAGGAGGTAAAAAAAAGAGTAAATATGGAATTATCATTTATTATTCCTGTTTCTAAGGACCCCTGGCATGTCTTGGTGGATCTGCTAATGAGATCTGTGTACCCAATACTCTGAAACACTGTGAACAATATTTTCACAAATCACATAGGGCAGCAAACAGGTGATCCTGTAGGGAACAGACCAAATCCCTTGAATGGCATGTGAGACCACATCAGCCGGCTTGGAGACAAATGTACTCTTCTCTACTGTATAGTTTGCAGCTGCTGAAATCATATTAGCAGAACACCTCGAATTAGTCATGACCGGAGAAAGGACAGGGCCTGTTCTAGGTTTGATGGAGCAGTGTGCTAACTGACTTGGACCTCTAGGGTTGAGGTGTTTTCGGGACTTGAGCTTCTCCTAACAGAAAACATTTTTCTTACTTGTTGTATCACCACAATGCTTTTGCATACCGAGGGGCATATTTACTAAGAAGCGATAGAGTGCGGCGTTAGCTTTCCTGGCTGAACGCCGCACTATGCCACTTCTAAGACGCAGGGCTGCACCACATTTACAACAATATGGTGCAGCCCTGTGTTTCCCCCTGCACTGGCGCTAAATTTAGCAGCATAGCGCCAACGCAGACACCCTTGCACCATAGTGCAAGGGTGTCTGAGTTGAAGGGAAGATTGTTTATGTGCAGGAAGGTCTCCCTTCCTGCACATGAACAATCTTTAAATGGCGTTTTGTAACTTTTTTGTGTGCTGCTTAATGGAGCGCACATAGAAATTGCAAAACGTCATTTAAAAAAAAGGATTGTTTATGTGCAGGAAGTGACACCTTCCTGCACATAAACAAACAATGGCTTTTTGTTGTTTCTATGTGTTCTGCACGCGGCCGGCTGAGGACACCGGAAGCTGCGGGTCGGCAGCTGCGCTGCAGTGGTGGCGTCCTGTGATCGCCGGCGGAGACCGAGCGTAAGGGGTACGGGGCAGTGCAAGGCCCCGGGGACCGCGGAGTGGACCTGGTGATCGGGGTGGGCCCCCGCCTTGTGGGGCGTGGCAGGCGACCCCATCGGTGCGGCGCCGGCTGTTGGAATCGCCGTGCGGGGTGCGGCTGAAGCTGAGGTGGAGGACGCAGCGAGGCCCGTGAGGCACCGAGTGCACGGTGGCGCCCTGGGACGTTGTGAGGTGGTCGGCTTGGAGCCCTGGGAGGCGGTGACGGGGCCCCCTGGAGAGTCGTGGGCCCTCGGTCGGCATAGACCGGCTTCCTTGCCCGAGAGAGGAGGGGTGAGCGGGCTGCCCCCCTTGCCCCCTGTACCGGGTCGGCGGGACTACCCTGGTGGCGAGATAAGCCCCTGTGACTGTGGTGTGAACGAGCGGGGTGCGGAGCGGGGCAGCTTCGCTGCCACAAGCAGAGGCTGAGAGGTTGGGGTCTCGCCTGACACAGCGTGGGCTGCCGGGACTTGGGGGCAGCGGGGCCCCGGACGGGCCGCCCTTGAGCGCTTGTGGAGCGATGGGGAAGACGCGCCCGAAGCAGGGAGCTACCGCTGCGGCCACAACCGGAGACGCTCCTGGCGAGAGCGATGGACTGGAGGTGGGGACCCCCTCTGGGGGCCTACAACAACAGCAGTTCGACCAGATCCTCCGGGCCATCTCGGACACCCGTATTGCGCTACAACAGGACATAGCGCAGGTATCCACGGACCTGGGGCTGCTTTGGGGGGATCACCGGAAGCTGGTCGACCGGGTCAAGCAGACGGAGACCGTGCTCGAGCAGCTGGCGCCGGCCCAGAAGACCTCGGAGGCCACCATGGACGACTTGAAGCGGAGGGTGCTGCTGCTGGAAAAGAGGGCCGAAGATGCGGAGGCCCGTAATCGCCGCAATAACGTACGGGTGGTGGGACTGCCGGAGAAGATTGAAGGGAACGATATGCTGGCGTATCTGGAGACCTGGTTGAGAGACGTGGTTGTCCCGGAGGGGCTAACGCCGTTCTACACGCTAGAGCGGGCACACAGAGTACCGGCTCGCCCCCCGGACCCCGGTAGACCTCCGCGTCCGGTGGTTGCGCGACTTCTGCACTTCAAAGACAGGGACATTATACTCCAGAGGGCCAGGACGCAGGGCCCTTACCAGGTGGAAAACGCATCAGTTTCTATCTATCCGGATTACCCCTTCGAGGTCCAGCGACAACGGACATCGTACCTGGCGGTCAAGAAAGCCCTCAGGGATGAAGGTATCCAATACGCGCTGTTGTTTCCTGCGCGTCTGCGGGTCATACAGGGCGGCAAGACATTCTTTTTCAACGACCCTGAGGCTGCATGGAGTTGGTTGGAGGCGAACAAGCCCGGAGCGGGGGCTGGTGCGGCAGGTGGGGAAGCCAGGAGGTCTTCGCCGAGGCCTCGTCGGGGCCGGCGTGCCAGGACTCGGATGACTGGGAGGGGCTCCCCCCTGGCGTCTCAAACGGCGATGGAGCGGAAAGCGGCGTTGCAGGCAGTCTCTGCTATCTCCGGAGCTGTGGTGGAGGCCGGGGCTGGGGGCTCGGGCTCTCCCGGGGGATCGGACGCTCCACACAGCGCCGAGACGGACGACGATGCGGCGGGGCTGCCTCATGTTACACCGAGGACGGCGGATGGCATGATGGACTCCTGAACTATTTCTGGCATGCTGTTGACAGTAAGAGGGCTAACCGGGGGCCGGAGTGGGGTCATGCTGCACTGTTGCCTCCACATTGCGGGGTGGGGCTGCAGCGGTCCGGCAGGGGACTGCTTGTTTCTCACTGATTGCGGGGGCGGGGGGGGGCTGGGTCGGGTGGCCTGGGGGCGAGCTGGACCCGGGGAGACATGGTGGAGCCTGGGCTTGGATTCTTGCTGCGAACACTTTTGGCACCCACTCGGCTCCGGCCTACCTCCTCTTACTCGCTCTTGTTGCGAGGCTCTGGTGGCTATCAGAGAATTTGTTTAATAGTATTGTATTTGGATGGGTAACTGCGGTTGGGAACCTGTTCTGGGGGAGGGTGGGATGGGGGGTTGTTGGGGAGTTAAGGGGAGTTGGGGTAATGTCAGTGTGCCTAGGAGGGGGCGTGGTTTGCTGGTAGCTGTTGGAAGCTGTGATGGCCTCTCCTCCTGAATTGAAGTTTCTTACCTGGAATGTGAGGGGGCTCACCTCCATGACGAAGCGCTGCAAGGTCCACGCTTACTTAGTGCGCAGGGGGGTGCAGGTGGCCTTTCTGCAGGAGACCCACTTAGATCGGACGGAGGGGAGGGCCCTTCAGAGGCGCTGGCGGGGCCAGTTGTTTTACACCACCTATTCCAAGTTTGCGCGGGGTGCCCTTATTTGGGTTAGAGCGGGTCTTCCCTTTCAGCCCCTCTCCACGCAGGTGGACTCGGAGGGACGATTTTTGGCAGTGCGGGGCAGGCTGGACGGGAGGGATGTAACGCTATGTTGTCTTTATGCCCCGAATGCGGAGCAGGCGGCCTTCTTTACGCGCATATCGGGCGCTTTAGCGGAGTATTTGAAGGGGCCGATTATACTGGGGGGCGACTTTAACTCCATCGCAGATGTCCGCTTGGATCGATCTCACCCTCCCTTGGCCCAATCGGTGGTGCATCGGGCGGCTAGAAGTAGGCTGGGCTGGCAGACTGCGTGGGGGCTGGTCGATACATGGCGGGAGCACCATCCACTGGAGCGGGACTACTCCTATTATTCTACCCCACACGATCTATATGTGCGCCTAGATGGCATACTGTGCTCCCCGGGAGTACAGGCTCTGACTCGCCATAGTGAATATCTGGCAAAAACCATCTCGGACCACAACCCCTGTTTGGTTCTCGTACGCTGGAGTAGGCAACGTCAGGCGATACCCACCTGGCGTTTGAATCCGCGGATGCTGGAAGACTCTGTCTTCCAGGCGGAAGTCCAAGATGGGATAACACATTATTTCGCAGAAAACGCCGGGACGGCCTCGCAGCGGGCATGGGAGTGGGACTCGTTCAAGGCGGTCGTCAGAGGGATCTGTATCTCCTCCACCTCCGGGGTCCGGAAAGTGCTCCTGGGGGACGTGGAGAGGGCGGATGCGGCGCTGCGCAACTCCGAAAGGGCTCACCACTCGGGGGAGCAATCTCTTGAAGAGGTAGCCGCAGCGCGTGAGCGCGTGGCGGTGCAAGTGGAGCGGCTCCGTTGTTTTGACTATAAGACGTACCTCACTAGGGCGCATGCAGAGAGGGACAAAGTCGGGTCACTCCTGGCCTGGTTGGCGAATCCGGCTGCGCGGGGCTCCCCCATACTCTCGCTGACCACCGGGGAGGGGACTGTGGTGTACTCTCAGAATGAGATTAATGATCAGTTTTTGGCATATTACTCTGCTCTTTATACCAACACCATGCAGGATGCTCCTGGGGACCTGGGGAACTTCCTGGCCGCGGCCCGATTACCGAAACTAGCCCCCAATTTCAGAGAGGCGTTGGGGGGTGATATCTCACTTGGTGAGATTCGGACGGCGATCAAACATATGGCGCATAAGAAGACTCCAGGGACAGATGGGCTTCCTGTGGAGTTTCACGCGGCCTATGTGGACCTGCTTGCCCCACAGCTGCAGTCAGTCTATAGGGAGGCCTGGACAGCGGGACAATTGCCCGCCACTGCCAGAGAAGCGTTGATTATACCGCTCCTGAAAAAAGGAGGGGACCCGGGGGCCAGGACAGCTTATCGTCCGCTCTCCATGCTAACGGTGGACTATAAGATTCTGAGCAAAATACTGGCCGAGCGCTTATTGGCCCACATGCCCACCCTGATTCACCCGGACCAAGCTGGGTTCATTCCGCGACGGAACACGTCGACGTGTATCCGGAGACTGTTGCAGGTCATGGAGGTGGACAGCGTGGATTACCCAGCCGCCTTGACCCTGTCGGTTGATATGGAGAAGGCCTTTGACAGCGTGGAGTGGCCGTATCTGTTTAGGGCCTTGCAGGAGTTTGGCTTGGGGGATGGGTTCGTGCGTTGGACGAGGTTGCTCTATACCAACTCGGTGGCTAGGGTGCGAACGGGGACCACGATTTCGGCTCCCTATCCTGTGCGTCGGGGAACGAGGCAGGGCTGCTCGCTATCGCCGCTGCTGTTTGCCCTGGCAATCGAGCCGCTTGCGGCCCATGCCCGAATGGGACGCGCGTATGCTGGGCTGATCCTGCGGGGGGAGACCCATTATATTTCCCTCTACGCGGACGATTTATTGCTTTTCCTGGCTGACGCGGAGGGGGCCCTTCAAGGCGCTAGGGTGCTACTGGAGGATTTTGGGCGCCGCTCGGGCCTAAGGGTCAATTGGGACAAGACTTGCGTCTACCCCATTACTCAGTGGGAGCGAATTCCCCCCTCCCTGGGGGCGATCCGCTGTGCGGATAGTTGTCTGCCGTATTTGGGAGTGCGCATTTATCGCACCCAGCGCGACCTGTTGGAGGGGAATGTGGGGAGGGCGATCGCAGGCCTGGCGGGCAGTATGGGATTCTGGAGCACTCTCCCGCTCTCGGTGGCCGGGCGGGTGGCGCTGCTGAAGATGGTGGCGCTCCCACGCCTGTTGTATTTTTTCCGCACACTCCCTGTCTGGGTGCCGGTGTCACTCTTCCGCAAACTTACGGCCATGGTTACGGGCTTTATCTGGGGGGCGGGCAGACGGCGGGTGGCGCTGACCACGCTGCGCCGGCCCAGAGCAGAGGGGGGGCTTGCGGTACCTGATTTCGAGTGGTACTATGTGGCTGCCCAGCTATAATGGCTCACGCAGGCAGTGGCACGGGAATTTAGAGGCCCCGAGGGTCCGCAGGGTAGAATGATCCCGCGACACGTGCTTTCCTTTATCGTTTTCCAACAGCGACTCGAGCTGTCACAACTAACGCTCGAAGAGCGAACGCTCCGGCTGTGTTGGAACCGGAGCCTGCGGAGGGCCGGCGCTGCTCGCCCTTACGCTCCGGAGATCCCCTTGGGTATGTGCACGGCCCTCCCCCACGGCGGGGACTGGTCGGGGCTGGCCCGCTGGGAAGATCTAGGGATACAGATGGTGGGAGACCTGTACCTAAATGGAGAGCTTCGGCCATTCCAGGAGCTGCAGGACTCCTTCGGGATTCCGAGGGGCGACTATCTCCTCCACGCGGCCTTGGTGGCGGCGCTGCGGAGGCACTGGGGAGTGGGGCTCTCGGAACCGCGGACGGCGGCCGGTTGTCAGTATGTGGTCATGGCGGCGGGCACATTCAAGGCCATTACTTGCCTCTATCAGAGAATGGCCACGGAACATCTAGCTCCTTTGACTGCGCTGAAGGATAAGTGGGAAGCCGATATCGGAAAACCTATCCCGGAACTGCCATGGCCTGCACTTCAGAGACGGGCCTGGAAGAGCACGCGTAACGCCCGGTTTCAGCTGGTGCAGTATTTCACCCTGCATAGGGCATACCTGACGCCGGCTAAATTGTTTCAGTATTTTGGGGGCCCCATGCCGCAGTGCCCTCGTTGTGGAGAGGAGGGGGCTGACTTTAAACACATGTTTTGGTCCTGCGATGTTTTAAGTGGCTACTGGGAGGAGGTCGTCGGATGCCTGGCCCAAGTGACAGGGCGGGAGTTGCGGGTGGAGATGGGAGTCTGTTTGCTGCTTTGGTTTCCACACACGCCGCGCACGAAAATCACTAGCAAGTTTTGCGACCTGGGGCTGGTGGTGGCCAAGCGAGAAATTACGCTCCACTGGAAGTCGAGGACGGGTCCCAGCGTCGCGAGGTGGAGAGCGACATTTACCAAGTGGGCGGGTAGCGAGGGCACGTTCAGGCTGCAGCTTGCGCTTAGGAGAAACGATGACAAGGCTCTGGACATGGCTCGGGCGTGGGAAGCACTAATGGTTGATCTCCAGGGATGGGGAACAGCGGGGGAGGGAGGCCCTGCGGCACTGGAGCAACAGGCAGGTACTTAGGGGTGGGGGAGGCTAGCTGATTGGCTCATGGGGGCCGGGGGCTCTCCTTTTCCTCTTTGCCTGGGGCCTGTCTGTGGTGGGGGGGGGGGGCGGCTCATGGCTCTTAATACGGCTCCTTCTGAGAGAGGTTATCCTGGTAGTAGTCGTCCCGGCACACTGACATGTGGGTGGGGGGGGGCTGTATTATTTCAGGGGAGGGTTTGGGGACGGCGCATTGGTAGGTGGAAGTGGCCCAGATTGTATTTGGATGTGATTTTATAAGCGGATGGCGGTCACTGGCCAGATGAACATTGTGGATGTCAATTGTGTTTGAGTAATGCAATAAAAAATGTTTTTGCAAAAAAAATGTGTTCTGCACAACGCACAACACATGGAAACAGCAAAAACGAGGAGAAGTTAAGTATTTCTCCTCGTTTCACCAGGTTAAGATTAGGTTTTCCCTGGTCTTAATTTTGCCCAGCCTCCTATTTACGTCACCATTGTAAATAGGGGGCAGCATCAAAATCAATGGGTGTTGCGGTGAAACGCCCACCGCAGCACCCATTGCCCTCTTCTTTCACGCTAAATATAGCGTGAAAAAGTGCCTTATTTACAAGGCTGCATTAAGCCACGTTAAGTGGCTTAACGCTGCCTTGTAAATAAGGCGAAGCCCCTATCGCCACTACAACGTCCTGAAAAGTGACACTGTGGTGGCGATAGGGACTTGTAAATATTCCCCCTTGTCTGCATCATGGCAAAACACTTGCTGATAACTCTAACGCAGCTTTCACACGCCTCAGATTATGCACCAGTGCAAACGTCATATGGCAATTCTTGCATCTGAAGAAGAGGCCAGAACATGTAAACTTGCAAAACCGGTACAAACATCTTGCTGTACGATCAAAGGCTGAACGATGCTTCAGGATTTATTTCCAAAATACTGACAACGTGGACCCAAATAAGTCTATAAATCACCTATCACATGCCTAATGATGAAACTGTGCTCAAGACAAGGAACCTGTATTGGAAGTGCATGCAGGCTGCTCTGAATCTCTAGCAGACTCAATCAAATGAACAGCAGCGGATCTGATAGCTGCTTCCTGGGTTGTAGGACAGCAGGCACTATTATTCATGTATTCTGGAGCGCCTCCAGAATTAGTCCCTTCTGGGAGAAAAAAAAGAGTAAATATGGAATTATCATTTATTATTCTGTTATTTAAGGACCACTGGCATGTCTTGGTGGGTCTGCTAGTGAGATCGGTGTACCCAATACTCTGAAACACTGTGAACAATAGTTTCACAAATCACATGGGCCAGCAACAGGTAATCTTGTAGGGAACAGACCAAATCCCTTGCATGGCATGTGAGCCCACATCAGCCGTCTTGTCCCCTACTTTCCAGTGACCTTTCCCTGTGCACTGTTCCCAGAGTCAAACGACAGCTGAAGACCTGGACCTGGATGTTTTGAGTTAGCATGGCCTGGTTAAACTGTACCTGTCGCCAAAGCGCCAGGAAACCCTTATGGATATCTGAGCGCTATATAAGACTTGCTAAAAATAATAATGGCAGAGTGGCATAACGTGGCATTTAATCACCATAGGAAAAAATTTGCACACTCTGAATGCGACGTCAAATACATTTTTAGAAATCTTGTCTCGTTTGTTACTAGGTTATCATACAACCTTAGGGCCCTGCTTGCTCTGTGAGGATGAGAGACTGAGTGCCCCTTGGCTCCTGTTTGAATAATCCCACACTGGCTGTTTTTTCGCAGACCTGCTTTCTAACATTCCGATACTCAGCCGTCGCCCTGGCAAACTCCGAATGGAGACAAACCATGAATGTTGAATATACCATGATTATTTGAGAGGCTCGGGCCAGACGGGAAGGGGGGGGGGGGGGGCGTTTTAATTTGTTGTCCGTCTGTTGCCATGCTAGGGTTTCCTAGTTCTGCTGTGATAAAAAAAAAAGTAAAAAAAATATTGCAACATGAAATGGAGGACTTTATACAGGATTAAAACGGACATAGACTGCGTGAGACTCTTTTGAAGTCTGAGTCCTATGCTAACCATATATACGTTACAGAACCCACACATTTTTAAGGAGAAATTAAACTGAACATTAATTTATTTTGCTCACTTCTGTTATGTGTGCAGTGTAAGCATAGAGGCCATGCGAAAATGCTTGAATACATTCGTTTTGCAAAATTGAAATCATGCACCATGTTTTTTAAACATATTTAAACAAGAAGCACTTTTTGTCCTTGCAAAGAAAAAACAAAAAAACACTTTTTACACTCTATCACCATGGGAAAACTCAAAGTGCCGAGCGATTTCAGTTGAGGGGTTATGGTAGCAAACATGCTCAGAGGTTTCTTAAGGGCCGAAACATGTATCTCAGTGTAATCCATTTGGGAATAGGTGTTCTGAGCCTTTCTCAAGTCAAGTTCAAGACTTTATTCTGTCAGTCGGCCATAAAAGCATAAATCACAATAAAACATATACAAAATTAATAAGTATGATAAAAAAGGACTATGCCCCCCTGTTAAAAATGATGCATAAGCAGAGTGTTATACCCATTTTGAAGAAAGATCCATTTTAACATTTTAGCTTTGAAACTCTAACATTGCTCCGATTACATGGCATATTTTCCTCTCAGTTTCAATGCTTCTGTAATAAAATTCAGCACTCCCTTTCTCAAAACACTTAGGTCTCCAGGGTTTTTATTGTTCCCTCACTGGTGGTTACTCTAAGCTTTACAGAAGGATACTGCAAAGTTCGATATCTAGAACCACGTGTCGGTGCAGAATATCCTAATTGGGGGTTCCTAGAGGTTCAGGGTTCCAGTAAAGAGAAGTTTCAGGCTCCAACATCAAAGAAGCTGTGACCAACTAAGACAGGCCACGAGGTCTCAAAGTTGTAGAAAACGGGACTCTCTAGTCTCCCTACTAGCCTCAAGAACAGAAGTAACCACAAGCCTCTGTCCAACGGGTGGTGCAGATCGGAGCTTCCGAATCCCCTCTACTTCCACAGACGGAGTGATTTCGCAGTCACACGCGCACACACACATCACACGCTGGTGGGGCCCAGAACACCAACATTCATCCTACCACTCTATCCGTGCCATGTATAAGGAGAAACACTTTTCAATACCTAACCAATCTGCATGTACCCTGAGGTCAATGGCATCAACTAGTTGCTATAGATTTGGTGAAACATCTTATTACTCTAAATATTCAATAAACATGACGATAAAATAACCACCCGACACAGTAATTCAAACAGAATATTGTTTATCTAAAATTGTAAGAAAAGCCAATTAAATGCAAGATCATTTCTCTCATATTTACCTATTCTGGCTAAAAGTCGTTTTCTAAGTCAGAACTGGTCCTCAGCAAAAAGTCAAAGTTTTCTAGGCGTCATGTAGAGTCACCGTCCTCTCCGTCAGCATCGGGACCTCTGATCATTGGTTTGGGAAGAAGTGGCGCTAGACCTCTCTAGTCTACTAATATTTATACCAAATTTACATTCCAAATGTTGCAAACATATCTTTCAGAACAGTCGAATGGCGGAAATTATGTCTTCTTGGTACATTAGGTTACAACAATAGATTTTCTCACGTATTGATAGTCTCAAATAATGAATAGAAATTAGAAGTCCATAACTAATTCGTTACTTCTACGGATGTCTCTTTAGGATAAAATGTATCTCATCCATGGGACCATTATAAGTTCATCAGGTCGGATTTTGAATTTGCAACAAATCTTCACGTTCAGGGGCATCTGGCATCACTCCCAGATTTGTCGTCATGTTTATGGCTTTTCAGTTCAATGGGAGGACAAGGTCTCAGTCAGCGCAAAGCCTCCTTTCAAATTTTCCATCTTCTCGAATGCAGGCTGCGGGTGGTAGCCATTTTATAGCAGGCCACAATGGTCAACTTAAGTAAAGGAAACACAAAACATAATTACTGCATAGAAATGATTATACAGTGTTATTCCCCTGCTAATACCCTTATGTGTATATATTTATCTAGCCATTTGCGACATCAAAAGCCATTAATGCATATTAATTATAAGCGCAAAACACAATAACATCACATAAGCAACATTTATTCTATCAATTTGCTCACCAGCTTAGTTCACTTATTATTTTAGCCATGCAATAGCATTCCCACGTGTGATTCTTCTATTAATGAGGTTGGTTAGACAAGACTCGACAAATCTTTAGCAATTATTAATTAATCAGTAGTACTTTTAATAATGACATACAGAAATGAAACAGATATTTGGTTTTAAAGTAAAAACCCTGCTCCATCAATCCCCCCTTTGGTGATATCTTATCACCACAAAAATCAAAACCCAAAAATCAATTTAATTTCCCCTTTTGAAGAAATTCAAAATGTCTTCTTGTTCATTTTCAAACCCTTGTTTCCATATCGTCTTCTCTTTTAGTTTCTATACACATACTTTCCCTCAATTCTTCTAATTCTATTTCTTGTGGATCTCTTTCTGGTTTCTTTTGTCTCTTTTTAACATTTTCTCGTGTTGTTTTCTTTTTATTTCTTCTGTATCTACAACACATACACCCTAATCTAAGAATTAATAATGCAACAATTACACACGTTAATGGAAATAATATCTTACTAAAAATGGTACTACCTATTTTTGCTACAAAATTCTTAACAGCAATCATCTTATTAGCCATTTTAGTCCAGAGACTTTCAGCTTCCAGTGGTACTAATTCTTCATGCAAATCAGTAATATTTTTGATATAGACCTTTAGATCTTTGCTTTCGTCAGGAATGTAAGTGCAACAATGTTGTACTTTCAGCATTCCACAGACTCCACCCTCTTTTGCCAATAGAATGTCAAGGGCAAGTCTATTTTGCATCGCCATAGCGCGTAAAGCAACCATTTCAGTATTTACCAAAAGAAAGCCTCCAGCGGTGCTTGTTGACAAGCGATCCACCACTGTTGACAGCTTCCGAATGCCAAATGCATTCAAAGAATTTCCCACTGCTGGTATTAAAGCTCCAAAAATATCTCCTACAATTTCTGTCCATGTTTCTCTTCTGTAGCGTATTAATGGATTAGTTTGTTCAGCATTTTCTACTCTATCCATGTGAAAAATCTTTGGAAAGACCAAGCCAACATAACATGTGCCATACCAATGGTCAGGCAACCTGTAATAAGCCTTGTTCCCACAAATATAATACACTCCCGGAAAGACTGGATCTTCTCCTCCTCTAAATCCCCATCCGGTTGCAATAAAGTATGTATCATGGCACTCACTAGTCCCTGTGAAATAATAATCATACTGGGATTTCTTTCTGGTAATGCATAATTTGCCTTTCTGTGGTGCATCTATAGCCATAGTTGGACTGGCTCCATTTTTCAACTCTTTTTCTTTCTCAATGTCCCACACTGTTTCACTCATCTTACGTCCTTCTGCTTTCTTATGCATGTTCAACCTTCTTCTCTCAACCATGTCTAAGAACGTTTCCTCTTCTTCCTTCAAACTGCAGGTTAAATTGTTTCTAAAAACATATTCTAATGTTAATTCTCTAGTTTCTATAAAAATCTCACCTAAAGTGTTAGCTTCTTTAGCAGGATTCAGTTCTTTATTCATAGGCAGTTGTCCAAGAATATTATCTACGTTAGACATATTATAATCTAATTTCCCTAATTGATAAAATATACTAATCAACACATGAAATTCCATACGTAGCCGGAAGGTGATGATAAGTCACTCCTTCCGAAACAGAGGCAGGTAATTGCATACAGATGTAGCAATCCCTTACATCCATTGTCTTTACATATTCGTACAATAATTTTGAAAACACATTGCTAGAAAAATCATTAATAGACCTATCCTTATGTATATATACATTGCTAGTTCTAGTTGGAACTATCTTCTGTGAACTCTTCCCTATGTTAGTCCTGTTCTCAGTATGTCCTTCTAAAGTGTCTATAGTTACTCTAAAAGAGATCAGTAGAGCAAGCACGCTCCAAAGCAGCATTAATAATCCTGTACAGCAGCAGCACATCTTGCACCATCTTTTCATGAAGGTACATCTACTTTGATTATTCTCAGTGTTAGCCATCTTGTTAATTTGACCGTATCTTTTGACTTAGCCTCTTCTACTCCACTACCGAACTTTTAGGGCAGCAAGTACCCAACAGATTATTACAATCTATTAGTTTTAATTTACTTTCTTCTCCAAATAATTTCTTTGGATTTATTCAATTTGGATTTTCATCACTTTTCACTGTTTCCTCATCATCATCAAACTGTATTAGGTCCTGAACATCCGTTTCTTCTTCAATGTCGGACAAGATAACTCTCAGGATTCCCACTGCTTCTTCTTCATCAACCACTTTCAGTAAAGCCTCCTCTGGACTTCCTTGACTGTCTGCCTCTTCTCCTTGTTCAGGCAGTGCCACATACGTCCATTCTGGTGACTTATACTTTTGGTTTGGTTTTCTGATTCTTTTAGTTCCTTCAGATATCTTTGTTTCCTCTTCTTTCGTTTGGTTTTGACTTGACACTTCGTTCACCTGTTCAGCTTTCGAGGAGTTAACTCGTGTCAGTCGATATCTCAGTCACTTTATCTTGTTGGGCCAAAGATCTCCTTTAGCATTTCTCTTTTGTTTTCCCTCTTTATTGTTTCTCTCTCCAATCCAAGTTCTCTTTCTCAGAACTCGTCCTCCATGTATCTCATTTTCACTTTCATCAGATTCTGTCTCAGTTGCCTCTTGTTCATCAACAGTTTTCTCTTCTCCAACAACTTCCTTTTCTCCAACAGTCTCTTTTTCCACTAATTGAGATTTCCCTACTTCTGTCCCTCCTCGGGTCTCCGACACGCAATCTTCTTGCTGTCTACTTGTCCCTTCACCTAGCTTGTTGTCGATGTTCCCTACACCTCCTCTGGGTTTTTCCGCAATCTGTCCCTCTCTTTCTTTTTCTGTCCCTTCTTCTTCAAGAATTATCTCAGGTGGAACTTGTCCAATTTCCTCATTTGATTCAGGTGTCACTTCTGTTGGAATGTTCTTTTCTTTCCTTTCTTTCTTTTTGTGTTTGTCACTGTTAGTTGGAACTTCAGGCACTTCTTCAGAATCTGGACTCGTCTCTGCAGTTTGCAATGTTCTTTTCAGAATTTCTTCTGGTGGGACGAAAGTTTCTCTTGACTCACTTTCCCCCCTTTCAGGATTCTTTTTCCTTTTTACTGCCTCACTGTCTGCATCATCACTGGAATCTGATTCTTCAAAGTATTCTTTTCCAGTGCCGTCACTTGGGTTTGGAACTCTCAGAGTGTGACTTGCATGTATCCAATTTTTCACTCCAGCACACTTCACAGCAGTCGTTGTAGTCAGAAAGACTTGTCTTGGCCTTCCCCACCTTGGAACCAGGCAATTCCTTCTTCTGTGGACTTTTATCCTTACCCAGTCCTCTGGGCTCAGATCATGGGCTGGTTTCTTTTGAAGTGTGGTGGCGTCTTCTCCAACCTGGTGAAACACAGAATG
The DNA here is from genome assembly GCF_964204655.1 of Triturus cristatus. NCBI lineage: Eukaryota > Metazoa > Chordata > Amphibia > Caudata > Salamandridae > Triturus > Triturus cristatus. Next base: position 1,434,668,750 of record NC_140589.1, read on the forward strand.
AACTGCGTCAGCCAGGCCTTTACAGTAATCCAAAATCATGTCATCAGTTATAGTCATCAGCTTGTTGACTGGCACAAATGCATGTCTCATAGCACGTCCCATGATAATTTCATGTGGACTCAAACCTGTTGTTCTGTCTGGAGTAGACCTAATTGTCATCAGGACTAGAGGCAAGACATCAGGCCATTTCATTCCTGTGGCCAGGCACATTTTGCCAATTCTGTTTTTGATGGTACCATTCATTTGTTCAACCACACCAGAAGCCTCTGGTCGGTAAGCACAATGTAGCTTCTGCTGTACACTCAATGCTTCACAGATCAAACCCATGATTTCATTATAAAAATGTCCTCCTCTGTCTGATTCAATGGTCACTGGGAACCCATACCTTGGGATGAATTCTCTTAACAGTAGCTTGGCCACTGTTATCCCATCATTTCTTCTTGTTGGAAATGCCTCCACCCACCTGGAGAACAAACAGACTACCACCAGGACATACCTTAATCTATTGACTTGGGGCATTTCGATGAAGTCTATCTGCATTCTTGTGAAGGGTCCTCCCTCCCTGCCTCTTGTACCTAGGCTCACCACTGTTCTCTTTCCAGGATTGAATTGCTGACATATCAGACATCTCTGACAGAGACTCTCTGCTATCAGCCTGAATTTTGCATTATACCAGGTCTGCTTAAAGGCCCTTATCACAGCATCCCTCCCCAGGTGTCCCTGGCCATGATACATCCGTGCCATTGTTGACAACATGCTATTGGGCATGACTGGTCTTCCATCCCTACAGACCCACACGTGGTCTTTTTCCCTTGGTGCACAACCTGCTTTCACCCAATCTTTAATTTCCTCATCTCCTGCCTCATCCTGCAACTGCTTCACTTCCTCCCATGTTCCCACCACATTAGTAAACATTAAGGAACAAGAAGACATTTCTCTTTCTTTACTCCGATTAATGGAATGATTATTCCGTGCACAGTACTGTGCTATGTCATTGGCAAATTTATTCCCAAGGGTGACGAAATCATCACCTTGACCATGAGCAGCACATTTTTCAACTGCTAGTTCTTTAGGCAGCTGTATCGCCTCAAGCAATTTTCCAACCACTTCAGCATTCTTTATGGGAGTTCCACTTGAGGTCAGGAAACCTCTTTGTAGCCATAACTGGCCAAAATCATGGACAACTCCGAAGCCATACTGGCTGTCAGTCATTACAGTCACTCTCACATTTCTTCCAATCTTGCAAGCCTTTGTTAGTGCCACCAATTCTGCCACCTGAGCGGATTTAACTCCTTTCAAAGGTGATGCTTCCACAACTCCTGAAACTGTACACACAGCATATGCGGCACTCAGTGTTCCTTCATCCGTTCTCAAGCAAGATCCATCCACAAACAACACATGATCACTCTCAGGCAGTGGCAGATCTCTTATGTCTGGTCTTGGTTTTGTACAGTAATCAAGCACATCCAGGCAATCATGATCAACGTCATCTCTCACTCCCACACTTTCAGCATCAGGTAACAGTGTTGCTGGATTCACATTCACACATCTCTCAAGGCTCACATTTGTTGCACCAAGAATGGCTTTCTCATATTTAGTCAGCCGACTATGAGACATGAACTGTGTCCGGCTCCTTGTTAAAAGGATTGCCACATCATGAGGTACGAATACCCGTACAGGATATCCCATTATAATTCCCTCACTTTGTTCCAGACTTCTGCATGTAGCAGCTACTGCTTTCAGGCAACCTGGTAAACCCACAGCTACTGGGTCAAGTGTTGATGAGAAGTATGCAATTGGCCTCCTCAGACGTCCATGTTTCTGGATTAACACTGAAAGTGCACATCCATTTCTCTCACTACAGTACAGCTCAAATTCTTTTTCGTAATCTGGCATTCCTAGGGCAGGAGCTTCACATAGCCTGTTCTTTAACTCTTTAAATGCTGCCATTTCTTCTGGGTTTAATTCCAATGGGTCTTTCACCTCACTTTTGGTCAATTTAATCAGTGGCTTGGCTATCAAGGAAAAGTTACTTATCCACTGACGACGATAACCAACCATTCCCAGGAACATTCTTACTTCTCTTTGTGTCATTGGGGCTCTCATCCCTCTGATGATTTTAATCCTGTCAATGGTCACTTTCCTCAGGCCTTTCTCAATATTATGTCCCAGATACTTGACTTCTCTTTTGCAGAATTGCAATTTGGCTGGAGATACTTTTAATCCTCCATCTGCCAAGTGATTCAGTAAAGCAATGGTGTCTACTTCACAGGCTTCACATGTTTTTGATGCCACAAGCAGGTCATCAATGTATTGGACCAAAACCGAATTTTCAGGCATTGTTAAACTCTCCAGAGATTTCTTCAGCAATTGATTAAATATCGAAGGGCTCTCTGTATACCCCTGTGGAATTCGGCACCATGCCAAAATTCGCTCTCCAAATCTAAATGCAAAAATCGGCTGGCTGTCGTGATGCAACGGGATTGAAAAGAAAGCATGGCACAAATCAATTACTGTGTACCATTCTGCATCATGGGGAATCTGATACAAAATCACTGATGGATTTGGCACAATGGGACAGCATGACACAACAATCTTGTTAATTTTTCTCAAATCCTGTACTATTCTGAACTTTCCATTGGGTTTCTTCAGTCCCATTATTGGTGAATTACATGGGCTGCTCAATATTTCCCTTAACACCCCCTGCTGGATCATTTTCTCAATTATGGGTGTTATTCCTTCAATTATTTCAGGTGTCAGTCTGTATTGTGGGATGTTTGGCTAAACCACTCCATCTTTTACAGTAATTTTTACTGGATCTACATTTCTCATCAGGCCCACATCTTCTCCAGTAAAATCCCAAACTGCTGCTTTTACTGTCTGTTTCAATTCTGGGGGTAATGCATCCGGATTAAACACAACATATGTCCCAATAGCCTCACTTTCCCTGTTATCTAGGGTCATTCTGTATAGGACATCCTCATCTGGTGTCTCAAAGGTTATTCCATCTGGGGTACAGAAAATAGTGCAATTCATCTTGCACAGCAGATCCCTGCCTAGCAAGTTCACAGGACTAGTGTCACACACCACAAATGGGTGCATGTCTGTAAATTTCCCTATTCTAACCCTTACTGGTTCAGTAAGATGAGTTTTGATCTGTGTGTTGGACACCCCAACTACTTGGATCGCTTCATCCGAGAGAGGAAGATTCATTATATCAGCTGACCTGACAGTTGATCTCGTAGCTCCTGTGTCAACTAGAAAAGTAACACTTTCACCATTGATTTTTTCATCTACAAAAGGTCCTGCCTGGTCTATTTCTAGAGTTGCGCCAAGCACGCACTCTTCCTCCTCTCTTCGGCACCGTCAGAAGTCTCCCTCAGAATCACTTCCCTCATTCCTTTGCCAATATTGTGACACAGCGCTTGCGCGTTTTGTCTTGTTTACCTGTTCTTCATCGTAGAACCCCGAATCCTGGCTGTACTTCTGGGATCCTCTTCTTTGTGGCAAGGGTGGTTTTGGCACCTGATTCTGCTGCTTAACAGCCTTCTGCTGTTGCTGATGCTGACCACACCCCTCACTCTGCACCTGTGAATTCAATGCTGGATAGTCATCATTAGTAGACGGTGGATTCTTACACTCGGATTTCCAGTGCCCTAATTTTCCACAGTTGTGGCAGGGAAACTTCTTCTTTGCTTCCTCAATATTGCCTTTCCCTTTTCCTGGGCCAAATCTGGGTTTATTTCCTGGGTTATTTGCTTGTTCAACCAACTGAGCTTCCTGTCTTTCTGCAACTTTCACCTGTGCCCACATTGCCTTTTCTTTCAGTTTCCTTTGCTTTGCCTCAATCTCATCACTGAAGTATTTTGCATGTCTCAGGATATCATCAATCTTTTTGCTCTGCCAGTCTACGGTATGCTGCCTTATCATTTCACTAATTTCAGGTCGCAAGCCATACACAAATCTATATACAAAATGGCTCAGATTCTTGTCACCCAGATGTTCATCTCCACTGAACTGTTTGAAAGCCAGTATTAGTCTTTCATAGTAAGCATGGACTGATTCTTTCACTTCTTGATGTGTTCGATCTATTTTAACCCAGTCTGTTTCCTTGGGGGGTACCTTATTTTTCAGGAAAGCCATAACCTGCTCATACTTTTTCATGACCTCCGGGTCTGGAGCTCCTGTCTTTGGATCTCTCGGGTATTCTTTAGTGGGCCAGTCTATGACTATCTTACATTCTGCCCACAAGTCTGCTGGTACAATTATATCAAACAGACTATTCAGGTCGATCCACAGCACTTTTGACAACTTCACAAATCTGTCAACCTGTCTATACCACTCGACGGGCTTCTCTCTTAGTCGAGGGAAATCATTTGTAAATGACAAAATATCTTGTCTGGTCCATGGGACATGTACGTACCCTCCTCCTGGAATCTCCCTCATGGGAGAAGCTGTCACTGCTTTCTCCTTTTCTTTCATAGGGAATGTTGAGTAAGTTCTGTCTGCTGCATCTTCTCGTTTTCGGTACCATCTATCTTTCCATCTCTCCACATCTCCCCATTTTCGCAGCAAAGCAATCATCTCCTTAATCTGCCCTGTCCGGCCTGCATTATTCAGATTCTCAATGTCCTTATCTGTAAAATCCACTCGGTAAGGCTTTTGTAAAGCTTTTACCTTGTCCATGTCGATTCCCATTTCACTGGCTATTCCTTTCAACCTGTCATGTATGTTCTTTGCTCTCCATGTGATACTTTTACACAGAAATAGTATTTCCCCCTCCTGATAACTTTTCAGTGTTTCCGTAAGGATTGTTCCTACAATCAGCTCCTCCATTTCCATACGTAGTCTAGCTACATCAATTGCCTGGGACTCCTTTTCTTTCCTCTGCAAAGCTTTCAGCTAATCATTCAAATCTTCAGCAGTTATCCCCATGGATTTTTCTGCACCCACTGGTTCTGTCACTCTTTGTGGTTCTAAGATCGATCCTCTGTTCCCTTCCACACAACCAGAGTTCAAACCTGAGTTAGTCTGCACATTCAACTCTCCTCCACATATGGTATGTCTCCACTGATTTTCTCCTGATCTCCACTGATTTTCTCCCGTTCTCATTTCTGCCTGCTCTGGAGGAACAATCAATCTATTGCCTACATATGGAACTGTCAAACCACCTTCACCAATCCTCTGCTTTTCGAAAACCGGCATAACCGGACCTATTGTTACAGGCACCGTAACTGCTTCAAGATTTTTAGTCAGTTCTCTGATTTTCTCTGTCAATTCAAATGTGGTTCTTGCTAGTTCTCTGGTCTTTTCATCCTCAATTTCATTCTCCCTTTCTCTCTCTCTCTCTCTCTGCAAGAGAATTACTGCTTTTCAACTCAGGGGTCATGACTTCTGTCTTTATAATCCGCAGGGTGTCTCTCATTGGGGTAACTGATGTTCCTACCTCTGGTTCTCGTCTATACGGGGGTGGTCTTTTGTAGAACATGTCATCTAAGACATCATCATCAGACTCATTCGCCCCATACCTCCTTGTTTCTACATTATGTTCTTTTTCTGTACATTTTTTTCCTTCTGTCTCCTCTGCAGTTCTTACAGGATATAATCCCTCAGTCATACTAGCATCTCGCCATCTTCTCATCCGGTCATGATGAATTTGGCGGTCATACTTTCGCCCGAACATATACCTGTAATTTCCTCCACTCCTCTGCTTTTCTCGCTCATGCATTTCATCTTCCCATTCAGTCAATGCCTCAAACTGCGTTGGCCTAGGCCGAGGCTCTAGACTCATCATCCTCTCCCGTAAGTTTCTCAGTATGGCCAGATTAAATGAGCCATGTTCCGGGAAAGCTAAAACTCCATCCTCTTTGGTATACTTTACCCAGTTGTCTAACCAAATACAGGTATGATACCCATATTTCGCAACCATGAAGGATGCGGGGGTTCTTATCGGAGGAAGTAACTGTCCTTCCCTAGTCACAATATCCTTATCCTTGTCAAACCAGTTCTTAACCTTACTAAACAAGGATTTATTTTTCTTTTCCTCAGCGTGGTAATACATTTTCTTATTTTTCCGCAACCCTTTTGTCTTTTCTACAACTGTACGATCTGCTGTCCAATTGCAGCGTGACCCACACTAACGCACCAATCCTGGAGCGTCTACGTCACCCTGTATGTCTCCCAATCCTTACGCGGCGTACACTAGCACACCAATCACCGTGCTTCCACCGTTCTAACCCACTGTCCAATCACAGCGCGGTCTTCCTGACATCAGCAGTCGCTGCAGCAGCTTCTGCTCCTGTCTCTTGTCTCTCTCGTCTACCCCTCCTTTACAAAACAACTCGGTAGACTTTGTTTCAACTTCTACGAGTCTGTTAGTTACAACATACAAACATCTCCATTGTCTGCTTCGCTAGCCACAGAACAGCAAAAGACCTTTCCCAAGAGAATTCCGCCTTTCCCGAGAGCAGCGCTTACCTCTGCCCTACTACGGAATCGTTACTTCCGTTGATAAAGTAGCACATCCCTCTACTCTACCCTTCTAACAAGCACCAATTAACTGTTTTCTCTGGAATGCTCCTAAGAGTTTCACAATTAACCAGAATGCCTTCTCATTCACGCACTTTCACACCAGAAAATGTAGTACATTCACACAGAATTCTGTCTTTCCCGAGAACAGCGAACAGTCTGTCCTACTACAGAATTATATCACACGTTAACAAAACAGCGCTTACCTCTGCTCTGTCCTTCTAACATGCTCAGAGAATACCTATTACCTTTCCAGTGATAAGCGTTATCGGAATGCCATAAGGATCCCTGATACCTAAGACCAGAACTTCACAGATAACCTTCGCTATCATATACACTTCTCTCACACAGAAAATACGTTTCTAATGGCAACACACGGCGATGCTACCTCATCGAACCCAGACAATGCGACGCGCAACTTCAATTGTCACACGTTTTTCCCCTGTCTACATACAGGGCCAACAATCCCGCCTTTTCCGAGAGCAGCGCTTCCCTCTGCCCTACTACGGAACTGTCACCGACTTCCTACGTCCCAGAAGCCGTACACACTACATAAAACTCAATACGACTTCGACATACAGTGTTAGTACAAATATCGATATCAATCAATAATCAATGAGCTTATATACACGCAAATTCACCAGATCAAGACAATAGTTAACCATCATTCTGCTACCAAGAAACTGGTGCAGATCGGAGCTTCCGAATCCCCTCTACTTCCACGGACGGAGTGATTTCGCAGTCACACGCGCACACACACATCACACGCTGGTGGGGCCCATAACACCAACATTCATCCTACCACTCTATCCGTGCCATGTATAAGGGGAAACACTTTTCAATACCTAACCAATCTGCATGTACCCTGAGGTCAATGGCATCAACTAGTTGCTATAGATTTGGTGAAACATCTTATTACTCTAAATATTCAATAAACATGACGATAAAATAACCACCCGACACAGTAATTCAAACAGAATATTGTTTATCTAAAATTGTAAGAAAAGCCAATTAAATGCAAGATCATTTCTCTCATATTTACCTATTCTGGCTAAAAGTCGTTTTCTAAGTCAGAACTGGTCCTCAGCAAAAAGTCAAAGTTTTCTAGCCGTCATGTAGAGTCACCGTCCTCTCCGTCAGCATCGGGACCTCTGATCATTGGTTCGGGAAGAAGTGGCGCTAGACCTCTCTAGTCTTCTAATATTTATACCAAATTTACATTCCAAATGTTGCAAACATATCTTTCAGAACAGTCGAATGGCGGAAATTATGTCTTCTTGGTACATTAGGTTACAACGATAGATTTTCTCACGTATTGATAGTCTCAAATAATGAATAGAAATTAGAAGTCCATAACTAATTCGTTACTTCTACGGATGTCTCTTTAGGATAAAATGTATCTCATCCATGGGACCATTATAAGTTCATCAGGTCGGATTTTGAATTTGCAACAAATCTTCACGTTCAGGGGCATCTGGCATCACTCCCAGATTTGTCGTCATGTTTATGGCTTTTCAGTTCAATGGGAGGACAAGGTCGCAGTCAGCGCAAAGCCTCCTTTCAAATTTTCCATCTTCTCGAATGCAGGCTGCGGGTGGTAGCCATTTTATAGCAGGCCACAATGGTCAACTTAAGTAAAGGAAACACAAAACATAATTACTGCATAGAAATGATTATACAGTGGTATTCCCCTGCTAATACCCTTATGTGTATGTATTTATCTAGCCATTTGCGACATCAAAAGCCATTAATGCATATTAATTATAAGCGCAAAACACAATAACATCACATAAGCAACATTTATTCTATCAATTTGCTCACCAGCTTAGTTCACTTATTATTTTAGCCATGCAATAGCATTCCCACGTGTGATTCTTCTGTTAATGAGGTTGGTTAGACAAGACTCGACAAATCTTTAGCAATTATTAATTAATCAGTAGTACTTTTAATAATGACATACAGAAATGAAACAGATATTTGGTTTTAAAGTAAAAACCCTGCTCCATCACGGGCACAGGGACCCAGAGGAGCAGCTGCAGCAGAGGGTGGGAGGGAGTCTCTGGGTAAACGTGAAAGTACGCCCACTGGTATAGAGAGGGGCATGCCTGTCAGGCAAGGTCACCTATCACTTCTTGATCACCAGTGCTTACAAATTGCCTCTCACCTCTTTTGGACTCCAGCTTATTCCCTCACCATCGCGTATCGTCTCTTAAACAGCGTCCATAGTCTCTGAGGCAGAACGGGTGGACCCTTTTTGTTTTTCCAAGTAGTTCTTCAGCTAGTTATTATTGAGACAGAGTTTGAATCTTAACCAGATCTGAGACTTTAATGGGCTAGACAGTCTGCATTCAACTCTCTAAGAAAATACCGACAACACACAAATAAGGGGCGGTGCCAAATATATATTTAGATGCAGAAAGCTGGACAGGAGTTCAGCTAGCAACAGAGGCGGAGGCAATGAGGGATAGTTCCAGACTGGTAATCTTTCCCCTGGGCCTGGCACCATGGAAACACGTGCATGCTCCCTTTGGCCAGGCTGGTGTCATTTTGTGGATTCAGGCCATAGATGCAGACAGATAAAACACACATCTTGCAGGAAGCAGAATGTGCTCTTTCTGTACCTGCTATAGGAACCTAAGTTACACTACATAGGTCCTGGAAAGATGGTTGGCCCTGCAGAAAGGGGGGGGGGGGGGAGAGTGTGTGACTGGCCTTACGGCCTGAGCTCTTGACTTTGGTACTGTGGGACCAGGTTCGAGTATCAGTATTGGCTCAACAACCTGTGATTGTGGACACATTATCTGCTCTTCCCATGCCTAAAAATATGAATGTTACCTTGTGTCATGTTACTGGCGCTTGTGTAAGAGGCTTCAAAATCTTTGGGTTGAGTTGCGCTATATAAAATTGCAAAAAATATATATGCAGTCTCTCAGGCATGATTCTTTGCAGAAAATGATTCCAACTATGAAGTATAATAGCTGAGTACTGGGTGACAGTATGGCTGCAACTTCAGCTGGATCTCTTCTCTAGAGGCACAGGAAAAGGAGGCCCCTTCCAACTACTGAAATCTTCACTGCTACCAACCAGGGTGCCAACAATTACTCACCAGGGAATGTATTCGATAGGGTGTTGAACTTGAAAGTAAGAGCCCTTTGTGTGTTCTTCAGCCATGAGGAGTATACTGGTGCTTAATAGCACCCTAAAATGGCAACTCTAGTCTTCTCTGAGCGAGGGTCCACCAGATGACAAATGCACGTCAATGGGATCATCGAAACAGAGTATAAACCAGGTGCAGAAACAGAGTATAAACCAGGTGCAGAATGATAGAGCTACCACAGCACCACTGGACTTTCATCTTCATAACATGCATCAGACAATACCCCGTTAAGTTCGCATGTAGACATGAACAAGCAAGGAGTCTGGTGGAGAAGGTGGGCATAGGATTGTTGTAAATTGGATTCAGTGCCAGGACTCAGGAATCATTGAAGCGCCACTGCAGACTTTGCCCCAAGGCACTGATCTTTGACAGTGAAATATACTGCTGATATCTGATAGCAGATGAACTTCACAAACACAAACTTAGATTGTCTAAAAGAAATAATTTGAAAGAGGGACACTGTGTAAGAGGCCCCATTTGATGTCTTATTCACCACTGTTATGTATAAAGGTGCATTCATGAATAGGTGCAAGCCCTGTGTAGAGACCTTGCGATGCTTTTGTTGACATGCATTGGTGATTTGTCAAAATGCTATTTGGTACTTCTGATGGAACAGTAACTTTCCCTTAATGCAACTATTTCTCACAATAGCAAGTGGCTGGACTCTGGATTCTCCTGACAAACCTTCCACTCTCCTATGGAATGCAGTGTTGCCAGTGTGACATTTAATGGCCTGTTTCGCTATTTGCTAGTGTCTTGTGTAAGGTCTTTTTTTCGGTTCATGTGAAGTTTGGGAGGGTTGCTGTGGAGTGTCCGGTGTGGGTACCACTGATGTCAGAGGACCGTCAATACTACTGAACTCAAATTGGAAAACTAAGTTACTGCCTTTGGACACGGCTCTCTTTGGGAATAGAAGTCCAGTAGGCTAGGAGGTGGTACAGCTAGACACTCAGATACAGCCTGGCACATGGAATTATACACAATAAATTCTACTGCAAGTCAGAACATGACTTTTATATACAAGTAAATAGAACAGTATTTATTTATTTACTGTGTATTTTTCTATTGAATGTACAAGATCCTAAAGAACTAGAGTAATTTACAGATGCAGGCATTAAGCAGATAAGAGATATAATAATAGGCAAGAAAACTTTAAATTCAGTATACTTAGCAAAAATACAAACACTGGCAGAAGAGTTGATCTCAAATGGGAAAAGAAGAGGCTAATTAGAATAGACTGAAGCAATAGCTGATACAGTAATCAACACAACATTCAAACAGTTGACAGTCTTCTTTAAGCTTCCAATGAGCAGTGAAACTGACAGCTGGAGCCAGGTGATTGGGTAGGGGGGTGAGGAACAATACTAACCAAGGAGAAAGAATTTAAGTTCTTATTTGAAGGTAGATGAAGAGACAATGGTATGAATAAATGGTGGAGTAGCATTCCAAATCATTGGGGCACATGCATTGTAAGGAGTCTTAAATGTGTGTTTCTGTTGAATACTTGGGCTTCTAGCAAAAGAGTATCTGAGGTTCATAGTTGATGGCATCCCACAGAGATCTCCAGCTTGCTTGTCACATAGTGAGGTTGGACCACATTTAAGAGTTTCTGCACAAGTCACGTACGTTTGAAAGTTGATCTGCCATCACTGGGAGCAGATAGTGAATGCAGCACAAGACAAGGCTGTAGTGAGCAAAGTGACTAATCCAGGCAATCAAGCATGCAAAAGCATGCAGGGAGGCTTTTAGCAGAGCGCAGTGAGTTTTTGGAATCCCTGAAAGGAGAGAGATGCTATGATCAATTCTCGTTAGAAACAGTGTCTGGGACATAACTTTAATACCTTGAGAGAGAGGTTTGATTCCACAAATTCGAATAAACTGTAATTGGCACTTCTGGCTGTTAGAACCGGGGTCACCGATTCCGACACGGTAGCTTGGCGCGAGGCAGGAAGGCACCCGAAGGCAATGTGTTAAGCAGTTGTGCAGCACACACTCGCACTGACTCAGTAATGCGCACACAATGAAGAGACACCACACCAGGCTGTTTTATAAAACAAGACTCTTTATCTATTTCAAGTCAGAACAGTCGATAGGGCAGATAATCTCAGAGCAACAGTAAATTCACTTCCCTTCAAAACATGAGTAAATTCCTTCAAGTACATCAGAACAGCAGAACTTCCTGCAGGTAATAAGGCAGGAGTAACATCCTTCTCACTGCAAGTATCACTGTAGGTAATGCAGTGCAGGTTAAACACATAGGCTTCAATGCATTCAGGTACCTTCAATTCAACAAAGAGCTTCATGCAGGTTTGCAAACGACATGAGAACATTTCTTAAGGCACTTTCAATAGTGTACCATCACTTGTGTGGGCCTTCAACACCAAGAACACTTGGTCTGCATGAACTCACTTTTGCCAATACTTCCTGGATAGGGCAGGTCACACAGCGCCCTCCGCTATGCAGCACAAAGATTAACTCTTAATGGGGATGCAATCGGTGATCAGGCCAGATCTCTACCGGCCTTCTACATCCAATCAGAGAGGGAGCAGTCAGAGAAAGCACACTTTAGGCATCTGCCCCCCTCAGTCACACTCAGCGCGACGTTGAAAGGGGGCGCTGTCCCCTGGTTTCCCCACTCACCACTTGGTCTTTGTGGGGGAAGTTGCAGCCACAAATAATTCCGGACGCCTCCTCCCCGGTCAGCCCGCTCCTCTCTGCATGTTGGGCTTCGGCCGGGGGAGGCGGATCGGCGCTCTGCTAAAGCTGGCAAAGTTACGGGCTCCCTTGAAGAGGGGGCAGAAAGACACTCCTCGATCCACCCGGAGCCTCGCAGATCCTCTCAGGTGCGGCCGGCAGCAGGCCCCGGGCCTCCATAGGCCTCGAGACCCAGGAGCCAATCACAGCGCGGCCTGAGGGGGGCGCGGCCGATGACGCGGCTGGTGCCCTGGTTGCTGGGCAACGCCTCCTTTCCATGCAGCAGGCTTAGCGCAGCCTGGATTCAATCACTGCGGCTTTGATTTACGCGGCGCCTGGGCTGCGGCGGTGATTCGGGCCTCAGCTTCTCCTGGCTTAGCGGCGCCCGGGCTGGAGCGGTGATCGCGGCACAGCGCTTCTTTCTTCAGCGACCCCGAGGTCGCGGGGGTGAGTTTCGCACACAGCGCTTCTTAGTACAGGGCACAGAGCACGGCGCTTTACCTGGTGATCCCCCAGTAGCAGCAGCATTCACAGGGTCCTCAGCGCTTCAGTCCCAGCGCAGGTGGTAGTGATATCTTGGTTGCGGTTTCTTTGGTTGCCGTATCTTGGGGGAAAGGGTAGGGGGTTGAGTTGGCAGGCACAAGAGGCAGGATAGTTCCCTGCGGCACACTGGAGTTGGTCTCCTGCGTTTCCCCCTCACTGGGCAAGGTCAGCAGGCTGGCAGAGCCCCTCAGCTATCTTGGGTACTGCAGGGCCTAAGCTCAGTCAGACTCAGTAGTGTAGGTTCCCCCCTAGGCCCAACAGCCTATACTCCAGCAGAGGTTCCCCCAGGTCCAGTGGTGCCCCAACTGACTAGTTAGGTTTCCCTCCTTTCCTCTTATACCCCTAGGTGAGGTGACCCTCCTGAAAGGCGGCGGCAAAGTCTAACTCCTCCCTGGCTGGAAGGTTCCAGGGTCTTCTACCATGTCTGGATAAGGATGTAGTGAGTTCAATTGTCAAGGCCACTGAGAGATCTATTAAAATCTGCACTCAAGGTTCTCCATTGTCTAGGATACATAGAGCATCATCAATGAGTTATAGGATTGCAGTTGCAGTACTGCAGTCAGCCCAAAAACCTGTTTGGAAGTCACTGAAGACGTTGTTGCCAGTCACGAGTGATATATAAGTGAGTGAGCGAGAGGTTCATCAAGCTGACCCTCTCAGTGATAAGGGTATCACACATTTATTTGGCTCAGACGCTGCTATAGAGGGTCAGAAGCATAATTAGAAAGTTTGATTTTGGAGAAAATACGGTTCAGTTCGGTTTTGGAAAGAGTTTAGAATCTGCACCAGTTTTTGGGGGTTTCTGCGTACAACAGGGCTGAGGAGCTCAGAGGAGAAGAAAGGAACACTGAAGTAGACCAGACCTTAGCACTGAAGAAATGAGTGAATTCGTCCAATCTCTTTTCAGAGTCAGCAATGCTAAAGGGAGGTGTAGGGTTAGTAGCAAATTTAAAAATCTCGAAGAGCTTCTTTAGTATTTTCTTGGCCGAATCAATCAGGGATTTGATTAATGGGGATTTCTTTAGGAAGATGTGTTGTTTCAAACTACTTCTAGCTGCTCGTAAGTCATCTCGATTGTCTGTCGAGAGTTTGAGGCACTCCGATCGTTAAGACAATCTGAGGAGGTTTTTGTCATTGCTGATTTCTTTATTATACTGTGGTACAATCGCTTGTTTTTTATAATTTTTTTCCCTCTAAAGCAGAGCAATATTGTGAGGACTCACAATAAAGTATCATTAAAGATGTTGGAGCCTATTTACGAATGCGTCACTTCATAATTATGGCGCAACGTGGCACATTATTTACACCGTCGCCTCTGCGTCATAAAAAGTGACGCAACGACGGTGTAAATGTGACGCAGGGCTTCATATATAATGCCACATATGTGCAGGAAGGTCTCCTGCACTTGAACAATCTTTAAATGGTGTTTTGTCAATTCTATGTGAACTGCTTAATGCAGCACACATAGAAGTTACAAAGTGTCATTTTTTTAAAGATTGTTTATGTGCAGGAAGGGTGACCTTCCTGCACATAAACAATTAATGGCCTTTTGCTGTTTCTATGTGTGCTGCACAATGCAGCACACATGGAAACAGCAAAAACGAGGAGAAATAAACAATTTCTCCTCGTTTCGCCTGTTTAAGACAAAGGGGCATAGTTTCCCACCCCTATCACCCCAAGAACATAACTTTAATTGACGTTGTGATGGCGATAGGGGCTTCGCCCTATTTACAAGGCGGCGGTAAGTCACTTAATGTGTCTTAACTCTGCCTTGTAAATAAGGCACCCTTTCACGCTATAAGGGAGGGCAATGGGTGTTGCAGTGAGTGTTCTGTTGCAACACCCATTGATTTTGACGCTGCCCCCCTATTTACATGGACAGAGTAAATAGGAGGCAGTGCCAAAATTAAGACCATGGAAAACCTGGTCTTAAACTGGTGAAACAAGGAGAAATGCTTTATTTCTCTTAGTTTCTGCTGTTTCCATGTGTGCTGCGTTGTGCAGCACACATAGACATTCTAGTGACATTCCAATGGCGATAGGGGCTTGTAAATATGCCCGTTGTTTGCTACATTGACATCCACATTAGAGAACAGCAGGCTTTAGGATAGATCAGGGGGATTGACATTTCTAAAGTGTCAACTCCAACTTTTAGGATTTTTGGGTGGCCAACAGTGGTAGTTTTCGTGGAGGTAATGGAGAAAGGAATTTGGTGGTGATGAGACCAGTCTGCTATGACTGGATCTTTATCTGAGACCGAGTCTTGTCAAGATCTGTCCTGGTGTGGCCTTTTTTATTTGTGTGGATCTTAGGCAATGTTCAGTCAAACAATTTTCCTGCAAGATGGAGGCAAAGAAGGAGGATGTGTTATTGTAGTGGTTTCTTCAGAGAAACTTGAAAACAGTTTTATAATTATAATGCAGTAGACAGCATATTTTCCTGTCCCATTGACTCTATGGTCGATGTTAGCCTATGACGTTCGACTTTGTTTGACATGGGAACTTCATAGATCTTTTTAAACTATGGTCACTAATAGTTTTCTAGTGGTCCGTTCAGTGGAACAAAGGAGCCAGAAAGAAATGATAAAATGTCGTAATCTTGATATGGCATGTCTGAATGTCAGTTTCATTGGCTCAGGCTGGAAACTCTGTGGACTGTCTAACCAGCTTTTTTCCAATCCAAAAGTACCAACATAGTAAAAGAAACATTGAACCTAAAAACATATCACACATACAACCAGAGCTTCATTTAATGAAACCAAGGGTGCAGTTCAGGGTTTGTTTAGGTCCTCAGTATCTATAATATTGGCGACCCGGGATCTGGTTACCGGTGTCTATGCTGGACAGTTCAGATATTTTTAATACCAGTTAATGTCCAAACTTTTATCCTGGGTTATTATTTGGGAAGGGAGGCAGATGTTATATTAACCCCTTGTATGCCCATGACGAGCTGGACTCGTCATGGAGCACAGTCGCGCTGTGCTCATGACGAGTCCAGCTCGTCATGAGGCATTCCCTAGGGCACCAGAGGGATTCCCTTTCTGCCAAAATAGCCTCGGGAGCTGGGGAAGAGCTTCCCCAGCTCCCGAGGCCCCCCCCCCCCCCCTTTCACTGTAATGACGATCGGCGCGCACATCGCGCCGACGTCATTACAGTGAAAGTGAAACTGAAATGAGCCGAGAGGCTCATTTCAGTTTCACTTTCTACGTGCTCAGGGGGCCATCTCAGCACCCTGAGCACGTAGAAAGACGGGAGAGGTATCGTTGGAAAGGGGAGAATCTCCCCTTTCCAATGGTACCCCTCCCCAGTGGATCCCTGCTTGGGGATCACCACAGGAGGGCGATCCCCAAGCAGGGATCCACCCACTTTTGGTAGGTTCCCCTAGGTGGCCGCCGAGCACCGGGCCAAAAACCCAGGTGACCCCCCTTGCAAAACCAGGTCGTTTTGAGGTAGACAATTTTCATGTCGCCTCAATACGTTTTGGGCCCTTGCCTGTCGCGGGTACTTGGGCCTCCCACACGAGTGAGGCACCGTTTTTATCGGGAGACCCGGGGGAACACTGGGTGGTAGGAAATTTGTGCCAGCCCGGTGATGCCTCAACTTTCCCATACAAAAATGCGTGAAAAAGGTGATTTTTTCAGCTAAATTAGAGGTTTGCAGGGCATTCTGGGTAAGGAAACGTTGGGGGATCCACGCAAGCCATACCTCCCTGGAATCCCCCGGGTATCTAGTTTTCAGAAAAGTGTGGGTTTGGTAGGTTCCCCTAGGTGGCCGCCGAGCACCGGGCCAAAAACCCAGGTGACCCCCCTTGCAAAACCAGGTCGTTTTGAGGTAGGCAATTTTCATGTCGCCTCAATACGTTTTGGGTCCTTGCCTGCCGTGGGTACTTGGGCCTCCCACACGAGTGAGGCACCGTTTTTATCGGGAGACCCGGGGGAACGCTGGGTGGTAGGAAATTTGTGTCAGCCCGGTGATGCCACAACTTTCCCACACAAAAATGTGTGACAAAGGTGTTTTTTTCAGCTAAATTTGAGGTTTGCAGGGCATTCTGGGTAAGGAAACGTTGGGGGATCCACGCAAACCATACCTCCCTGGAAGCCCCCGGTTGTCTAGTTTTCAGAAATGTATGGGTTTGGTAGGTTTCCCTAGATGGCCGCCGAGCACCGGGCCAAATACCCAAGTGACCCCCCCTTGCAAAACCAGGTGGTTTTGAGATAGGCAATTTTGATGTCGCCTCACTGCGTTTTGGGCCCTTGCCTGTCGCGGGTACTTGGGCCTCCCACACAAGTGAGGCACCATTTTTACCGGGAGACCCGAGGGAACGCTGGGTGGTGGGAAATTTGAGTGAGCCCGGTGATGCCACATCTTTCCCACACAAAAATGTGTGAAAAATTTGATTTTTTCAGCTAAAATTGAGGTTTGCAGGGGATTCTGGGTAAGGAAACGTTGGGGGATCCACGCAAGCCATGCCTCCCTGGAAGCACACGGGTGTCTAGTTTTCAAAAATGTATAGGTTTGCTAGGTTTCCCAAGGTGCCCGCAGAGCTAGGGTTCAAAAACTACAGCTAGACATTTTGCCAAAAAAGGGTCATTATTCACTGCGAAATTGAGGTGTGACCACATTGCGTTTTGCGCCATTTCCTGTCTCGGGCACTAGGCCGACCCACACAAGTGAGGTACAGTTTTTCTCATAAGACTTTGGGGAACGCAGAGTGGGTGGAAATTTGTGGATCCACGCAGATTCCGGAACTTTCCACCACAGAAATGTGGGGAAAACGTGGTTTTTTTGACAATTTTTTAGGTTTGCAAGGGATTCTGGGTAACAGACCCTGGTGGGAGGCAGTCAAGTCACCCCATCCTGGATTCCCCTGGGTGTCTAGTTTTCAAAATTGTATGGGTTTGCTAGGTTTCCCAAGGTGCCCGCAGAGCTAGGGTTCAAAACTAGAGCTAGGCACTTTGCCAAAAAAGGGTAAATTTTCACTGCGATATTGAGTTGTGACCACGTTGAGTTTTGCGCCGTTTCCTGTCGCGGGCACTATGCCTACCCACACAAGTGAGGTACCATTTTTATCGGGAGACTTAGGGTAATTCAGTTTTGTAAAGGAACTGTTATTATCTATTGACTTTCGATGCATTTCTGCCTTCCAAATGAAAGATATTGTGTAAAAAAGAAGTCATTCTAAAAAATGACTGATAATTCTTATGCTAGTATGAGTATTCCCAATTTCAGAAATGTGCAAATATCTACTGTTTCTAAACTCTATATTTTGTTCCCATTTCAGAAATACATAGGTGTCTTTCATACCGATTTTTCCATGTACACATTTTTACAGAATAATTACTATATACCCGGTACATAATAAAAAACCATTGCAAGTTGCTGCTCAGTTTTTGGCACTGGGTTCGTCGGGTTCTTGGTGAACCTACAAGTCCTATATATCCCCACAACCAGAAATGTCCAGCGGATGTAATGGTATATTGCTTTCAAAGAGCTGTCATAATTAGAAGAAGTTACAGGTGAAAACGTTGACACAAAAGGCTGTTTTTTTCAACTAATTTTCAATTTATCCTATATTTAACTGTTAGTTTCTATAAAAAACCTTGATGGATCTACACAAATGACCCCTTGCTGAATTCAAAATGTTGTCTTCTTTTCGAAAATGTATAGCTTTCCAGGATCCATTATTGCTTTTGTTCCCATTTCTGCCATTAACTGGAAGGAGGTCAAAAGCACAATAAATAGCAAAATTAGGCTATGTCCCAGAAAAATGCCAAAACTGTGTCAAAAATGTTGGGTTTCTGACAAAAGTCTGGTATCCCCAAAAAGCTGGGAAAATGGTGATTTCAACCCCACAAACCCTTTTTTGGTAACATCTGCAGGGAAAAACCCAGATGCTTTCATTTGCAGCCCGTTTTTCCCATTTTTCCAAAAAAAAAAAAAACGTTGCTGTATTTTGGCTCATTCTGTGACCCCTCTAGGAGAATCCACAAACCCTGAGTACCTTTAGAATCCCCATGATGTTGGAAGAAAAGGACGCAAATTTGGCGTGGATACCTTATGTGGTCAAAAAGTTACAGGGGCCTCAGCGCTCACTACCCCAAATAGCCAAAAAAGGGCGTGGCACAGGAGGGGAAAAGGCCTGGCAGCGAAGGGGTTAAATCAGAACCCACATTGCAGTCACCCCCATGCCATGGGGAGGAGGACTTTTAGCTCCCTCGACAAGCCTTGGCCAAAAGTTTCAAGATGAAGGGGACCATTGAAGGGACGATACAGGACACGCTAAAGCTACAGTGAGTGTTGTGGGATTGTTCATCATCTGCAGTTTACTTGAAGAAAGGCCATCTATGCAGCTTCATGACCCAAAATATACATAGGGAGAAGGGAACTTGTTGCTCATGGGTGGTCTATGTTCCATGAGCCATTTTCTGTGTAGATTCACCAACCAGTCAGCTGCTTTCTGTGCAGATCTTCCTATGAACAAGACAGCTTCTCTACTTTCAGGGGAAACCAGCACCTCTTCTCTCAACAGGCCTCAGGAGCAAAGTTTTTTCCACAAATCCAGGATTTGTCTGGAGTCTGTACAGGAGAAATGCAGCTAAGCATAGGTTGAGTTCTTTATGTAAAGATATGCTGTATCAAGGGATATAGGCTGTAAATATGGTCCTGGAATTAGCATGGCTGGTTATGGCTGATAGTACCAGGCCCACGGTGGGAGTGTAAATGTGCGAGCCCTGCAGGTCCTCTTGGGACTCGGAATGTTGGCTATGGGCACCCTAAGGGTGCATGGGGAGAGCAGTGCATGCTCACCATTGTTGACGCAGGAACACCTCTTTCACCGCCACTACCCAGAAAATCCTTATCTGTGATCTGGCTTCTGGACCAGAAGAATTGCAGGTAGACCATGGCACCTAGGTTGGGAGGTCTTGGTTCTTTGAGTTGCCCTCCATGTAGTTCTTCAGTCAGCTGAGCCTTATTCATAGGTGACAACAGTTTACTCTTCACAGGACACCCAGTTGCTTGTCTCCCACATATTATAGCAGCTGCTTGTTTCAGAAATGCAGGACAAGTTTGAGGGAAGATTGTTTCTAGAACAAGTTCTGTTCCTAGCAAACACTGTTGTGGGAAGTTTTCTCTGTAGACAGCTAATGTACACAATTCTTGGTCCATAGGGAGACTACCTAGTCCCATTTAGAGACACATGTGAAAATGGTGGGCCAACTAAACGGCTACCTTTTTCAAATTCAGGTGCTTCTCTCTGTCAGGTAGTATTGTAGAGTCCTTCTTTGTCTCTGTTTTTGTGGGCTGTCAGGACTTGTGGTCCAAAGTTAGATTATTTCGGACAGTTTGAGGGGTAAGTGTGGATTTTAACCCAGACAGAAATCAGTAGTACGCCACTATGTTCAGGAAATACCCATCAATAAAGGAAAAGAGGGAAGGAAGATGATGAAGAGGAAACTTACACTGAACAAAAACAAGAGGTTTTCAACCTTCTGTATACCAAACAGGTTTCAGGGGTGGGTGGCCTGAGCATGGGAGCATGCAGATCACTGTAGCTCATTTGGATAAAGGACAGCCTGCAGAGGGATAAGAATCTTAGCACCCACGCATATATAGTGTACTAAATGCCCACCCCCATTCAACACTATCTGTATAAGTCCATCAGATGGAGATAGGAACACAGTTGGGGAAACTGGGAAGACCTTTCCACAGAAGAGAATGCAGATAGTTTCCCTACCGGGGATGCAAATTAAAAAGGCCTGTCCCCTTAAACTGTAATGGCCTGTCAGCAGAGCTAGTCATGTTATACCCAGCTAAAAAGGAGTAAGCTTTGAGTGACTTCTGTTTGCGTAGCCTAGCTTTTCTGACGGAAAGCATCTATGGGGATTCACAAGAGAAAATACCTAGGCAGTTTAGAAAAAAATATTTTTAAAAAGATGGGTTTTATGGGAATTTGCTAAGCGGTGTAAGGTGTCAAAATGGTTGCAAATGATAACAGCTGACATATTTTGTAGATGCGGTCTTTTAGGGAAACAAATAACCTGCCATCTTAATCTTGGTGCAATGTGGCGCAACAAGGAGAAATACATTTATTTCTCTTTGTTTTTTGCAAAGACATAGAAGGAGCAAAACGCTATTGATTGTTTTTGTGCCAGAAAGTTTCCCTTCCTGCACAAACACAATCATCCCTGCAACGCAGGCACCCTTGCACCATGGTGCATGAGGGCATGTGTTGGCGCTAGGCAGCTTTTTAGCGCCCGCGGAGTGGTGAACACCCACATCTATCAACAAGAATACGGCGCATGCCTACATTTTGAGAATTATGCAGCTCGGTGCAGCAATATTGCTTGCGGCACAGAGCTGACCCATTTTCATGTAAATATGTCCCTAAGAGCCAGGCATTAAAGTGCAATTACAGGAGAAAATAGCTTGTGTGGAATTAATCCCTTTAGAAGTAGTAATCCATATCAAGGGAGAAATATCTTCTTCATTATGCTACTAACCGCTCCCCAGCATTGGAGAAATACTGTTGTTGCAACATTCCTTATTCAATATTTTATTGAAGAAGGGCGGTCGCTGTTACACGGCAAGAGCAACTTCCATGTAGAATTAAATTAAGTTTCACTAAGAGCTTCACCTAAAGCACCTCAGTTGGTCTCTGTTCCAAGTTATAACTGTCCCACATTTCAAACCTTAACATTCTATACCCCCATTCAATGGTAAATGGAACCTCAACTTTAAGATTCCAATCCACTAAAATACAATATAATAAATACAAAAAAATGAACACTAGAAAACAAAGAAACAAACTTAGGGGGTGATAACGATGGCGGAAGGCCCGCCACCGCCAGTCGTGCAGTAGCGGGCCCTCCGTCATCGTACAGCAATTTTCCCGCCGCCAAATTAGGATGGCGGGGGTAATCGGAACGCGACTGTATCGGGCTCAAAGACCGCCCGCCACAGATCCGCCACAGGTAATCGTTCCGTTTGCCTGGTGGAGTGGTCAGCATCTGTAAAATAGTGGTGGTGCCTAGCAGGCACCATCCGCCAAATTACAATGCTGGTCCCAGCCAGCCTTTCCATGGCGGGTAAACCGCATTAAAATGCTGGTGGGGATAGGTTTTGGGGGCACGTTGCGGGCCCCCCTTGTGTTGGGGGCGGTGGTGATGCGCTGGGGGGGTACCCATGGTTACCCCCTACATTTCCCTGCACTAAGTGGCAGGCACCGCGTGATGCCTGCCACGTAGGTCAGAGAAACGTACTACATGCATTTTTCACATTGCGGCGGGTGCTGCAGCCAGCAGCACCTACCGCAATGGTAAAGATGCAATATGAGACCACCACGGTGGCGGTCACATCGTGATTCTATGTAAGGGACCGCTGCCATACAGGCGGGCGGTCCCAAGCACTACCACGATGGCGGGTGAACTCAAGTCCGCCCGCCATCATAATGACCCCCTTGGATCCTTTGATACAACTCTTGTGTGACATATACAATTGAATATAAAATTCCTTCACAGATGGCAGAAAATAAGTGAATATGTTTCTTTCCTATAAATAAATATATAACAACATCTGTATACATCTTAGTTACATAATCATTAAGATGCATAGGTCTTCTGATAGATCTCAAAGTTCTCCTTTGAATAATGTTTTTCCACATGTTATGGTGGTCAGAGTTATCAAGCCCTGTGTCATTGCCAATTAAACTTTGTATACTTGGGGAGAAACAGATTTGACAATCATTTGTTTTATATATTTTGGTAAATTTCGAAATAGGTTCTCATCCAAACCAAATCTCCTACCCTTACAAAAAATACTCATATGTTTTTTTAAATATCTAAATATTGTTTTCCCTTTTCTTACATTGAAGACTCCTTATCTTGTCATTCACCCACACCATTGAGCTTTAGATTTTGATTCCACTTTATCCACCCAGTGCAGGGTGGAATTAAAAGCTCAACCTCTAAATAATTCAAATGGGATTTCCAGTAGAGGAGTGAGGAGACATGCGATAAACAGTTATTCTCTCTTGTAAAACACTTTACCAATCTAACCCACTGACACTGGCTAATTGTATGCTCTCTTTCTACAGCTCCATTTGTTTCCGGATAATAAATAGAACACTTCTTGTGTTTGATACCACATTTATCTAAACATCCCTCAAATTTACTTGAAACAAATTGAAGTCCATTATTTGTTAGCACAGAATTAGTAAAACTCTCCCTCTTAAAGACCTCTTCTAGAAATCTGACTACATTAGAGGTAGTATGAACCCTTATGCAAGTTATTTCCACCCATCAGGAGTACAAGTCAAGCAGCACAAAGAGATAGGGTGTGTGATGTTCACCTGAAATAGGACCCCCAATGTCCATGGACACTTCATTCCATGGATGTTTAATAGTGTCCGGCATACTAATGAAATGTACCTGGTAAACAGTACTTTGTCACTATTATTGCATTTAATACATTCCCACACACATCTTTCAATCTCAGTATCCATTCAAGATAATTAATAAACAGTACTTAATCTTACTTTAGTTTTCACAATGCCCATAAGACCATTATGAGCCAAATGAATCAGCATAGACCTAATACTCCATGGGGGAATCAACAACGTGCCTCTCAACAATATTTAATTGTCAACCACAAGTTCATCATTTACCGTACTACAACTTTTCTCCATGATACAAGTTTCTCCAGCCCCAATCACTCTTATCACTTCAGTCAATTCACTCTCTTTACGCAGTACTTCCTTCCACTTCTTTGCATCTACAACCCTTTCTGTAACTTAATAACCATTAATGTCCTCTTCATTGTATTCTTCTTGAACATCATCCAAATTGTTTCCCTCTTCACTTAACTTGGCCAAACAAGAGTAATATTTTATGTCTGTTTATTCTGTGTCTTATGTAGATGTGACAGGAGGTCACCCACTCTGAGACCTTATAGATCTGGGGGAAGCTACAAGTTCATAGAAGAAGTAAAGTGAGTTGAAGATTTGCCTGGAAGGGCAGTACTACAGTACTCCTTCATGTCACTGTAATTATGGGCCTCAAGTAGTGCGATTTACCAAGATGCACTACATTATGTTTATTATTTATATCATTGACATTATAAACTGTAACTGTTCACAATATGAGACTATTTGGAACCTGTAGGTGGGACTATTTTCGAATCGCCACGTGCCGAGCAGTGTAGTAGATCCCTCCAATCATAGCAAATCTGTTTGATTACTATTGAGCTATTAATTGTATCAGTGTCTTCCAATTGCTTGCAGAGTTCACTAGGTCCTTACATACACTATATGCTGGTCATATTAGTGATAATAGATCAAGTTGCAGACTGGTATACATTATCAGGCACATGCATCAAGCTAGGATTGTGCGAGTCCTTAATTGCGAATATTAAGGATTCGCAATTAAGGACTCGCAAAAACCTATGCATGTAGGAATCACTATAATAATAGCGATTTCAACACATTCCTTACTTGCGACTCGCAAATAGAGAGTCGCAAATAAGGAATAGCTTCCCATTCATTCCTATGGGCCTACAGGCCCATAGGAATGAATGGGAAATTGCAAGCGCAATTTGCGAGTACCTATTGGTACTCGCAAATTTCTCATGCAATTTCAAGGGTGCAAGGGTGTCAAAAGGACACCCTGTTGCACCCCTGAAATTGATCTGTGCACAAATGTTGCGCACACACATGTCCCAAGGACATGTGTGTGTGTAACCTACAACTTTGAAAAATGCACTTTAGTGCATTTTTCAAAGTTTTTGCAAATTACCATGAAGTTCAACTTCATGGTAATTTGCGCCCCCTAGTAGCGAAATCGCTACTTCAAAGTGGTTCTTGCATTGCATTTAAGGAATCGCAAAGTGCGAGTCCTTAAATGCAATCGCAATTTGAGGACTCGCAATTAATTGCGAATTCTCAAATTGCAAGGGCCTTGACCCTTGATGCATCGCAAAAGCTAATTTTGCGATAGCAAACGGCCGATTTTTGCGAATCGCACCATTTGCGATCGCAAAAAGCTTTGATGCATGTGCCAGTATATGATGATACTGAGGGCTTTTTGAATGACTAAAGTTACTGTCATTCCTTGTGTGGTTGGACGTAGGAAAATTCGGACAGACATATTTGAATTGTTTGATTCACAGGCAGGTACTATTGTATCAATATTCTCACCAGTCAGGAATCAGATTTTAGGTGATGAGTGTTAGCATGTACGTCTACAATTGGTTATAGAGACATAACCTGGATATAGGATGGCTTAGCTCTAGCATCCCATCCATATGTCAAAATCATTGCTGGTTATGGTGCCCCTTGGTAGGTTGTAGGAAATGCAGCTTTCTGCACGCTACCCCCCACATTTGTGGACTGATGCTGCTAGTTTTTCGACTCTGAGGGTGCAGTTAGGCCTGCTGACCAGCCCTCAGGGCCAGTGTTCTAACCCTATACCAAGTTATGTCGACTTTGATACACCCAATTGGCAAGTACTGGCTATAAGTCCCTAGTCTATGGTACTTCAGTTACCCCGGGCATGTAAGACAGAGTGTTTATCCAGGGTTGCAGCACTGTTTGTGCCACCCTGCGTGTAACAGAGACAAAATGGACCCCAGCATGCCACTGCAGACTGACAGGGCTGTTTGTGACACTGACTGTCCGACTTTGGCATTGTACTCAATGGCAAAGCCACTACTTCCCCTAAGTATTATATGTAAGTCTCCCCTAATAAAGGCCCAGAGAGTCCTATGGCAGGGAGCTATATATTAATAAGTAAGACATATGATTTTCTATAACAGTAACACTTCCAAATTTCCGTTTCGGTGTGGAAGGCTTAGGAGCCCCATTGGCTAACACAGGATTATAAGCTGGCATCCCAGCCCGGCTAACTTCTGAATAGGACTGCCTAGTTAAGTCAAGTAAGGTATTAATTTAATTGAGACATTAAACCCGACTTGATGCCCAGACCAGATTTAAAGTCACTTTTAAAGTTAAGCAACTTTTAGAAAGTTGCAACTCTGCACTCTAGCTAGACCAACGGCCTCACTAAGGCAATGACGCACAGGCAGGTTTCTGACCACCTGGGCACTAAGCACGTTGTTGCCTCCTCTCCTAGGATGGCCACTCAGGGTGTTAGCCCAAAAGACAGGCTTCAACAGTGAAGTTGCCTTTGAAGGGCTGCTGTAACAACATCCATGAGCAGGATGCCTTTTGTCTCTGGAGATACGTAAGAGACAGAGCCAAGGAGAGGGAAACCAGTGCCCAAACTGGTTTTCCCATGAGCAAGTAGCCCACTGGTAGCCACACCTCTATTGTAGGCGACCCTGCTTCCAATGAACAGGAAAGGGCTGTGGCCCTTTAAGGGGGCAAGAATGGGGTACTTACTCTGGGATAGATAGGTGCCACACATCACAGGAATATTGTCACTAGAGGGGTGGGGACCCAGTTGCACATTGGCTGATGGGTAGCCCTCCCATGGCACTTTACTGGGATAAGAAGGGCACCCCTCGCACCCTTCCCCTCAGTTCTCAGAGAAGAAGAGAGGACCGAAGAAAGACTGACCTGCTGCTTTTTACCTGCACAAAGATAAGCTGCACCGTTATGAAGACAGCGCCGAGATTGTGACTGTACCTGCGGTTCCATACATGGGGAAAAGTTGATTTCCTGCCTTCACCAACAGCAGTGACGCCGATGATCAGCCTGATGATCTCCGGGAACCAGCTCCAGGACAACAAGAGCTGAAAGAGCCCAAACTGACAAGTTGGTAGGCACTGCAGAGGTTTTGCAGCTACCAGTATCCGGGAACCATAAAGAGAGAATCCAAGATAGCCAAAACTTGCACCTGAGTCTGCCAGACCCAGGAGTGCTGTTGAAGTCTAGATTCATCACACCCAAGGGACATCAGCCCCCACCAAAGAGTCTGCATCCGACAGCGGTGCTGCGAGACCAGTAGTGCAGCATTGACTGCCCAACTACTGGAACGTAGAAGACTTTGAGGGACACTGATCTCCATGACCAAAGTCGCCCCACGACACCCATGTACCGAAGAACCACCACCGAGACACCCACATTGACCGCACCACAACCGGAGCCTCCTTTTGAGCATTTTTGCCCGCATCCCTCAGTATCAAGATCACTCCTTTGACTTCAATGGTGGTCATGCTGTAGATTTTGGTGTTTTATAAAGAACAAGGGTACCCCAATATACGAACCTGGGGTGGTAAAGTATGAAGAGAAGCACAATGGTTCTAAGTGGCCTAAAAAGGTCCAAGTTAGAAAAACCTTAAAAATGGGTAAGTGTATGAATAAAGGTTTTTTGAAATTATTTTAAAGAAAAGGAGCGATAGTTAATATAGAGCAGAGACAAGAAGGTCAAGGTATAACAAATATTTTATTACACAATGAAACAAATTCAGGTGCTCACATACTCAGTGACAATAAGCGTGACATAGAAAGTGAAAGTGGACAACAAGAGGTGAACCACTTTCTTTTTAACTTAATATGATGGGTTCATGTTGTAAGCGGTCGACGACGTTTCGAACTCAGTTAGTTGAGTTCATCTTCAGGACAAAAAAGTGAGCATCTATAATTGTCAGTGTAGATATAAGGAAGAGTTCGAGTTTAACTGTCCCAGCGCGTAGCAGCACTTGAACAGGACTCGTTCGTTTTCACCGGGAGGCTCGCATTTATTGCATTTCCAGCGTAGAAAAAATTAAATCCACACGGCACCTGACTCTAAGAGGTCCCGACAGAATGAATTCTTAAGGTTTTCCAAGCCTCCTGCTATGACAAAGGGCCCCACTATGATGCATTAACTCGCACATGAAATCGCGTGATCTATTCACCATATTCCCAGTTGTTAAACTCGAACTCTTCCTTATATCTACACTGACAATTATAGATGCTCACTTTTTTGTCCTGAAGATGAACTCAACTAACTGATTTCGAAACGTCGTCGACCGCTTACAACATGAACCCATCATATTAAGTTAAAAAGAAAGTGGTTCACCTCTTGTTGTCAATGCGATGTCTTCTTTTAAAGTCCACTTTCACTTTCTATGTCACGCTTATTGTCACTGAGTATGTGAGCACCTGAATTTGTTTCATTGTGTAATAAAATATTTGTTATACCTTGACCTTCTTGTCTCTGCTCTATATTAACTATCGCTCCTTTTCTTTAAAATTAATTTCAAAAAACCTTTATTCATACACTTACCCATTTTTAAGGTTTTTCTAACTTGGACCTTTTTAGGCCACTTAGAACCATTGTGCTTCTCTTCGTAGATTTTGGAACTTGCTCTAATAATACTTTGGAAGACAGGTAACTGTCCAGAGCAACCATGCAGGTCCCCTAGACCTCGTCCCTATTGGATTTGGTCACCCACATCAGGCTGGAGTACCTGCATTAAAGTTTCCAAACTTTTGAAAAGCTTACTAAGTTTTGGTGACCAATGCTTGTTTGTTTTTGCATGTAAAAGTGATAAAAGCATATAAAATCTGTATCTCCAGAACCCTCCTGTGGATTGTGATGATCAAGATCTCTAAAAATTCATACAAATATGCTCTAGTTTTATAAATAGTTGTTGTGTCTTTTTCTTTGTGTGTAATTTTCTTATTTTGTGGTTTGATGCAGTTAAATGCTTCACACTAATTTCCATTGCCAAGCCTTACAACTCACAGCCACAGCTTCCCAGGGTTGAGCTAAGGTTAAGTTAGCAATACTGATAGGACCTGAAACGGTATCTGTGAGTGTACTCCACAATAAGGCCCCACAGCCATACCATATAGTACACCCAGTTGCTCACAGTAGGGGTTCCTATGTCTGACTTGACGTGATCTGAAGGCATGGTCTGTCCCATAGCGCTGGGCCATACTTGTACTGATGTGTGGGTTGTTGTTCCAGGTTTGTCCCAGGGTCAGCGCTTGGTGTAGGCATCTTTGCAACAGTCAGGTTCCAACTCTGAACTTGTCTGTAAGGGGGAATGGATCTCAATCAGGCAACACCTAACCCTCCTTAGTTAGTAAAGGGAGACCTTTGCACCTCAATCGGGGACTCAAGTTTGTGGTTAGCGCCCAATATCCCAGTTAATGCACAATTATCCCTGCTGATGAGATCACCATCATAAATGCTAGAAATGGGAGATTTGTACTCATCAATAGAGTCATCTCTGTCCACCCCAGAGCTTCAGGACTCTGATAGAAAATTATCTATAAACATCAGTCGATGACATACAGACGAGGCGTTGTTCAGAAAAATGTGCTCTGGTGAAGGGAAAAGGTTTTTAAGTTGCTCTGTGGACACGTGAACTTGCATAAGTCCTAATCCAAATTTAATAACACATAAACTAATGATTTGAAATCCAATATTTGTTCGGACAATATCATGTTTTGAACAGCTATCAGCTTGCTGATCCCTAGGACAGTCATTAACATTTGCCCAAACTAATGCAAGATATTTCCATGCAGTGGGATTTGATCAGCATTCAATTCAGCAATGAATGGTAATTCATTTCAAGTGACCCACTATAGCAAAGTAGCTAACAGAAGATTGATTCATATACGTGGCAGACTTAGCGCCTGATTTAGATCTTGGTGAAAAGGTTACTCCGTCACAGCGGTGCCGGATATCCCATCTGCCAAAATATAAATCCCATTATATCCAATGGGATTTATATTTCGGCGGACGGGATGTCCGTCACCGTTGTGACGGAGTAACCTTTCCACCAAGATCTAAATCAGGCCCTTAAACCTGAAGACATGCAGATCCTAACTGCTGTTAGCCTCCGACAGAATACAATCTACTGTAGGAGCGGAAATGAGGATTGTGGGATCCATTTTTCAGCTGGACAAATGTCAAACAGAAGATGATCAAATAGCTGGTGAGTTAGGGCATCGGCTCCACAGAACGTGTGCATCCTGTAAAACACAGGTTCCAAGTTTCTTCTGGGGGAACTGAACTTTTTATCTAAAAATCAGTGAGCTCTGCCTACATGACGCTTTATTTGCCTTTTCAAACAATGACAGGTTAGCAGAATGCACCATATCTATTTTTATTATTATGACATTGCACTTGGCCGGGCAGGTGTCCAGCTGGTTTTTAATGCTTCACCAATAATTTTCACCAGAACGGATCACGGCTGTCCTAGACACTGTCACCATCCGCCCATTTTTTCGGCCCTGGGTCTTGGCCAACTGGCCCAACAACGCCAGTATCTGTTTCTCTCTGCAGGTACCATGCCCACTGAGCCTTTTATGATTGACTAAAAAAAGAGATCAATAGACATATTAAACTCTTTTCACTAACATGAGTATGTCAATGGTCTGTTTGCTCAGGAGGGGCCTCAAATGCTAACTGGCAAGACAAACTCTTGAAATGGGAGTAAGTAAAGTCCACGTTATTGAAGTGGGGCTCAGCTAGATAAGCAATCAGAGCATGACTGACAGGGTCTACCTATCTGGATAGATTGTATTTCCTGGAAAATAGATATATTAGATTCATGAGAGCTTGATGACCCACCATAAGCTAGTACTTGTTGGTAAGTATTTTGTGTGACACCCAGGAACGGGCATCATATGGTTTCATTTGATATTTATTTCAATGCCTTTGTCTCTGTTGATCTGGTCAATTCCTGTGCTAGTTTTATGTAGAATGTACACCTTTGTTCTTGAACAACAGTGTGACGTCCTGTAGAACTCGTCCTTATGATACTGAAACTCCAAATGAACAATTTGGAGAAACCAGGCTGAGGAAAGCCAATCCAGGTGAAATGCTATTTTTGCAGATTGCAAAATTAAGACAAAAGAGAAACAAAAATCACAGATCCAATACTGATTCACAGGTCTTGGTGTGCATTTAATAGTTTAAAAAATATCTTAGAAGCGATCAAAGAAACAAGCTATTTCATAACAGAATAAAATGGTTGTAGTAGTATTTCATTTTTACATATCCAAAGCAGAAATCAGGCACCAGGAGGAAGAAGAGGGCAGACGAAAAATTCAAGATAAAGAAGCAGAAAATGTCGAGGAATTGAAAAGGTGGGGAAGCATGGCAAAACAGGAGAATAATGGGGCTGCACCAGCACTTAAGAAAGAAAAATGTAGTAGTGTGAAACTGCAAAAGAGCAAATAATTGAGAAGGAAGTGGAGGCAGCCTGCGCCCGCTTCTCCAAAATATAATAAAACAAAGAAGAGGAAGGATATGAAAACAGCAAGGGGAAACGGGACAGAATGGAAGGGTAAAAACAGATGGGAACAGGCGGATGAAAAAGGCAGGGGTTAGGATAACCCCTGAAAATGGAAATTAGAAGGATAGGGATAGGATCAGAAACATCGAAATCGGGTGTGTTAGCCCCAAAAATGAACTTAAAAACCACTGCATTTTTGTAAAGTCAAAGAAAAAATACAATCTTGAGAACAGAAATTTTACCACGAAACCAGTCAGGATTTGTCAGCGTGATGAAGGACTCCCAATGGGAAAAATTTAAGGAAACCGGTTTTATGGAAAGGGCCATCACAAGCTTCACCAGGTTTCTTTTACACAAACATCTTGACTATGTAGCTCTTGTTGATGCTTTTTGTTGGAACGCTAAACCTTAAATTAATTCGAAAAATGTTGTTATGTCTGCCTGTCACTAGATTATTTTCCTCCTTTGGATGTGCCATTTTCCTCCTCTCCCAGCCCTATGTTTTTCTATTCGGTAAAATTACCGTTGCCTGTACTTTTCCTTACATTTCACAATCTGCCTTTTCTCCTTCAATGTAGCCAAACCAAGAAGCCTATCTCCTCACTTCCCTCCAACACACTTAGATCTGTAACATGCTGTGGGTGGCTCAAGAGCCATCAAAGAACATTTTATTATATATAGCTCTTAGTACGCACCATTTTAATGAATATCCAGTGGCGGCTCCTCTGCTATGGCGGAGGAGGGTCGCCTCACTCCTTTTAAGCAGTGCGAAGAAGAAACATAAAATGATAATAACTTTTAGTTATCATTTTATGCTTCATGCTGCCTTGCGGGCGCGGCTGCTCTGGTCTCGGAGCAGGGCAGGGGAGGAGTGGTTTGCCCACTCCTAAGTGCGCAATGACTGTTTGGTCGGCCCTCTCGGTCCGCTCAAACCAGTAATGCACACTTTTCCGTTCTCCATGCAGGCTGCATTACAGCCTGCATGGAGAATAAGTCCAGGCCCCCATTCCCTGGTTGAGCGTTCAACCTGGACGCTCAAAACCAATCATAATGCTGCACTGCAGCATTGTGATTGGTCAGGGGAGCCTGGGTGCTTACCAATTGGTCAGTGGGGCCTGCTTCCTGTTCCTCGAGTTCAATGAGGAGAGCAGGATCGGAGACGCGGGACCCAGCCAAAGGTATGTTGTTTAAAAAAATGCGCAACACCACACGAGCGACCTGCCCACCCCGCCACCCGCGAACCATGCCGGCCTCCATTGTGAATACCAGATTCTAAATCTGGTTATTCTCTGCGAAGGCGTGACAACGGTGGGAAACAATAGCTGTTTCTTACTGGTGCTACGTCATAAAGGAATTCCAGGCTTCCCTCACAGGCTCTCACAGTGCCTGTTATTGCAGTGCTGGCACTCTGCTCCAGGGGAGAGTAGACAGTACAATTTCGGGAGGAGAGTGGAGGCAGTGCCGTCTTAACGCATGGGCACGCTGGGCAGTTGCCCGGGGGCCTCACGAGCATAGGAGCCCCATGTGGACCAGAATTTAACACAAATTTTGCGTTAAACATTTTTTTGCCTGTCAACGGCCCTGAGTGGAGGAGAGACTAGAGGATGGTGGAAATAGAGGGCACGTGGCTAGATACATTTTTTAACATTTGGGACAGGGAGGAGAGACCATGTTATATATGACTCCCCCATTACTCCTCTGTCCCTGCATAGCAATTGTAAGTAGAGGAAGATACTTTTGTGGGCCATTTATAACATTAAATTATGAATGGGTAAAAGTGAATAACATGGATATTTTTCACTTGAGGGTTCAGAGTGACATCACAGACAACTCAAATTACACTCTTGTTCTCTCTTTGATGTCCCTCAGAGCCCCGCAGTGAAAAACATCTCAGTTATTCACTGCCACCCTTCAATAATTCTGTACACCTTGGTGAAGATAAGCAAAGATATCTTTTTAGGTCTAGTCCAGGGACAGCCTTAGCTACATATAGGGGCTTTAAGTCAGCCCTCTTCACCCATTGATCTGGTCAACTGACATTTACATTCTGCTTCCTCCCTCCATACCATACAGAACAGGACAATAAGTCAGCCTAATTCAGCAACTGTCTGAAGAATTTTGCCTGATCACATGCGCACATTGGTCATAAATGCAACGCCTTTCAGTGATGGTGTCTAATACCTTACCCTGCAAAAACCAAAGGAAATGATGGACTGAGTGTTGAACATTGCAAGCACTCACCCCCATTCAACTGATCTGGGTTTAATCCATCACCGTTCTTTAGCCCACTCGGCCACCCCAGTTCAGACATGGCCATATGCAAATCAGTCTGACCCTGTGCCTCATGGGAACAGTCCAGCCCGAACTGCCAAGCCATGTCTTCCCTGGACCGGAAACAAGCTTCCTAGGACCGGTTTCTGGCATTTCAGCCGTCTTCAGCCAGGCTTGCTTGAATCCAGTGACAAAGTGAGCAAGGGACTCACGTCTGAGCATACCCTGCCAACTTATGGCGAACAAAGCAAAAACCAAAGGAAATGATGGACTGAGTGTTGAACATTGCAAGCACTCACCCCCAGTCAACTGATCTGGGTTTAATCCATCACCGTTCTTTAGCCCACTCTGCCACCCCAGTTCAGACATGGCCATATGCAAATCAGTCTGACCCTGTGCCTCATGGGAACAGTCCAGCCCGAACTGCCAAGCCATGTCTTCCCTGGACCGGAAACAAGCTTCCTAGGACCGGTTTCTGGCATTTCAGCCGTCTTCAGCCAGGCTTGCTTGAATCCAGTGACAAAGTGAGCAAGGGACTCACGTCTGAGCATACCCTGCCAACTTATGGCGAACAAAGCAAAAACCAAAGGAAATGATGGACTGAGTGTTGAACATTGCAAGCACTCACCCCCAGTCAACTGATCTGGGTTTAATCCATCACCGTTCTTTAGCCCACTCTGCCACCCCAGTTCAGACATGGCCATATGCAAATCAGTCTGACCCTGTGCCTCATGGGAACAGTCCAGCCCGAACTGCCAAGCCATGTCTTCCCTGGACCGGAAACAAGCTTCCTAGGACCGGTTTCTGGCATTTCAGCCGTCTTCAGCCAGGCTTGCTTGAATCCAGTGACAAAGTGAGCAAGGGACTCACGTCTGAGCATACCCTGCCAACTTATGGCGAACAAAGCAAAAACCAAAGGAAATGATGGACTGAGTGTTGAACATTGCAAGCACTCACCCCCAGTCAACTGATCTGGGTTTAATCCATCACCGTTCTTTAGCCCACTCTGCCACCCCAGTTCAGACATGGCCATATGCAAATCAGTCTGACCCTGTGCCTCATGGGAACAGTCCAGCCCGAACTGCCAAGCCATGTCTTCCCTGGACCGGAAACAAGCTTCCTAGGACCGGTTTCTGGCATTTCAGCCGTCTTCAGCCAGGCTTGCTTGAATCCAGTGACAAAGTGAGCAAGGGACTCACGTCTGAGCATACCCTGCCAACTTATGGCGAACAAAGCAAAAACCAATGCCAGAAATGCCAGAAACCGGTCCTAGGAAGCTTGTTTCCGGTCCAGGGAAGGCATGGCTTGGCAGTTCGGGCTGGACTGTTCCCATGAGGCACAGGGTCAGACTGATTTGCATATGGCCATCTCTGAACTGGGGTGGCAGAGTGGGCTAAAGAACGGTGATGGATTAAACCCAGATCAGTTGACTGGGGGTGAGTGCTTGCAATGTTCAACACTCAGTCCATCATTTCCTTTGGTTTTTGCTTTGTTCGCCATAAGTTGGCAGGGTATGCTCAGACGTGAGTCCCTTGCTCACTTTGTCACTGGATTCAAGCAAGCCTGGCTGAAGACGGCTGAAATGCCAGAAACCGGTCCTAGGAAGCTTGTTTCCGGTCCAGGGAAGGCATGGCTTGACAGTTCGGGCTGGACTGTTCCCATGAGGCACAGGGTCAGACTGATTTGCATATGGCCATCTCTGAACTGGGGTGGCAGAGTGGGCTAAAGAACGGTGATGGATTAAACCCAGATCAGTTGACTGGGGGTGAGTGCTTGCAATGTTCAACACTCAGTCCATCATTTCCTTTGGTTTTTGCTTTGTTCGCCATAAGTTGGCAGGGTATGCTCAGACGTGAGTCCCTTGCTCACTTTGTCACTGGATTCAAGCAAGCCTGGCTGAAGACGGCTGAAATGCCAGAAACCGGTCCTAGGAAGCTTGTTTCCGGTCCAGGGAAGACATGGCTTGGCAGTTCGGGCTGGACTGTTCCCATGAGGCACAGGGTCAGACTGATTTGCATATGGCCATGTCTGAACTGGGGTGGCAGAGTGGGCTAAAGAACGGTGATGGATTAAACCCAGATCAGTTGACTGGGGGTGAGTGCTTGCAATGTTCAACACTCCGTCCATCATTTCCTTTGGTTTTTGCTTTGTTCGCCATAAGTTGGCAGGGTATGCTCAGACGTGAGTCCCTTGCTCACTTTGCCACTGGATTCAAGCAAGCCTGGCTGAAGACGGCTGAAATGCCAGAAACCGGTCCTAGGAAGCTTGTTTCCGGTCCAGGGAAGGCATGGCTTGGCAGTTCGGGCTGGACTGTTCCCATGAGGCACAGGGTCAGACTGATTTGCATATGGCCATCTCTGAACTGGGGTGGCAGAGTGGGCTAAAGAACGGTGATGGATTAAACCCAGATCAGTTGATTGGGGGTGAGTGCTTGCAATGTTCAACACTCCGTCCTTCATTTCCTTTGGTTTTTGCTTAATACCTTACCCTGTCAATGTTTTTTTTGCATTTTGCATTTGTGATCATTTAAAAAAGAAAAACAAATTAAGCCAAGCCAGCTTTGTGTGTTTAACCCCTGCCTTAAGGTTTAAGTTATTCTAATACAGCAATGCCCTTTACTGGGGCCCATAGGAATCATATTTTCCTTTGAATTTCATTAAAACCTAAAAGGTTTCTTTACCGTTTTTAAGTACATCTGCATACTAGGAAGCACTCGCACTGAGTGATTCAAAGAATATGTGATGGTTACCTGTTTTTAAAATGATTTTTTTTATTGCAGGTGTATGTTCGCCATGTATAGGTGGCTGCATGCTTTTGTTTCTTCTTTTATTTTTGGGACATAAGCTTGCAAACAAAAATAAATAAAAAATCACTGTCCCACATGCTTGTCGAGGAAAGACCTATTGGCTTTTGTAGTGCTTTTTAGAAGTGCCTCTGCACCTACTAAGGGGCCGATTCCAATCCTGGAAAAAGGCCGCACGAATCGTCGTACGGAGCATTTTCTCCGTACGACTCGTACCCGGTAAACTGTCCCTACAACCTAGGAAGTACGATTCGTACAGAAAGCCTATTTCCGTACGAATTGTACAAAAGACCGTACGTGTAAAAAAAAACTACGATTCTGATCCGGAACAGCCTGTACGCGACGTCCGGACGTATTCAGGCAGCGGTTTCCGGCCCAGCAAGTATGATTCGTCCCTACGTCACTCCGTACGGCTCTTTTTTTACGGGAGTCAAACACAGCCGGAAAAGCAGAGTCTGACACGAACCGCTACGCAACGGAGCCCCGGTACGTGACGTACACGCCATGAACCCCGTCGTACGTGTCATCCCGAGTCCTCTTGGCCTACGACCTGGTGCACCGCACCCGACGCATACGCCGCAGAAGGTGAGAACAACACCCAGGGGCCAGGGTAGGGGTGAGGGGCAGGAAACAAACCCCATACTCAAAGCCAAACCTATAATATGGAGGCCATACATTACCTTCGCAGCACAACCGGGAGGCACTCGGCCACCCGGTTGGGGCCCCTATGATGAAGCATGACACCAACCAGGTTGGTGTGTGAGGGGCCTTTTAACAAACCTAGTGGGTTCCCTATCACTGCTTCTCAGTGATTGTACCAACACCTTCGGGTTCGTCCAACTTTGACAAAACTGGGCCATACATTACCACCAGGGTCTGGTCACTTGAGGGGGCGTGACCAGCAACCCCTGCGTACCGCAACAACGGAAGTGGACGTGTACGGTGCGTTTCACACGTACCCCTACGGCACAGTAGAACTGTGATACAGACCGTACACATGCAATGAATGCATGGGTACGGTGCGTACCACACGTACCCCTACGGCACAGTAGAACAGTGATGTGAGAAGTTGGCCTGATGTATGATGTCACTAGTTCTAGTGTACACCTTATATCAGTCCAAATACCCTTATGGTGATTGGTTTTAAAGTCAACCTTATAGACCAGCTATCCTAGTGGTAGCATGGACAAGAGCAGTCTTAGGCTAAACTCTGAATGGCATGTGAAGCCAGCTGTGATACCATATATAATCCCTTGAATACCAAATGAAAGGACAACACAACAGATATATATATAAAATAAAGTGTATTTATTCTAGTCAAACCCTCCGCACTCTTTATGAGATTAGAGGTAAGTACAACACAGTCTTATTTAAGCATACATTAAGTCACACAGGTAAGTAATACAGTTAGGCCCTAGGGGCCACGCAAACCATATACTAAGTAAGTGGTATAAGGACCACTGTCACGGAATTAGGATAGGCCTAGGCCTAGGGAATCGCTGGGGCTACACTATACTACCAAAGGTTAGGAAGTGGGAGGCCCACGGGATTCGTGTGCAGAGTGGAAACACTCACGCGTAATGCGTAAAAGTCGATAGAAATAGTAGTTGTTAGCAATTAACAGTTTAGGGACACTTCTAAAGCAGCTAGAGAGTCGAGACTCGGAAACTAGACCCTAGGATAGTCACTACCCTTGTGAGCACCGAAGTACCCAAGTTACCTAGCCCACAGGCTGCGGGTGCATAGGTGTGAACTTGCGTCGGGTTTCGTCGTGGACTTCTATGGATGCCTGAAGGAAAGATGCTGACAGGCAGTCAGTGAAGAGTGTCCGGTGGATCCCAAGGCTGGGATCAAGAAGAAAGGAGACCTGCAAGCAGAAGGAACAGAGTCAAGGTCACTAGCCAGTGACCACGTGGAACCAGGAAGGAACCAGGCGATGTCGTGAAGATTGCAGGTGAAGGTGAAGCTTGTCGCTGCAGCCACGAGGACAAGGGAACGTCGAGGACGACCAGGACCAGGAGGCGAGCTGTCCCACGAAGGCTCTTGCTGTCGGCGGCGTCGAAGTTGGACTAGGACTCACCAAGCCTTGGCAAGCGGAACCCACGAAGAACGAAGGACTTGCTTCTGGTGCAGACCAGGAAGGTCTGGGGTGCTTCTCTTTTTCAAAGGAGCAGGAGCCAGTCTGGAGGAGCCAAACCAGCGCTGAAGATTACGGGATGCGTCGTCACAAAGGCCACTAGCC
The DNA here is from genome assembly GCF_964204655.1 of Triturus cristatus. Classification (NCBI taxonomy): domain Eukaryota; kingdom Metazoa; phylum Chordata; class Amphibia; order Caudata; family Salamandridae; genus Triturus; species Triturus cristatus. The sequence goes on from NC_140589.1 coordinate 1,434,707,179, forward strand.
AGCGGGCAAGCAACCGGACAGACGCGGCAAGCAGGAAAATGCAGAAGGGCCCCACGCAGGACTCGTGGAGTGTGGGGGGCTGGTCTTCGGTGCAGATGGTGCTTGGGGTTGGGGCTTCTCAATCCCCGGTGCACAACTTCGAGGGTGCCTCAGAAGCTGCGCTTGAAGATACTAGCCACTTTTCCCAGATAGCCGGTCCCACGTCTCTCGTCGCCTCCACGGATCTCAGCTCTGCTGTGGATGTGGATCAGGGTCAGAGAAGTCTGGAAGTCAAGGCTCTGGTCGGGCTCTGCAGTCAGTCCCTCGTAGAACTTTAGCAAAGCAAAGGGTAGTCTCTTGATGGTGCCTGTTTGCACAGGGTAGCCACTCCTTGGCCACAAGGGAGATTCTTCAGTCTTCTTCTTTCGTCGAATGTCGAAGGTCCAGAGTTTCTGTTCAAGTTGCAGGTTCAGGATAATCTAATCTCCTGAGGCCCAACTCCCACTCTTATACTAATCTGGGGGGCTGGGATACCTGCTAGGTCACGCCTTATGGGTGGGACCTGGGAGGGGGTGGTTACACCCACTTCCCTTTGTCCAGTTTCGCGCCAGAGCTGGGGCTGGAGTGCCCCAGCGCCGGTTTGAACTGGACTATGCAAGGAACACCTTGTGTGCCCCAGGCATGTCTCATTCCTTTCAGCCCACCCTGCCCCAATACACTAAAGTCTGTCTGGGGAGGTGCTAGCACCTCCCCAAGCGGGAAACCTATTGTCCAAGCCTCCCTTGCCGGGATCACTCCCAGCAGCAGGAGGTCAGACTTGTGTCTGTGGCAGCAGCATCCATTTTGTGATGCTGAGGCTTTGGTTAGAGTTAAACAGCAAAGTAGGATTTTAACATGTCTCTCCCTCTAGAAGGGAGGAATAATATCCTCATCACCAGAAATGGTATGGGGGTATTATTCCAAAGTGTTAGACACCTTACACAACATGTTTTGATAAAGCCAAACCATAGTTACCATAACCGTTTAAGATTATAAGGCACTTTAAGAGTATATGGTAGGCTATATCATAGAACAGCTATAAGGACATGGTTCCGAAAGCTGCAGACAGGCTCAGCTCATGCTAGAGCACCATCTCACATGTTACCAAGCACTCTGCCTCCGGGATTGTTAAGGCCTGCCATAGGAGTGACTGATAGGTACACATGTGTCCATATATAAGGGTAGATATAGGCATACTATATCTAAGCAAGGGGTGATTACACGACCTTGCCCCAGCTGAGTGATCAGCCAGTTGTGTCTGATTGGAAGGCCAGACCAGGGGTGGCATAATACATGCTGCAGCCCCTGGGAGGCCTAGGGTACACCTATGCCCTGGGTACCTAGGGTACACTGTACAGGGTCCAATAAGGTGATCCTTACCAATTGGGAATGTACCTAGGGTACATGGAGTCCATTTTAAAGAGAGAGCAGACAGCCTGAGACCCTGAATGGCAGGATCTCAGGCCAACTAAGTCGAAAAACCAGCTAGACACTATGCAAAAAGTTGGGGGTAACCATAGTCAGATATCCACCTTCCTACAAGTGATACGGACCGTACACACGCAATGAATGCGTGGGTACGGTGCGTACCACACGTACCCCTACGGCACAGTAGAACTGTGATACGGACTGTACACACGCAATGAATGCGTGGGTACGGTGCGTACCACACGTACCCCTACGGCACAGTAGAACAGTGATACGGACCGTACACACGCAATGAATGCGTGGGTACGGTGCGTACCACACATACCCCTACGGCACAGTAGAACAGTGATACGGACCATACACACGCAATGAATGCGTGGGTACGGTGCGTACCACACGTACCCCTATGGCACAGTAGAACAGTGATACGGACCGTACACACTCAATTAATGCGTGGGTACGGTGCGTGTCACACGTACCCCGTTACAACACCATTACATTTGGGATACGAGGCGTACACACGCCAGGAATGTGGGCTTAGAGGGCTGGCCCAGCATGTTAACTTCATATTGGTGTGTGTGTAGGTCCAGGCCAGCAGTATACTGCTCCAAGGGGGTGCGTGGGTGGGTGCAGAGGACTCCCAGCAGTGTCCAGACATATGAGGGGTGGGTGCATATGACTACCAGCAGTGGCCTGCAATATGAGGGGTGGGTGCATATGACTACCAGCAGTGGCCTGCAATATGAGGGGTGGGTGCATATGACTCCCAGCAGTGTCCAGACATATGAGGGGTGGGTGCAGAGGACTCCCAGCAGTGTCCAGACATATGAGGGGTGGCTGCATATGACTACCAGCAGTGGACAGAGATATGGGGGTGGGTGCATATTACTCCCAGCAGTGGCCTGCAATATGAGGGGTGGATGCAGAGGACTCCCAGCAGTGTCCAGAAATATGAGGGGTGGGTGCAGAGGACTCCCAGCAGTGGCCTGCAATATGAGGGGTGGGTGCAGAGGACTCCCAGCAGTGTCCAGACATATGAGGGGGGTGTGCATATGACTACCAGCAGTGTCCAGGCATATGAGGGGTGGGTGCATATGACTACCAGCAGTGGCCTGCAATATGAAGGGTGGGTGCAGAGGACTCCCAGCAGTGTCCAGACATATGAGGGGTGGGTGCATATGACTACCAGCAGTGTCCAGACATATGAGGGGTGGGTGCATATGACTCCCAGCAGTGGCCTGCAATATGAGGAGTGGATGCAGAGGACTCCCAGCAGTGTCCAGACATATGAGTGGTGGGTGCATATGACTCCCAGCAGTGGCCTGCAATATGAGGGGTGGGTGCAGAGGACTCCCAGCAGTGTCCAGACATATGAGGGGTGGCTGCATATGACTACCAGCAGTGGCCTGCAATATGAGGGGTGGGTGCAGAAGACTCCCAGCAGTGTCCAGACATATGAGGGGTGGGTGCATATGACTCCCAGCAGTGGCCTGCAATATGAGGGGTGGGTGCAGAGGACTCCAGCAGTGTCCAGAAATATGAGGGGTGGGTGCAGAGGACTCCCAGCAGTGTCCAGACATATGAGGGTTGGCTGCATATGACTACCAGCAGTGGACAGAGATATGGGGGTGGGTGCATATGACTCCCAGCAGTGTACAGAGATATGGGGGGGTGTACATCATTATCAGATGACCACACCTACATGGTGGTATGGACGCATCCCTAACTTTTGACTATGATTTTAGTGCTATTACAACACATCACTGACAGCAGTGTCCCACTCCCGGGAGGATGGATGTCTTTCACACACTGCATGACACACCACAAGTGGGTTTGAGGACATATAACACATGCATACCCACCCATGGCGGATGCAGCACAATACACACCCTGATTTCATGCCAACAGACTGTATAGTCATGTAACTGCATACAAAACTAAGATGGCCAATGGGAACACACACTGTCACGCACATCCCAGGAGTGATAGGAATGTTCATGTGCTGGTCCAGCCACCAAGATGTTGTCTCTCATGGAAGCAATAGGGTTCTATTCCACTAGATACAATGCCCACAATTGTGAGTCAGGTGCCCAAATACTCTGCATAACAAGTACCATTTGTGTGGTAGGCTGTGATTACACACATGCATAGTGATGAAAAGGGCCAATTTGTCCCTGAAGGCATTCCTACATACCCAAAACACAAGTACAGTGACTAGCAAGGATGGCACAGACGATTCAGCAGGAGACATCGGTGAGCAGGCATGGCCATTGTTGAAGGTATCCCTCACCAACAAAGGAAATGTTGACATAGGTCAGCACAACAATTGTGCAACTGTTTGCAGGGAAGATGTCAGGTGCCACAGAGGAAGGAACACTCCTTGGGACAATGTCTCCAAACTAAAAGAACACACACTACCAATGATTCTTTGCAGAGACATTATGATGGCACACAGATACCATGGTCCACCTCATGACCATCATACAAAAACATTTCTCATAACCCTAACACATTTCCAGAACACCAACTCCAGGAGCCTCATCACCAACGTCAAGTACCTGAAATGCAATAGTGTTGAAAGTAAAAGAAAAGGTTTTATTCAGCAGCAAAAAACAATTATTTAAAAAGAGACTATGTACAAAGGCCAATGGCCAGTCCATTTCTCAAGTCCAAGGGTGGACGTAGGGGACCGCGTCCACCCCTACCTTGCCTGCACAAAGGAACCTCAAGGTTTGTCGACCGGGGGGGGGGGCATCATCAGTGGCAGTACCAGGCACCGCAGGGACAGGAGGGGGAAGGGTAGGTGTTGCGGGTGCAGGGGGGATGTCTCCACCACAGGGGGTGGGGCAGCGCCGAAGGTGGATGTGAGCTCGGCGCTGCACACCGCTGCCAGTGCCTCCATCCGAACCCCTGCACCTGTGGATTCCCCAGGGTCAGCAGAGGGTGTGGTGGGTGAGGGATGGGGTGCAGCGCTCTTGGGGGAGGGGGTGGACATGATGGGGGACTCAACTCCCGTGCCCGGGGACTTCCTCGCCCGCTTGTGGGGTGGTGGCTCAGTGGGGGCGAGGTCCAGCCCACCCATATACATCTCCTTGGGTGAGAGTTTGGTAGGGGAGCTAAGGGGAGTGGTCTTGGAGGAACAGAGTTGTGAGGACTGCGGACTGCGACTGTGGCTGTGTGTATGTCGTCTGCCCCCAGACCCTGTGGGTGTGCCTACATCCCCCTGAGTGTGCGTGCCAGGAGGTGTGCGCTGTGCCTTACTTGGGGGTGTGCTGGATGTGTCTGGTGGGGTGCGTGCCCGTGACTGTCTGGGTGTGCGTTGGGCAGGCATGGGAGAGGGCAGTGTGGATGGGTCCGGGGTAGAGGGGGGGACGGAGCACTGCAGGAGAGAAACTGCTGCCGTCAGGGAAGAGTCCATGGACTGCAGAAACCTGAGTTGGTCAGACATCGTTGCTGACATTCCCTCCATCTGTGTGAGCAGCTGAGTGTGTCCATGGAGGACATTCAGCACCGATGCCTGCCCAACCTGCAACTGCCGCAGTATGTCCACAGACTCTTCACTGAGGGCAGCAGGGGTGACAGGGGCAGGGGGTGCGGTGCCTGGGCCGAAGGAGACATGGTGGGCCTCTGCACGGACAGAAGGGACGGGAGGAATTGGGAGGGCGGAGATGGTAATGGAGGAGGCGGGGACAGATGTGGGGATGCTGCCAGTTGGTGTTGCAGCCTCCGCCTCCTCAAGGATGTCAGCCTCGGACCCGTCGGCGTCGTAGCTGCTCTCGCCTCCAGACAGGTCCTCTGACTGACTCCCCTCGCCCTCCGTGCCACTGGGTCCTTCTGAATCCACAGCACTGGTGGCACTGTCGCTGGGTCCCTCCTCCAGGTCCATGCAGGTGTCTCCCTCGGTTGCGGATGATGATGCTGTGGGCAAGGAGAAGAAACCAAAATGCATCAGTCACCTGTATACATCTGACACATGAGCACAAGAACAATTGGTCACAGTGCATATCAGGCAATGCATCATGAGTAACAGCTAGATAACTCCGCACATATGTAAGCCCTGTCCTGCCCAGTTGGTAGACCCACTATGCCACTTGGACACCAGGAAAAAAAGAACACAAAAGGCCACAACTTGAATGAGAAATACACTGAGAAGCTAGTGTCTGTGAACCGGTGAGCACAGCAATACAATGAAGTCATGCCACCTCTTGTTTACCCTGAAAGAAACAGTAGTGGTTCACCCAACGTAAACTGACACACCTCAATACTCAAGGTGTCACCACACTCAGAGACCTGTAAGTACTTTGGAACACAAAACGAAAACATTTTGCTACCTTGGGAATCACAATACTTTACACAATCGACATGTTTTGAATGTGCCAATTCGCCATTTCGTGAAAAGAACACTCATGTGCCTGCATGAAATATGTTGCACAAGGCAGTGCACACAAAAGTACATTTACACTGTCATTGAAGAAGCTGGCACCTTTTCTAAGAAGCCACTGTTAGAAATAAATGGTGTTGCAGAAAGTACATATACATGGGCCCACGGAGGTCTTGATGTCTTGAGACTCGTCAGTTTGTATCACCAACAACAAAGGAGTCTCACAAAATCAAGAGCACTGTGGGAACATGTATATGGAGAATCTGCAACACCATTTAATTCTAACAGTGGCTTCTTAGAAAATGTGCCAGTGTGTTCCATGAAAGTTAAAATGTCGTTTGGTGTGCACTTCCTTGGGAGACTTTTTTCATGCAGGCAAATCAGTGTTCTTAACACAAATCATCAAATTTCCACATTTAAAATATGAAGAAGGGGGCGTGGCCACGCTGTCAATGGAGTGAGACGCGCGCTGCTGGGGCTCCGGGCCGCCGCCAGGGAAAACCGCATCAAAAAGTGCTACAGCGGCTGGGGTGATGCCTTCAGAGGGTGCGAGAAGGTGGCGGAGAGGAGCGGGCTGCCTCCGGCTGACTCAGGGAGCCCCGGGCTGCATGTTTGCGGCGATCGTGATTGAGACCGCTGAGAGGCCCTGGCTGAAGTGGGTGCGCCCGCCATCTTGAGCGTCCCTTGCTGGAGTGCCCGGAGAGAGCTGAGTGGAGTGGCCGGGTGTCGGGCCCGGCCGGCGGGGACGCCCTGGCGCCCTGAGCGACGACGCGGTGGCCGAGAAGCGGCGGAGAGGCGCCCTTGGTGTTTGGCGGGGGCTGAGGCGCTGGAGGGGCGGCCTGGCTGGCGAGAGCGCGCCCGCCATTTTGTGATCTCGGGCCTGCTGAGCTGTGGAGGAGGCGACCTGTGCGGCCGGGAGCTGGGGCCATTAGCGGTACAGTGTGAGCAGCATGAACTGAGGTGAGGCGGACGGAGGGTGCCTGAGCCCCGAGTTTCTTATCCGGCGACCTGCTGACGGGGCGGAAGGTCTGCGGAGGCGGGGAAGACCGCGACTGCTGCTGTTGTGGGGCCTACCCTGGTGACCCGGAGGGCGCTGCCTGCTGGGGGGACGGCGGAGCTGCTGGGGCACCCGGAGCTTCGGAGGGGCTGGGATCGGAGCATCTGAACTGTGTCTCTCGTTAGGGACACCTTGACCTGCAGCCGTTGCTGGGGCTGTAGCGGCGCTCCTGCCCCGGACCTGACCGGGACCGCCCGGATGACTGATTTGCTCCCCCCTGCGCACCCCGGTCCCGCCTGGCACAACAAGACCCTGAGTGGAGAAGGGCCGAGTGGCGTGGATCTGACGGGGCCTCCGGTAGAAGAGGTCCGCTTGCTGCTGGGTCCCCGCTCAGTGAGCAGTGGAGAACCTGACCAGAGTGACTGGCGGCGCACACGTCTTGAGGGAAGTTCCTGCCTGTACGGGCCCCGGTGCCTCCTGTGCCGCTCAACCTGGGGCTTACGCACCGCGGCGCCACGACCCGGATTTTCGGCCACCGGACCCGTAGCAGAGGGTGGACGTCGGGCTGCAAGCCGCATTCCCTAAGAGCCACTGGGTGCTGGCTGGCTTGCTTGGTGGCTGTAGCGGTGTGATCGGGCCCTGAGCGGACTGGTCGGACTGTGGCGGCGGCCCCCCGGTCGAGGAGGAGCGGGGCCACAGTATGACGCGCACTAATCCGGGGAGGGAGCCGCCGCCGGCCTCTAAGGACACCACGGTGAAGGACCTTTGGAGCAAGCCCGGTGCGGCGCTGGCGGGCCCCTCGTCAACGGGGGCGGGGACCTCGGCTGAGCCAGTGACGCAGTCCTTCATGGCGCTCTTTATGCAGGATCTCAAGACGGAAATTGGCTCGCTGCGTACAGAGGTCCAGGCATGCGTGAAGGAGCTCCGGAGAGATGTGGGAGAGCTTGGGGACAGGATGGACGACATGGAAAAGACCCTCGATGCCCGCACAGAGGATCAGGAGCACCTGTGGCAGCGCATTGCGACCCTGGAGTAGCAACATGTGGAACTCCAGATCCGACAGGAGGATTTGGAAAATAGGGGGAGACGCAATAACATACGCATTCGGGGCATCCCGATTGGAGCGAAAGGAAATGATATCATGACCTTCGTGGCGGACCTTCTCCATGAACTTCGGGGGGATGATGACGCCTCGCCGCCGACCCTGGACCGGGCACACAGGGTCTCTGGGCCGTCTGGGAGGCCTGGTCTAATTCCTGACATCCTGACACGGGTCCACTTCTTCGTCGAAAAAGAGGCCATCCTGAAGGCGACTTGGGACAAACCCGAAATCAGGTACAAGGGTGCCTCGATCCAACTATTCCAGGACTTGGCCCCCACGACCCTCCGCCGCCGGAGAGATTTCAGACCGATCACCGATAAGCTGAGGGACCTCAATATCCGTTACCAGTGGGGCCATCCCTTTGCCCTCATATTCCAATGGGAGTCCAGACGCCGGGTGTTGCGCTCATACCGCGAAGCGGCACAGTTGCTCCAGATCCCGGACACCCCACCGGTCAGCCCCTCGCGCCGCGCTGCGGGGCCTCGCATCCCGCTCAAGCCCAACTGGTCCAGGGTGCGCCGCCCGGGCAGACCTCTCTCCCCTGCTGCTAGCAGATCGTCGTGGGACAAACAGGACATCATACAGCACATCCGATCTTTGGAAGGGGGCTCGTCGCCGGCGGGATCGCAGGAGTCCGCCCCCAAATGATCCTTCATGTTTCTGGAACTGTGCTTACTGCGGGCCCCCGGGTCGAGAGGGCTTGCTGCCTGTCCGCCTAGTTTCTTCTCTGCCTTGACCCCCACTTCAATGCCACGTCCACCCCAGGTGGGGTGGGCTTGATGCCTGCCTTTTTTCAACACTGCGACTACATGTATGGGGCGGTGGCCCGGAGTTACCCCTGGCGTCCCTGATGTACAGTGATGGTGCCGACGGACCCCCGCTCCTATTCTTGGGAGAGTGACATCTCCGGGATAGCTTGTGCCTCTGTGCCTGGCCACTCCCTTGACTGGAATAGGCCTTGTTGACCATGTTGGCTGTTTTGCTGTTTCTGTTTTTCCCCCCGACCTTACCCTTCACCTTCCCTCCCTCTTCTATTCCTACCCCTCTGGCGGGGGGGGGCCCAAGGGTGTCTGGGGGATCTTGGCGGAGTTGCTTGCACTGGATGACCAATAACCATGTCCACTGTACCTTCCTGGAAGGTTGTCTCTCTGAATGTGAAGGGGCTTAACTCGCCTAGTAAACGGCACCAGATTTGGAGATATTTGCTATTGCAAGGCCCTGACATAATTTTCCTGCAGGAGACGCACCTCCTTAAAGCTGATGTGGCTCGCATGGCCCACCCACGTTTCCCCCATCGGTTTTGGTCTACATCACCCACCAAGACAGCGGGGGTAGCCATTTTCTGTCGGGCGGGTTTCCCACAGGGGGACGTGAAGGTGATTAGGGACACTGAGGGCCGATTCTTGAAGGTAGAGCTAATGAGAGGCCACCGCACACTTACACTGTGCAATCTTTATGCCCCCAACCAGGGCCAAGATGCCTTCTTGCGCGGGATAATTCGGGACTACCTTGAGCCGGTGGGTTCGGACCTCATAGTGGGAGGTGACTTCAACCTGGTGTGGGATGCGGCCCTGGATCGTTGTGGAGGAGCCTTTCATGGGGTGGGGGCCATGTCCGCAGCGGTGAAAAAATCCCTTACTGCTCTAACCTTGGTAGATATATGGCGCTACCACTCCCCGGGGTTGACGGATTACACGTATTACTCTCATGCACACCGCTCCTACTCACGCATCGACATGCTCTTTGTCTCCCATTCCTTGCTTAGGGACACCATATCGGCGTCCCACTCGAGTATCTTGGTCTCGGACCATGCCCATGTGGAACTGCTGCTCCACGAGCGCCTTGATCGCTCACCCCGTTCGCGCCGTTGGCGGTTCCCAGACCACATCCTGCGAGACCCGGTCGATAGGGAAGAAATCCGGGAGTCTATCCAGACGTACTTCGATCATAATGACATACCGGGAACCCCCCTCCCCCTTGTATGGGATGCCTTCAAGGCCACGATACGGGGAACTCTCACTGCTATAGCCGTCGCTCGAGCACGGGAGGCCAGACTGTACGAAACAAAGCTTGAACGCGAAATTAAGACGTTGGAAAAGATGGACCAGGACCGACCCCTAGCGGCCCATAGGAGGCGGCTGGCGGTCCTCCGAGGTCAGCTTCGTGCACATAGGACGAACAAGGCGGAACGGGCGCTACTCACACTTCGGCAGCGTTTCTATGACGGCGGGGACAAAGTGGGCGCTGTCCTAGCGCCGCGCTTGCACACGCGGGCGGCCAAGGCTCACATCTCGAAGCTGAAGGGGGCAGGGGGTAACTGGGTGATCACTGAATCAGCTAAGCTTCAGGCGTTTCACGACTACTACTCCTCTCTGTACGCGGGAGACCCCCCGGAGCCCGCATCGATATCGGCGGCCTTGGGCGAGTGCGACTGGGAGCTATTGAGTAAACACCACTCTGAGCTTCTGGAGGAGTCTCTCACTCTGGAGGAAATCGCGGGCGTGCTAAGAGATCTCCCATTAGGCAAAACGCCCGGGCCTGATGTACCTTCCTGCCGCAGCTACAGCCGTACCTCCTACGTCTCTTTAACTCATTTGCGGAATCGGGAGGGCCGTCCCCAGATATGGCGTTGGCGGAGATAGCCCTCATCCCGAAGCCGGGGAAGGACCTCACCCTCTGCTCCTCTTACCGGCCCATAGCCCTGCTAAACACCGATCTCAAGCTGTAAACCAAAATACTGGCCAAACGGCTTTGCGTTCACTTGCCCACCCTTATCGAACCGGACCAGGTGGGGTTTATTCACCAACGCCAAGGTGCGGACAATGTGCGTCGCATAGCCCACATTGTAGGGAAGGCCAGGCATTGGGGAATTCCGGCCTGTCTTCTGTCGCTTGATGCTGAAAAAGCGTTTGACCGGGTGGACTGGGCGTTCCTCCGCGCAGTCTTACAGAAGATTGGGCTTGGACCTAAAATGGAGGCGCGCATCATGGCCCCCTATATCTCCCCCGCAGCTAGAGTGCGTGTGAACGGTCATTTAACGCAGCCTTTCCCTATCTGCAGGGGCACCCGGCAGGGGTGCCCCCTATCGCCCCTGCTGTTTGCCCTAGTGGTGGAGCCGCTCGCTATCCTAATTCGTCAGTCCCCGGCCATCAAGGGCATCTCCCTGCGTGGCCGAGACCACAAGATCGCTCTCTTCTCTGACGACCTTCTCCTCACGTTGTCTGATCCCTTAAGCTTGTTTCCGGCGGCGCACTCGCTGCTTCAAACTTACGAGCAGGCCTCCGGGCTTAAAAGTAATCATTCTAAGTCCTGGGCGCTTAACCTCACGATTCCAGAGGAGGAGATTGCGGCGTTGCGTGCTTGTGCTCCGTATCAATGGGCTAGCGAATCGGTAAGATACCTTGGCTTTAACCTGACTCCAGACCTGGCCACCTGGACACAGGCCAATTGGCAGGAGTGTAAACGCTCGGTCTTGGACAACTTGCGCTCCTGGAAAGCCTTACCGCTTTCCTGGCTCGGCCGCCTCAACGCAATCAAGATGTCCATATTGCCAAAGATCCTCTACCTCTTTCAAACTTTGCCGACGCCCATCCCGGAACACCAGATTCAGGGGCTGCAGCGTGACCTGGTCTCGTTCATATGGGGGGGTAAGAAGACGCGATTTTCTAATAAAATTCTGAAGCTCCCCCGGGATAGGGGTGGTCTGGCATGCCCCAACCTCCTGGATTACTACTGGGCGTCGCACCTCTGCTTCATTCTAAAATGGGGAGCGTGGGAAAGCGAGAAAGTTTGGTTCCACATGGATAGGGCAGTTACGTGTCGCCCGATTTGGGATCATGCTTGGCTGCCTCGAGCAGCGCGTCACCGCAGTGCATACATGGCAAGCCCCACTAGGACGGTCCTAGAGATATGGGATAGGGTGGCGGTCCGTAGGGGACTCACCACCTTCCCCTCTCCTCACACCCCTATCGCCCGCAACCCACAGTTTCCGCCGGCATGTCGCCCGCCCTACTTCGAGAACTGGACCGAATCCGGCTGTAGGACGATTCAAGACCTATTTATGGGGGGGGAGTTCAAAACCTTTACCCAATGCCAACGGGAATTTGGACTAGCGGAAAAAGACAAATTCCAATACATACAACTCCGACACTGGGTGCAGGGATTCGCCCTGGCGCAGGCGGCCACACGACCATACACTCTGTTCGAGCAATTGGTGCGTACATTTGGCACCTATAAGGGTTTAATCTCCCACATATACAAAGTGCTCCTGCATACACAGCATCTTGGCCCTCACCCATACCAGCTGCGGTGGCAGAACCTCTCCGGCTCAGGGGTCACTCCTGCCCAGTGGACAAGGCTTTGGCGAGACATCCCCAGAACGTTCCGTAGCATCCCCCAACAAGAATCGGCCTACAAGGTGATGACCCAGTGGTACTATACCCCTGCACGACTCCAGCGGATGTTTCCCAGTGTCTCCCCGCTTTGCTGGCGCTGTACTCAAGCGCTGGGTGATTTCATCCACATTTGGTGGGCGTGTCCACTTTTGAATACCTACTGGAAGGAAGTCCTCAGCCACATTAAGCGTGTGCTGGGATACCCCCTGCCGGAAGACCCGCTCACTATTGTGTTGGGTCTCCGACCAACGTCTAGGCGAGCCATGACGGGCCGTGACTGGCACTTGAGCCTCCACATGCTGGGCGCTGCAAAGCAAACAGTAGCGATATATTGGAAAAAGGCAGAAACGCCTTCCATCAATGTGTGGTTCACCCACTTGTGGCAGGTGGTGGCGATGGAGCTGCTCACGGCACGCCTTCAATTCAGAGACACTAAGTTTAGGACTCTTTGGAAGCCCCTGGTGGATCACCTAGGGAGGATAGAGCATGCTCGATTTCAGCCGCCGCGACTAAGGGCCCTCAAACTGTTTGATGACGAAATCTGCCCGATTAACCCGGGGGTATGCTTGAGGCCCACAGAGCACTTGCCCTTCTCATCGGAGGGTCCCTAACTCTAGATGTGCGCGCCATGGTCCTATTCCCCCTCTACACCTCTGCGCATCACTATATATGTACTATGGGCCCCCTGGGGACAACATATTTTGATTGGGGGAGGGAACCTGAGTATAGGTAGCGAGGCCCTGCACTTTTTGCCTTCTCGCCAGGTCCATTCTCTCTTCTCCCGGCGCTTCTCCCCCCGGCAGGTTGAACGAGGTATCATTGTCATGGAGGCGCTGAGCAGAAGCATCCTATCCGTAGCCCCAGACTGCCTGAGGGGTATGGGATTGATAGGGAGCCCCACACTGCACTGCAAGAAAGGTATGCGACCTGGCGAATGACGCGTGTATGAGCCTGGCCCAGTGTGTGTTGCTTACTTGACTTGCGCATGGGAATGATGGGCGCGGGGCTGATGAAACTGCCCATTATGCAAGGCCTAACTGGGCCCCTGTTGTCGGCCAGGCTGCAATGCCTACTGCACCTGCTCGATTTGCTCTTCAGGTTTATGTGTATGCGGCTACAGACATACTGTGGGGTGTTATGCGGGCCTCGTGCGGTAAAATGTGCTGGGCTGCAGCTGGCAGGGCAATGTTGCATGTATTTGAATGAGTGCCCATGATAGGGGGACCATGGGATGCAATGTCTAGTGAGCCGGGGAATGACCCTGTGAATAGCGTATATTGTTGGCCCTACGATACACGGTGCAGGAGACCAGCTCTGTCCTATTGCATTTGTACTATAAAACTATGATTCTTGCTGCCGGCCTCAGTGGTTGTAGGCGTACAGCTGTGTACTTTGCCTGATTGCTCCTCCCAATCAATAAAAAGTTGGTTATGTAAAACATGAAGAACTGTTGACAAATGCTGTGAGTGCCAAGGTACAATATTTTTTTACTAACAACTTGAATTATGTCAGTTGTCACATGGCCATCTGTCACCTGATTACACAGTTGGCTAAACATATGACCTACTGCCTGTCATCTTGAGTGGCACACATGTCCACACCCAGGACAATGCATAAGCTAATGGGCCTGCAATTGGGTTGAAAAAAAGCCTAGCTGTACTGTGGGGACACCCTCATGGCAAGCCAGAATGTACACACAGATGTCAGCACACAAAGTCCAAACTGCATTGCATCTGAACCACACACAGGTGCAAAAAATGTATGAGCAGGAATCATGTTTTTAAAAAACTGACACAGGCTGCAAAGCACAAACATTAAGCACTGGTCACCATCACAGGGGCACTGCACGGTGATTCTTTGTACAGCCAAGTCTCACACACAAGTCAGACCTGGCAATGAAAAATAAGGGTTGCACATGTATGCCTCTCCCGCACACCCCACCCCATACCTGAGTCAATGTGATTGATACAGATCAAGAAGTGACACCTCTTATTCAGGGTTACAATAACTGTGCTGGAAAAATAGCTTCATTTACACAACATCACCTCGTGGGGCTGGCAACACATATTTGCGACAAACAACCATCAACAGATTGTTATGAATAGCCACACAGGCACTGCCCAGTGTGAGTATGCACAAGCAAAATGGTGTATCCCTGTCCAGTGGACACATGTAGCACACATTAACAAAATACTAACTAGGCCAGGGAACAATGCCACAGAGTCAGACCTATGCTGAACCCACAGAGAATGTGCACAGTGTTGGATGACACACATGATTAGGAGGCCAGGGTGTCTCAGGGGACTGTAGTGGGCACACTGCTACGTGGTCCTGGAATGAGCTGACTGTACCATGTTCACCGTCATGGCAATATGCATATCTCCCACTCATGCACATCATGTCTGAGGCCACAACATTGGTCATGCATGCTGCAAGGGTGTTCAGTTGAAAGCTCACACTCCTATGTTGAGAATCATCATCAGTGACAACAAATATGGACCCCCAACATAGTGAACAGGTCATGGCACAGGCAAGGTACCAACACAAGTCACAGACCACCCTCCCACATGATGCAGAAAGCAATGTTCACTTAGATTTACTGGCACCCTAGATGACCATGTGCAAATGTGATTACACACAGGCCAGGAGACACATGTCAAGGAGGGGAAGGGATGAAAAAGAGCATCAGGTGACATTGGGGAACCAAAAATGCACTGCACATATAAACTCTGGGAGTGTACCCAGGCTACAGAGCACTTCCAAAAGCTGGCGATACATAACACTACAAACAGCCATGTACCTACCCCCTCCTTGCTGCAGTCTCTCCTGTAACTGCCTATCGAGCTCAGGGAATACCACCGCCAGAACACGTTTCATGTGGGGGGTCAGGCATCGGCGGCCGCCGTGGGGGCGAGGACTGTCGAGCCCCAGCAGGACCCGAGCGATCCGCCGGGTCCAGCACCGGATGTCCTGCCACCTCTTGCGGACCTGTGGCAGCTGCCGACTATGCTCCCCCTCAGATCTCACGACCCTGACGATGTTTTTCCAGATCACCCCCTTCTCGTAGGCAGTTACCTGTCAGGATGACAAAGTGACACAACATCAATACACCTGCTCCATGTCCCAGAGACACACATTTGAACATCATTAGAATGTTGAACAGGGCATAGGATGCAGACAGGAATTACATCATACACAATAAGAAATTGGCCTGTGGGGGAGGAGCCTAGCGCGCATCCAAGATGGTCGCGTGAGCACAGGGCTCCCCGGACCCTTTCTGCTCCTCGGAATATATCCTGAGACTATCCTGATTTGGTTTATGGAATCTGGGAGATGAAGACCAGCTGATCTTATATCTCTTTTTAAAACTCTAATCGGACCTGGGAATCCTGAGTTGTCGTCGTCGGAACTTTCGGGACCCACCCGACGGAGGTGGCCGGGGTGAAGGTGACCCGTGGGGCCGGGCTGCAATTGAACAACAGCGGCCTCAGCGCGGTGCCAGTTGCCGATTCAGCACTTTCGGTTTCGGTTTTGGCCTTCAGGAGATCAGCTGGCGTGCGTGCTCAAGGTGGCGAGGTGCCTCCTGGGCCTCTGCCCGAGGCTTGCTTCCCTCTGCTACTGGTGGGCCTGACGCCTCCGACCCCTACACCGACAGTTTGTGGTCCTTTTGCTGGCGCCCGCACACCTCTTGATCGGAGGTCCCATTGAGAGACTGCGCTCACATGGCGGGCAAAGGGGGTCCGGAGGGGCGCAAGACCAAGGCTTCTCTGCGCGGGGGGCCGGTCCAGAGCAACAACATGGACCGCTACACCCAGGGCAGGGGGTCCCCTGGCGCTGCTGGCCTCTCCCCGGATGCTGCAGGGGGAGGCACGACCGTCTCTGCGGAACCTTCCCTGCAGGACATTATGGGCGCCATCGAGGGCATCAGGGAAACCATCGCGACGCAATATGAGGCCCTGGCCCGTAAGATCGACACTGTCGCGATCGATGTCACCCTGATTCGGGCCGACCTCTCCAAAACTAACGAGAGGGTCCAGGCCCTTGATGCACGGACCTCCACCCTGGGTGCGGAGGTGTCGGATCTGCGGGCCGCGCTTGGGGACATTAGAGTGGTAAACGACCATATGGCCCGGCGGCTTGAGGACTTCGAGGGACGGGCCCGACGCAACAACATCCGCATCATTGGTGTACCGGAGTCCTCCGACAGCCGCCCGGTGGACCTCGTGGTCGAGGAACTTATCATGCAACAGCTGTCCCCGGCTGGCCTAAGCAAATTCTTCGCCGTGGAGCGGGCCCATCGAGTGCCGGGCGGCCGGCCGCGGCCGGGGGCCCCCCCGAGGCCTATCGTGGCTAAACTGTTCCACTACAGGGACCGCGACGCTATTCTGCAGGCTTCACGGACCCGTGGCCCGGTCCGCTACGAGAACTCGACCATCAATTTTTATCCGGACTTCACACAACTGGTCCAGAAACAGCGGATGGGATTCCAAGGGGTGAAGCGCCGTCTCCGCGAGCTAGGCCTGAAGTATTCGATGATCTACCCGGCGAAACTACGAGTGGAGCATGGAGAGCGGACAGCCTTTTTTGACTCTCCTGTGGCCGCAAGTGACTGGCTGGACTCGCTGCCGGACGGGGGTGGCCGGCCCGGGCCCTCTGGGGGCACCGCAGGTGACGGGTCCCCTTAGACTGACATTTGGTCCTTGCTTTTGCGGTTTTGCACTGTACAGTTGGGTCTTACTCTTTTGCATACTGTGTCTTACCAGGACCCGTGAGGGGTGCGGGCGGGTTCGGGTCCCTTTCCTCCTCCGGGGTCTTTTTGTAGAATGGGGTTAGTGGGGCGACAGGCACACTGCAAGTTGGGGGGGGTCTTTGGCCCGCAGGGGTGCAGGGTGGGGGGAGTTGGACTTGGGGTGGGGTTGGGGGGGAAGAGGGGTTGTTTTGTTGTGTGTTTTTTGTTTACAGGGCGAGGTATTGATTTTTGTCCATATTTGGGAACTGTGCGGCGGGCTGGGGGCCTCTTGATCTATTGGAGGGGATGGGGGGAGACGGGTTGAGGCTTATGTCATGGAACGTCAATGGGTTGGGGGACCGTATTAAGCGGGGTGTTGTACTGCAATATTTGCGTCGTTTGACTCCTGATGTGGTGTTTCTCCAGGAGACGCATTTGGTCGGCAATGTCTGCCATGCGATGAACAGGGGGGGATACCGCCTCGTAGCCCATTCTGGTTTCACAACTGGCTCCAGGGGGGTGGGCATTCTCCTGCGAACCTCCCTTCCGGTGGAGATCACGAGGATAGTCTCGGATGACAGAGGGCGCTATGTGTGTTTGATTGGGAGGTGGGAGGGGCAGCCCCTTACCCTGGTTTCAGTCTACGTCCCCCCGGGCCTCCAGAACTCCACCTTTATTGACTTGGGTCGAATGCTGCTTGACCTTCCGGACGGCCTCCTGCTCATGGGCGGGGACTTTAATTCTGTGGTTTCGGGTGAACTGGATCGTCACCCACCAAGGACCCTCCCCGCTGCCCAGTCATGGCTGGGTGGGATGTTGGAGACCTTCGGCTTGGTGGATAGTTGGAGACTAATGCATCCGACCCAGTGTCAGTTCACCTTTCATTCGGGGGCGCATGGGAGTCTCTCCAGGTTAGACTACTTCCTTATGCCCGCGGCGCAGACTGGTAGGATTCGAGAGGTCAGACACCTGGCGCGTGGTATCTCCGACCATTCTCCGCTGTGGCTTCTCTTTGACACCGGGTCGCGGTCCGCAGGGCGGATAGCGCCCATTAACCCCTGGTACTTGCGGGACCCTGTGACTCGTGACAGCCTGGTTAAGGCCATGGACCAATATTTCAGTGAAAACGAGGGGTCGGTGTCGTCTGCGTTGTCCCTTTGGGAAGCCTTTAAAACTGTGATACGCGGACACGCCCTCGCCCAAATAGTGGTGGCCAAGAAGGTTAGGAGCGAGGCGGTGGTGAAGCTGGAGACTGACATCTCGGGGCTGGAGTCGGCCTTGGAGGCGAATGTTACTCCGGACGGGCTACATGCCCTTAGCCTGAAACAGTTCGAATATAGGTCCCTGGTCACTGACGCGGCCAAAACTATGTATAGGGAGCAGCAGGGCCGATTGTATGACGCGGGGGACAAGGCGGGAAAGTTGATTGCGTGGCTGGACAAAAAGGAGAGAGTGAATCGTGTGGTCCCCGAGTTGCGTGCTGCGGATGGTGTGTGTGTGACTGAGCCGGATGAGATTGTGGAATGTTTCGCCGACCACCTCCGGGCGGTGTACTCCCCGGTGACTGACAGGGATGAGGATGACTCTCGCCTCTTACTGAGAGATATTGCTCTGCCCGGCCTGTCCGTTGAGGACCGAGAGTGGCTGGACGCCCCCTTGTCGTCGGATGAAATAGCGACCGCGATTCGTTCCCTTCGCTCGGGCAAGGCTATGGGTCCTAACGGTCTGCCCATTGAACTATACAAATTGCGTCCTGATAAGCTTGCGCCCTTCCTCAGCCACATGTTTCGCGACTCTCTTGCGGCGGGTTCCCTTCCGGCCGACCAGCGCTTGGCCACTATAGTCGTTATCCCCAAGGAGGGCAAGCCGCGAGACCGCTGTACTTCTTACCGGCCTATTTCACTGCTCAATGCGGAGCCTAAAATCCTGGCGAAAGTCCTGGCCAATCGATTGTTGAGTGTCGTGTGCGACCTTATACATCCGGACCAATGCGGCTTTATCCCGCACCGCAACACCGCTCTTAACTTGCGGCGTCTTCACGGTGCCCTTGCCAGGGCGGAGTTCCTCTCCGAACCGGCCGTGCTGGTTTCTTTGGATGCCACGATGGCCTTTGACACTATTGAGTGGCCATTCCTCTGGGCCGTCTTGGATAAATTCGGCTTTGGAGAGGGATTTATTGGCTGGGTGAGGCTCCTTTACACGGGACCCATGGCTCAAGTGGTGGTGAATGGGCGGGTCTCTCGGCCCTTTGCCCTTGGCAGGGGCACGAGGCAGGGGTGCCCGTTGTCCCCGTTGCTTTTTGCTCTCGCCCTGGAGCCACTCGCTGCCTGGCTCCGTTGGGAGCCCTCGCTTAGAGGGATCCGGTGGGGCCCGGGCTTTGAAGATCGGGTCTCGCTGTATGCGGACGACATTCTCCTGTATCTCACCTCACCACGGCAGTCGCTCAACGTCCTCTTTGACGTTCTGACCTCCTTTGGGAACAATTCGGGTCTCACGATCAATTGGTCTAAATCCTGCGTTTATCCCATCTCTGGTGGTCCTCCTCTCCTGCCGCCTCGGCTCCCGATTCAAATATCTCTGAGCGGCTTTAAGTACCTGGGGATATACGTTTCGCTGGACCCGGCGGCTCGCTATGAGCAGAATCTCCTGCGTCCACTTCGGCGACTGCGGGAGGACACGGCCCGGTGGTGCAGGCTGCCCCTGTCCCCGCTGGGTCGGGCCGCGCTGTTCAAAATGATGTCCCTTCCCAGGTTCCTCTATGCACTCCAGAACTCCTTCGACGTTATCCCAGTGGCCTACTTTCGGGAGGTGGAGAGCCTGCAGAGGAGACTGGTGTGGGACGGGCGGGCGCGTATTGCTCTTGCCAAGCTCACTCTCCCCTGGCATGACGGGGGCATCGCGCTTCCTGACATTCGCAGGTACTATTGGGCCTCGCAGCTATCTGCCATTAACCACGCCACGTATGCGCCCGGCTTGAATCCGGCGTATGAGATGGACAAGTTCCTGCTTCCCGGCGGGAACTACAACAGGGCACTTTATTCCCGCCTGGCTGGCCGGACCCTTACGGGTCCTACTAAGATTGCTGTGCGGACCTGGAGGGCTGCCACGGCGGCCATGGGCTGGAGTGAGCGATTAACATGTGCTACTCCCTTGTTTGCCTCCGACCGCCTGGGCAGCTTGTGGACCACGAAGGGGTTTGACCAGTGGGACACGATTGGTATCAGCAAAGTGGGAGACCTGTGGCACAAGGGCGCGGTCAAGACTTTCGCGGTGCTCCAGGCAGAATACGAGCTGACCGACAGGGAGTTCTTCCGCTACGCCCAGGTTCGACACGCCCTGCTCTCGGTCTTCGGGGAGGGGACCAAGATCCCTGTTTCCTCGCCCCTCGAGGACCGCATACTTGACGGACATGTCCCTGATAGTACTATTTCTTTAATTTATAAAAAATTAATTAATCACCGGGCGGACCTTTTTGTGCGCCTTCGGGAGGCTTGGACTGGGGATGGGGTGGAATTGGACGACGAAGATTGGCAGTCTGCACTGTCGTCCCCCAAGGAGGTTGCCATTCCGGCTCGTCTCCGGTTGGTACAGCTCAAGATTCTCCACCGGGTGTATGTGACGGGTCCGCGCTTGGTCTCGATGGGATTTTCCGACGACGGGCTCTGTAAGCGAGGCTGTGGGCTCAGCGCCACCTTTCTTCATATCCTTTGGGAGTGCCGCGAGGTGGCGGACTACTGGCGCCGGGTCCACACGGTAATGGGACAGGTTACTGGGGTTGTGCTGCTGCCGGAGGTGCGTCGCTGTGTCCTGAATGTGTGGGAGCCCAATGACTACAGCGCGGCTCAGACTCGGTGGGCGGCCCTAGGGAACATGATTGCCAAGAGGGACATAGCGCAACTTTGGGGCGCTCAACGGCCGCCCACCGTGTCAGTATGGAAGGAGAATATGGACTGGTGTATGTTTAGGGAGAAGACAGTGTATGTGGCCCGTGGCAAGCCGGGGGCATGGGGTAGCATTTGGGGGCAATGGAACGCGTATCGCGGAGGCATCTGTACGCCCCCCCTGGTAGACACTGATATCGCCATGTCCCCCTGACCCTTGATGGCTCCTGGCGCCTTTTGGAACAACTACATATGGACGTTCATCTCCCTTGACCCCCTCCCTCCCCCCCTCCGTCCCCGGCCTCCCGGTACTCCTCTCTTTAGCGGATTGCTCAATTGTCCTGACGGGAGTTTCCCGGGGGGAGCCTGATCCGCACTGGTTTCCCTCATAACTCGCCTTTTGTTTTTTATTGTTTTTCCTTTTGTTTTTGTGATTGTTGGACTTACGCTTCCTGTTCCTCGAGAACTATCTGGAGCCACTGCGGGGCAGCGCCCTGGGAACTGATTGCAGCCTTGATATGTGTAGATTTCCTTCTGTACCTAGCGGCCGGCCCGGGTGGTTGTAGGCCCGTACTTGTAACCGAATTATTGTTCAATAAAAACTTTTTCAAAAAAAAAAAAAAAAAAAAAAAAAAAGAAATTGGCCTGTGTGCAAGCCCAATGCACTACATGGCATTGAAAGTCAACAGGTTGGCATGAGGGGTGCGACACACTCACTGATCATGCCACACACTGTGCAGCACATGCAACAGCAGGCTGAAGGCCAGCACGTGCCAAGCAGTCACATGTCCCACTCCACTGACGCACCATCAGCATACTAGACAGACACACCCAAGCACAGATCACTCGCCTGTCATTGACATCAGCGGATACAACCCTCACTCTGCACATGTGCCACTTGCCAGTGGGGTGTAACAGGTGTCATGCTAGCTCTGCAAGTCAGACACACAGCACGGCTTACTTGTCAAATCAGATGGGTTGATCTGTTGCCTCCTCCATGCAGCTGTGGTGCAACACTTCACATAGACACGCACCCACATGACAAGGAACATTCACACACATCAATGTCCATGAGGTCGTACACATCATTTGGACACTCTCACCACAGGTCCACTCCACTCATACACATCTGTGGGTACAGTCACCTGTCACACCGGGGGGAACACTGAATCACCTCAAGACAATAGGAAAAAAAGCCACCAAGGATTTGCCAGGCTGAAAGTGTCATGCACTATGCAGTGAAAGTCACAGTAAGCACAATGCAAGTGAGGAGTGCACACAGGAACTACATCATGCTCTGCATGAGTGACATCAGCATGTCCCCCCCTGGGACCCACTCTAAACAACTTTGCATGTCTGTCCCACCTGGACACAATATTGACAGTCACACAACAGGTGCATAGGCAAAGGTAGTGGACTCAGCACTCACCTGCTCCCCTGGTCTCCCATACAGCTTGGTGTACTGTGGGAGGAGGCAGTCCAGCAAGGCCTCATTCTCCTCCTGGGTGAATGGCTGGGCCCTCTCCACAGTACGTGACATGGTCCAGAGGAAGCAGAGACAGCAGCAGTGTGGTCGACTGGAAAGTTGTGCAGGCAAGTGCCCTCTCATGGGTTCTGGCTGCCTTATATCTGTCTTGCTGAGGGGCATTAATTTAGAGGAGTACATAGTGATTGGTCAGACTCATTCGCATCCTACGTTTACTCCAATCCCTTTAAACATACACGTTGGAACACCCGCGACGCTCTTAGATTTACTTCCCAACTGATATCGACGGGGCTTTCTTTCTAAAGATGAATTTGGTTGTGGCTTAGCAGTATACATTCCCTTAGGGAATTAAGAGATATAATATAATTACCTTGGATAAATTAGTTATTAGGAATGCCAGGATAATGTGGCTTGGGTCCTATTTTTGCCCAGTAGAATGATCATTAAATGTGCAGACAGCTTTTATTACAATTATTATTGACCGAAATTTCTTGACACTATAATGGTCTTACTTCGTAATATAAATATCGTACATGTAATTTCTCTTATATACGCTATTTTAGTCTATGTTCTTTACCACTACAAGATGGCCGCCATTATGAAACGGACTAGACGTCCGTAGATGAAATGCCTTTTCTGACGTCATGCAGGCGTTTGGTTTCCTGAGGTTCCCGGGGCTATTTAAACCTGAGGCGGACTTGAATTAGGTTTCTTGCCGGTTTATTTGTTGACTCGCAATACTGAATACACACCAGCAGTCACAGCCTTATCGAGGTAAGTTATTTGCAGTGTGATTGTGGGGCCCCTATTGTGCTGTATTATTAATTCAAATTTGTCGGTGTGCTTGACCACGGCTTAGATGGGTGATTTATACACACTATATCATTGTGTGGGTCACCTGGTTCTGATCACCCGTGTAATTGACTTTTCTGATTACCGCTTGCTCTGCACTTGTTGACTAGAGAGACCTTGCTTTCTAACTTCTTTAAATTTGGAACGGTCTTCCCTTGATCGTGTCCCTTAGTGCCTCCAACCTTGTCCCTGGGCACTGGGCGCTAAGTGGGTCATACTCAAGCAATATTGAAGGATGGATAGTTGGGAATTTCGTGATTTTATAACTTTTTGAATATATAGTGGCCTAGAGTATGATTTAATGATAGCTCTGCCCCGTTGTTTCTATTATGTGCCATAATTCGGCCTTCATGATTATTGTCTTTAGGGGGGTGTTTTCTGGGGCCCTTTATCTGATTGGGATTAATGGTAAATCACAGAACCTCATCTTCTGATTACAGGTTGTCATTCTTCCTGCCTTATTGGGGTGTTTTGCTTATCATGATTGCAATTGGACGTCTGCTTGGTTTAGAATCATTAGAGACAAGATGATATACACCGGTCTCTGGTGAGTACGATTCTTTATGAGCATTACTAGTCGCTTGGAATAATGTAGCGCTTGTGCCTTGTGAAGTGAACCCGAATCCCTAGTGTCTGGCATACCTGACTATTTTTTTGGTGTGATGCTTATTATTAGCCTTTTGAACATTTCCCTTATTAGGGGGCTTTATTCACTTTTCTAGTGGAACGTTGGGTTGACTGACATGCAAGGCATTTACCTTATATTAGGATGCTTAGAGTATATGAATCTGTATATACTTGTCTCTCTTAAATTGGAGCTGATGTGAAAGTTTTCTTTTCGTTATGCCTATAGGGCAAGGTTACGTTTGTTTCCTCTTATTCTGATACATTCTCCTTTTTGAATTTCAGAATATCTTGGATAGGTCCTATACCTCACCTGAAAATCACACATAGAGATAGAACGTGATATTACTAAAGTGGGATTCTCTGTCTCCAGCACTTGAGTGACCGTTATTGTGACTTTGACGGCGCCATTATTTGCCATCATGTAAGTGTGCAGCAGAATAGGATCCACTATTCTCGTTTGTTTCAATCTTAGTTGATGTCATTTTCGTGAAACTATTTTCGATCTCTTGATTTCTATATTTTATACTGTAGATCTCATTGGATGGGGAAGCATTTCCCCTTGGAGATTCCTCTAATCATAATAATACGTCTTGGAGATAGCTTGACTCCACCTATTCTAATTGGTGGGTATATGACTGACACACATTTCTCTGTACTAGCTCTTTTTCTGTACCAGCTCTCCCTCAGATGTTCAATATTCATTTGTTTGTTGCTCTCTTTCATGCCCCACTAATACGGGGTTATGATTGATTGAGATGTGGAATTTATATACCTTCCATATACCCCCCTTCCTGCTTTTAACTTCTGTGCCCTGTCATTCTACCTTAATATGTATCCTGTAAAGTTGATGTCAATATGACACTTTCCTCTACTCATAAAATCTCACTCTCTTCTACTTCTATACGTTTCGAGTAGCTTGGCTCTTCTTTTCTTGTTACCTCCAGTTCCCTAGCCCTAATTGGGCATATAATTATTATGATATCGGAAGAAACTAAATAGACTGGAAACAATGCTGGTCAATTTTGGTGCCGGCTGGTAACTTTTAGACTAAGTTCTTCGTTTTTGATAATCACTTGGTGTTATGTATGGCTTGTGTAATGTAAATAGGAGTTTTTATATTTCTCTGTCAATCTGTTGGTTTGTCTTTGGTTGAGTACATGGACTTTTGTGTAAAAATACCATTTTATATTTGTTGTAAGTCATGTTTTTATATGTGTACATTGTATTTGTTTATGTTTAACAGCCCTGAAGAAGTCCTGCAAGGGGACGAAACTCGTCGGCTGTTCTGTGTGTTAAACGCCGTGTGTCATCAACGCGAAACGAGAGTGAAATAATAAAAGAGATTGTAGTATGGGTTAATCACTCCCTATGTACAACGTTAAGTTAGCATAACCTCGTCGGCTGTTAGAAAGCCAGCTTGCCGCTTCTGCTGCTTTTGCACGCGCCACTGTTGTTACATGTTATTCATTCGAGAACTGCTGACTCAACTTTGCTTCACATGAGAACCGTCTGTTGTTTAACATCCTTAACAGTGGGTGGTGACCTTGGTCTGTACAACGTGTAAAGAACGAGTCTGGGTCACTAGACGGTGCAGGTTGTTGTGTTCAGGTTGATCGTACCACTTCTTAGCCACAACATACATACAGCTGCCAATACCTGAAAGACGAGTCCTTTAATATTGCAGAGCAGCATGTTTTCTGTAGCATTCGAAACGAAGAGCTGTTGCAGGAGAGAGCCTAGCTGATCTTGTGATGTGATTCCACTAAGCTGATCTATAAGGTATGGGGTCCCCATGCAAGCCTAAGAGACCTTCTATTAGTCTAATAATAACTTATTAGTTGCTAGAGAAAGGAGGGTGGTCGCTTTCCACTGTCATTATTATTATGATTGCTCCTTTCATTTTCTATGGTATTGTAACAATGCTGATGGTTCTGATCTTGACCATTTGTCTGCTTGTGTTAGCCAAAGTACTGCATCTTAGGACGCGAGGTTTATAAAATAAACTCTTTAAACTTTACCGTGTCTTTGTTATTCTGTTGTGGACTGATATATAGCTACCAACGGGTATTTTGGATTCCCACCACTCCTGAGAGTATCTAAGTCGCTTGTTCTGGGTTGTCTATACATTGGGACCGCCGAGCTAAATCTCGGATAACGAATGTGACACTAAGCTAGTCGGATAGGGGTTCTTGGGTCTGAGGGGAGTTTCTGGTTCACCACAATTCTCTGAGGTCCTGGTTTCCTGCGCATAGTTCTGTGCATAAGCAGAATCCCTGCAACATGGCGCACCTAACGTTTGGTCTTTTGATCTGAAACGCCTTAGTAGTGCTTTTATTAGTCCACAACGCCCTCACTCTAGTTTCCGGACAATGGGAGTGACGGCTTAACCTACCTAGGTTTTGACTAAAGGTTCTTTCAAGCTTGATCATTAAAAAGGTTTTCTTTTTCTGAACCCCAGTGCTACTGTAAAGCTTGTTGTCGATCTTCTGTGTGTCCCGATGGCGATCAACATCGCCGCTCATAGTCGGGTTCCCCTGACCGCACATTTGAGGGTCTATGGGGTTCCTGATGACGGGTTGGCTGTTATTTTTGTGGTAGGGGCTGATGCGGCGTTCCCATATGAGTTGTTTTACTCTTGGGTGACGTTCGATGCAGTGGACACAACCGACAATTTGTTCCACGATTATACTGCCACAGCGATGCCTGCAGCCTATGCCCCTTATCGGACACTTGAAATTCCTCTCACTGCCTGGCAGCATACTATTTGGTTTAATGGCGCCCTTCCCCATGCGGTGGTACCGGCGACAATGGGCCCATTGTCTATTGCAGGGGCAACATGGCCGGTGCTGGCCGGTTATACTCCCCATCCCCGCTACATGACTGTGGCGGTGGCGGAGTTACGTGTGCTACACACTGCCCTGATTACGGTCCATAGGGCGTTAGTGCAGTACGTGTCTCGCAATGTACAAGTGGGGGCACCTGTGGTTGCGGGCCGCACGACTGACCATCACGCGGTGGTCATCAGTCCAGTTATGGTTAATGCGGTTGTCGGCAAGCGCCCCCAAAATAGGGATGAATTTCCTTATTGGCTTGCTGAAAAATTTGATCAATTAGAAGCCGTTTTTCTGCATACTATTCCTGTGGATAAACACAGGATACTCACTATTACTTTGCCAAAGGACCTGGTCCCGGATATTGTCGACTGTGACAATTGGGGCAAGGTCTTTGCTGCGACCTATGCGAAGTGCTATGGCACTCCGTCTATGTCCCTACTACCCTCTGTCATCAAGAAGGTTCAAGACAATCATGGTGCAGAGGCAGCCATTGAGTTGGGAATGAGGCTTGTTGACAGCTTCGATGTGGTGTGTTCCATGGTAATGGGCAACCTCAAAGGAGATGCCATGCAATTCCAAGTGTGCAATATGTTGGCACTTGTGGATCCGGCCGACAGGCCAAAGGAATTCGCTAAAATTATAGCGAAAGCCTACAGAATGGTGGGTCGTAGCACCTTGGGTGTGAAGCCCACCGTGATCATTTCAACTGTAGTACAGCAACCTAAATTGAGTTCGTCTACCAAAGACGAAAAGCCCAACTTTCCAAAACAAAGTTGGCGAGCTAAAAAACAGGGGAAGCAGCAAGACAAACGGAGGTCTCGTTCTGCGTCGCCGGTGCAGATACAAAGTGAACGCACTTATGATTTGCGCGATCGTTCTAATATTAAGTCACCTGATAGATTTCAGGTTCCTGAACAACGCTCTCCTCGTTCTTCACAGGAAACATCGGCTTTTCAATCCGGTGGCGGAGATCGTGGGAAAGGAAGGGGTGCTCAAGGTCGTGAGCAGCCCCGTCAGACTGACGGTAAAGGCAAGCAGGACGAGTCTGCACGTCAAAGACCCCCGTTTCAGAAGAAAAAAGTTGCTGCTTTAACTGCGAGATATGCCTCAGATGGTACGGACACAGCTTCTGAACCAGACATGGGCGCTAACGCTGCTAGACAGCGCGGCGGAAGTTACAGTAGTGCGACAAGCGCTGCGTCCATTTCTGGAGGCGACAGCAACTGATACATTTGTAAGTGTTGAAACTGCTGATACTCGCGTTTCCCCCCCTGAACGGATGTTTGAAATTATCCTTGTAATTGAGGGTGACATACAACGCAAAATTAAAGTGGTATTTTGGGATAATCTAACCTCCACCTATGATATCCTTTTGGCGGAGGCGGATTGGCCCCCGGCTTTCGTTTTAGAAGCTCCTAGAGGGGAGGTAGTGATTCTCCCGTCCTTTGGGCACACAGTGCCGCTGGAACATTCTAACAGGTTAGCCGGGGAGTGGGCGCAGGTGCTAGCGCCTGCATTGTACCGTACTCAGGTAGGCTGGGATAAATTTTCTCCCAACCACACGATTCCATTGCGGTCGGAACCCCAGCCCCAACCCCAATATCCCATGCGTCGCGAGGCTAGGTCTCACGTCGCGGCTATCCTTGAACAATTGGAATATCAGGGAGTGATTGAAACATGCGTGTCACCCATGAATAATCCCTTATTCACTGTGACGAAGCCTGACGGATCGTACCGCCTAGTTTTGGATTACCGGCATTTAAACTCGCACTGCCGGACATGCGCGGTACAAAATACAAACAGTTAGGCTCTCGTCGATAGTCTCGTGAGAAAACAATTTAAAACCACACTTGACATCTCCAATGGCTTTTATAGCCATAATCTGTCCCCTCATAGCTATGAGTGGACAGCGTTTATCTCGGGTGGCAAACAAAAGAAGTTCAAAAGGCTCCCGATGGGCTATAAAAATAGCCCCGAAGTCTTTGCTGCTCGTGTGGTCTCTCTCTTGGAGATGGTTGACCCGGAAGCGTATTCGTATGTAGATGACATCTACCTAACGGACGACGAGTTGCTTCCACACCTTGCTCGCGTGGATAACATAATTACTATGTTTGCAGACTTCGGTTACAAGTTCAACTTTGCGAAGTCCCACATTGCCGAGTTCACAGTGCTGTTCTTGGGGTACGAACTCAATAATGAGCGTCGAGGCTTGGCTCCGCAGTTCCTTGAGAAATGCGCACGCCTTAGTACTCCTACGACACTGAAGAAATTACAATCTTTGCTGGGTTTTCTGAATTTCGGTCGTACCTACATTCCTGATTATGCCCAGCGTATCAAGTCGTTTTATGCCTTGGTACAACCTACTTTTACCAAATCTTGCTGGCTGCCTGAGCATTCTGCTGCATTGCAATCTCTGCTGTCTGATCTTCTTGCTTCAAAATACTTACAAACGCGTGATAACCACACTAACCTGGTCATTAGAATTGTACCGGGTGCAGTGGGTTTCACCTACTTGACGTTCAATGAGGGCGACACCGTCCCAATTGCCTACAAATCTCATCTGTACACCTCGGCTGAACTGCGCTTTTCCGCTGTCGAAAAAGTACTGACAGCAGTTCAGATGGCGATCCTGAAAGAGCGAGCGCTATCACAGGGAAAGCACATGCTGGTGGTAACACCGTACCCTGCCCTTGAGGCGGTCACCAAAGCCAGTGTACCAAATTCTAAGGCTTTGCATCCAAGGTGGATACAATGGGCAACCTCCTTGACCTCGCCTGACGCCACATATATTTTTGACGCGGCATTACAGACACAGGAGTTCTTGGAGTATGAATTTGTTCATCCGGCTCCTCTGACTTTGCGCCCGCTCGAGGAGTACCATTGTGTCATTTACACTGATGGGTCTGCGCAACCCGCAACTGGATCAAAGCACGCCTATTCAGCGGCCTGCGCAATTGTGATAGGTACTTTCGTGAACAACGAGTTCAAGTCTGATGTCGTGCATACGCAGTCATTGGGTGATTGTACCGCGCAGTTAGCAGAACTGAGAGCTCTGGTGCTTGCACTGGAGTTTGCTGATCCTCGGGTCACTACTCTTATAGTGAGTGACTCGTACTATTGTGTTCAATCATACAACGAGAATTTACACTTTTGGAGTCACAATGACTTTCGTGATTCGAAAGGCAGCACAGTAAAGCACAAAACGCTTTGGGTTTGAGTGGCAGAGCTTAAAGAAGCTTTGCCACTCGTGAATGTAATTCACACTCTTGGTCACCAACGTGTTGGTGTCCATGCTGTTGGTAACAGTTTGGCTGACGAGGCAGCAAAAACCGCAGTGGCGACATATTTAGTAGCAGCAGTTACAAGATCCAAAACTAAGATTGATGATGACATCTTGGCAGCTATTGCTGCGTCCGAGACAAAGACAGCCTTTCCAAAAGGTTTCCCTTCTCGCTACCATTATCGCTTAAGTCCTGATAACATCCCGTTAGTGAGGATTAACGACGTTGGTGACAGATTGATTCCCAACGCGGACTGCAGACCGTCTCTGATTTCAGCTGCCCACGAAGGTGTTGCGTCTGCGCATGCCGGCGTTTCGGCTACTGTATCTCTTTTGCAGCAACGTTACTGGTGGTACGCTTTGTACAAACAGGCGCGGGGTTATGTCCTTTTGTGTGACATTTGCCAGCAGATTAAACCTTCTTCTGCCGCGCGTCCACCACACACACAGCTGTATATATCTAATCAACCACTTGCGTGTGTTTATTTAGATCACTGCGGTCCTTTTTCCTCTGATACTGCGTACAAGTACATCTTGGTTGCAGTGGATTCGTACACACGTTTTCTGTGGGTGTGGCTGCAAAGGAGTACTGATGCCCGGACGGTCATCAAGGATTTGCGTGTCTTTGTTGGGAGTTTTGCATGTGGTACCTTTCATTCTGACCAGGGCCCTGCGTTTGCCTCTAGGGCGTACAAAGAAGCCATGAGAAGTTTGGGGGTCCAAGTCAAATTTTCGTCGCCATACCGGCCTGAGGGCAATAGTGTTGTGGAGCGAATGAACCGTGACCTAAAGCAATCTTTGACAGCAAGGGTTTTAGGTAAAGGCCGAAGCTGGCTAACCCACTTGTATGACGTGCAACGTGCACTTAATAATCTCCCTAGAAGGTCTTTGGGTGGGCGGACCCCATACATGATGCTCTTTGGAGTACGAATGTTTGTCCCGGACCTTGAGGGTCTAGACATGGCGGCGGCTGCCGCGCCTTTTGACCTAGATGATCACTGTGCTGTATTGCAGACTCTTCAAGAAGCCAGAGACACTCTAGCAAAGGAACACGTACCCTCTACATCCGAAGCTGCGCTCCAGATTCCGGAAGTCGGCTGGCTACCCCGAGTTGGTGACCTGGTCCGTGAGAAGGTGGAGAACAAGAAGGAGTTTGGCCCCTCTTATCGTGCACCGGTCCCGGTGCTTGGAGTCCAGGGTACACGTACAGTTATTTTACCACCTCTTCCTGGTCGCAAGGATAACAGGTACATCTCGATTGACAATGTCAAGCTACAGCGGGTGGCCGATTCTCCATAGTATGACACCCTCAGTTTCTTGCCCTTCCATTCTGCGAAATTCTGTTGTGATGCCGCCCTCTAACATCATGCCTGAGGTTGCCATTGAGATGCATACAGTTACTGCTCCTTCTATGCCGCCTACTGTTGGTGGTTTGCCTGATGATCCTGAGTATGCTTATCCTGCAGATGTCCCGCTGCCTCTATTACATTCAACAGCAATTCACTAGTCACGTTCTTCCTTTGACACTGAATCAATGACTTCCACTGCCCCTTCCAAAGTTTTTATATTTTTTGCCTGGTTCAAGAGACATTTTTTAGTGGCACCATGGACTTACATCTGGCTGGTGCTAATATGTATTTTTTTGTTCATGACAATTGGCTTTGTGGTAGTGTTTTTTAAACTTATCAATGGACACTACCTGGCTGAGCGATCTGCGATTAGGTTAATCGATGGAACTTTGGCTCCCCATTCCTCATCACACATTATGAAAAGGGATCAGATTTTTGTGAACATTACTGCCTGGCCTGTGCGTGATGGGATCGCTTGGGATGCTGTTAAATTTCAAATTCATGGACCGACGGAAGTGATTAATGTGCCTAATGTGTTTCGTGTGTCTATGGGTGATGTAGTTAAACAGAATATCCGATCTGATGATTGGGATGTACAGGCAATAGAAGCACTATTTTCTGATCTAAAATATTATGCTGCATTTGATGCTGAGGATTTGTATTTAAATTCTGCAAATTATGGTGAACAGTTTTGTTATCAACATTATGGCACACATTTTTTGCACAGAGCAAATACATTTCGTAATTTTGTTAATTACACACAATGGGAACACTGTCCGGCCCCTTCTTATGGCAGTTCTGCCACATTGGTGAACAAATTCACATATTTTTCGGGTTTTAGTGTGTCTAGTCCGACCTCCTTTTATTTTAAGGTGGCGGCTGAGACCGCCTCTAAGGTTAGGTTGACACATACCAAATTGTTATATTCTAAGTCCTTTATGGACGACTTGGCTGTTGGAGGATATCAGCTCTGGAAAGCTACTATCGATCTTAAATCGGTTTGGGGTACTAAGCCATGGCAGGTTCAGGGTACAGAAGCTTTGCATTGGGCTTGTCTTATCCCAAACAATATTTTGTTTTTGAATTCATCGATTTTTCAGACCACCTGTTTTGGATTGGCCACATCTAAAAAATTGAATTCCCCCTCGATCCCAGATCTGGGTGCTTATCCCGGGTGGGGTAATCACACAGATCTTTCCCTTACTATGTTGCAGTCCCTTGTTCCCAACACCACCTTTAATCTTTCGGCATTTAATCCTGATGGGTGGTTGGTATGGCAAACAGGTGCAGATTCCTGTCAACGTCGATTTTTAGCCTTGGCACCTGGGTATACTCAAGTCAGGGTGGATCCTCGTTTTGAATCATCACACACTGTAACTACCTACTCTGTGGGTAAGTTATGCCAATCATGGCTGCAACATTCCACATTATCATCTGTTAAACTTCATTTGTCACGTTTAGACGACAAAATCGACCTGAATGATTTTATTAGGGGTCCGGCGACAGGCAGGTCAAAACGATGGGTTTATGCTGTTTATAACGAAGTTTGGAAAATGTCACAAATTGAGGCTGCATCCAGATTACGTGCTATTGACCAGGCCAATATGGAAAAAGTGTTGGCTGTGATTGATAATAGTATAAATACCTTGTCTTCCAGAATTTATACTTTGGATAATATTGTTTCTTCTGTCGTAGACATTGTGCAGAATGATTTGTCTGTGTTGTATCATGGCCAGAATCAGTTGCTTTCTGTTATGCAGTTTGCGTGGACTTTACAAACGTTAAAGGCAGGGTAGGTCCCATGGGATTACTTGAATGTTTCCTCTTTGTTCCTCCCTTTTAATTTAACTGCAAAACAACAGTTTATGTCCATGAAAGATGCCACTTATTCATTGCTGCACATTGAGAAATTAGAACCGTTGCCTTTCTCTATTGCCGAGTTAAATTCGGCCACGTGGCTTATCCACGGCGTAATCACTTTACCTTTTCTGCTTTTTAAGTTTAGTTTGTGCATGAAACATTATGCTCTTGGCAGATATGAGCTCCTTGGTAGTGCATTCCTGCACGAGGTTTGGTCGCTCCCGTTCACATATAGATGCTTGCGGGAGGGAAAAGAAGTTTATTTGAAGGGTGAGGAATGCACTTCTCCCCCTGATCATTCTGTGGTGTGTAGACACATACAATTGCATGGTGCTTGCAATGTACACGCTCCTAATTTGGCTTGCGTCCTGAAGGGTATACCGGTGCCGGTTATAACCCCTTCGTTTACGCTGCTTGCTAACGGTAGTTATTTGCTTTTAAATAATGAGGATTGCTGCGGGATGCTGAAGGGCATTCCTTACATAGTGACTGTGTCACAGCGTGTAGTTTGCTGTAAAAATGTCCTTTTTCCGCCCCCGCATGGACGGCTGGATGTTTCTATCTGGCCTTCGATTCCAACCTTGAGCGCAGAGTTCAACCAGATGAGCAGAATAAGGGCTCTTTTGTCTCAAAGGGAGGTCGCTTTATCTTCGTCCCGTGAAACCTTTCTTCTTCACGTGGCAAACACCCGCACAGAGGTGCAGGCGCTTTTGAATACTGACCTCCCCTTCCATTTTGGAACATTGATACAGACTATCTTTAATGCCTCGTCTACGACTGGCATAGTCCATTTTTTTAAACTTGTGGGCTCCGGCCTTGTGACCTCCTTTCAGACTATTTTTGGTGTGATTCCCGCATTTTTTCATTCTAATTTTTCCAGCGTCTTCGGAGGTCTCCCATTGCTTCTCACCCTTATAGCTGGAATACTTCTATTGTTTTGCGTCCTGCGCAATGGCTGTGCAACTTGCGTACAGAGACAACGTGCCCCGGTTGGTGCATCTCCGTAACCGGATGCTTGAATACTATGGCACCTTGCCCTTGGCGACCTTAAGCGTCGCCTACGGATTGTCCTTCCGGTTTCCTTTCTTTACTTGTGTGCAACCAGTCTTTCACTGCCTGGATTGTCCATTCCAATGGGCTCTGGATTTATGCCTGTCAAACTCGGTGTCACCTGTCCCGGATTTTGGTCAACTAATGGGTCCCTTAACGGCTCATGAGTTTGAATGTTCTGGTGTCGGGTTTATGGCCTTGGGTGCGGCACATGGAGTCCTTGGAAATTGGGCCATTGACGAGGCTGCGATTGACTTTCTGGAACGCAGTTACATCGAGGAGCCTTCTTGTTGTCCTCGTGTGGTGCTGGAAGCTCCGATTGTGACTGAACACGTGTGTTCCTTTCCCTTGCTGGATTGGATGGCGGATAATTTTGCAGAACGCTCCAATGATTTTCTCTTGGAGGCTGTTGCCTATACCTTGATGGATTGACTCTTTGCCTCGCTCATCTACTGGTGCATCCTTCGATGTAATTCTTTCCCCGTTTTTCATGTTTTTTTTCCCTGATGACATCATTTTTCTGTTTTTGACATTTTTTTTCTTTTCGAACTTACACTTACCTTATATGGACTTATAGTTCATGCCCTTGGTTCCGTTCTTTCTAACTTGAACTCTGTGTTCTTGATAAGTGCGCCCCTAGTGGTTAGTAGTCCGATCAAGGGGGGGTGTAGTATGGGTTAATCACTCCCTATGTACAACGTTAAGTTAGCATAACCTCATCGGCTGTTAGAAAGCCAGCTTGCCGCTTCTGCTGCTATTGCATGCGCCACTGTTGTTACATGTTATTCATTCGAGAACTGCTGACTCGACTTTGCTTCACATGAGAACCGTCTGTTGTTTAACATCCTTAACAGTGGGTGGTGACCTTGGTCTGTACACCGTGTAAAGAACGAGTCTGGGTCACTAGACGGTGCAGGTTGTTGTGTTCAGGTTGATCGTACCACTTCTTAGCCATAACATACATACAGCTGCCAATACCTGAAAGACGAGTCCTTTAATATTGCAGAGCAGCATGTTTTCTGTAGCATTCGAAACGAAGAGCTGTTGCAGGAGAGAGCCTAGCTGATCTTGTGATGTGATTCCACTAAGCTGATCTATAAGGTATGGGGTCCCCTATGCAAGCCAAAGAGACCTTCTATTAGTCTAATAATAACTTATTAGTTGCTAGAGAAAGGAGGGTGGTCGCTTTCCACTGTCATTATTATTATGATTGCTCCTTTCATTTTCTATGGTATTGTAACAATGCTGATGGTTCTGATCTTGACGATTTGTCTGCTTGTGTTAGCCAAAGTACTGCATCTTAGGACGCGAGGTTTATAAAATAAACTCTTTAAACTTTACCGTGTCTTTGTTATTCTGTTGTGGACTGATATATAGCTACCAACGGGTATTTTGGATTCCCACCACTCCTGAGAGTATCTAAGTCGCTTGTTCTGGGTTGTCTATACATTGGGACCGCCGAGCTAAATCTCGGATAACGAACGTGACACTAAGCTAGTCGGATAGGGGTTCTTGGGTCTGAGGGGAGTTTCTGGTACACCACAATTCTCTGAGGTCCTGGTTTCCTGCGCATAGTTCTGTACATAAGCAGAATCCCTGCAACAAGATAAAGAAAAATAAGAACAAACTTAAGAGCTTTCTTTGATGAATTTGGATGTATAATATTTGTCCTTTACTTTTTGACATAAGATGTTCATAAGTGGTGCACCTGTGCT
Source organism: Triturus cristatus (assembly GCF_964204655.1). Lineage (NCBI taxonomy): Eukaryota > Metazoa > Chordata > Amphibia > Caudata > Salamandridae > Triturus > Triturus cristatus. Next base: position 1,434,743,162 of record NC_140589.1, read on the forward strand.
TTGGTTTTAATTGTCTAAGTTCCTTCGGGAACAAGTACTGTGATGGTGGGTACTATTCAGTGTGCACACTAAGCCCATTGGGAATAGATGGGTTATTACGTGAGGAGTGTCAAAACAGGTTAGGTGCTGTAAGTAGAAGGTTCCAATGTCAGGTTTTTTTCTTTATGTATTCTTTACCCTTCATTAACCCCTTGCGTGCTCATGACGGAACCTCTCCGTCATGAGCCACGGGCGGCGTGTGCTCATGACGGAGTGGTTCCGTCATGCTGCGGCCGCTCCTCCCACGCGGCACTGATTCCCCGCCTGTGCGGGCGAAATAGAGAGTGGGCGGAGTCGTGACGGAACCACTCCGTCATGAGCACAGCTCGCCCGTGACTCATGACGGAGTGGTTCCGTCACGAGCATGGCGGCGCCGCGCTCACCCCGCACCCCCCCAGCGCCGCGGCAGAGTTCGCGGCGAAGGGGTTAAGCACTAACCGACTCTGCAAATACACTTAAATTCATTGTTTCTCTCACTATTATTGTTAGAATCCAATTATGCCAGGATTCAAAGACAGACGACAGGAATTAGCACAAGATCTTTTTTCCACTGGTTGTAAAGCAGTAGGTACAATTGGCAATACCCTAAAAACAGAGGGCCTTAGGGTAAAATTTCAAAAACTTGAAAAACTAAAGAAACATGAAATGTCCAGATGGTGGGACGGAACCACCCTGGAAAAATATATAGAAAATGAGAAGATACCCCGGGGCCTGAGAATACTAATCTTCCCAACTTTCGAGGACTTTGATAAGGAACAATTGGATGACTGGGAGGGAAACCTACGGAATGCCTCATTTAAAATGATGCGCATTCTAATAAAAAATGCGGGGAAAAAAGGATGTAAATTACAACAAGAAATCGAGGAACTGGAGAAAGAAATTGCAACCTCTGAGTTGAAAGAGGTTGTAAAGAAAAACTATTCTATTTTAGATGAGATACTTGAGGGTTATCAAATCTACTTAAAGGACAAGAAGGTAAAGAAAATCAAAAGGGACGATAAGGACTATAAAGATGGTAGAGTATACACCTTCTCCCACAGATACGATAATGTAATGATACCTGGTGAAGGAAAAAGATCACGGGAAGAGACATTGGAATTGACCCCTGCTAGTAGTATAACCTCCCTCTCCTCCGTAGCGTGTTCTATAGCTACGGATGAATCAGTAGCAGTGGTTGAGACTGAAAATAGATCCAATAATTTTTTATTGGAAATGGAAAGATTAAGACTCAGTGCAAGATCAACGCCAAAAGATCAAAAACCAGAAGGGGGGGGGGGGAGGCGGAAATGGCAGGAAAGGAAACAGAAAAAACAACAAAAAAACGAAACAGGAACCAGAAGGCAGAATGACCAGATCAAAGAGGTCAGGGAATTAGTGGAATTAGATAATGAGAGTGGAAGAGAGGATAAAAAGCTAATGATTGTGAATTTGTCGGATAGGCTAATTTCTAAAGATGAAACACTAGTTTTAAGTAGGGGAATAGGTTTCTGTCCGAATCAGATGGGGAATGATATAGATGTTTTTGTTGACCTATCAAAATTCATTAGACTGTTAAAATTGAAGGATCATTTTGCACGTAATGCGCCCTCTTGTGTGAAATCTATGCAGGATTATACTCCATCAACTCATACTGTGAATGAAATAAATGTTATTCAATCAATGATGTCTATTGAGTATGAAATGCCTATTGATATTGAGATTGTCAGAAATGAATTGGAAATTATGGAGGATGTCTCAGTGGATAGTGGTCTTAAACCAAGGTCGAAGTTTGTCCCTTTTGGTACACATCCCAACATCGATACATTTAGAGACAGGGTCACACAATGATTTTATCACATGTTGGAACATCCTATACCATCTAACCGGAGAAAGTATAACCTTACAGCTGCTGAGAACATGGCCTTAAAAAACCTGAAGTCTGACTCCTCAATTGTTATGCGTGAGGCGGACAAGGGGGGCAATGTGGTCATAATGGATAAGAAGAGCTACATGGGGGAAATAGACCGACAACTAGCGGACAGTGCTTGTTACACCAAACTTCCAGGGAATCCTATCAAGGCGTTAAGCACTCATATAAATATGAGACTTGTAGAATGGCGAGAGGTTGGTTTAATAAGTGAGGAGGAGTGCAGATACCTTACAGTCCTGGAACCAGTCTTTCCCTGCATATACATTTTGCCAAAGATCCACAAGGGTGGCCTCTTTCTACCTGGCCGCCCTATTATTTCTGGTGTTAACTCACCTACGGAGAAACTCTCCGAGTATGTGGATCATTATATACAACCCCTAGTGCAAAATCTGCCAGCTTACATTAAGGACACTAAAGATATCCTGGGCAAATTCGAAGGTTTAAAATGGTCTGAAACCTTAATGTCTGTGACCCTTGATGTAACCAGCTTGTATATATGCATCAAAAAAGAATTTGGGGTGAAAGCTCTTCAATTCTATTTGGGACAAAGGACGGCAGACCATTACACACATAATGAGGTCTTATTGGAGATGACAGATATTATTCTGTCAAAGAATTTCTTCCTCCACGATTCCGAATGGTTTCACCAAATCCAGGGTACAGCAATGGGCTCCAGGTTCGCTCCCGCTTACGCCGGGCTCTTTATGGGCTGGTTTGAACGGGAGCATGTCTGGGGCCGTCATGCGGCTAGGTGGTTGGAGCATGTCATTTTCTGGGGCAGGTACATCGATGATGTTATCATGCTTTGGGATGGGCCTGCCCCTGAGCTCATGGACTTCTATACTTATTTAAATGACAATCCATTCAATGTCAGATTCACTATTGATTACAACAAGGAGAAAATTAACTTTTTGGATATCACTTTTTCATACAGAACAATGAGATTCACAGTCACACACATAGAAAAAGTACTGCCTGTAATAGTACACTACATTTCAAGAGCTCACACCCCCAGCATGTCATTAACAACATCCCCTATGGGGAAATGATCCGCATGAGACGGAATTGTAGCACTGAAGACACTTTTCTACTTAATGTAGGGGAGACAAAGAGACGTTTCCTTGATAGAGGATATCCGCAGGATACTCTTGATAAAGCATACAACAAAGTGATGAAAGTTCCTAGGGCAACCACCCTGAAAACCAACCAGAGGGACAGAGCAAAGAAAGCTCCAATTGCATTCAAGACACAATATAATGACCATAGCAGCAGGGTATACAATGTGCTTAGAAAACATTGGCACTTATTGGTGGGTATACCCAGCCTCAGTAACATCCTCACCACTAAACCAAAGGTGACTAATAGGAGGGGACAAAATTTACGTAATATGTTATGTCCCAGTTATGTGACCAATCCTAAAACTCAAACTTGGCTTAGATCAACCACGATAGGGTTTCACATATGTGGTGAGTGCAGTGTTTGCAAGCTGGGTAGGAACAAGACTTAAAACTTCTGTTTCAATACCAAGTGTAGATACACAATAAATCACTTGATTAATTGTAATTCCAAGTATGTGATTTACATTATGGGCTGCCCGTGTGACAAGATCTACGTGGGCAGTACCAAAAGAGCTCTAAAAATCAGAGTACAAGAACATGTAAGAGCACGTCGCAATGGGGATCTTAAATATCCCCTCACCTTCCATATGCAAGAACACCATAAGGATGATGAGGACTTATGGTTCATGGGGATAGATCATGTCCCGTTTCACCCTAGGGGTGGGAACAGGGAACTGGCCCTGAGAAAGAAGGAAGCAGGTTGGATCTGTAGACTGCGCTGTGTTGAATTAGGTCACAATAATGAAGATGAAATGCATTACTTTCTGTAAGGTTTATATTCCATTGCTTTTATCGATGTAAGTTGAACTTTCTGTGATTACCATCTGTCATTCTCCCTTCATATCAAGTACTGCTTCCATTCAGTCTATAGGATATACCATTTAGCACCGAGTTAGAAGATGTTTACCAAAGGGGTGCTGATTTGTTAAATCATATGAACTGGGCTATAACTTATACGACTAGAGTATAAATTAGTTTGCTATCTGTTAATGCTGTAATTACAAAACTTGGATATATCTTATATTTGTTAGTCTGTGACAAACATTGAATTTGACTATTGAGTGAGGATTTATTATTGTACAAGTCTGCTATCCTTATCCTCCTCCTTCCTTCCGCTCTAGTTTTTGCTCTTACTGTGTTGTCTGATCTATTTTGATTTTGTTATTCATCATTTTATTCTATGTTTGCAAGGAATGACCTATTCATTATCTTATCCCATAGGTTTCAAGCAAAGGCTGCTCCTACCTTTTTTTGGTAGTTAGATATTCCATCAGAATTTTGGATTTAGCATCTCACATCAAAATATCTTTTTGATGTGTAGTGTGTTTTGTGATCCTTATGGTCCCCATTAGGTCTGTGAGACATGTATTGTACATTATGGCTGTCCTTGCACCAGGTTTTCACTAAAACTCTGGATTCAAAGATGTCCGATACCCTGACCTATTCTGTCGGGCTACTCTCTTGAGAAGATCTTTGCTATGTCTGATCCGTATATATACTTTTTTAGGCAAGTGGTTATTAGTTGCGTGTTATTTGAATTGCGTCTCTGTCTATTAGCACTACTGCAGAATATTGAGAAGGACCTCATTATCTTCTCTGTCTTTTATATTTTTAGATGTATTAATGTATTATTTTGGAATATTAATGCCGCATATGAGGCGGTTTCAATCTTTTTCACTCGTGGCCAAGCTTTTGGTCATTACAAAATGGCCGCCACGTTGGAACACCCGCGACGCTCTTAGATTTACTTCCCAACTGATATCGACGGGGCTTTTTTTCTAAAGATGAATTTGGCTGTGGCTTAGCAGTATACATTCCCTTAGGGAATTAAGAGATATAATATAATTACCTTGGATAAATTAGTTATTAGGAATGCCAGGATAATGTGGCTTGGGTCCTATTTTTGCCCAGTAGAATGATCATTAAATGTGCAGACAGCTTTTATTACAATTATTATTGACCGAAATTTCTTGACACTATAATGGTCTTACTTCGTAATATAAATATCGTACATGTAATTTCTCTTATATACGCTATTATAGTCTATGTTCTTTACCACTACAAGATGGCCGCCATTATGAAACGGACTAGACGTCCGTAGATGAAAATGCCTTTTCTGACGTCATGCAGGCGTTTGGTTTCCTGAGGTTCCCGGGGCTATTTAAACCTGAGGCGGACTTGAATTAGGTTTCTTGACGGTTTATTTGTTGACTCGCAATACTGAATACACGCCAGCAGTCACAGCCTTATCGAGGTAAGTTATTTGCAGTGTGATTGTGGGGCCCCTATTGTGCTGTATTATTAATTCAAATTTGTCGGTGTGCTTGACCACGGCTTAGATGGGTGATTTATACACACTATATCATTGTGTGGGTCATCTGGTTCTGATCACCCGTGTGATTGACTTTTCTGATTACCGCTTGCTCTGCACTTGTTGACTAGAGAGACCCTGCTTTCTAACTTCTTTAAATTTGGAACGGTCTTCCCTTGATCGTGTCCCTTAGTGCCTCCAACCTTGTCCCTGGGCACTGGGCGCTAAGTGGGTCATACTCAAGCAATATTGAAGGATGGATAGTTGGGAATTTTGGGATTTTATAACTTTTTGAATATATAGTGGCCTAGAGTATGATTTAATGATAGCTCTGCCCCGTTGTTTCTATAATGTGCCATAATTCGGCCTTCATGATTATTGTCTTTAGGGGGTGTTTTCTGTGGCCCTTTATCTGATTGGGATTAATGGTGAATCTCAAAACCTCATCTTCTGATTACAGGTTGTCATTCTTCCTGCCTTATTGGGGTGTTTTGCTTATCATGATTGCAATTGGACGTCTGCTTGGTTTAGAATCATTAGAGACAAGATGATATACACCGGTCTCTGGTGGGTACGATTCTTTAGGAGCATTACTAGTCGCTTGGAATAATGTAGCGCTTGTGCCTTGTGAAGTGAACCCGAATCCCTAGTGTCTGGCATACCTGACTATTTTTTTGGTGTGATGCTTATTATTAGCCTTTTGAACATTTCCCTTATTAGGGGGCTTTATTCACTTTTCTAGTGGAACGTTGGGTTGACTGACATGCAAGGCATTTACCTTATATTAGGATGCTTAGAGTATATGAATCTGTATATACTTGTCTCTCTTAAATTGGAGCTGATGTGAAAGTTTTCTTTTCGTTATGCCTATAGGGCAAGGTTACGTTTGTTTCCTCTTATTCTGATACATTCTCCTTTTTGAATTTCAGAATATCTTGGATAGGTCCTATACCTCACCTGAAAATCACACATAGAGATAGAACGTGATATTACTAAAGTGGGATTCTCTGTCTCCAGCCTTGAGTGACCGTTATTGTGACTTTGACGGCGCCATTATTTGCCATCATGTAAGTGTGCAGCAGAATAGGATCCACCCTTCTCGTTTGTTTCAATCTTAGTTGATGTCATTTTCGTGAAACTATTTTCGATCTCTTAATTTCTATATTTTATATCGTAGATCTCATTGGATGGGGAAGCATTTCCCCTTGGAGATTCCTCTAATTCCTCTAATCATAATAATACGTCTTGGAGATAGCTTGACTCCACCTATTCTAATTGGTGGGTATATGACTGACACACTTTTCTCTGTACTAGCTCTTTTTCTGTACCAGCTCTCCCGCAGACATTCAATATTCATTTGTTTGTTGCTCTCTTTGATGCCCCACTAACACAGGGTTATGATTGATTGAGATGTGGAATTTATATACCTTCCATATACCCCCCTTCCTGCTTTTAACTTCTGTGCCCTGTCATTCTACCTTAATATGTATCCTGTAAAGTTGATGTCAATATGACACTTTCCTCTACTCATAAAATCTCTCTCTCTTCTACTTCTATACGTTTCAAGTAGCTTGGCTCTTCTTTTCTTGTTACCTCCAGTTCCCTAGCCCTAATTGGGCATATAAATATTATGATATCGGAAGAAACTAAATAGACTGGAAACAATTCTGTTCAATTTTGGTGCCGGCTGGTACCTTTTAGACTAAGTTCTTCGTTTTCGATAATCACTTGGTGTTATGTATGGCTTGTGTAATGTAAATAGGAGTTTTTATATTTCTCTGTCAATCTGTTGGTTTGTCTTTGGTTGAGTACATGGACTTTTGTGTAAAAATACTATTTTATATTTGTTGTAAGTCATGTTTTTATATCTGTACATTGTATTTGTTTATGTTTAACAGCCCTGAAGAAGTCTTGCAAGGGGACGAAACGCGTCGGCTGTTCTGTGTGTTAAACGCCGTGTGTCATCAACGCGAAACGAAAGTGAAATAATAAAAGAGATAAAGAAAAATAAGAACAAACTTAAGAGCTTTCTTTGATGAATTTGGATGTATAAAATTTGTCCTTTACTTTTTGACATAAGATGTTCATAAGTGATGCACCTGTGCTTTGGTTTTAATACACCAATGACTTTACACATACACCAATGACAGCATTCGCATCGTTCAAATTTGGAACAACCACTTTGCAACATTGTATTTTGTGGCCAACTGACTGTTCCAGGACACATGATCGACACTTTTCAACTGAAAACTCTGTCTCCATGATAACCAGCATGCATTTAGGGCCTAATACTTGTCCCTTATGTGTCCCCTATGTAATTTTGAAATCCACACACAGGTATGGTGCGTTTCACATGTACCCCTACGGCACAAGTACAATGGTGAAACGAAGCGTACACACGCGATGATAGCGGGTGTTCGGTGCGTTTCACACGTACCGCTACGGCACAAGTACAATGGTGAAACGAAGCGTACACACGCGATGTTTGCGGGTCTACGGTGCATTTCACACGTACCCCTACGGCACAAGTACAATGGTGAAACGAAGCGTACACACGCGATGATAGCGGGTGTTCGGTGCGTTTCACACGTACCCCTACGGCACAAGTACAATGGTGAAACGAAGCGTACATATGCGACGATAGCGGGTGTACGGTGCGTTTCACACGTACCCCTACGGCACGACTACAATGGTGAAACGAAGCGTACACACACGATGATAGCGGGTGGACTGGTACACACTAGTAGTAAAGTGCATTTAACACGTACTGGTATGCACTAGTTCACACGTACGGGTACGCAATAGTAGTAAAGTGCATTTTACACGTACGGGTACGCACTAGTTCACACGTACGGGTACGCACTAGTAGTAAAGTGCGTTTGACACGTACGGGTACGCACTAGTTCACACGTACGGGTACGTACTAGTAGTAAGGTGCGTTTGATACTTACAGGTACGCACTAGTAGTACAGTGCATTTGACACGTACGGGTACGCACTAGTAGTACAGTGTGTTTGACACGTACGGGTACGCACTAGTTCACACGTACGGGTACGCATTTCACATGCTTACAATGGTAATACAGGCGCACACATGCCAGGAATGGAGGGCTACGAGTCGCACAAGGATGTCCATCAAGTAGTTGTCATTGCATACTGTCATGTGCAGGCCCTAGGTGTGGCAGCCAGGGATATTGCACAGGTCATCTCATCTAGTTGCACAATTGATGTGTGATGACCTGTGGACACATGTCATGTGTGATGGGGCACTATGTGGCACACATCACCTTGACACTTGCCACATGTGTGTCTGTAGTCCAACTGTGTCATGCACAGCAGCAGTGGGATGGCACAGTCAACAACACCCACACCTATCTCTTGTTGCCAGGGACAGGGACAAACTATCAACTGACATGTCACGATCAGCGTGCCCCTTTGTGACTATGTCAAGTGTGTGTCATGTGTTCCCATGAGCTTGATGTCAGTGTTCCGTCAACTGCATCTCCTGTTGGTACATCCAACATGGGTCTGTGTGGAGATGGGCATGGAACACATCTACGCACACCATGCCACATGTGGACTCTCACCGCTGTAGGGTCTGTGTGCATCGGACATCATATTTTCCCAGTCATACATGTCTGCGTTGTCTCAATGGCTGTGTCTTTCTCTTGTCACATGTACCCCTTCATCGCAATGTGTTTGATATGTACATTTGACATTCCATGTGACCTGTGCGTGTGTCTTGCAGTCAGCGGTGTGTATGAGATGACATCCTTCCAATGCAGCTATGTGGTTGTGTGTCACTCTGGTGATATCTGTGGCTCTTCACTCAGACTGGCCACCAACTCATTTCAGGGCATGTCATGTAGACTTGACAATCAACAGGTGTATCTGGCTTTTTGTAGGAGTGCCAGCAAGCTGGCATATGTGTCCTGTGTGTATTGCACACACCGACTCCATAGTTACCTGATGTGTATTTGCAGTGTAGCATGTGCTATGTTCATTGACATTGATATTGGCAGACTCTCAATCTTCATTCTTACAAACAATGTTTTGCAGGGCACAGCCTGTCCCAAGAACAATGCCAGACTTGGGTGCCATGAGGGAACGTGCCTGCATCCGCTGTTACAGATTCACTCGCAAGTTGATTGAGGACTTGACAGACAAGCTGGCACCACACCTGCAACCGCGACACAGGTATCCTACTGCACTGACCCCCAAGATGAAGGTGATGGCAGCCCTACATTTTTTTGCCACAGGTACGTTTCAATATACCATAGCTGATGTTTGTGGCATGTCACAGACAATGTTCAGCCGTGTCCTGCGTGATGTTTTAGCAGTCATGTTGGAGCACCTTGATGAATTCATCCAATTTCCTACTCCTGAGGAGTTGACAGATGTCAAGGGCGATTTCTATGCCCTGGGAGGGATGCCCCATGTAATTGGGTCCATTGATGGTACACATGTGGCTTTGGTACCACCACAGGCACAGGAACAAGCCTATCGCAATAGAAAACATTACCACTCGATAAATGCCCTTGTGTTGTGTTTTCCAGGATCAGCACACGATGCCTACATCATGAGGCGTAGCAGGGTGCTACAAATGATGCTGCGGCTGAACAACGAACGAGCATGTCTTGTTGGTGGGTATACTCTGTTTGTCCTGTGTGTTGCGGTATCTTTGGCTCTTACGGCATCTCCTGACCCACTTTTTTACATGATGTTTCCATGTAGGGGACTCTGGCTATCCCAACATGCCATGGCTGCTGACACCTCTCCACAATCCAAGAACAGCTGCAGATCACCGGTACAACAATGCACACGGGCAGACCAGGCGAGTGATTGAGAGGACGTTTGGACTCCTGAAGAGCCGATTCCGGTGCCTGGACAAGACAGGCAGGTCCCTCCCTTATGCCCCGGAGAAGGTCTGCCGAATCTTCCTTGTGTGCTGCATGCTGCACAACATGGCAGTTGAGAAGGCAGTGCCACTCATCCTGGATCCGGATGAGCAGGAACATCCACCTGTGGAGGATCAAGGGCTTGCTCACGAGGCTAGTGATGAGGAGGAGGAGGAAGATGATATCCGGAGTCAGCTCATACGCAACTTCTTCTCATAATGGTGAGTCACTGGGTATGAGTGTGCAAGCTTGTAGCATTGAGTGGCATGTTTTGCAATGTGTGTGTCCAGCTGACTGAATGCAAAGTGACTTTGATGTGTGTTCTGATGTGTCACTCTAGTGATGATACAATGATTCAATCAACTAATGATTGGCGCTGCGCACTGTGCTAATTGTAACTAAGTTACTAACAATTAGTCTCAATTCACAGAAATTTACAAAAGATTATAAGTCAAAAAACATCCAACACAATTACTCGTTTAAACATATATTGTTAACATATATGTAAACAACAGCTTCAAAACATAACATTGTTAATGTGTCAACATTTTTACAGAAAACGGTAGACAACTACCATATACAATACAAAGTTTAAACATGCCACATAATGTTTCATGAGATCACAACGAAATGCTTGTGATGAGCCCAATGCATTTCGGGACTTGATTGTCCCTTCGTCAGGGGCGTTCTGTGAAAGAAATATATATTGTTATACTCAGTGCAACACATTATTACACTATTTTCACAAGAAGGATACATGGTGGCAGATTACTTAATTCACATAGTACACATAATGCAACCGTGGAACACTGTTGTGGTGGAACAACTTTTCTTTTCAAAAAAACGAGTCTTAACAGAAGGAATACCATCACCCAATAGTGCAAATAAAAAAATAAAAATGACCAGTGGCTCCAGAGGAGAACATCTAATAAGATAAGACAGAAATAAAGTAATGAAAGAAATACTAACAAGTAACTCCGTGCATACGACAAATCTGCTGAATAAATAATGATGCAAGCTCACCTCAAATATTATGTGGGTGTGGCCTTAATAGAAATTGAACGATGTAAGCAGGTTGACTGATACTGAAAACCAAAAGACGTGACTCCATCAAAACGAGTTCTTAAATTAACTCTGACGCTTGTAAACAGTATAAAAACAACATGACTTACCCACCAAGAAAGGCGATAATATCAATGCAAGAAAGAGTGATGTGGCGTCTGAATATTTTTAATGGCGTCTAAACCAGACGAGAATATTTCGTCTCCATAGAGACGCGCTGAAAACATAATGATAAAAAATGAGAAATAATGTCTATTTGCTACCACTTCTTTGACTAAGGTATAAAAAACTGTAGCTCAAGTTATAATTAAATGCGGAGGATTCTACTTACTATGGAGGCGCGACGGGGTACAACCAGCTATAACGTATGATGTCCTCTCTTTGTGACGAAAGTTTTTGAACTAACGAAAACCGCGCCAAATTTAAACCCACGACAATAGCTAAGTCAATGAGGGGCTCATAATCATAGAAAGGGGACTATCAAGTAGCGCCATGATGTGTAACGATGAAATGTATTTTGCTTGCCAAGAGCGAGGTTAAATAAACTGCTCTAAGTGTCCTAATAAAGACGATCTTTTAAACAATATGTATGCAAACTAACATTCAAAGAAATGAATGGCAAAAAAATGAAATATCAAAATATGCCCGCACGTCTGAATGATTCAATGTATCGATGATGATTGTATCTACCAAGCGTTCGTAGTAGTAAAAAGAGGCTTCACGCGTTGCCGTGAAAAAAAGAGGGTGTGACGTGCTATCCATGTAACGGACAGAATAAAATAAACTAGAGATAATGTGGACGAAAGCATTCACTTTAACCAGTAATACATAAGATAATGCAGAGTGAGCTCGATTATTAGAAAAGAGACCGGAGACATCAACACACAACGAATAGATACTCTGTATCAGCGAATCACCAACGCCGCAGTCAATTGTGGCCACTTGAAGATTGTCAATAAAGTTATGGAACATGAATGCAAAGTATAAACAACACAATAAAGTAAAACAATGAAAAGATAGGAGAGGGGAACCAGAACGAACATCTGAATGGTGAGAAAAATGTGAGTGAGTATTAGTTAAAAAAATAATAAAGAGACTTAATGTGGTCAATGATAAAAGCAAACAAAAGTGGTTAAAACAATCCACGGGTTTTTAGAGGGTTAAGTCACAGGAATAATGTAAAATTACGTTCATGCAAATTGCAATGTCAACTCTATAGCAAAGACTAATCATGATAATGCATGAATTTCTACGCTTGACCCTAGGAATTACAATATCTATGAAAGATGTAGTTATAGAAAACATGAAAGATCTAAACGATCATTGAGACCACTGGGGGACAGTGTCTGAAGTTTCTGAATCCAAAAGAGCTCTCTACGTAAGAGTACGTTTGTGATGTCCACACCAGGTTTAACATCCATAGACTCTATAATTTGAAAACGTAGTTGGGAAATCAAGTGTTTAGCTTCTAGCCAATGCATGGCTAGACTTGAGGTGCTGTACTTGTTCCTGATTCTGGATTTATGCTCAGTAATCCGTGTTTTTATTTTCCTTTCAGTCTTACCTACATAGGCCTTGCCACAAGGGCATTTTATGCAATAAATGACATGAGTCGTGTTACAGTCGCTGTTGTGTTGCAAAGGAATGTTTAAGCCAGACATAAGATGAGTTAAAGTGTTCCCAGTGATGACATTATTGCAATGAATACATGAATGACATTTACGGGTGCCATGATAGACAGTAGATTTGTCCGTAATTTTGGAAAATTTCAATAAATTCCGCAGATTTTTGCCTCTTTTGTATGCAAATATCGGTTTTTCAAGATACAGTTGTTGGAAATCCTGCTCTTGTTGTAATAATTCCCACCGTGTTAGGATGATTTTCTTGATTTTGGATGAGGATGTGGAGAAGTTGCTAACGAATACCAATCTAGTCGGAGAAATCTTAGGTTTCTGTTTGAGTAAATTTGTCCTTGAGATGGACATGGCTCGTGTGAGACATGTTTGTAGTACCTCTTCGGGGTACCCTCTTACAGAAAATTTCTCAACAGTTGTTTGAAGTTGGAGAGTACTGTTGTCAGGGTCAGAACAAATTTGGCGTATTCTTGTGAATTGTGACATTGGCAAATTGTTAATTAGATGACGTGGATGGAAACTTGTGAAACAGCGACTGTAACACGACTCATGTCATTTATTGCATAAAATGCCCTTGTGGCAAGGCCTATGTAGGTAAGACTGAAAGGAAAATAAAAACACGGATTACTGAGCATAAATCCAGAATCAGGAACAAGTACAGCACCTCAAGTCTAGCCATGCATTGGCTAGAAGCTAAACACTTGATTTCCCAACTACGTTTTCAAATTATAGAGTCTATGGATGTTAAACCTGGTGTGGACATCACAAACGTACTCTTACGTAGAGAGCTCTTTTGGATTCAGAAACTTCAGACACTGTCCCCCAGTGGTCTCAATGATCGTTTAGATCTTTCATGTTTTCTATAACTACATCTTTCATAGATATTGTAATTCCTAGGGTCAAGCGTAGAAATTCATGCATTATCATGATTAGTCTTTGCTATAGAGTTGACATTGCAATTTGCATGAACGTAATTTTACATTATTCCTGTGACTTAACCCTCTAAAAACCCGTGGATTGTTTTAACCACTTTTGTTTGCTTTTATCATTGACCACATTAAGTCTCTTTATTATTTTTTTAACTAATACTCACTCACATTTTTCTCACCATTCAGATGTTCGTTCTGGTTCCCCTCTCCTATCTTTTCATTGTTTTACTTTATTGTGTTGTTTATCCTTTGCATTCATGTTCCATAACTTTATTGACAATCTTCAAGTGGCCACAATTGACTGCGGCGTTGGTGATTCGCTGATACAGAGTATCTATTCGTTGTGTGTTGATGTCTCCGGTCTCTTTTCTAATAATCGAGCTCACTCTGCATTATCTTATGTATTACTGGTTAAAGTGAATGCTTTCGTCCACATTATCTCTAGTTTATTTTATTCTGTCCGTTACATGGATAGCACGTCACACCCTCTTTTTTTCACGGCAACGCGTGAAGCCTCTTTTTACTACTACGAACGCTTGGTAGATACAATCATCATCGATACATTGAATCATTCAGACGTGCGGGCATATTTTGATATTTCATTTTTTTGCCATTCATTTCTTTGAATGTTAGTTTGCATACATATTGTTTAAAAGATCGTCTTTATTAGGACACTTAGAGCAGTTTATTTAACCTCGCTCTTGGCAAGCAAAATACATTTCATCGTTACACATCATGGCGCTACTTGATAGTCCCCTTTCTATGATTATGAGCCCCTCATTGACTTAGCTATTGTCGTGGGTTTAAATTTGGCGCGGTTTTCGTTAGTTCAAAAACTTTCGTCACAAAGAGAGGACATCATACGTTATAGCTGGTTGTACCCCGTCGCGCCTCCATAGTAAGTAGAATCCTCCGCATTTAATTATAACTTGAGCTACAGTTTTTTATACCTTAGTCAAAGAAGTGGTAGCAAATAGACATTATTTCTCATTTTTTATCATTATGTTTTCAGCGCGTCTCTATGGAGACGAAATATTCTCGTCTGGTTTAGACGCCATTAAAAATATTCAGACGCCACATCACTCTTTCTTGCATTGATATTATCGCCTTTCTTGGTGGGTAAGTCATGTTGTTTTTATACTGTTTACAAGCGTCAGAGTTAATTTAAGAACTCGTTTTGATGGAGTCACGTCTTTTGGTTTTCAGTATCAGTCAACCTGCTTACATCGTTCAATTTCTATTAAGGCCACACCCACATAATATTTGAGGTGAGCTCGCATCATTATTTATTCAGCAGATTTGTCGTATGCACGGAGTTACTTGTTAGTATTTCTTTCATTACTTTATTTCTGTCTTATCTTATTAGATGTTCTCCTCTGGAGCCACTGGTCATTTTTATTTTTTTATTTGCACTATTGGGTGATGGTATTCCTTCTGTTAAGACTCGTTTTTTTGAAAAGAAAAGTTGTTCCACCACAACAGTGTTCCACGGTTGCATTATGTGTACTATGTGAATTAAGTAATCTGCCACCATGTATCCTTCTTGTGAAAATAGTGTAATAATGTGTTGCACTGAGTATAACAATATATATTTCTTTCACAGAACGCCCCTGACGAAGGGACAATCAAGTCCCGAAATGCATTGGGCTCATCACAAGCATTTCGTTGTGATCTCATGAAACATTATGTGGCATGTTTAAACTTTGTATTGTATATGGTAGTTGTCTACCGTTTTCTGTAAAAATGTTGACACATTAACAATGTTATGTTTTGAAGCTGTTGTTTACATATATGTTAACAATATATGTTTAAACGAGTAATTGTGTTGGATGTTTTTTGACTTATAATCTTTTGTAAATTTCTGTGAATTGAGACTAATTGTTAGTAACTTAGTTACAATTAGCACAGTGCGCAGCGCCAATCATTAGTTGATTGAATCATTGTATCTAGTTTTTATATGCCTGATAGACAGCGGGCATTACGCTGCAGCACCTATATCATTCAGATCAAACCTAAGGGGTAAATTAGAAAACTAGGAGTGCTCTGCTTACACTGCCTTGTACTCTAGTGATGATGTCATGCCACACAGTTTTGCAGAGAGACTTTCTTTGAAATTTACATGTGTCCAACATTGTTCATTTTTTGTAAATGTCCATGTGTGCGGCGAGAATTGTTTTAGGTGACTTCTTGTGTGTCTGTCATTCCCAGGTTTTTGTGCATGTTGTCTGCTCGTGTCATCGTTATCCTCCTGCCATTCCTCATGAGGATTGCAACGTGTGCTGAATCAGCGTTACATGCATGGACATGTGGAAATGTCAGTTTGGGTAAGGATTGCAGCAAGGCTTTTTGGTGGTGGTACGGGTTGGGAATGTGTTGGCCTGTTTCTGTGCATGTTGTGGTACCATGCATACATGTCTTCTCACCATGGAGCATATAACATGTAGCATCACTCCCATGACATGATAGTCACCCTTCTTGACAGTCATCTATAGTGGAGTGTGGCGTCTGATGAAGGCATCAATGTGTGTAAATCTTGCTTCTGAAACATTGCGGATGCTACGGTTAGACATAGTGTGGGACATCACAACAACAGGCTCCATGGGGAATTGCAGCCTCTCCGTGTGCAGCAGGATCTGTTTGGCTCATCCCCTTAACTTGTGTGCCAGTTCATTGAGATTGACATTATCCGTGTCGTGAAGGGGGGGTCCAGCGTATGTCCCACATGTTCTGTCAACTGACCTGTGAGTCTGTTCACATGGATGCATTTCCCTTTGTGTGTGTATGTGGAATAAAGGTGTTCAGCACAATCCAAAGTGCCTCATCTCTGTCACTGCAGCTCTCTTGCCAGTTTGCATGCGTCATCTATGGCATACTTGTCAAATATTGAGCATATGTGTATGTGTACTTCGGCAACATGCATGCAGTTCTTCATGGCTAATAATATCTATTGTGCATGAAGTCCATGGTTGTGTATGTATTTGTGCAGGTTGCTCCCCACAACGGGACGTGAACACATGCTGATGGTGTGTCTCCTGTGCGCAGCTCCGCATTTTGTTGCCTGACCCTGTGGCTGTCATTTTTGGTGATTGGTCATACATTTTCTCGTAGTGACCCATGAGTAACCTGACACTCCTTCCTTTACATACACCTGTTGCACTGTGCCTTTCTGACCTCCTTGTCTTTGTCTGCTACTTTTTACCTAGTTTCTCACCCCTTCCGCCTGCTGCTGCCTCACCTGCAGCACCGCCCCGCCGAGTGCCCTGATTCTGCAACCCACACGCCTCCAAAATGCTCCTCCCTTCCCCCCTCCACCCATTCTTAATGCAGCCAGCAGCTTGTCTGTGCCACTGTTGCGCCAACGCCGTGCCAAAGGCAGGACCGTCTGCGCCTGCAACGTGCACAGTGCACGAGCCTCTGGTCTTTGCATGACCCACGTCACACAACAGGCTCATGCTGCAGCCAACCTCCAAGCAATGTCCTCCAGACAATCATCCGCCTGCTATCAGGCAACCCCTAAGCGCACACACAACACCTTCGCATGCTGAGTGTGCAACTCCAACGGCCTACACAGCACTGACCCGCCTACCAGACCCTGTCAGAACAACCAGGTCATGTGCCTCCTACTCCACACCCGCTCCATCCACCAGCACGCCACTGGACTCTGTTACCTCCTCAACACAACAGCCCCACACATCACCTTCATGACAGTAACCTGGACATAAGCATCCTCAGCACACGACTTCTTCATTGCCATCTCAGACGGATACAAGATCACCCGCAGGGACGGCACCAACAATCCCGGAGGATGAATTGCAATTTATTCACAAGTACACCCTCAGAGTCACAAATCCGGGTTTGCAGCAACTCCCTGGCAACCCTCAGAGTAACACTCATCTACAGATCTCCAGGCCTACATCCACAATTGCGCTAAGCCATCAACACGTACATCTGCACGCACGCCCTCACCTCCACAGGCTACATGTGGCTGGGGGCCAGTAACTTCTGGCTGGAGGAGAACCACACCACCATCCATCATTGGTCCATCAACATTTTAATCGACGTCTCCGACAAGCAACACACTGCCCCACACCCCGCTAACAATCCCCCAAAGATGCTTGATGTAAGTCACCACAGACAAGCTGTGTGGGACACTCAAAACAACACCAACGCAACACCCTGAAACCTCATGCACTGGATCAGCAACTGATCCAACAATCTTGCCACATTGACGGACTTTCCTGTGAAGCACAACAACAGTTAAGGCACCTGGGACAAGGCAGACCGACTGGACTCCTACAGACCTAGCCGGACTCTTGTGCAAACTTTGCAACACAAAGAGCCATCATTTACCTTACAGGCCTGGAAAAGACCACACACAGACATCACCATATCATCAGCAAGGACAAGTGGAGATCCTTCAGATACTGCTGAGACACCAAAACACACGACATCAAGGAGCTCATCAGCATTGTGAGTGAACTGACTGCAGATCTCCATCCAAGACACCCCACCCTTGCAAGGCAGATCACATCCCTTGCAACTTTGTACCACTGCTAACTCATGGCCATACACAACAGCCTTGGCATACAGAGGCAGACAGCACTATTATCCGCAGGACAAATCCCCCTCAGGTTCTGGACTCCCGTCAGCAGCAAGTACACCACCTGGCTCATGTGCACCATCCACTCTGGCTCTCCATCAGGCCCCTTCCCACACAACATCTCAACCACATCATTCCCCATCCTTGAAGCCCAAGTCCAGCGCGTCGTGAATGTCTCCTTTGAGTTAGCCACATTCCATGGGTGCTGGAGGCATGCAGAGACCCAGGCCCTTCTTAAACAACGGACGGCAGTACCGCAGGATCTCCTGGTACATCACCCTGCTTCCCTACCCAGCAAATGTCATCCGGAAGACACTCAACAAGCAACTGACAAATTTCATCCACGCAACCAGCTCCAGGCAACCAGCACCAGACCATATTCCACAGTAATCACACCACTGCAACCGTCATCATTGCCACCACCAACGACAACTTTGCCCTGCTCAACAATGGTGAGCCCACCCCCCTTGACCTCTCAACGGCATTGTACACCGTGTGCTAACACACTGTCAGCTCACACATCTCCAACACTGGTATCCAGAGGAGGGCCCAGGATTAAATCAGAAAGTAGCTCACCAGCAAGGCCCAGGGAGTCGGCCTCCACCCTGCAGCATGTAGTACACTGGGGTCATGTGGCACATGCCCCAGGGCTCTTCTCTCAGCGTGACGATCTTCAATGTCTCCATGACCCCCTTTTCCATCATCACATGCGCACACGACCTCATCATCATCTCATATGCCATTGACACCCAGCTGCTCCTCAAACTCACCAAAGAGCCAGCCATTGCCAGATCCAAACTTCAAGAAGGCATGAGATCCATTGACGAATGGCTGAACATCAGCCACCTGAGGCTGGACTTGGACAGGACTGAGGTCATCATCTGAGGATTGTCCCCTTACGGCTGGGTCAACTCCTTGTGTCCCACTGGTCTGGGCACCGCACCAGCACCCAGTGGCCACGCATGCAAGCTGGTGTTCATCATGGACCCATCGCTCACAATTACCATGCAACTCACCACCATCTGTACCTCATGCTGCAACACCCTCCACATGCTGCAAATGATCCACAGATAGATCCACTACAAGGCAAGACAGACCGTCCCCCAGGTCCACGACACCAGTCGGCTCAACTACAGCACCGGCCTCTACGTAGCACAACAGCAAAACTGCAGGAGAACTTGTCCACATCCTGGGTGCATCCGCACACCTCATCTTCAACATCCTCAGCCCCAGCCACATCACCGTCCACCTGAGATAGCTAGAATGGCTCACTGTCTGCTGCAGGATCACCTTCAGACTCTTCAACCACACTCAGGAGGCAGTCCACAACCCCAGACCCAAAACAAACCTTGGACGTCTGACATCCAACACCCCGTTGGCCCAACTCCATGCAGCCCATCTTGCCCTGGCCACCATTCATCACATCCACATAAAAACTGCATGCAGTAGATAGTTCTCCCCCTCGCCAAACAGACCTGGGACTCCCTCCCCGGGCACATCAACATGACCCATGACCTCTACACCTTCATGATACTCTTCCAAATTGGTCTGTCTGAGCAGTATTGCAAGCCCCCCTCAGCAGCTTGAGGCCATCACGGGTGAGTATTGTGCTCCATGTCTGTATTTGGTGATACATTGAGACACATGTGTGTCCTCGACCGGACTCAGATCCAAGTGTATGGATGGCTGGAGTTAGTTCCACACTCAGGCATACTTTGACATATACCCACACGTATGTTGTGGACTCATGCTAAATGACTGCAACATAAAATTTCATGTATTAATTATTTAATTATAGCTCTGTGGCGTGATTTGTGCACTGAAAAATGTGCAATATAGGGACCATAGAATCCAAAGTTCACAGGGGGAGATGGGATCCTTGCGATTTGAAGTCATCAGAGTCCAGACCACAATGTTTGGCATCATTAGTCAGACTGTGACCAGCAGGTCCATGTGGCAGATGATGTCAGTCAATGAGGTGATGCTGTTGCACATGAAGGCCAGGTGCCAGGCCAGGTGACCTGGGAGATGTGGATGTGCCGCTGCCTCTCACGGTCTTTTCCGTGAACGACCCACCTTCCTCTGGGGACCCTCAGATGCAGGCCTTGACGATGCTTGGGACGGTCCGTCGGACGAATCCTCCTCCTCCACCCTCCCTGTGGCTGGTGGTGGTCTTCGCCTGGTGGCACAGGGAGGGTTGCCCATGTTGTCGGCGATCCGACGGAGTGAATGGCTTATGTCCCTTTGCAAAGCCAGGAGCTCAACCAGTCTTGCCTCCATCCGTCCTTGGTGTTCTTGTTGACTGGCGTGTTGCTCGGCCTGCTGGTTCTTGATCTCTGTGAGGGTCACCACTACCTGCTGAACTCCCTGGTGTCACGCCGGTATGCCTCCATGATGTTGTGTATGTGTGACATACCGGTCCCTTCAGCTGGCTGGTCAGGTTCTCGCCTCCGCCTGCCTCCACTCCCACCACCCCTGCCCACACGAGCCTGGCCTGCCGTTGTGGGCACATCGGGTCTACGGGACCCCTGAGGGATGACAGTGGCGGTGTTGTCTGCCTCCTCCTGGGTGCCCGGCGCTCCTTGTCCCTCCTGGTCAGACTGGCTCAGTTGTTCACTGTGGGCAGGGCTCCTCGGTGTCTCCTAGGATGTGGCAGAAATGGGGGTGGTGGTTGGCACAGATGGTCCTGAACCAGGTTCTGCAGGGGCTTGGAAACCAGAGGGTCCAGGTCGGTCGGGGTGATCCGGGGAGTGTTGAGAGGCGTCGCTGCCGGTGGGATCAGGTTCCTCCCGAGCCAGAGACTGTGAATCTTCACCCCCATTGTTGGGGGTAGATTCATCACGTTGCCCTGTGTGTGAGAGACAGACAATGTTAATGCTGTTTCATGCAACATGCATGTATCATACACATTCAAGTTGGCACTGTTCCTCCAGGTAGTTGTATGTCCCTAGCATTCTCCTCAATGTTCACTTGTGGATGGGTATGTTGCGGGGGACAGATTGATATGTTCTCCTGAGTCTTTGACATGTAGATTTTTGGCTTGGATGCTTCTTCGGCTATGTATTGGTGTTGTTGTGTTACATGTCCATTGTGACAGTGGGTATATCCATTGCCTGTCCCGGGTGTGTCTGTTTGTGTAAGGGGTGTGTGTGACAGGGCCTGCTGGTGGGTGTAGTGTGATTTGGCACTGGGGCTCCCATGTGATGTGGCTGTCCTCCCCATGGAGCATGCTGCCATGACAGTGAGTGTGAGTTCCTGTCCTAGATATCTGACCTTGTTGTCTTGGTGTTTGTGTTTGCACTGGTCACAGGAGGGCCTTGTGCTGCCTACACCCGGGCCGAGTGTGAGCTATCTTGTCAGTACTTTCCCAATCCCTGTGCATTGCGCATGGTGCATGGGTATGTCCCTGGGCCATATGGGATGAGGGCAATTGTGTCTGATTTGGAGTTCAACAATGTGTTTTGTGCCACCCACCCTCCCAGCATACCAGACATCCATTCTTGGGTTGCTGCTTCGTGTAGCATGGGACATAGCATGGCCTTGCTTTCTCAATGGAGCATACACATGTTAGTGGCATTTGCATTATTTTTTACTGTGGTACTGGCCGGTGAGGGCTTGGGGGTAGTTGCGTGCATTTGGTGTAGTTGGGGTGTGGATGCCATTACCCCCATGTTACGTAAGTTGTTTGTGTACTCACCAGGCTCTGGAACTCCTTGCAGTCCATGTACTCCCACCGGCGGAAGCAGGGCCATCACCTTCTCCTCCCAGGGATGGAAATGTACTGGTCTGCGGGGCCCACCACCTCCAGTGATGTTGCTCTGGGCGTAGTCATCATTCATTTTGCGCTTTACCGCCCTCTGCAAATCGTACCACCTGGCTTGGCATTCATTCCTGGTCCTTCTGATGGGTGCAACAGCATTCACCCTATCGACGATCCTCTGCCACAGGCGTGATTTTTCAGCTATGCTGGTCTGTCTGACCAATGTTCCAAACAGCTGTGGCTCGACTCTGATGACTTCATTGACAATGATCTCCAGCTCCTCCCTTGTGAACTTTGGATTCTTGTCTGTGGGCATGGTGTGGGGTGAGGGTGTGGATGGTTGTAGGTGTGTGGGTCTGAATGTGACGGTGTGGGTCTGAATGTGAAGAGGGGGTATGTGTGAAGGAGGTTGTGTGAAGGTGTATATGTTAAGGTGGATGGGTGCAGTTGTTGGTGTGTGCTCTCTAGCTGCAGTGAGTCTGTTGCAAAGGCTCATGGTTTGTGTGTGTGGGCCCTTTTTATTGGTCCATTTGTGGGTGGGCTTCAGTTTGAATTTTTGGTGGGTGTGTTATAAGGGGTGGTTGTGAGTTAGCCCCTCTGTTTACCTGTTTGGATGTGTCCAGGTCAGTCATTTCCATTTTTTGTGCACTGTAGATGTGTTTTGTGGTGTTGTGCGAGTCGCATAGACCCTCCTTGTGCTGTTTTACAGTGTCTGTGGTTCAGTACGGTACAGGGGTACGAGTCGTACAGGCACACACCCCCATGCGTTGTATATGTACGGTGCGTACACAGACATTGCTATGTAGGGTGTGTACACAGCCATTGCTATGTACGGTGCGTACACCGCCATTGCGTTTATATGGTGCGTACACCGCCATTGCATATGTACGGTGCATACACCACCATAGCATTTGTACAGTGCGTACACCACCATTGCGTATGTACGGTGTGTACACCGCCATCGCGTATGTACGGTGCATACACCGACATTGCTATGTATGGTGCGTACACTGCCATTGCTATGTACATTGCGTACACTGCCATTGCTATGTACGGTGCGTACACTGCCATTGCTATGTACGGTGCGTACACCGCCATTGCTATGTACGGTGCGTACTACAACATTGATGCGTACAACAACATTGCATATGTACGGTGCGTAATACAACATTGGTGCGTACAACAACATTGCGTATGTACGGTGCGTACACCGACATTGCATATGTACAAGTCATTCCCCGTGTACGGGACGTTTTCCGTACGAATCGTAAATCGGAAAGCCGGTCCAGATCGTACTTGTACGCTCGGACTGTATTTTTACGATTCGTACGGAAAAGTGTCCGGGTCCGTCTCGTACAACTTTTCCCGCTACGATTCGTACGGATCGGGCCGATCCATATGTACTTTTTCCCGTACGGATCGTACTTCACGGGTCGGACGTGACTTGTACGATTCGTACAGAAAAAAATACTGATACGAGTCGTACGGATAAAAACAATACAGGATCGGAATCGACCCCTAAGTTGTTAAAAAGTGGGTTTAGTTGTGCAAAAGAATAAAACTCAGTGTACCTCAGTCTGAGTGCTCAATGCTTTTAGTATAATGCAGCCAGTACACCAATACTGTGGGTAGTTGTATTTCTACGGATCGGTATTACCTCATGAATCCAAATTAGGAAGTTTGTGATGAGGCGTAAATTGCAATATCAAAGTCTGCTCATCTGCTTGTTGCATATTTTCCTTTACTCTGACATTTTTTGCATAGTTTATTGAGGTAGTATTTGCACAGGGATACCAGCTCAGGAGTGTGGTAAATCGGCTCTACTTGTAATGCAGATTTGGGGTCAAACTCCCATTTGTGCCCAAATCAGGACTAATGAAGTCTAGTTAGTTTAAGTGTGCTACCATTTTTTTGTTTATTTTGATGTTTGCAAACAATATATTTTTTTAAGTGTTGGTTTCTGAATATATTTTTCTTGTGTATCCAGTAGGTACAGCACCATAAGGGCATGTGTCTCTCCCACAACAGGGTCCATTTTATATGTCTAGAGTCTTATTAGTGATGTGGCAGCCTAAAAGGTATGTTCAGCGCTTCACTGCTGATGGTTAGGCATACAGTGTCTACTTGGCAATTTAATTCTGTGAAAAGGTAATCTCATTACTAAATGGCGAATGTGTAGTCCTTTGTTTTGTAGGTGTGTCACATTTCTATAGCACCTTAAGGCCCGATAACGACTTTTGGCTATGCGGGCGGTATGCCACCACCATGCTCCTGCACTGTCAAAGCCATTTGCACACTGCCTGCCAGATTATGACTTTTTGCAGCCACTGGTGGACGGTTCTTTGGCGTTCCCATTGAGGTGCCTATGAAATAGGCACCGCAATGGGAGCATCAAAGCTGGTGTCTGCACAGCATGGACTGTTGCAATCCATGCTGTGCAGGTGCTGGAGTGCAGGCACACAGGGGGGCACAACATGTTCCCCCCTTGCATAAACCCCAGGGTCGAGAGGCAATTTGTTTCCTCTCTGCCGCAGTTTTCATGGAGTTAGAACTGTCATGAAAACCGTGGCGGAGAAGAAACTTGTAATATGCTTGGCAGGATTGTGGCGGTCCCACCAAGCATATTGTGGCCTCATGACCGTTGCAACACTGCCAGGGATCTCTATCCCTGGCAGGTGCGGCAGTGCAATGGTGGTCTGACCTCCCAACTTGTAATGTAGCGGTTTGACCGCTGGTGCGGTGATGGCTGGACTGCAATTGCTGCACCACCATGAGTCATCAGGCCCTTAGGGTTATGTTGTGCCTCATAATATATGGTTACAAACATAATTTGCCCTTCGGTCATTCCGGCTTCCTGCATGTGTATAGTGCCTTGCTGGTGGCTCCATGTAAGTGTCATCGTGTCACATGTGTTACATGGTGCCGTAAACTTTATGTTGAAAAGCATCATTTTCCATGTAGCTCTGATTTGTACTGTTGGATGACACTGGATTCAGGCACACCATGTAAGTTAATAGTTCATTTTGTGTGTCTCTATATAGGTGAATAGATCCTTTTTTGGTCTCCTTCCAGGATCAGTGCCCCATGTCATAAATAATGCGTCATGCAATATATTTTTGAATATCATATTACACCTAACACTATGTCAGGAAGCCCCTGCCACCGGCGGAGAAATAGAGTAAAAGGAGTATAACACCATCCCTTCATGTATTTCGCCCCTCCTGTATTTACAGTCCCGCGTCACCAATTGGCTTGACTACTGCCAGCAGAACCGCAAGGAGGAAAAACAAGCAAGTGGTCCCTATAAACTAGAAGCAAGCAAGGACCAGCGGACTGACGTCACATGCGACACGCCCCGGGAGAGGAGCGAAAAAAACACAGTAGAGAGACTTCCGGGGAGGCGGAGAGAAGTCGCGGGATACCAGAACAGTGACAGGGAAGAGCGGAGGATTGAAGGAGAAATAGCATCGTTGGTGAAAACAACACGGGATCCAGGAGGAAATGTCAAGTCCTCGACTTGCAGTGGTCCTGAACCGGATGGTGGAGAGAAAACCACAAGGACGAGAGACCAAGCAGCACAGAAGAACGCGGAGACACCCTGCCATAGCCCCGGAGAGACGTGACTTTCCCAGGTGCGTGGGCGCATACGGGGTTATTGGAAAGGTGGAGGGGGTCTCAAAGAAAGACGTGCAGGGGATGGGGATGAGAAACAGGGTTTGAAGGGAGGGACAGTCTGAGTCTATAAACAAGGGGAATGTAAGAAAAACAGAGGGCAAGCGATTGCTCCTTTCTTTTGGTTACTCCAACCCACAATCCCCTCACGTTATACCATCAGTTCTTTTATCCCCCACACCCCTCCCTATATGGAACATAAAACATAAAGAGTATTTACCTGAGCCCTTCTTTTTTCCGAGGGACAACGGAGGCCAGGACTCCTCCAAGGGCCTGAAGCAAGAAAACCCTGGCAAAGAGGAAACCAATGAAAACAAGAAAGAAGGACGCTCTGTTAACCCCTATTGTCAATAAAACTTACCACGTAAAAGCAACATCACTCATATTGTGTCCCCTCATTCCAAAAGTCTACACACTATTTTGTAGAATTTGCAGGGCTTCACACAGAGCAGGATCCATGTAGGTCTACAGTACCTAATTTTTCATTTAGTGCCTCATACTATATGTTTGTAAACATTATATTTTGAATAATGCTGACTTCCCATCCCCTTGTGTTATGTGGTCCCAAGTGATGGTGCAAGAGACAGCCCAAGTAAATTCTGTCAGTGAGCATATACCACAGAAGCTGTAGTGCTCACATTGAGGACAAGGGCCCACACTGTACCCACATTACACAGCACCTCAGGAAGCTTAACTGGCTCCCCATTTGCAAGTGCAGCCAAATAAAATCTATCACACACACATACAAAGCCCATCCAAAACACGACCAGAATACCTTAACAGTAGTATACACTTTCACCAACTCACCAGACACCTACGCTCTGCCTCTCTCTTACTCGCACGCACCACAAAATCAAAACTGGAGGTTTCTCATTCTCCTACATCACACCCAAGACAAGGAACAACCTCCCTCAACACATTAGAGCATCATCCTCACTTCTTGACTTCTGAAAGAAGCTGAAGACCTGGCTCTATAAGCAGCTTGTGGACCACACACCTACACAACTGCCCAAGCACCTTAATACACGCTCGGGTTATTAGTGTGTGCTATACAAATCAACATACCATAACATAACAAGGGCCAGTCTCACCGAAGCATCACAGACGCTGCAGGATTTGAAAATGTTACAAGAGTGATGGCCAATATGAGTGCGGTTTCCTATATAAACCACGCCTCCAATACTGTTCCAAGGTTATCATCACATCTAAAGACAACAACACAGTTATACAGCAATGAAGGTTGTACCAACAAAGACAAGGAAAGCTTAGCACTAATCCTTCAAAGAAGCAATGCAAGAAAGCACTGGATTGCAATGAGGGTAATACAATGATGCGGAGCACGAAGGATTGCTCTGAATAAACACTGTGTAAAAGGTCAAGGTTCAGCACAGACGTTGTCACATGACAACCAAATAATGTAAGCAACCATCAAATGTTCCACATTGATTGTATTATATACCATTCTGTACTCTAGGGAAGTCCAACTCTATCAAGGGTTCCATAAGGTTGGTAGATTGTACTACCGAATATCGACCACAAAAATATTGGGATATAACAATATCTTGTCAGAAATATCATATACCCCAATATTGGATTTCTCATTACCGTTTGTAAAATAGAAAAAATCGAAAGACATAATATTGAAGATTATAATATTGTAAATAACAAATCATCAATAGACAAAAATAGAAAAACGTAATGTCAACAATCCCATCTCCGGAGGAGCCTAGCGCGCAACCAAGATGGCCGCGTAGGTGCGAGGCTCCCGAGGACCTCCGCAACCTCCTATGACTATCCTGAACATATCCTGTCCTAGATGAGGGGACTGTGTTGGTGAGCCCGAGCTGAGGTGGCGCCCGTTTTCCGCTTCCAAATCGGACCTCGGACACCGACTTTAGCACCGATTGAGGTTTGCGGCCTTCTCCTAGCCGAACCCCGGATTTGCATTGTGGGGCGATCCAGTGACGAAGTGAATAACAGCGGCGGACAGGGCTTGGTGGCTCGCGTAACCCGCACTTTCACTTTCGCACCCTCCTTGCTGTATATGCGAGGTTGGGTCGCGGGGCTTTGTGTGTTGGTGTGGCCTCGCTGGGGGGCCCTGCCTGCCCGCCGGCTGTGATCCGCCCCGCAGATCTGGGGTAGCACCCCCCCGGAGCCCGTGGACCGACTTGCCCGCCCTTCACGACGTGGCTGGTGCGATTGGGAGACTGGGACCATGGCCACGAAACAAGATGGCGATCGGGCAAAGGTAAAATCGACCCGACGTGGCGCAGCCCACCAGTCCAACAGCATGGATCGCTATACCCTCCAGAAGGGATCTCCTGAGGTGCCACGCAGGTCCCCTGAGGGCCCTACTGATGCCCCCGATCTGCCCACGGATCTGACTCTGCGGGATGTCATGGGCGCCATCGCCGAGATGAAGGCCTCTGTGGGCCAGCGTTTTGACACACTGGCGCAGAAGATCGACTCGGTCCTCGTAGATGTTGGCCTGATAAGGGCCGATCTCTCCAAGACCAACGACCGAGTCGATTCTTTGGCCCACACCGCATCGGGCCTTACGACAGACGTGGCGGCCCTGCAAACGGAGGTGCGCCGGCTTGCTCGGGCGAGTGCGCTGATGGATCGTCGCCTGGAGGACTCCGAGAGTCGGGCCCGGAGGAACAATATCCGTATCATCGGGGTGCCTGAGGGACGTGAGGAAGCGGCGGCGGACCTTTTTGTGGAAGACCTGATTGTTACCCACCTCCAGCCACGGGGGCTGAGTAAATTCTTTGCAGTGGAGAGGGCCCACAGGGTTCCCGGGGGAAGGCCTAAGGTCGGAGCCGCTCCGAGACCTCTCATCGCCCGGATTTTTAATTTTCGGGACAGAGACGCTATCCTCCAATCCTCCAGACTACAGGGACCGATTAGACTTGACAATATGGACATTAATTTCTATCCTGATTTCACCCCTGCGGTCCAGAAGCAGAGACTGAGCTTCCTTGGTGTCAAGCGCCGTCTTCGGGACCTAAATCTCAAATACGCCATGCTTTTCCCAGCTAAGCTGCGAGTGGAGGTGGAAGGTCGCACGCACTTTTTTGATCGTCCCGAAGCGGCCGGGGACTGGCTGGATACTCTGTCCGGAGAACGGGATCGGGGTGGCGGGGGTGGAGCGGCCGGGGGAGAGGGCTCGCCGGATCAAGACTGAGGGACTAATATTATGCCTCGCTCGGGACAAAAATGATGCCACTTTTGACTATACGTCGGATTGCTTAAGTTCCCCTCCTATGGAGGTTGTGTGGGGTCTCTTGGGGGTTCTCCCTCCTCCTCTGGGGGTCTAGTTAGTTTAACTATCTATGGGGCGACAGGCACACTGCACGTTGGGGGGGCTGTCTGGGCTCATGCAGGGGTGCAGGGAGGGGGGAGTTTTGTTGGGGTGGGTGGGCAGGGATGGGGTGTTGTTCGTTATTATCACAAGGCAACCCTTTTTTTGTGTTGGTTCTACTGTGCTCTCGGGGGGACGAATGATGGTTTCTGTGTATGATGGGGGGTAGGGAATTGACTTTGTTGTCTTGGAACGTCAATGGACTGGGGGACAGGATCAAACGAGGTGTGGTCCTGCAGTATCTGAAGCGACTTTCGCCTGATGTGGTCTTCCTGCAGGAGACACACCTTATTGGCAATTCCTTCTGCGCCATGAATCGGCGTGGCTACCGCCTCGTGGCCCATTCGGGCTTCACGTCAGGCTCGAGGGGTGTGGGTATCATGGTAAAGAACTCGCTCCCGTTAGAAATTGATGAGGTGCTCCACGATGACAGGGGACGTTACACTGTCTTGGTGGGGAGAATGGAGGGCAAAGTGGTTGTCTTTGTGTCAGTGTACGTCCCACCGGGGTTGCAGTCGACCACCTTTGCAGATCTGGGGCGCCTCCTCCTTGGCCTTCCGGGGGGGCTTCTGGTGGTGGGGGGGGATTTCAACGCGGTGGTTTCTGGGACTGTGGATCGTCACCCCCCTAGGGACCTCCCCCGGGCACAGGCGTGGCTGTCCGGCCTCTTGGATACACTGGGATTGGTGGACTGCTGGCGCTTAAAACATCCCACGCAGTTGCAATACACTTTCCACTCGGGGGCCCATGGTAGTCTCTCACGGCTTGATTATGTCCTTGTCCCGGCGGCCCATGTCGGGAGGGTGGGGGAGGTGCGCCATTTGGCACGGGGTATCTCGGACCACTCCCCGCTATTGTTGCATTTTGATGTCTTTCCGAGGGCTGAGAGCAGGGTGGTCCCAATCAATTCCTGGTACCTGCGCGACCCCGCCATTCGCGCTGACTTGATTAAATCCCTCCAGCGCTATTTTGAGGAGAATGTGGGGTCAGTGCCTTCAGCTATCTCCCTGTGGGAGGCCTTCAAAACAGTACTTAGAGGGGAGGCCCTATCCCTTATTTCCCACGCCCGGAGGCGCGAGCGGGAGGAGGTGACCCGGGTGGAGGCTGAAATAGCGGAGCTGGAGGGTAATCTAGAAGATGGGGTGACGGACGCTGCACTACATGTCCTCCAGCTCAAGCAGGCGGCTTATAGGGCCCTCGTTACGGAGGCGGCCAGGGGCCTTAGTAGAGAGCAACAGGGGCGACTGTATGATGTGGGTGATAAGGCTGGTAAACTGATAGCGTGGTTGGATAAAAAGGAAAGAGCGAATCGTGTGGTCCCGCTGATTGAGAAAACGAATGGTGTGTGTGTAACTGAGCCAGAAGAAATTGTCTCCTGTTTCGCGGAGTATTTCCGCGAGGTGTATTCCCCGGTCTCTTCTTGCTCGGAAGAGGATTCCCGTGCCCTGCTCAGGGATATCGCGCTGCCTTCCCTGTCCGGGGAGGACAGGGTGTCGCTGGACGCCGCTCCCACCTCCGACGAAATCGCCCTCGCCATACGCTTGGTCGCTTCTGGCAAGGCCATGGGCCCGAACGGTATCCCTATCGAGCTGTATAAGCTGCGACCGGATACATTGGCGCCTCACCTCCGCGCAATGTTCCTCGCGGCCCACTCGTTGGGCTCCCTCCCGCCTGACCAGCGTCTGGCTACAATCGTGGTGATCCATAAGGAGGGGAGACCTCGGGATCGGGTTACTTCTTATCGGCCTATCTCACTACTGAATGCGGAGCCCAAAATTCTCGCTAAGGTACTCGCCAATCGGCTGGTCGGTGTGGTGGGAGATCTGGTTCATCAGGACCAGTCTGGCTTTATTCCCCATCGCAATACAGCCCTTAATCTGCGGCGTTTGCATGGGGTGCTTGCGCGCGTCCCATTTATACGGGAACCGGCCATTTTGGCGTCCTTAGACGCCACCATGGCGTTTGACACGCTTGAGTGGCCATACATCTGGGCGATGCTCGCGAAGTTCGGATTTGGCCCAGGATTCATCAGTTGGGTCAAATTGTTGTATGCGGGCCCAATGGCGCAGGTGGTCGTGAACGGAAGAGTATCGGCCCCGTTTGAGCTGGGCCGGGGCACGCGACAGGGCTGTCCCTTGTCGCCGCTTCTTTTTGCGCTTGCCTTGGAGCCCCTGGCGGAGTGGCTGCGGTGGGAGCCTTCCATCCGTGGTCTCCGTTGGACCCCCGAGTATGAGGACCGCGTATCCCTATACGCTGATGACATCCTTCTGTACCTAGCCTCCCCACGTAAATCACTTATAGTGCTAGTTGATGTTTTACACTCGTTTGGTCGTAACTCCGGTCTCGTCATCAACTGGGCTAAATCGTGTGTGTATGTTCTCTCTGGGGAGGCTCCTATTCTCCCGCGGGGCTGTCCGATCCAGATCGCCCCGCAGGAATGTCGGTACTTGGGTGTCTTCATTACTCTGGACCCGGAGGCCCGGTATGAACGGAATCTGCTTCCCCCCCTCCGGCGTCTGCGGGTAGATGTCGCACGCTGGCGGCGCCTGCCGCTTTCGCCGCTCGGCCGGGCGGCATTGTTCAAGATGATGTCTCTGCCGCGTTTTCTGTACGCTTTGCAGAACACTATGGACTTGGTCCCGGCGCGCTACTTCCGTGAGGTGGAGAGTCTGCAACGCCGCCTGTTCTGGGACGGGAGGCCGCGCATTGCTCTGGCTAAGCTGACGCTCCCATGGTTTGACGGGGGGATTGCCCTCCCGGATATTAAACGGTACTATTGGGCCTCCCAGCTCGCCGCCATTAACCATGGCCTCTTCGGGCCCGCCTTAAACCCGGCATTTGAAATGGACAAGATGCTCCTGCCAGGTGGCGACTACAATCGAGCGCTCTACTCTAGCGCGCCCGACGCTCGTCTGACGGGCCCCACGCGTGTCATGGTGCAAGTCTGGCACGCGGCCAATGCAGCTATGGGGTGGAAGGACCGTTTGACCCGGGCATCACCACTATACGCGTCTGAGCGGTTAGGTTCCCTGTGGACCTCTAAGGGCTTCGAGAAGTGGGACATAATAGGTATCGGTAAAGTTGGGGATCTTTGGACGAGGGGAGGATTTAAAACGTTCGATATGCTACAGACGGAGTTTCAGTTGCAGGGCTGTGAATACTTTCGGTATTTGCAGGTCCGTCATGCGCTGGGCTCCGTCTTCTCGGACGCTGCCTCCATCCCGGAATATTCCCCCCTGGAGGATAGAATGCTGGATGGGCACGTCCCGGACAGCACGATCTCACTTATATACAAAAAGCTCATAAACGACCGCTCGGGCCTGTTGACTGCCCTTCGTGCGGCTTGGGTTGCCGACGGGCTGGAGTTGGACAACGAGGACTGGACCTCCGCGGTGGCCTCCCCGAAGGAGGTGGCCATACCGGCTCGCCTTCGCTTCGTCCAGCTCAAGATACTCCACCGGGTCTACATGACGGGGCCAAAGCTTCTGCGTATGGGCTATGCTGGAGATGGGTTGTGTAAGCGTGGGTGTGGTGCTTTGGGGACCTTTATGCATATTTTGTGGGAGTGCCCGGAGGTAGAGGGGTTCTGGCGTGGTGTACATGAGGTGCTGCGACTGGTTACACATGTGGCGTTGTTGCCTGAAGCGAGGAGATGCCTGTTGAATGTGTGGGAACCGACTGATTACTCGGCGCCGCAGACGTGGTGGGTGACTCTGGGATATATGATAGCCAAGCGTGATATTGCTCAACTGTGGGGATCCCAGAGGCCCCCGACGGTCTCGGCCTGGAAAGAACACATGGACTGGTGCATGTTTCGCGAAAAGGTGGTGTATGTGGCGAGGGGTAAGCCTGGGACATGGGTGAAAGTATGGGGCCCCTGGAACGCCTACCGAGGGGGTATCTGCGCACCACCGCTGCTGCCTGATGCCTCGCCAGCCCCATCCCCTTAGCCGACTCATTCCTCCGCTGCCGGGCATTGGGTTCCCCCAGTCCTCGCTCTGTTCTCTTCCCCCTCCTCACACTTCTGTGTATAGTTGGGATCCCCCCTCTAGGGGAGCACGTGCTGCTATTTTTGATTGTGGGTTGCCTTGTGGGTGTGGTTTTAATTTTTGTTGTTCTTAATTTAAAATGAAACCGCATACTGGGGCCTGGATGATGTGGCTTTGACATTGTTACCTACGGAGAAATGCTCCTCCTGTAATACCACGTGTTCCATAAATGTATGTCGTATGTTCCTACCATTGCTAGCGGCCGGCCGGAAGGTTGTGGGCCCATACTTGTATACTTTTAAGACCTGTAATAAACGGTTTCAAAAAAAACAAAAAAACAAAAAAAAAACAATCCCATCTCCAAAATCAATGCACAAAATATTGAAAAAGTACTGTATCAATAAACAAATATTTCACAAAAAATATAAATAATAAATAAATATTGCGGCAACTATTAAAAGAACAAAATGCAAACACACGCATACATAAACCTTAATAAGCATTTTTCATATATGGAAAACAACCAAAAAATATAAAATGATCAATAAAATCAAACCAAAAACAGTTAACCAATCAGAACTAAATTATAATTATGAAATCACTATAAAAGAAACGAAAAACAACCCCTTTTATGCCTGCACCCAACTAAGAAGACGGAAGCCTGACACACAATGAAAATAAATAGAGAAAAAAATCACATATTTTAGCTGAAATTGAAACTCGTTATATATTGTTTACAGGTCTACAAAAATGAAGAACAGAAATCCAAAAAAGCTTTTGTCAAAAACAAAAGCTCCAAATTACAAAGCAACAAACCTGAACGAAAGTAAACAACTATAAAATGTAGGAACTAATGAAAGAGCTAAATATAAAGTATTTCTAAAGCAGAACACACTATGGGCCCAATTATGTTGGGTGGACCGCATCTGACTGACCATCAGTTGAGGTCCACCTGACATCTGCCACTGCGGTCCGCCCACAGCTTTACAATGCGGCTGGTGGAGGCATCGGCAGAGGGACCATCTGCTGCACTTCCGACTGGCTAAAGGAGCCAATTGGAGCATTGGAAACACACATATTCCCATAATGATGGCGGAGCTAGTGTCGGCTCTGCTGTTGGGCTTATGATGTCACTTTCCGACAGCCTTGCCATGTCGGCCTTCGAAACATGGAAAGGCTGTCGGAAAGTGACTTTGAGGGCCACTAGCAGGCTTCTGCTATGGGGCCTGGGGGCACCTATGGTGCCCCCTACACATCCCTGCACCCACACGGTGCAGGGATGTTTAAAAACATTCATTTTTCAATGGCAACTTGTTCTGCGGACGTTTGCTGCCCACCGCACAAGCTGCCATTGAAAAATTGATGTTTCCAAACGCCCATTGGGCGGTTGCATCCAAATTGTATGGTCGGGCGGTTCCAATCTGCAACCGTAACATAGTAATGAACCCCATTGTCTCTTTAATGCCTCTTTTATATTTTAAATTAACTCAAATATGAACATGTCTAATGAAGCCACTTTCACAGAGTCACAGAAAGGAAAACCTCTGCTCACAACCTAAGGCTTCACCTAAAGTGAAGAACATAGCACCAAAGAATATAGTCATTGGAAGTACAGATAATATTATTCAACTGGTTGTTACGTAAGGGCAATAGCTGTAAACATACAATAAAAAAATCAAAACAAATTATAAAAACAACATTTAAACAATACATGAAAAAACAGCAAATATGCTACACAACTATATTAATTAATGTTTTAGATATTTACAAATTTGATATTAATGTTACACATTTAAATGGTATACTAACCAATGATATTACGTAGCTTGATATAATGCTCCCTAGGATACTCTGCCATTGATATTAGGGATCCGCGCAAAGTTGGTAGAACTAATCATGTGACAATGAAGGGTTTTAATTGTCTCACTACAGAAGTGGTATA
Source organism: Triturus cristatus (assembly GCF_964204655.1). Taxonomy (NCBI): domain Eukaryota; kingdom Metazoa; phylum Chordata; class Amphibia; order Caudata; family Salamandridae; genus Triturus; species Triturus cristatus. Next base: position 1,434,778,388 of record NC_140589.1, read on the forward strand.
CGTTAATAGATAGAGTTAGCTTGTCCTATGAATACGTTATATCTGGTGGTCATAGTCTGTGTTTACAACCATCAGGAGAGACACCCCGACAGGTTTACAAACTAAAGACAGCGCATTGAACAGTATGAATTGAAATAAAGGACAGCAGCATCTGAGACATTGGATTTTAAAGTGAAAACATGCTGCTAATGAGATTTTTACATTTCTCTTTACAATTGTGCACTCTGTGGGGTAATTTGACCAGTGTCTTTACAAACCACGTGGTCATTTGAAATACAGAGGGCCATATTCACAAGGAACTATCGCCGACATAAGGGCACTTCATCGCAGCCAAAGTTGAGAAAAACTTATCGCCCCAATCACAAGCTGGTGTTAACAGTCCACAGCACCAGTTTACCCGCGATAGCAGCCGCAAAAAACATTGCCGCGGATGCCCCCACAACAATCGCAAATGAGATGCAGAGTAGGCGTTCCCGTGCCAAAAACTGTGACGACAACACTCCACAACATTCACAACGAACAGCCAGAACTGCGATAAGAACACGAAACAGGCAATAAGGCGCGTTAGCACCAGCAAATAACACTTGCTTCGACCTGGTGCTAAGTCGGACCACAGCCTGGACCACAAAAGGGAGACCAGCCCAGAGCCACACCTGAAGAACAACAGATGCACCCGGGCAACTGAACATGCAGCACGAGGGCCAAAAGGGAAACAACACCCGCTGCAACCACCCCCAGGACCCCACTCCCCGGCAACCCCTCCCCCGACCAAAGACATGCCAAATCAGCTACACCCAAACACGTACAAAATGATCCGCCTGATGTCGCAGAATCACAACTGGTGACATAAATGCGTCGTCACAAAAATGAGCATCACACATTTATTTCCGAAGCAGCAATTCAAACTTTATTAAAATGAACATTGAAATGAAATGAAGACACATTGTGGCTCCCCTCGGGCCAATCCGTAGGTCACAGCCTGCAAGACAAAAATCATGATGAGAAGGTGTGTCCTGCGCACATCAAAGGACAGAGAGAGACCGAAGGGGAGAGAGAGGAAGAGAGGGGGGGAGAGAGAGAGAGAGAGAGGAAGAGAGGGGGAGCGAGAGAGAAGAAGAGAGGGGGAGAGAGAGAGAAGAGAGGGAGAGAGAGAGAGAGAGAAGAAGAGAGAGAAGAAGAGAGGGGGAGAGAGAGAGAAGAAGAGAGGGGAGAGAGAGAGAAGAAGAGAGGGAGAGAGAGAGAGAGAAAAGAAGAGAGGGGAGAGAGAGAGAAGAAGAGAGGGGAGAGAGAGAGAGAAGAGAGAGAGAAGAGAGAGAGAAGAAGAGAGAGGAGAGAGAGAGAGAGAAGAAGAGAGAGGGAGAGAGAGAGAAGAAGAGAGGGGGGAGAGAGTGAGAGAAGAAGAGAGGGGAGAGAGAGAGAAGAAGAGAGGGGGAGAGAGAGAGAAGAAGAGAGGGGGAGAGAGAGACAGAGAAGAAGAGCGGGGGAGAGAGAGAGAGCGCCGCCCCTGCCCACCGAAGGCCACACTGCTCACCTGCTGCCACCGGTGTGTCTCCAACCACTTGCCGGCATGTAGTGAAGTTCATTAGGTCACACATCTGAGACAGACCCGCCATCCGAAACAGAGTCCAGATACATGATTGGCACAGTACACACAATTGCACAAGACAACATTGCCTGCCTGCCCATGCACACCCAGACAGAGGCACCCCAGCCCCACCACCGCCCATCGGAGCATGCCCGCCCATGCACACCCAGGCCGCACTGCTCACCTTCCGCCACCGGCGTGCAGACAGGAGGTCCCACCACGTGCCGCTGCAAGGCACAAGCCCGGGGCCCGTGGACATGACACACTCCACACCATGCTGCCCCGCTCCGTAGGCCACCAGGTCCCACGTTTGGTGCTGGGTCCTGATTACTCCATGGCAGAGGACATACCAGTGCACCCGGCCTCATCGCAGCCTACACACCCACTCAGCCCAATAGGTGCCACCAACTCTGTGATCCCGAAGCGACGCCACGTGGCGGTAGGCCCGCGCTGCCCGCTGGCTCTGGCTTACACTGCGGTCCAGCAGGGCACATAAAACCTGAGCTGTCTGGACCGCCGGGACGGGGCATCATCGCAGGCTGCACACCCGCTCAGCAGCTCAAGGTGCCCCTAACTCAGTGCAACCAAAGTCACCGTCCCGTGGCGGGGTGCCTGTGCCGGCCGCAATTCTCCAGGTGCCACTAACCCTGTGCAAACCCCAGTCAGCGCCACGTGGTGGTAGGCCCGTGACAGCCACAAGGCCTCGGGTGCCACTAACCCTGTGTGCAACAACTCATGGGCCCTTTATGATTGAGAACCGTGGAGCATCCGTCATCCAGTCACCACCGGCAGAGGGGAATGTGACGTTGTCGGCCCCTTATGTTGGCGGAGTCACATGGCCTGTGATGCCTGTGCCGGATGGGTGTGGTGTGCGTGCAAACCAGTCCTCAGGCAGTGGCAGTGACATGCTGACAACTAGATCAGTGACCTGCACACCACCAGCGAGTACGCCTGCGACGGGTAGCAATGAGGGCCCCCCTCAGAGCGTAAGAGGAGTGGTCTGGCCTGCTGTATGCCGGACCAGAGCAGGGTTTGCAACAATGACTTGTGGGATCTGGGCGTGGTTCAGTCCATGTCCGGACAGGGAAGTGACTGATGCGTGTGTCCCTGTTGTAGTGTTCACGGGACCCGGTATACAATATGCAATGTAGCACCCTCTGACTGGCATCCCACAGGATGAGCATCATTGACGCAAGGGACATCACTGTCCCTACATTCACCCATACATTCATACATGAATGATGAAAGACATAACACAGTGGTGCGTCACTGGATATTTATTGCACATCCAGTGCAGTTCTGCAGCTGGAGCGGTACAGGGCAATGCCGAGCACACTACACAATATGGGCCCGTGGAGGGCCAGCCAGAGTCCATCCGGGGATGACAAGTACTGTGGAAGAGGAAGGGTACAGTCCGCAGTCTGGTCGCTGTATCATTGGTCATCAAACAGGATATGGCAGTCCATGTCGCTGTCCAAGGTGAGTGCATCGCAGTGTATCGGGGTCAGTGGAAGGTCATGGGGCCATGTGCGGCACCAAGCAGGAACAGGCCAGGTGGCGGAAATGAAAGCTAGTGCTTCCTGATCACAAACCCATCCACGTTCTCGTCCCCGGATGTGTGCTCTGCCCCACTTGTGGGTGTTGCAGTACCGGCTGAGGCACTGTGTGCCACTGACACATTAGGGACCGGAGGAGGTTTGTCGGCCGCACTTTGTGGCAGTGACACATCAGGTGCCGGTGTGGATACGCCTGCCGATGTGGATGGTGTGAAGTCAGCAGCATTCATCTGCGCCACGCCTTGTGGCAGCAATGCCATGATGATGATCTGCAGGGCATGGTAGATCCCAGCTACATTTCGCTGGTGTGCAGCAGTGGCTGCCATCCTTTCCACCTCCATACACACCATGTCCTCCATGAGCTTCCGCATGTGTGCCAGCTCACGGCTGCTATCGCTGGAGCCCCTTTGAGTGGACAGGTGTTCTTCTCTCCGTGTCAGGACTCTAGAGAAGTCAGTCAGGGATCGTTGGAGGCCATGGAGCAGGTCTAGACACCCATGGATGGTGTACAGTTTGATAGCCATGAGGTCGAACCCCACCCGCACCTGCTCAGCCGTCTCCCTCTGGGCCTCCAGCACACGGCGTTGGAAGGCCATGTGTTGTTCCTGGGGGTCTTGGGAGACTTGCGGGCGGTGGGTGCCTCCTGCTGGGTGGTTTGGGTGGTAGGTGGGGTCTCATTGATGCAGCTGGTCAGCCCTGATCCTGGAGGTGAGTCACGGATGATGTCAATGATGTCTAGGAGGGCTTGGGTGTCGATGCTAGGGTTGTCCTCCTCGTCATCAGTGAAGAGTGGCTGGGACTGCTCTGCAGGGGGTGTTGACGCTGGACCTGCAATGTTAAGGGGAGATGGTGTATTGCAATGTGTCCACATGTATCTAGCCGCATGGGACATGTTGACATTCAGACAGCATGGCATTGTACATTGTGACAGTCTATGGATCAGGGCGATGACCCAGAGTCATTGAGGGTGTGCACTGTGCTCTGCTTGATTGTGCATGTGTGCCATCGTGGCCATCTACACCCGTCCTCCCAGTACCTGGTGGTCTCTCACCCTGTTGTGGTTGTGTTGTGTCCCGTCGAGCAGTGTCCGGTCCCCCGACTCTGGCCAAAGTATCCACTCCAATGACTGTTGACACCAGCTCCTCCATGTCATCCAGCTCGAGCTGTGGCGCTGGGCCCCCACCTCCAGTCTGCATTGCTGCCTTCTAGTTGGCTGCGAGTTTCTCCTTGGTCTTCTGCTTGATGTCATACCATCGCCTCTTGAACTCGTCCATTGTCCTCTTGTGCTCTCCAACGGCATTCACCTTGTCCACGATGTCCTGCCCTATTCCAGTTTTGGTGCCCAATGACACGTTGGAGGTGACAAACAGTTGTTGATGGTGTTCCATCACCTGCGTGACTATGATCCTGTTCACCTGCGGACTGAACTTCGTCTTCCTCTTCCTCTTCTTCTTGTCCTTGCCCTTCTCTGTCTCCGAGGTCCCGGGCTGGTCGTACGGGGTGCTTGTGGGGTTGCGCTCGTCCTCTGTGCCTGCTCTGGCTGCCTCCATGGTGCTTGGGTGTTGGTTAGTTTGTGTTCGGGTGTTTTTTCTACTTTTATGGTGATTTTTCCCGCCGGCCAGGTGTGTGTTGCAGGCCTGGCGCTGCTTATCGCTGATTTCCTCATCGCGCATTGGCCCGTCGCAGGATTTTTGGTGTTGTGGTTTGTGTTTTTATCTCCATTGAGGTGGTTGTATCGCGGACATTGTCCGTGGTTTCAGCAGACTATTGCATGGTACCGCCTTGTTGTGAATTCCACGTTGACATGGGGTTATTTTCCCGCGATAGGCTGCGATGTGTAAAGTTGGGTTAACATTTTTTGGTGATGTTTAGCACACGTTCTTGTGAATATACCCCAGAGACACTTACCCGTGATCAAGGCTCGGTCAGAGCAGAAACGTGTGGGACAGTTTCTACCTGAGCGTATCTCTTTAGGCAATAAAGCGCTTGAAATTCCTTTCAGCAGGAGTCGGTGCAACTCTTTCCAGGAGAGAAGGAGTGTGTTTGGACATATATATATGATTTAATGATCATTCTAGACTCCAAACGTCTCACTTCTTGTTCCCTGTTTCCACCTCTCTCGAGGCCCTTTTCTATCTAGGACATAAAAGGACAATAAGCTGGTATTCTTGTTGTGAAAGGTCTTAAAATGTCTTGCTATGGGGTACTTTGTGTCCTATTTCATGATAGCTCGAAAGTGCTCGAGAATCCTCTTTTTTACCTTATGAATCGTGCTGCTGATGTAATACTTCTCACACTGGCATAGTGATAAAGAAATCAGACAAGGGAGGGAATGTGGTAATACTCCCTAGAGAAATGTATGTTAACGAGGGCCTCAAGCAACTGTGTGACTCTGATAAATATGAACTTACAACCAGACCAAATATGAGGAAGCCAATAAAAAGTATCAAGAACAGTTAGTTGAATGGAGGGAGAGAAACCATATAGAGTGGGATGAATATCAATTTTTGGTTCGCAAATTCCCTAAACTTCCGGCTCTGTATCGCCTCCCAAAACTACATAAAGACAGCCAAAATCCACCAGGTAGACCCAGTCCTGCCAAGTACCAGGCATCAGGCGTTAGACTAACACATTTCAGTGTGGTGGTCCGCATCACCGCACTGAAATGCAAAGTCACGCATTTATAAGGCCTCAGTGAACCTGTCAAGCTGGCGCGCTGTTATTAGAATTGAGCAAAGCAGCATGTAGCGCGCTGCTCTGGCAGTACTGCAGGCCCAGGGACTGGTAACGTGGTTCAGCTGCGCAGGCTCCATTCGGCATTCACGTGACACGATTGTTAGAGAGAGTGCAACAATGTGTCCTATATTTAACCAATTTTGAGACAGGACGGGCCACCCGCAGCATAACGCAGGTTGCAGTTATCAGGTAGTTTGTTAAAGTTTGGCTAGTGTGGAGCTCGCCACTGCTGGCACCGATAACCATTATGGTGCGTGCAGCCTGCAGCTTCTCATCCAGGTGCTGCTCGAGTCCTGACCAGAGTTGGACCGAGGCCACTGCAGTGCGAGAGAGAGAGTTCACTGGTGCCTGCAGCCTCCCATTATGACGCCACGCAAGTCCGGACCCGACCACGGCTGTGACTGCCAGATGTAGTGTTCCTGACTCACCAACCGCGTCCGACACTTTGGGCCTCGTGGTCGCGCTGCGCTGCACGGTAAGGGTGATGCGCTGCTTAATAAAATGCACGGATCCGGGAGTTGAGTCAGCAAGAGCTCCCACGTATGCGCGCCTCTGGTGTCACATCCGTGCGGGCTCAAGTTGGTCACGTGACATGCAACCACACCACTATTTTGCCAGGTCTCGGGGGTCTCACATGAAATCCCTCCCGGACCTGTTCTAACAATGAATTGTCCCCGGTCGCGCCTATTGCGTCATAGGGCTGACATTACATTCCTCCCCAAACAGAATCTAACATGCAACAACAATGCTAATGGTTCCTACATTAGAAACACAGAACAAAGGAACAGTCTTACATGAAATGGTCCTTCAGTCTACAGGAGGGCTCAGGATTTCTTCTTAGGCAATACTGGGAGTTCCCACGCCCTCCAAATGCACTGACAGGAGGCACCGACATGGAGTTCTCTGGGGGACATGGACTAGTCACCGGCACCTCAGGATCCGGCCTCTCCGCCATCAGACAGTCTGCTTCGGAAACTCCCCACTCGTCGTGATTGGGAAGGACCGCTCTCTCAGGCTCAGGCTCCCTCACATCCAGAGGCACATCCTGGAAAGGGTGAAAGCTCTTGAAGAATGACACATTCCTTGTGACGGTCTCAGCACCCCTCTGATCAGTGACTCTGGTGCTATTCAAATGTGTAATGACCCACGGCTCCTTCTCGTAGGGCAAACAAAATTTGCTATTTGTGGCACGATTCTGCAGGAGAACTAGGTCATCCACTTTCAAGTCAGTCTGCCGGGCTCTCCGCCGCCGACTGGCGTGGTCATTTTGACGTTGGCGCCGCACTTGAACTTGATGCTCCTTCAGGGACTCCAGACGCCACAGATAATGATGCAGGATAGAGGAGGCAACCACACGCCCCATGGAAAGGTGTCCCAGAGCCACTCCTGTCGTGGAATGCGGCGTTTGTCGGTATCCCCAGAGGAATGAAAAAATGGATAATTCCAAGGAGTGGTGGCGATCATGAGCGATGTGGATAACTTAGTTTTAAGGTGCGCATAAACCTCTTAGCCAACAAAGGTGTGCCTCCCGTCTGGGAGGCTCCCAAAATCCAAACTGACACATGCCCAGGGGCGGTCTGCTCAAGGTTCAGTGATTACCGGAGCTGGTGGACTGCTTTCTCCGGTAGCCTGGCACCATTGACAGGATTTCACCGCCTCTTCTACTTTTTCGTCCATCAGGGGGAACCATACTTTGGTCATCAGGCGGGTTTTCGTTTTTACCATCCCCTGGTGCCCGGCATTCGCAAGTTGGATTACTCGTGTGGTCAGTGCCGAAGGGATAAATAGGCGATGGCCTAGAAGGAAACATCCCGTAGAATCTTCATTTAGCTTCTGCTTGATGTGGTATAGACTCTCCATACTTCGTTTGGCCTCGGTGGTTAGTACTTTCCACTCATTCCTCGCACTTTGCCATGACTATGCTTCATGATTTGTATGGCTCGCTGGAGACATTCATCTTGTCTGGTTTCTTCCCTCAACACCTCCATGGACAAAGGAATGGGGCATGACCTGGCAGTTATGCATCGAACGTATTCTTCCGTGTCCTCAGCATCATCCTGCTCTTCGGGGGTAGCCGCCCGGAGGTGACGTGATAGGTAATCAGCTGGGTTCTGAACTCCAGGATGGAACTCTACACCGCATTTGTATTCCTGCAGTTGCAGCATCCATCTTTCTTTCCATAGGGGGCGGTTTAAAAGCGGTGCCTACAAACAGGGGGAAAAGGGGCTAGTGGTTGGTTGCCACGATGAACGGATGTCCATACACATATAAGTGGAGACATCCCCAGTGGATAGCTATGGCTTCCTTTTCTATTTGGGAATATCGCTGCTCTGTGTCTGTCAAAGACCGACTTGCAAAAGCCACAGGGGCCCAGTCTTCCTCCGCACAGCTCCGCTGCAGCAGGATAGCTCCAACCCCCATTGGACCAGCATCGACAGCAACCATGGTCAGTTTTTGTGGGTCAAAAAAGGCCATGGTGGTGTTGGCAGACAGAGCATCCTTGATAGATTGAAACGCAATGTCATGTTCCTGACCCCAGGTCCAGGGGACGGAGCCTTTGGTTAGCTCCCTGAGTGGCTGGGTGAGGGTGGTGAGATCTCGGATAAATCAGTCGCAATAGTTGACCATACCGAGGAAGCTTCTTACCTCAGTGACATTGGTGGGAGCAGGGGCCATCTTGATGTCTCGCACCTTGTCTGGGTCAGGGTTTACGCCTGAGGCCGAGAAGACATAGCCAAAGAATTGGAGCTGCTGTTTGAGGAATTCGCATTTGTCTCGAAGAAGGGGAGACCGGACTATTGGATCCTCTGAAGCACTTGGGTCAGCCTGGTGTTGTGCTCCGCAATGGTTTTGGCGTAAATGAGAATGTCATCACTGACGTTCACCACTCCAGGAAGATCCATCAGCAGTTTGTGAATCACATTCTGGAAGACCTCGGCTGCGCTTGACACTCCGAAGCTCAGGCGGGTGTACCTCCTCAGGCCCACGTGGGTGGAAAACGTTGTGATGTAACGTGACTCCTTGTCCAGCACCAGCTGATGATATTCAGATCGGAGGTCAAGCTTTGAGAACCAGCACGCTCCACTCAGTTCCCCGATGAGATCAACGATCGTGGGAGTGAGGTGTCTTTCCCTTTTTATTGCGGCATTGGGCAGTCTCATGTCAACACAGATCCGCACCTCCCCCGGTTGTTTTGGCTTTTGGGTGACAACAATGGGGGACACCCACGGGGTGGGCCCCGTCACCTTCTCGATTATTACTGCGGATTCCAGTTTTGCTAGTTCTTTTTGAACCAACGGCCTTAGGTGGAAGGCTATGCGTCTGTGGCGTAATGCTACTGGCTAACAGTGGGATCTATATGTAGATGTACTTCTTTCCCTTTTAGCCTCCCAATTCCGTCAAAGACAGCCGGAAACTCGGCTAAGATGTGTCGAATCGTCTGTTGGTGAATCCCAAAAGCGAACGTCACAACTCCCAGATCCTCCTCAGCTCAGCATCCTAGCAGCATGCCCTGTCCATCTTCCGCCACGTATATTTCTGATTTTATGGAGTTGGAGCAGTATGAGATTGTCGCCTTAAATTTTTGCTCGCATCAGCAGGGATTGGACTTGTCCGTATGCAAAGACTTTAATGGCCGTGGCGCTCAGCGGTGGAGTTGGCTTCATCACCTTGTAGAGTTCTGCGGACATAATATTAATGGTGGCCCCCGTGTCTACGACAGCTGTGACATGCTGCTCTCCGACTCGCACTTGAGATTGCGGAAGTCAGCCTGACATCTGGGTGGCTGTGCCTATCATGTATGCTGTGTGGACTGTTTGTTCTTCTCCGTCATCGTCGTCCATATCACTATTCCCACTTCGCACTTCAGGGATGAGGTTAACTGCAGGCCTGGGTCGTCGATTTTTCTGCGAGCGCCACACTTGTTCAAAGTGGTTAATTTTCCAACACCCTGCACACCTTTTCCCACGTGCAGGACATTCAGTTGCGCTATGGGGGCTTCCTCCGTAGTACCTGCAGCTCGGGGCCTTCCCATGTTCCTTCGGCTTGATGTGGTGGATGGACGGGTCGCTACTGCATTGACCGGTTCTACCTTCACTGGTGTTTGTAGGGCTGCTTCCATGTGGGCTGCCCTCGCCCGCGACAGTTCTTTAGTCCGCCCTAGGGTTCGAATTTCGGCCAGGGGCTTACCAGATTCCTCTAGTATTCTCTTACTGAATTTCGCGGTGGCGCAGACTCGTATGATTTGACCCCTCATCTCTTCCACCTCATCATAAAACCCACATGTGCTTGCTAAGTCCTTGAGGCGAGCGTGGAATGTGTCAATGGACTCATCCGCCTGTTGGCACGCCTGGTGGAAGACAAAACGTTTGTAATCTTGATCCGCCATAGGTTCAAAGTATACTGAAAGAGCCCCAATTAGTGTGAGATGTGTTTTGGGGGTCAATCCATTTATCGACTTGGCAATCCTATAAATGTCTTTCCCCCCTAGATGCAGGAGCACGGCTCTCTTTTGGTCGTTGTGCACTTGTGTGGCCTCAAAAAATAATAGAAGTCACTCCACCCATTCCTTCCATTTGGGTGCCAAAGCAGATGGTGGGCCCTCTACCACAAATGGTTCACTGGGGGTATCGTGCCCACACCAGGATGTGTCGTAGCCCAGAGGGTGTGTGCTCCTCTGCACTTCTGGCTGCGTGTGATTACCACCCACTGGTGTATTGCTGGCAGCCCCTTCTGTGCTCTTGGCCAATGTCACCACCACTTCCCCCTAACACCGCCCGCTGACTGTGTGCCACGTATCTTGGCTCGCCTCCTTGTGGGCGCTGGGGAACAGGTTCCTGGGATGAGGTACCGCTGGGGGGCAGCACTTCCAACGCTCAGCCAAAATCAGGCACAAAATGAGGGGCAGGTGTGCTCTTCTGCACGCTCCGTGACACGAGCACCATATGCGTTCACTCAGCGATCACGGCCGCCACGGAGCAGATGTGGGAATCGTCTGCCCACACCCTTGTCGCCAATGTAGTGTTCCTGATGTACCGTCCACGTTCGACACTGCTGGGCCTTGTCGTCACGCTGCGCTGCACGGCAAGGGTGATGCGCAGCTAAATAAAATGCACGGAGCCGGGAGTTGAGTCAGCAAGAGCTCCCGCGTACGCCACATCCGCATGGGCTCACTTTTATTAACTTGTTCACGTGAAACACGACCACATCACTATTTTACCAGGTCTCGGGGGTCTCACATGAAATCCCTGCCCCCCGGACCTGTTTCTAACAATGAATTGTCCCCGGTCGCACCTATTACGTCATAGGGCTGACATTACACCAGAGTGGAGTTTGGGACCTGCAGCCCCTCATGACGCTGGGCTGCTGGCCGCTCTGCCAAGCTGCCCTTGTCTAGTGTCAGGTAATGTAAATCGCACTTATATTTAATTTTAGACCCTCGAGATCGTCACTTCTGAGATTCTGTTCTGTGACTCGTCTCCCTAAGAAATGTGCTCGGCTGCAGGACTTTAAGTTTTCAAATTGGTCTTGATGCAGCGTGGGCCCACCCTTGCCAATCTCACCTGATAGGGCAATAAACAATGTGACCTCTTCATCAGCGAGTAAAATGTTCATGTCTGGCTGCTCCTTTGCTGTTATTGGTGCGAAATAAAATGCAAGCGCCTGATTGTGATGTTTGTGACAACGCTTCGTAAATACTTCCTTAGCTGCATTCCTCACAATTTAACTTGCTGCGTCGTTGAAAATGAACTTAAATCAAATGAAAACCGAAGAGTTTTGTTTGTATAAAGAAAGCAGTTGGCACCAGGCTGCTGGGTCACGAGCTTCCTGTTCTAACAGGAGACAGTACAGCATAGCCAGAAGATGGTCCATGTCTGTAAAGCTGCATACCCCCAGCATGCGGGAGCCCCATAGCACGTGGGAACCCCCCAGTAAAACAGGAGCCCCATTGCATTCCAAATCCCAAGCTCGCAGAGCCTAACTTTTCATTCAGTTCACAAGGTAAGTGTTTTAAATGAGGAGAGACTCGTTCTTTACTTGCACTTCTTCAATTTAAAAGAGAATACCTGCACTTTTTATAAGGGTCCAATACTTTTACAAGGAGAGAACCTGCACTTCTTAGTAGCATACAGGTACGCTGGAATAGTGAGCACCTAAATTTTTATTTCCATTGCAAAATCCTGCCAACTCGGACCCCTGTGTGGTGCCAGAGAAGTGTGCATCTTCGATGCCTCAGAGTCAGTGTTACACGTCATGGATACCCAACAGAAGCGAAATAAATCTGTAGAATTTGTGCCAGCATTTGATAGCATAAAACTTTAAATTCTGAAGACCAGCATAATGCAATAATTCCATTTGACACTAAGGGGCCGATTCCGATCCTGGAAAAACCGGGTACAAACTGTCGGTCGGAGCGTTTTCTCCGTCCGACTCGTATCCGGGAAAAAAACCCTACAAACTTGCAAGTACGATTCGTACGGAAACACTATTTCCGTACGAATCGGAAAAAAGACCGACAGACAGAAAAATACATACAAATGTGATCCGGGACACCGCGGACGTGACGTCCGGACGGAGTTTGACAGCTTTTTACGTACCAGCAAGTACGATTCGTACCGACAGCACTCCGGACGGCAATATTTTTACGGCACCCAAAAAGTGCCGGAAAAGCGAAGTACGCCGCGAAGCGTGAGGAAAAGGGGGCCCGGTACGCGCCGAACACCCCCCTAGCCCCCCCGTAAGTATGCGCCGGACCCCCAGCCCCCCGCGGATGGACGCGCCGTACCCCCAGCCCCCCGTATGTACGGAGCATACCCCCACCCCCGTATGTACGGAGCGTACCCCCAGCCCCCCGTATGTACAGAGCGTACCCCCACCCCCGTATGTACGGAGCGTACCCCCAGCCCCCCCGTATGTACGGGGCATAACCCCAGCCCCCCGTATGTACGGAGCGTACCCCCAGCCCCCCGTATGTATGGGGCATACCCCCAGCCCCCCGTATGTACGGGGTGTACCCCCAGCCCCCCGTATGTACGGAGCGTACCCCCACCCCCGTATGTACGGTGCGGACCCCCAGCCCCCCGTATGTACGGAGCGTACCCCCACCCCCGTATGTACGGAGCGTACCCCCAGCCCCCTGTATGTATGGGGCGTACCCCCAGCCCCCCGTATGTACGGAGCGTACCCCCAGCCCCCCGTATGTATGGGGCATACCCCCAGCCCCCCGTATGTATGGAGCGTACCCCCAGCCCCCCGTATGTACGGAGCGTACCCCCACCCCCGTATGTACGGTGCGGACCCCCAGCGCGTAGCACGGAGCGTACCCCCACGGGGGTGGGGGTACGCTCCGTGCATACGGGGGGCTGGGGGTACGCTCCGTACATACGGGGGTGGGGGTACACTCCGTACATACGGGGGTGGGGGTAAGCTCTGTACATACGGGGGTGGGGGTACGCTCCGTACATACGGGGCTGGGGGTACGCTCCGTACATACGGGGGTGGGGGTACACTCCGTACATACGGGGGTGGGGGTATGCTCCGTACATACGGGGGTGGGGGTACGCTCCGTACATACGGGGTGCTGGGGGTACGGCGCGTACACACGGGGAGGCCTGGGGGGGTGTTCAGCGCGTACCGGGCACCTGTTTGGACATCTCCATGGTTGCTATGGGAGTTCGCTCCGGACGGTCTTTTTTCCATACAGTTGTACAACCGGACGGATGGGACGGATCGTACTTGCGCATTCGGACTTCAGTTTTCCCATTTGTACGTAAAAATTTCCGGGGACGTGTCGGAGACTTTTCCCAACCCGAGGACGTGTGGGGGAATTTTCCCAATGCGATTCGTATGGACTTTTTCCCATACGAATCGTACTTGCCAGTTTGTACGGGACTTGTACGATTCGGTCGGAAAAAACTCCAGATACGATTTGTACGGGGAATATTTTTCAGGATCGGAATCGGCCCCTAAATGGCAAATAAGCTGTATGCCTCAACAGTATACAAAAGACAGGACTAAATGAAGCACGACTGAGTTATGGCGTAATGCTGATAGGGACAACCAAGTCCATGGTGAGGCTCTGCGTATACTTGCTGGAATAAGATGGGGGCAATATATTACGAGGCAAGCTGTTTTCATATTGAAAATAAATGCTAAGCACCAAAGCTGAGACAGAGAGTTGCAGCCACTTCTAGACTACAGGAGCACTGCAAGCAAGCTCTCTTGCTCTCCTGTCCAAGAACATGGGTAGGCTTTCCTGTTTTCAGTTTCTATTTTTGGTAAATTCTGGTGGGGTTTTTTCAGTTTTTTCAATACCTTAAAAAAACAGTGGTTATCAGTGGTTACACATTTCCACGCCATTAAAAACAACAGAAACAATGTTTTTCCGGTGTTTATGGAATTTTAATGTAATTTTAATTATTGCTTGCTTTCTGCACTGATGGTGCTTGTGTATAGACAGCTGGTGCACAGGGTATAAGCGGTCTAAATACATTTTTACTGCACCAGAATGGACTACAAAGTCAATAGAATTCTTCATTAACTCTGAAGATTTTAAAGATGCTTTCAGCATACCACCGAGCAAGTTACAAGGATCTCTTACGGAAGCACTTCAGCTCAGGTATCGATTTTGACAGACCATCATACAACTTTTTCACATACATAGCTGAATTACTGCAAATACAAATACAAACAATATCACTCCAATCTTTATTTAACTTGGTAGAAACTTTTTTCAGCAGCATTCCAAGTGACACTGCGTTCCATGTTTACCAAACGCCTGCTGTCATGTTTTCACCACTATCTCAGATGCTTGGTGACAACATTCTTTTCACATATACCTGTCACTACATCTTGCATTAAATGTTTAAATCTTGGGGTGTTTGGCAATTCACTTACAATCAATACTGACTTACTAGTAAAGGGGGCTGTTGTATCAAAGGATTTCACCCATTCTCTGTCTGGGTAAATGTGATGGTACATATTAGGAAAGATTCTTATGAAACCAGCCATTTTACCTATCAGTGAAATCGGATGAAGCCAAAATATCAAATATGATTTTGATATTTCCCGATTCTCTACAGTTTATATAATAACTAAATGAGACCTAAAACATGCTTCTAAACACTGCATCTTTAGACCAACAACCACAAAACTGAAAAAAGCTGAATTAAGAAGAGACAATGTTTTAGTGACATCCCTAAACAACAAAACCCAAGCAGAATAATGTTAGCCCAGTCTTTTTTGATGCAACCTTGTATAACAAAGTTACATTGTATTGGCCCCTTCAGGAAGAAATAAAAATGTCTCTTTCACTCATCTTTTCCTTTCTTTGAATGGCACTTGGTTTGTGGTTCCAAAGGTGTTTTTTTTAGTGTTTATATGTGTACACTGGTGATGGCTATTTTCCTTTCGGTGGGGTTTTATCAGTTATTATAGGTTTAAAACTAAAACCAGATAGCCTGAACATGGGCCAAAGAAGCTCTCTGCCTCAGTGCACTGCAGGGAGGAGGACTTACTTCTGGTAGCAAAGGTGAGTTCAGCAAGAGAGCACTTACTGATCTGTGCAATGGGGGCATTTTCTGTGAGACTGGGGGAGTGGGGCTAAGACACTTTTAGAACTTCTCATTTCTCAAAAGGGTCTAGTTTTTCATATTTTGTCTTTCCATGCGCTTCATTGCTTGGTTTTAATCATGAGAAAATATCACTTTAAGTGTCACACATTTGGCAGTTGGATGTCACTCATAAGACCGGGACCTTGTAGCACTACACATACACAAGTCACTATACTCCACTGCACTGACCAGGGTTCAATTCTCTGGCTCTGTGGTTCAGTGCATTTACTAATAGAGGTCCCACATGAAGAGCCTTGACAGACTTCAGTTAGTGCCCTTCCATTTCTGGTGCTTTACAGCAGTTTAAAGATCTTTTTAGAGTTTCTTGTTGCTCCAATGGGCGTAATTTCTGATATTTATATGTTTTCCTTGTCTTCATTGCTTGATTTTTGGTCGCGAGAAAGTGTCACTCATAGGCGTTGAATGTCACTCATAATTACACTGAATTTATGAAAATGTCACACATAAGCAATCTGAAAGCTTCCCAGCTATGTAGACCCATCGTGTCTTCCAGAGGCAGCTCACTTGAAAATACGTCTAGATATATAGACTTCTTCATCCAGCCCTTTGTACAAGCACTCCCCTCGTACATTAAAGATACTAGGGATTTATTGCCTGGGAGGATGACTATTATCTTATGTGCCTGGACGTTAACAATCTGTATGCCTGTATTCCCCATGAATTGGGTATACAAGCGTGCTGTTATTTTTTGAAAGCCAGATCATTATCATTTCTGTTTCACACTGAAATGTTATTAGATATTATCAATATTTGTTTGACTCAAAACTTCTTTGTCTTCAACAAGCAGATCTACAGACAAATACAGGGAACAGCGATGGGGACCTGATTCTCCCCAAGCTTAGCAGGGTTATATATAGGCTGGTGGGAGGAGCAGGTCTCCAGTTCATTGGAATACTTTAGAGAAAAATGTTGTCATGTGGGTACGCTACATTGTCTGAAAGGACAGACACCAGACTCAGACAGATGCAACACAATATGCAATGTGAGAGTCTACTCAGGAGCTGGAAGTAAAGTCCAGCTTTACATCTCTCTGTGGACCATGGGAGATTGGGGGTAATCCTAAATCTCCCAACATCTGGAGCTCATCCGAGGACACTACAATTTAATATTCTTTCACCATTCTCAAACTGTCCCAGTTCAGTGGCGTAGCAAGGTCAGGTAATAACCGGTGCGGAAAATGTCTTGCCACCCCCGGCTTGACAAAATGGCAAAAATATGTGTTTAAAACACATTTTTTTGCCATTTTTTCACCCCCTCAGTGATGACACTTGTCACCCCTGGCATAACAAAATGGCAAAAATATGTGTTTAAGACACATATTTTTGCCATTTTGTCACCCCCCTCAGTGATGACACCCAGGGCGGCCCGCACCCACCGCATCCCCCTTCCTACGCCACTACCCCAATTGTAGATCCAGCTGCTGGAGAATGATGGCCTTCTATACTAAGGCATCTCCCCAACTTAAGGAGTGGCCTACATTCTGTTGAACCAACTCAGATGGCTAAGTGGAATAATGCATCTACTTCAGAGACCTCTGTTTGACTTCATGGTCACAGCTTCACTTCACTAAAGCAGCAAGGGAACAGCCAACCTATACAAAAACTCCCCTGGTTTTGTGATGCATTTTTTTTGCGTGTATTCCAAATAACCTGTCGGCCGTGTAGCGTGAGAACGGATATTTTCTGGCACATCAGCCATTTATAGATTTTACTTTCCGAGTCGGACTTGGGCCGGATGTAGTTCTCTCAATAGGCATAATTAGACTTAGTTAGTCTTTGCCTGCAGCTATTTCTAAAGAAAAGCGGTAGGCCACGGTGAATTACCAGTGGAGTACACTAGATGACCACGTATGCATAATTTGGTCAAAATTTGGAAACATCTAATCGATTCGCCCTGATGAAGTTCTTGGCATAGAACGAAACGTGTTGGCTGTTTTGCTGTTTGCTGTACAATTGTCAACATTGTAAAGAAGAATAAAGAAACTTTGATTTTTCTCAACACTGGACGGACATTCGTATATTTACTCCTCTATGGACTCTATTGTAAGGTGGTGCAACCTACAGTTGTTACAAGTGAACAGCTTCGCTTCACGTTCAGTGTTGAACCGGCTTTTCGAGCAGTCTGGCTCTGCCAGATCGGCCAGTTTGAAACGTGTGGATTGACGACCCATGGCACCAAAAAAATAGCCCACAAACTAGCTCCTTCAAGCTGGCCCATCTGGCAGTGCAAAACTGCCCAAAAGGTCAGTACGCAACTCATCAAGTTTAGAACACCCAGCCCTTCATCTTTCCAAGGCTATTGAAGAGGTGCGTCGCAGCGGCCAGGGCGGCTGACTCCGGAGCGTGGGGCTCACGGTTTGATCACCAGCGCTGGAGGTAGATCAGCTCATCATCTGTGACTCTGGGCAATAGCTCACTTAATCTCCCCGACAGCCCCCAGTGCCTTGAGACCCTTACGGGTGATTAATTTGGGCTTTACTAACACCGGATTTAGTAACATTGAGTTGAATAAAACACACAAATGTTATATAGCACCAGGAAATCCCTAGGGTGAAAGTGGCCTTTACAAATACATTTCAGGCGGTGTTCAACAAGAGATTTCCACACATTAGCCCTTTAGGCTGGCACCTTTAATGTATCAGTGTATTGTGGCGAAAGGAACGAATGATGTAGCATATGCAGGTGTTTAGAACTTTGGGGGCCCCCAAAGTGTGTTTGGCTGGGCAGGGTGGGGTTCCAAAAACCTTAAAGTGTTCCTGCTTTTTACTCCTTGCGATCTCACACTGCTGTCTCAATGACCAAATGCTGCTAGGGGAAGTGTGGCCAGGTGACTCCATGTCACCAGGACACCAGTTTTCCAGTCCTGGACTTTCCTTTTATCACTAATTCTTTCAGGTTTGTGAGCGCAGTTAGTGGAGTCAAACCAATCCTCACCTATCCAGAATGCATCGATTTGTTCAATTAAATCCCAGGCCTGGAAAACTGGTGTCCCATTGACATGAAGTAATCTGATCACCATAAACGGGTGTCGCAACACACAGCTGTAGGAACCCTTCACGCTGACCCACTATTATCCTGAACACAACCGTAATTTCATAGTTTTCACCTTTCCCTTTCTGGCACACATTCTGTCTTAGCATATCCTGTTAAACTCTTCCGTAATGTAATTTTTGTTGGCCGAAAGTGGCTTTGCGGGGAGGGTGGAGCTCCGGTATCAGATTCCCTGCAGCTGAAAATGGGCTGTAAATCAAAAACTGATCAAAACCAGATGCATCAGCCTTACTTACCCAGTGATAACTTTACCTCACATGTCTTTAATTTCAAACTAGCAAATCATGTCATAATGAAGTGGAAACGCCCTTTTTGTCCAGAGAGGGCAAAAGCTAGGGTCCAGCCGGGGTCACCACTCAGAGTTCGATGCATAATGATTAAGCCAGACATGATCAAGTCTGAAGGATCATTGCGATACTCCAATGAATAGTGCCAAAAATCCTGGCTTGGAGCCATTCTATATGAATCATGTTTCTCTGCACTAGATTTATGTTACGTTATATGTTAAATGTCAAATGTTATGTGTTATATTTTTTATGTAATGTAGGCAATGTTATGTTATGTTATGCTATGTTATGTTATGTTATGTTGTGTTGTGTTGTGTTATATTATTTAGGGAAAACAGCATCAGACTACAGGAAGTAGCTCATATACCCTAAGGAGACTAGAGCAAACATCTATAACATACAACAATGTTTCAAAAGGGTGTTTTTTGGAGGTCAAATACATGTAGCACAATTAATTGCTGAGAGTTAAATCAAAAAAGGTGAGAAAACCAGGGAGACATTTCTTTTATGATATAAATTGTATTTTAGTGAATATAAATATTTGACATATTAAGCTTCTTATGTAAAAGCATATGGAACGGTAGCAATGCGTTACAGCGAATGGCATGTAACCTGACAGATACTGTGTACAAGTGCTCGTGAAGGATTGTGACGGCGCAAATGACACATGAGAAGGTATGTACAGCGATAGTGACGGGCGCAACATGAAACAAGTGGAGTTAAAATTTACATATTTAGGATACCCTAACAATAAATGGTAGTGGGGTAGTGAGGTGACCAGAGACCATAAAGGGAGTCAGAGGACCTTCAGGTGTGGTCTTTTCTTGGTCGTGCAGACCCTGTAAGTGTGTGTCCTGTAGCCTTTTGGGAGGGCTCAGCTAATCCAGACTATGAAAGATTCCTACTGAGACAAGCTAAAGAGAAATTCAACAAATGACGAATTCCACGCATGCTAAAGGAGCTCGCCAACACATGGTTGCTCCCTAACAAAGCTGACAAAGTTAGAGCTCAAATCATATTAGTATTCACTTTAGCATAATTGGAATGGTAAATCTTCCAGTAGCCCGAGAAATCAATAACATAGTCACACTTGGATTGTCACCTGCAAGAGCGTCTCATATGGAAGCAGCTCTTGCAAAACCCCTCAAAGAGCCAACAAATGTAATATTGAGATGACCAAACTGCCCCACAACTACCACGTGCAAAACCAACGGATGAATGTTGGCCAGTATCCTGGATCATTTCCACACACAGGTGATTTTAGTTTGAAAGTACAGAAGTGAGTAGCCCGCAGCAAATCAAACCACTTTGCTAGCTGCCGCTACGCAAACAAGGAGAAAGCCCCAAAATAAAACACAGTGTAAGCGGTGGATGCAGTCGCAGCAGAGACACTCTCCACAGACATGGACAACGACAAAGATGAAGAAGTCATACGTGCAGTTTACACCATAGACCACCGACTTAAAGGCAAAAGACCACCACCCTGATGTCACATTCAAGTCAGCCTACACATGGCATCTGTCTACATAGATATGGGAGCCAGCATCAATATATTGGCCAAATACCAATATGAACTCTTGATGTTCTCAGCCACTCTTTGGAGAACAAAGGCAAAAGTATTCATATATAGGAGTAAAAATGGTTATCCTGTGGGATAGTTGACACAGACCTAATCTAAAAAGATGAGGGCACACCACTTCAGACGGTCTCACATGGCATCTTTATTGAGTGCTGATGATCTGCAGTTCCGTGCAGCACCCCGCTCGAGCTCTGACGCTGTACACCACATTGCTATGTGTTTGACAAGGTCACATTGCGTGGGCCACATAGGTGCCATTTTGAAAAGGTGAGAGCATCAGTCAGTGGCAGACTCGGGGGCATCGGAGCTGAGTAAAGTGGAACTATTTCTTAATAATTTTGCCACAGTAGAAGGAACAGTTACGACAAGTAAGTCGGAGTTACTTTCGCATGGCTACTGTGGGCACTCTGGAAGGCAGTACTAAATGGTGAAGAGTTCACTGAACTAGTCCATTTGCAAACATGAGCACACAGAACTTAAGCATCTGCCCCCCTCAGGCATTCTGGTCTTCTGGTTCAGAACCTGCCATAAGATGGCTGGAATGGAAGGATTCTTTTCTAAACCATATTGCAGCTATTGATGATGGAAAACAATGTTATCACTTTCTTTAGGTCCTATGGGGCTAAAAATGTATATAGAGGTGGTTGAGGCTGCAATTAATGATTTAGATAAACGCTTTTCACTAATGGTATGCATAGGTATTACAAAATACAAATTCTTCCAATGTAAAGAGACAACACTTCAAACCGTGGATGAGGTATGTAGCTGAACTGCAAAATCTAGCTATTGATTGCATGTTTGGTACCTTGCAGGATGATCTGATCAGGGACCAAGTTGTCATGCATGATCGTGATCCCACTATACAGGAATGATTAAGAGTACATGTCGACTCATCAATAGAGGATATATTAGCAATTTTCAGGAAAGCAGAAATTTCTGAAAAATGTGCAGTGGCATTAAAGCACAGTGGGATGGAAGTTGACTCACTTAACAGAATTTGTAACAATTCTGATAGCTAAATTTTGTTCAAAGTAGAGACAGCTCGGAAAAGAAGGAAGAAAACAAATGCTATTGGTGTTATAGTAGTGAGCATCTTGCTTATACCAAACACTGCCCTGCTCCTAAGCAGAAATGTAGTAATGGTGGTGTTAAAGGACATTACGCAAAAGTGTGTAGGAGGAAGAAATGTGTCAAATGTTTCTATGCAGAATCTAGTGGTGTAGAGAGGGGTTGATCTGACAACGAGGAGTCTAACATGGTCATGAATGTTAAGGAAAACTTGATACTAAATATAAAGAGTAATACTTGTCAGGGTAAGCCAGAATGCTGGATTACAATTGGTGGTGTTTCACTTTTTATTTATGTGAATTTTGGTTCACCCTATGCCATAGTAAATAAAGGAATTGGAAAGGAGATGTTTGTGAATATGATTAGAGAGTTTTTACTCGAGTCAGATATACATCCAGAAGGGTATAGTGGAGAAAAAATGTATATGCTTTGATTTAGATGGCTTACTTTTAAATTCAAGCATAGGCGTACACAAGGGAAATTATATGTAGCTATAAAGGGACCTTCCGTGCTCAGCTGGTATGAACAGAAGAATTTGCACTGGATCCCAATAGTAAAGAACAAGTTTTAATTATTGATGAAGGCACAGCTGTAGGTGACTATGTTTTAAAAATTCTCCAACATTTTTGATAAAAGGTTTGGCAATTTCATAGGGTTTGAGCACAAGATTCATCTGAAGAGTGATGTCTGCCCAAAGGTGTACAAATTCAGGAACGTTCCTATGGCGGTGAGGGAAGAAGCCTTGAAGGAATTAGAGAAGTTAGTCTCTTTTGGTGTAATCTACAAAAGTGGTACTGACGGGACTATCCAAGTTCTACGCGCTGGAAAGGCCTAATGGACTCATGTCACTCTTGCACACGTCCTGGAATTCAGGTGGGTGGTGTCTGACAAGGATTGCAGTACCAGGAGGGAGACTCCAAACCCCGGGCAAACAAAGTAGACCAAACACAGCATGTCACCGGTAGACTTTGAACCCCTGCCGTGGTCCAGAGGAGGACAACGGCTGACTAGGTCCATTACATGTTTAGTGTGGGATAAAACGCTTTCCATACTGTTGCGCAGACTGGAGTTGGAATAGTAAATTATACCATTTCAAGTCTAGCGCTTTGCCTAAGGCAAGTCATTGTAATGACTTTCGTGTTAAAGAAATGCTTTGAAGACACATTCATTATTCAGACCACGTTGTTAAGGCATGCATGGCTAATGCCTGAATGGTTCTGACATACAATCAAAATGGGAAACAGTCTTTTCATCGCGGCTTGAACCATGCTATGGCTTAATAACACGGTCCGACCACAAATGCGTCTTTACAAACATTACTTTACCACCCAAGTCGTTAGAATGACTTGCCTGAAGGAAAGCGTTGTTGGACTTTAAGTCCAACACTTTCCCTACTGTTGCACAGGCTGGAGCTGGAGCTGGAATAGTAAATTATACTATTCGAAGTCCAACGCTTTCCCTAAGGCAAGTCATTGTAACGACTTGCGTGGTGAAGGAATGCGTTCTAAAGATGCATTTGTGGTTAGGACCGTGTTGTTAAATCATACGTGGTAAATGCCTGTGAGTTCCAAAATACTACTGCACAAAACATCTGAAAAACACTACCCACAGGCACGATTGCATTAGCCAAAATTCCGATGCTTCCAAGATTATTGTACTGTTTTGTATGCCTAGCGTTGTAGGTATGTAAGTCTTTTCAAAGATTTGTACTCTTTCTAGTAGATCTGATATGAAATTGGATAGGTGTACAATCCCACTTAGTGAATGAAAACTCTTAGTAGAGCAAGTAAGACTGGATGCACCCAATTTTGAGCTGTACGTTTTGGCAGCTCAGCTTCAGTAGAAATGGTTTGGGGGAGTTGACCTATGATGGCGCAGGGTTTTTGTGAAATAAAACCTACTCGAATCAAACTTCTCATTGTGTGGATTATTAACAAAAGTCGTGTGAAAATTAAGAATATATGTAATTATAATGCATGCATTACAACGACCGCGTTATTACATCGCATACAATTACATCGCAAGTCGTTACAACGACTTGCTGTAGGGGGCACGCTGGACTTAGGAATAGTATAATTTACTATTACTACTCCAGTTTGTGCAACAGCCGCGAATGTGTTGGATTGTAAATCCAACACCTTCTGCCCCCTACAGCAAGTCGAATTAACGACTTGCGATGTAATCGTATGTGATGTAACAACACGGTCGTTGTAACACCGCGTTGTAATGGCATGCGATTTAACGCATGCGAAGTAAATGATGTCTCCTGAAAATTAACTGTGAAAAACTAAAAACAGGGAGAAACGTGAAATTGTGCAAATGTGTGCTGGAAAGAGATTAGTATTTCCAAACGTGAATGATTAATGCAGAAATAACAGCCAAAAGAAATAATGATAGAAATCATGAGTTTTAAAAGAGACATTTTTCCTTTATACTAACTGTCTAAAACTGAGTACATAATGAGTAGAGAAATGCAAAGCATTAATAATGGAGTTTTGTTGTATTATGATATTTACTTGTGTATTTGCTTTTCCCGGATAAAAAGTACACTTTACTGTTCTGCAGAGAAGGCCTCAAAAGTCTTTTAAAGTTTAATTTGCTTTCTAAAATGTAGGCTGCAAATAAATGTATTTTGTCCTTCGAGGGTTCCTGATGATGACCATGGTTGTGCAGAGGAAGTAATAAATGTTATTAATGGAATTTTCCTTGCCAACCGGAGAATGTATTCTTGTGGACAATTTTGCTGAAAGATGGATACAATACTGCTGAGAGCCATGTGCAAGCTGTGGAAGATATTATCGGAGTTTCCTCTTTCTGAAGGACGATAACGATGGTTTTGTAAAGACAAAGAAACTGTTGAGAGTCAGGTGCACTGGAAAGTGGAGTGATCAGACACCCCCCTGGCCTAGTCCAATAGAAATCATGAGTTTTGTGTTTTGATACATGGGGGGCTGGATCCTTAGTGAATAAGGCTATAATTACTGGTGTTAGAATTTTAAGAGAGAGCTGAGACTTTGACTTTGCAAGAGGAGAGAGCCGTGTTGCTGTTTCCCTACTTAAACTGGCTGGCTGTTGTTCTGCTGATCCTGGCTCTTTAATGTTGCTCCTCATACCTCCGTGAGGGTACCCAGCTTACTCTTCTGGTCGGAGAGTGGCTTTTCTGACTATTAGCATTTTGTGCTGTAGTTATTACTTGGTTGGTGTAAATATTCTGAATTTGCATTGATCTTATTTGCAAATGTTCTTTTGTCTCTTCACCTATCCACTCACTAATAGTTCGTTATAAGATGTGATTATGAATTACTGTATTGGTGTTTCTCTTGTGTGATGACCTATGATTTGAGCTGTAGTGTACTTGATGAACATTCAAAATTACTTTAAAATTAGATAAAAACAAACATTGATAAGTAACCAGAGTTTTTAATTATTATTGTCATTTGGTAATAGTGTTTGAATTATTTCCCTTGTTTGGTCCTCATAAGGGTAGGATTCCGTCTATCCTTTGCCAATCCCTAACTACTTTCAAAGGTCCATCGGAGAGTGAGGACCACAAAATATTATGTATATTGGTAACCTGTTTAGGTATCATGTTTTAAATTACGCAGTGGAAGGGACTGGTAAGTGTTGAAAATGGCTCCTGATGGTAAATTTTGGCAAAGACCCTTTCCGCTGCATCACCTACATGAGACTGACTTAATCCGACCAAACACAGAAGAGGGTGTCCAGCTCAGCCTATTCATGGGATGCAGAGTTACAATGAGAACTGTTCCAGACTGTTGCAGACAGAAGTGAAATACTGGAAAAAATGTAGACAAAAGACCCAATTGACTCAGGCACATGCCACAACCTTACTACTTGTGGGCTTCCAAGATCTCTGGGATATTTTACAGCCCAACAAATGAAAGAGTAGATAGAAATAGGCTTAGAGACTTTAGGTGGCTATCAACTCAATGAGTGAACTGATATTTCTGACCGAACAGTTTTAGCTTTTGTAGTTCTCTCGCTCATGCTATGCACAAGAGATGGGATATCAGAGACGCTGAACCTCAAATGCACAAAGCGAGACAATTAAGGCTTACTGTAGAAAGGGGGGGGGGGGAACAAATGACATGGTTCTTTATTTGCTCTTTATCACTAAGAATCATGACTAACTTAAACCTTAATCCATTGGGAGCTTTTGATTTGAACTCCATGTCAAGAGCACTCACAGCTGGGCGATATTGACGTTGAAGTCACACCAAATTACCCAGGGCAGGCAATCCCTCTGGTGCTGGAGCCTGAGGGGTTCCTTTTTTTCTATTTGAGGTTGGGCTGCTAGAGAAGAGCTTTCCCAGCAGCCCTAGGCTGTTTTTCTTTAATACAATCAGAATGCCTGGCGCGCTGACATCATGAACCTCACAGTGAAAGTGAAATTGCATCAATGCTCAGAGGTATATCTCATCAAACTGAGCACAGATTTCACTGGGGAATTTATTGTTAGAAAGGGGAGAATCTCCACTTTCCATCAGCAGCTCTCCTTAGAGGATCTCTATTTCTCTTTTATTTTTTTTTAATTCTTTTTTATTAACCATCAACAAAGTCGACAATACAGGGCATAGAGAAGTACAGACATATATGCTTCGAGTCCTAGGGTATTCACGGGTACAAACTTACAATATCCTTTTAACTGCGACATGGGTTAAGGCGTAAGTTGGTCATCGCAGAGATACATTTTTGAGGTGAAGAAGCCCTCCCTGACCATGTACCTTTGCTGCTCCCATGAGCACAATTAGTCCCTCTGTCTGTACTGGATAGATGGTGGTGTTTACACCCAATGAACCCCTTACCCCAGAGTAGAAATCACACTTGCCACTAGGGAGTTTCATGTGAAAAGGGATTGGGGCTGGCCACCCCGGCATGGCCCTATGCCAGGCCCAAGAGAAGGAACTACAGTCTTTCTTCCCTCTGGGAGCCAGATTGGGGGTGTTAGACATCAGGGATTTATTTTTTTCAATAAGAAAGGGATGAGAGTGACCCACACTTGCATAGTATCATGCTCCCACCCCAAAGAGAGACAACAGATTTTCTGACCCCCTGGGAGGCAGCTTGGGGGTTGGACACAATCTGCTCCCCACACCCAGGGGGTAGAAAGCCCACTAACCACCAGGGAATTGAAATTAAAACAAAAAAGGTGGGGGCGTCCCAACCTGGCATAGGGCCATGTCCCAACCCAAAAGAGGGCAATACAGCCTTAGGCACCCAGAGGTGCAAATTGGAGTTTTGCACCCAATCTGCCTTCTAGGGTGGTGGGGGCTGCGGGAGTAGAAAGCCCACTAGACACCGGAGTTTTCTTTTTCCACAAAAACAGATGTGGGAGTAGCACACTCTGACATACGGACATATCCACGCAAGCCAGACCAACCCTGTATTCACCTGCATGTTTCATTTTTCGAAATACCTGGGCTTGGTAGGATTCCCTGGGTGACAGCCAAGCCCAGGTCCAAAATCCTCAGCTATCCACATTACAACACAAGGATCGGCTTTAAGTGGAAAAAGTTGATCTATCCATGTTGCGTTTTGGGGCCTTTACTGCCGCGGGCGCTGGCTCCACCCACACAGCTGAACTTTCTCTCACAGAAATATGAGGAAAATGTTTGATTTTAGCCAAAGTTCTAGTTTTTCAAGGCTTTATGGGTAATAAAACATCATGGAATCCACATGAGGCATTCCACCACAGACTCCCTGTGGGTGTCTAGTATTTAGATATGTTTAGGTTTAGTAGGTTTCGGGTCTTTTGTGTCATGGGCCCTAGGCCCAGCCACATAACTGGGGCACTGTTTGTACCTGGAGACATGTGGGAGAACAGAATAGTATAACATTTGTTATGACCAATTGGATTTCTCAGCAATTTTGGCTTCCAAGTATAAGTCAGTGTGCAAGAAACACATTTAGCAAAATGCCCGTTGAATCACATAATAGTATAGATAACCCCAAATTCAGAAGTGATAAAATATCCACTGTTCATAAACTCAGTATCTTTGCTGCATTTCATAAATACATATGTTTCCTTTATACCCATTTTCATTCATCAGAATTTACCATATGAATTGCTAAATGGTCGGTACACAATGAAAAATCTTTAGAAGCTGTGGCTCCTTTTTTAGATTTGGGTATTACATGCTTTTGAAAAACCTACAAACCCAATATATCATTGTGATTGGAAGGGTCCAACAGATGTAAAAGTAGATTCATTTTGTAAATTGGCCATTGTGACAAAAAATACAGTTCAAAACATCACAAATTGCTATTTTTTCTATTTATTTTATTATGTTTTAGTTCAACAATTATTTTCTTTGAGTACGCTTTCAAGGATCTACAAAAATGGCACCTTACTGAATTCAGAAATGTATCTTCTTCTCAAAATGGATAGCTTTCCGGGATCAGCCATAGATTTCACACCTGTTTCAACTGCAAACTTCGAATAGGTTGAAGCCACAAATATTAGATAAAATGAACTACCTCTTAGCAAAATGTAAAAACTGTGGTAAAAAAAATATGGGGCATATTATCAAGGAGGGCGTTAAAATTATCGCTGGTTTAGCGGCAGAAAACTGACACTAAAGCGGCGATAATGGGCTTGATACTATGCCCTGGAGAATTCCCATAGAAGCCCATGTTCACACCAGAACATAGGCTTCTATGGGAATTCACAAGGACATATTATCAAGCCCATTATCGCTGCTTTAGCGGCAGTTTCCTGCCGCTAAACCGGCGATCATTTTTACCGCCGTTCTTGATAATATGACCCCAAAAAATTTCTACAACTCTGCTTCTTTCTAAATACTAAATGATGACCCTTGTACAGGAATCCATTCATTGATGCAATGTTTAGAAAAAAAAATATTTTCTTTTACAGCAGTTTTCCCAGGGGAATCTACAAACCCTGAGAACTTCTAGAATCCCCAGAATCTTGAAAAAAAGGATGCAAATTTGGCAGGGATACCTTTTGTGGTAAAAGAGTTATGAAGGTTTAAACCCGTACAACCCCCAATAATCAAAAAAGAACTCAGTAAAGGTGAGAAAGCAGTAGGAGTCAAGTGCTTAAGTGGTTAAGAGGTTAAGTGAGAATCTGCTTTGCGAAGGTAACTGGACGATGGAGAGCGGGAGAAGATCCTAGGTTATTTTAACTGTGTGTCTAGAAACGCCTGTTTTAAGTATGTCCAATTTAACTATTTGCACAAAATGTATCTGAATCCAAAGAGGATTAACACAATCTTTTCATTTAACACCTTGAAATGCTCCAGCTGTTTGCATGTAAATGTTGGGGTTTTCACATGATATGGGAATGTTTTACTTTAATCGAATACTGGAAGGAAGTTACTGACCATTTGGCTGAGGCCATTGGGAAGAACAAATCTATGCGCACAAGAATAGGGCTTGGTGGGCCTTTTCCCACACCCAGTGTTGAAAAGAGTGGACAACAAATTCAATGACTAGGGGGCATATTATCAATAAACTTTTGCCGCTTTAGTGGCACAAAACTGCAGCTAAAGCGGCGATAATGGGCTTGATAATATGCCCTTGTGAATTTCCATAGAAGCCCATGTTCTGGTGTGAACATGGGCCTCTATGGGAATTCTCTGCGGCATATTATCAAGCCCATTATCGCCGCCTTAGCGGCTGTTTTCTGGCGATAATTTTAACACAGTCCTTGATAATATGCCCCTTAGCTCTGTAACTGCTTAAGAGGGCCACTGCAATGTTGTGGAAGACGTATTACGCACCACTTGATTCAGAAATGAGCAAAAAGTGAAAGTTTTGCACTGCACAGCGAACAGAAGACGAGTTGTGCAAGCGGACGACAGCTTCGCTATTGGATGAGGTGCTGGAGAGTGTTGAGAACGGGGTAGGAGCTACTGGGGGATTGAATACCACAATTACGCAAAATGAGTATGGGGGCGACAGGTCGAGTTAGAACAACGGGTACACAGGTTTAGACTAAGAGAAGGATGGTCGCAAAGTGATGACGTCTGTAACCCAGTAACAAAACTTATGCAGAATGAAACTGGAATAGAATGGACGCTCATCTCCCTTCCCTTGATTATATACTCTGCACACACAGGGGTCGTGCGCGCTATACAAATGCTATTATAATACACAATACACTACTGCAGGTGAGCAGAGACTCTTCTGCTAATTGGGAGACTTGAGCACCAAAGTCCTGATGGTGCACCAACTGATGCCACAGCCACCAAGATCTTTCTGGTCAAAGTTATGGGTGTGCAAAGTTACTAGTAGCCAGGGCTCAATGTACCTCACCTCAAATGCTAATAATGGAAGGTGGTGGGCGTTATCTCTGCAATGTTTTGGTTCAGAAGGATGGAAAGAAGTGCCCAGGAACCAGTCAGGCAAGCCTGAGACACAGCAAGCATCCTTAAAGAGGAAGGGTGCTTGTCCATTTTCTTGACTGGCTGGGCTCTGCTTACTTCCTGTAAAGGTAGATTGTGGTTCAAATCTGCACAGTGGAAAAAGTTATCAAGATGGGACCAAACTAAACAGACATTCTGGCTAGCCTTAATGTTGTATGGGGTATATGATTTTTTCCGAGCTGGCATGGTTTAGCTACATTTTCATCTTCTAATGCAATTAAAGCAGATTGCAGGTTATTTGTTTGCAATGGGAAGGGGCAGCAGGATGGGCCCAAGCACCCAGTAATCAGAAGGCTAACCCGAGATATTGTGACCAGCCTTAAAGTGGTAAGGTGTAGTTTGAGCTTTCCTGGGTGCCATTACTCAGTGTACTTGCATATTCTAATGCTGATAAAGGCAGATTAAGGGGTATATCTTTGCAGAGTGAAAGGGCAGTAGGATGTGGGCAGGTGCGCGAGAATCAGTGAGGTTAGCCTGAGACAAGTATGTTAGTTCTTATTACACTTACATATTGCAAGTCTGTCTCTCCCATACCCTCACTTATCACACTGCCAGGTGCTACGTCCCATAACATGATAATTGTACCTCGATGGTCATCACACACCACATCCCATAAAGGCTCAAAACAAAATAACAACACCCTCCCAATCACACACCCTACACAATATACCTTGCTAACAGTGTGGGAAAGCGCTTCAGAACCACACATAGAGGTAGGAAGCACTATGCAACTGCTACATTATAATACAATACATCAATATACATTCCACCATAGCACCTGACAAACAACCTATAACCCATGACGATTTCTCATCTTTCACAAAAGACCCAAAATGTAGCAACATTTTGGATACTTTGTCGGTTCTCTCCAGGGATATCTACAAACCCTGAGTACTTCTAGAATCCCCAGGATCTTGGAAAAAAGGATGCAAATTTGGTGTAGATACATTTTATGGTAAAAAACATTATGGAGGTTTAAACATGTCCTAACCCAATAATCAAAAATGGGCTCAGTAAGGGTGAGAAAGAAGTAAGAGTCAAGTGGTTAAGTGAGAAGCTACTGTGGGAAGGGAACTTGATGGAGAATAGGAGAAGATCCTAGGTTATTCTAACTCCGTAGTACTAGGCCCGCGGGCCGCCAACGGCCCGGCAGACCTTCATTTGCAGCCCGCGGGCCTTGCCTTGCCATTTCTACGTTTCCAGTGAGGCTGGTAGTAAACACAGAAGATGACTGCTGGAGCATACGTAGTGAATACGCATTAAATACGTATTCACTACGTATGCTCCTGCAGCCACCATCTGTGTTTACTGTCGGCATCTGTGACATCATACACAGCACCTTCGGAAAGCTTCCCAAAAGGCCCTTTAAAAGTCCGCTGTAAGCGCTTTCACAGCTGACTTTTAAAGGGTCTTTTGGGAAGCTTCCTGTTTCGTGTTGCCGACGACCTCCTCTTCTCCCACAACAGCTTCATATTTGAGTCACTATCCCTGAACATTAGATGTAAGCACATTCAGAATTTGGACAATTGCACCTCGACAGAGACAGACAGGCAGACAGAGAGAGAGAGAGAGACAAATAGAGAGTGAGAGAGAGACAGACAGACAGAGACAGACAGAGAGACAGAGAGAGAGACAGAGCGAGACAGGCAGAGAGAGACAGACAGCGAGAGAAAGAGAGAGACAGAGACAGACAGAGACAGACAGACAGAGACAGAGAGAGACAGACAGACAGAGAGAGACAGGGAGAGAAGGAAAGAGGTAGAGAGAGAAAGAGAGAGAGAGACAGAGACAGCCAGACAGAAAGAGACAGACAGAGAGTGACAGAGAGAGACAGCGAGACTGAGACAGACAGAGAGAGAGAGAGACAAACAGACAGAGAGAGACAGAAAGATAGAGACAGAGAGAGAGAGACAGAGACCGACAGAGAAAGACAGACAGAGAGACAAAGAGAGACAGAAAGACAGAGAGAGACAGATAGGGAAAGATAGAGACAGAGATAGCTAGAGATAGACAGACAGACAGATAGACAGATAGACAGATAGATAGATAGATAGATAGATAGATAGATAGATAGATAGATAGATAGATAGATAGATAGATAGATAGATAGATAGATAGATAGATAGATAGATAGATAGATAGACTCAGTGGCCTAATGCGTCCGCTGCAGGGGTCTGTGTTCAACCTAATTCTTTTTACTCTGGCCCTGCCCCCCACTGAGCTAGCCCTCACCGGTGCAGCCCTCGCCCACAAACCACACTGTAAATGTGTCCCCCGAGAGAAAGTTTGCGAGTACCCATGTTCTAACTGTTTGTCTAGAAACGCCTGTATTAAGTATGTCCAACTTAACTATTTGCACTACATGTATCTGAATCCAAAGAGGATTAACATAATCAATGCATTTAACACCTTGAAATCCGCCAGCTGTTTGCATGTAAATGTTGGGGTTTTCACATGATATGGAAATGTTTTACTTTAATCTAATACAGGAAGGAAGTTACTAACCATTTGGCTGAGGCCCTGGGAAGAACAAATCTTTACGCACAAGAACAGGGCTCGGTGGGCCTTTTCCCACACCCAGAGTTGAAAAGAGTGGACAACAAATGCAATGACTTAGCTCTGTTACTACTTAAGAGAGCCACTGCAATGTTGTGGAAGACGTATTACGCGCCACTCGATTCGGAAATGAGCAAAAAGTGAACGCTTTGCACTGCACAGCGAACAGAAGACGAGTTGTGCAAGCGGGCGACAGCTTCGCTATTGGATGAGGAGCTGGAGAGTGTTGAGAACGGGGTAGGAGCTACTGGGGGATTAAATACCACAATTACGCAAAATGAGTAGGCGGGAGACTGCCGAGTTAGAACAATGGGTACACAGGTTTAGACTAAGAGAAGGATGGTCGCAAAGTGATGACGTGTGTAACCCAGTAACAAAACTCATGCAGAATGAAACTGGAATAGAATGGACGCTCATCTCCCTTCCCTTGATTATATACTCTGCACACACAGGGGTCGTGCGCGCTATACAAATGCTATTATAATACACAATACACTACTGCAGGTGAGCAGAGGCTCTTCTGCTAATTGGGAGACTTGAGCGCTAAAGTCCTGATGGTGCACCAACTGATGCCACAGCCACCAAGATCTTTCTGGTCAAAGTTATGGGTGTGCAAAGTTACTAGTAGCCAGGGCTCAAAGTACCTCAGCTTCAAATGCTAATAATGGCAGATGGTTGGCGTCATCTCTGCAAAGTATTGGTTCAGAAGGATGGAAAGAAGTGCCCAGGAACCAGTCAGGCAAGCCTGAGACACAGCAACCATCCTTAAAGAGGAAGGGCGCTTGTCCATTTTCACGACCGGCTGGGCTCTGCTTACTTTCATCTTCTCAAGCCTGTAAAGGTAGATTGTGGGTCAGATCTTCGCAGTGGGAAGAGTTATCAAGATGGGACCAATTGCCTAGGGTTCAGTAAAGCTAAACAGACATTCTGGCTAGCCTTAATGTCGTATGGTGTATTTGATTTTTTCCCAGCTGGCATGGCTTAGCTACATTTCCAACTTCTAATGCAATTAAAACAGATTGCAGGTCAGTTCTTCACAATGGGAAGGGTCATCAGGATGGTAGAAGCAACCAGGGATCAGAAGGCTAACACGAGATATTGTAACCAGCCTTAAAGTGGTAGGGTGTGTTTGAGTTTTTCTGGCTGGCAGTGCTCAGCGTACTTGCATATTCTAATACTGATAAAGGCAGATTGCAGGGTATATCTTTGCAGTGTGAAAGGGCAGTAGGATATGGTCAAGGGCCCTAAAATCAGTGAAGTTAGCCTGAGACAATCAGTTTAGTTCTTATTATACTTACATATCCATCCAGAGTATGTTGTTAATAGATATTAGAAAGAACAGAATATATGACTAAAACGTCTGATTCAGTGGTAGAAATTTATATTCCATGGTATACAAAAGAATAGGATATTACAAAGAATATTAAATTAGCAGTATAAAAGGAAGATTGTAGCTCCATATCATTTCATCAAGTCATTTTACATATTGTCACGTGGCTAAGCTAGGCCCAGGAAGGAACACTGCCATTTTACATGTACTCGTTTCTAAAGTTGCCTTCTTTTTCCATACGCTGACTTTTTGACACACATTCGCTTATGTGACAGGGCAGGATTAGTTTCTATGAATCCATATTGCTTACAATTCCACTTCGTAAGTGCACTACCACGACACCTTAAATATATGGTACAAGGCCTGAACATACATTGTGCACATGTTGCTGTTTATTATTCATCCATAAGGCAACAAAATGTCTGCTCGGCTGAAGCCTTGACACAGAAGTATAAATGCTGATTTTATAAATACACGAGCTTTTCCGTACTCTAATGAGAAGAGCACTCTGGTGTCATTGCGAGATCATTGCTTTATACGGCGTTTCAGCACAGCTGATTCTTGTATATACTCTGCGAGGAGGGATATTCAACCTGTTACCAAGAAGGGGACCTGCATACCTTGCCTTCAGGTAATGGGGATTTAAATCATCCAGTAGGGTATTCTAGGCAGAACACCCGGTCTAGGCACCTAGGTTAGGGAACGCATAAGTAGGAGTACACGATACACAATACTTATATGCCAGCAAATATTCACTGTTTTAGCACAATTATGGAATCTGTCATTCTTTTCACTGTCCTTATATTGCTAATCATATTTGTCTCCTTGTGTCTATTAATCATTGCACCGCATATAATCTGTACAAGAATTGTGATGGTTCAATAAATATTGAAAACGCTTCTTTGTGTATTTCTTGTATATCTCTCTGAGAGAGCACAAGCTACTGAGCGAC
Source organism: Triturus cristatus (assembly GCF_964204655.1). NCBI lineage: Eukaryota > Metazoa > Chordata > Amphibia > Caudata > Salamandridae > Triturus > Triturus cristatus. The sequence goes on from NC_140589.1 coordinate 1,434,813,127, forward strand.
AGGGTTCTAGATCTGTTACCATGATTCCTTGTGGGTCAGAGTTGTCATGTTTGGAGGTTGCCCAAACCATTTGTTACTCTGCCAGGTTTAGGAGTACTTATGGGGGCACTGTGAGCTAGCAGGACTATAGGGCAAGATATCCTGAAAGTCTGGCACCAACCCAATGTTTATGTTTTCTAACAAATTAACAGTTCCTATTGAAAGTGGAAACTGTGTGACAATATTAGAAATAATTAATGTCCCTAATTATCAAAGGAAGTTAATTGTATCCGAACCAGTGCACATTGTAAAAGTGCTTGAAGACTTCTAGGAGGAATTGCATGCTGAAAAGATAGAGAAGCAGATTACTGGGCAGAGCAATACATAAATATGTTGATGATGGTACAAATACAACAATTCGTGAATCAATCCCAGAACCAAAAATCTAACCTTAAAGAAAATAGCTGGAGCCATAGACACCACAATAGCAGGTATGTCTCCCAGGCCAGATCAGCTTCAGGTTGACTTTTACAGAGTTCATTAAAATATAATTGTGCCAGCATTAGCAGATTTGTATGGTGAAGCATATCAAGTCGGGTTTCTTCCTCCATCATTGACAATATCATATTGCACAGAATCCAAAATAGAGTAAATACATGACTATGCGCAAACGTTATTTCCTGATCACTTTAATTTACGTTCATCGCTATACAGTAAAAAATATTGGGTTAGACACGTTTTGTACAAGAAGACCAAAATGGATTAATTAAAGTGCATACAATTGGGGGCATGGCTTGGCTCTCACAGGACATGGCGGTGTCCGAGTGAGGCTGTCCGACGCGGCTCGGGGATTTCACGCTATCCTGCTTTCTTCCGCGCAGCGAAGGCATGACGACGACGTCGGAAGAGGCACCGATGTACCCGCGACCCTCGTCGGGTCTGGAAAATGCGGAGAAATGAAGCTTTTCTACAAGTAAGCCCCTATCAGGAAAACGAAGTATTGCGGCTGCCATTTTGTACCGCACCGGACTGGCGGTGCTTTTTACTGTGAGGAACTGTCGGGTTTTTTTTCAAAGGATTTCAAGTTGTTTGCGGATATTTCAGGCATGTGCATTTTCTTTTCTCACCTTGTATGTGATTTTTGAGGGCAAGATACCAGGCCTACATTTCCATGCTCTGCTTTCTGAGAGGAATATAATGTGGCAGCCATTTTGTGCATTTTCATCTCTTCACTTCACCTGACTAGTTTTTTCAATGCTTTCTACAGTAACTTGCTTTCTTTTTCCAAGTTGTTTTAATTTTCAGCAAAAAGAGGCTCTACTCCAATGGTTGCACAGATTCTCAGCCACAAATGAAATATTGTGTGCAAACACTTTTCGCTTGTTTTTTTGCTCCTTTTCTAACAGGCACTTGGGGGTCTAGCCATTCTGTTTATTAACAAAAGAAGCGCTTTCAAAATAACTTTGTCTGGCTTTTTTCCCGTGTTCTTTGACCTATGGGTAGAATCAAAGGCTCTATCTCTACGCATTTGTTGCCCAAACACGTCGTTGTCAAGAATTCAAACATTTTCACTGTATTTTCCAAGTTGAAGGACTCTTTGTCGCCTTTACCTCAAAGTTTGGAGTCAAGTATGGATCCCTCTTCGGTACCTACTGGGAAATCTATTACTAAACGCCTTAAACAAAACCTCCACCTAAGTTAACATCACCTCTTTCTATGGAGTTGTTATTGGAGGAAATTAGGGCTCTTCGACCCTTTATGGAGGAAACGAACGTCAAATTACAACTCCTTACTGACAATTGGTCTCAACTTGAAACAAGAGTGGCTACCGTTGAACATAATATGTCATCCTTCAGTGACACAACTGTAACTGTTACTCACCTTCACTCTCAAGTTTCTACACTTCAACGGCAGCTCGAGGATCTTGAAAATCGCAATAGAAGAAATAATTTGCGAATTTATGGTTTGCCGGAAGGAATCGAAGGTCCAGACCCTCTTACTTTCTTTAAATCTTTCCTTCCCAAAGTTCTTCATATGGCAGAGAGCACGACACTCAATATTAGGCGAGCACACAGACTTGGCAGACCCCCTCAAACACTTCACCTTCACAAAGACTAAGAGGCGTAATCTTGTACTTCTTAGAGTATACGGATTTGTTAAAGGTTTTATCGGCAGTTAAATCTTCTCAGCGAATCACTTGGTCTGGTTCAACTTTATTTTTCGCACAAGACTATGCTAAGGTTACCGCAAACAGACGCAAAGCTTTTCTTAACATGAGACCCGAGCTCAGGTCAATGGGTGCCCGTTATGGTCTCTTCCACCCATGTCTCTTCAAGGTCACCTACAATAACAGACCAACCACTTATGATGACCCAATGCGTCTACAAAGCTTCATCAATTCCTGCAATCCTAATGCCATGGACGCTTCAAGACCTTCATCTTCAAATGTCACTTGATTTTGTGCTTTGCTCTTAGAATAATATTTGCTATTAGATTTGAATACGTCTTACGGTTCTAAATCTACTTTATCAGCTGGTTTTGCTCATATTCGTTGTTGTTTTATTCATGGTTTGTTTAATTGTTTAAACACTTCTTCATGCTATGGAGTTAAATAATCCGCAACAGTTGTCTTTAATTTTTTCCTCTTTCTCTTTATAATCACCAATTAATTTTCTTCTTCTTCGCTCCCACAGTCTTGTCTACAATTTTGGCGTGACTGTCCCCAAGTCTGGTCTGGTCCTGTTCGGATTACTGCCTATTCCATGTGGCTCCACCTACCCCTACCTACACATTTCCCATTTTTGTAGGTATGTTTTTTGTCTTGTTCTTTGTTCTTTGGTTTGTCTCACATTCCTTGGTTTATTGCACGTTTGGTGTTCCCAGTGTTCCAGTCTTCTCTTATGTTCTCATGTTTGTATTTCTTTTTCTTACTCTACCTTCAAACTTTCCTATCTTGACCAGCTTTCATTCTATTTTCCTCCTTTTTACACTCTATCTTTTTTCTAAAGATTTGGACGCTAGCATTAATTTCTTATTTTATTTCTTGCCTGACATGTTATGCCTCTGAAATTGATTAATTGGAATGTTAGGGTATTAAATTCACCTATCAAACAGCAAAGAGTTCTATCCCACCTAGCTAAATTAGATGCTGATATAGTGTTTATGCAAGAAACACATCTCATGGAAACTAAATCCTTAAAAATGAAAAGGGGATGGGTGGGAGATAGTTTCTTTTCTCAAGGAGATGGCAAACGTAATGGAGTCATGATACTTTGCCGTAAGTCACTTCCAATCAAACTTTTATCCCAAGAATCAGATGCTGAAGGTCGATGGGTAAATGCTAAATTGCGGTTAAATCATGTCTCAGTCTCTCTTCTCAATGTATATGCTCCCACGGGTGGTGACAAATGCAAAAACAACAATTGATGGACAGAATGCAGAACAATGTCATACATTCACCCCAGTACAGAGATCTGGGCCTAAATCCATCGTTTTTTTGCTCACCATGCCATTCCAGTTTGAACCCAGCCATATGCAAATCAGTCTTGACCCTGTGCCCCATGGGAACAGTCCAGCCCGAACTGCCAAGCCAGGTCCTCCCTGGATTGGAAACAAGCATCCTAGGACCGGTTTCGGGCTTTCAGCCCTCGTCAGCCAGGATAGCTTGATTCCAGTGGCATGGAGAGCAAGGGACTCACGTCTGAGCATACCCTTCCCACTCGGGGTGACAAATGCAAAAACAACAATTGATGGACAGAATGCAGAACAATGTCATACATTCACCCCAATACAGAGATCTGGGCCAAAATCCATCGTTTTTTTGCTCACCATGCCATTCCAGTTTGAACCCAGCCATATGCAAATCAGTCTTGACCCTGTGCCCCATGGGAACAGTCCAGCCCGAACTGCCAAGCCAGGTCCTCCCTGGACTGGAAACAAGCATCCTAGGACCGGTTTCGGGCTTTCAGCCCTCGTCAGCCAGGATAGCTTGATTCCAGTGGCATGGAGAGCAAGGGACTCACGTCTGAGCATACCCTTCCCACTCGGGGTGACAAATGCAAAAACAACAATTGATGGACAGAATGCAGAACAATGTCATACATTCACCCCAGTACAGAGATCTGGGCCTAAATCCATCGTTTTTTTGCTCACCATGCCATTCCAGTTTGAACCCAGCCATATGCAAATCAGTCTTGACCCTGTGCCCCATGGGAACAGTCCAGCCCGAACTGCCAAGCCAGGTCCTCCCTGGACTGGAAACAAGCATCCTAGGACCGGTTTCGGGCTTTCAGCCCTCGTCAGCCAGGATAGCTTGATTCCAGTGGCATGGAGAGCAAGGGACTCACGTCTGAGCATACCCTTCCCACTCGGGGTGACAAATGCAAAAACAACAATTGATGGACAGAATGCAGAACAATGTCATACATTCACCCCAGTACAGAGATCTGGGCCTAAATCCATCGTTTTTTTGCTCACCATGCCATTCCAGTTTGAACCCAGCCATATGCAAATCAGTCTTGACCCTGTGCCCCATGGGAACAGTCCAGCCCGAACTGCCAAGCCAGGTCCTCCCTGGACTGGAAACAAGCATCCTAGGACCGGTTTCGGGCTTTCAGCCCTCGTCAGCCAGGATAGCTTGATTCCAGTGGCATGGAGAGCAAGGGACTCACGTCTGAGCATACCCTTCCCACTCGGGGTGACAAATGCAAAAACAACAATTGATGGACAGAATGCAGAACAATGTCATACATTCACCCCAGTACAGAGATCTGGGCCTAAATCCATCGTTTTTTTGCTCACCATGCCATTCCAGTTTGAACCCAGCCATATGCAAATCAGTCTTGACCCTGTGCCCCATGGGAACAGTCCAGCCCGAACTGCCAAGCCAGGTCCTCCCTGGACTGGAAACAAGCATCCTAGGACCGGTTTCGGGCTTTCAGCCCTCGTCAGCCAGGATAGCTTGATTCCAGTGGCATGGAGAGCAAGGGACTCACGTCTGAGCATACCCTTCCCACTCGGGGTGACAAATGCAAAAACAACAATTGATGGACAGAATGCAGAACAATGTCATACATTCACCCCAGTACAGAGATCTGGGCCTAAATCCATCGTTTTTTTGCTCACCATGCCATTCCAGTTTGAACCCAGCCATATGCAAATCAGTCTTGACCCTGTGCCCCATGGGAACAGTCCAGCCCGAACTGCCAAGCCAGGTCCTCCCTGGACTGGAAACAAGCATCCTAGGACCGGTTTCGGGCTTTCAGCCCTCGTCAGCCAGGATAGCTTGATTCCAGTGGCATGGAGAGCAAGGGACTCACGTCTGAGCATACCCTTCCCACTCGGGGTGACAAATGCAAAAACAACAATTGATGGACAGAATGCAGAACAATGTCATACATTCACCCCAGTACAGAGATCTGGGCCTAAATCCATCGTTTTTTTGCTCACCATGCCATTCCAGTTTGAACCCAGCCATATGCAAATCAGTCTTGACCCTGTGCCCCATGGGAACAGTCCAGCCCGAACTGCCAAGCCAGGTCCTCCCTGGACTGGAAACAAGCATCCTAGGACCGGTTTCGGGCTTTCAGCCCTCGTCAGCCAGGATAGCTTGATTCCAGTGGCATGGAGAGCAAGGGACTCACGTCTGAGCATACCCTTCCCACTCGGGGTGACAAATGCAAAAACAACAATTGATGGACAGAATGCAGAACAATGTCATACATTCACCCCAGTACAGAGATCTGGGCCTAAATCCATCGTTTTTTTGCTCACCATGCCATTCCAGTTTGAACCCAGCCATATGCAAATCAGTCTTGACCCTGTGCCCCATGGGAACAGTCCAGCCCGAACTGCCAAGCCAGGTCCTCCCTGGACTGGAAACAAGCATCCTAGGACCGGTTTCGGGCTTTCAGCCCTCGTCAGCCAGGATAGCTTGATTCCAGTGGCATGGAGAGCAAGGGACTCACGTCTGAGCATACCCTTCCCACTCGGGGTGACAAATGCAAAAACAACAATTGATGGACAGAATGCAGAACAATGTCATACATTCACCCCAGTACAGAGATCTGGGCCTAAATCCATCGTTTTTTTGCTCACCATGCCATTCCAGTTTGAACCCAGCCATATGCAAATCAGTCTTAACCCTGTGCCCCATGGGAACAGTTCAGCCCGAACTGCCAAGCCAGGTCCTCCCTGGACTGGAAACAAGCATATGGCCATGTCTGACCTGGGGTGGCATAGTGGGCAAAAGAACGATGGATTTAACCCAGATCTCTTGACTGGGGGAGAATGTCTGCATTGTCAGCATTCCGTCCATCATTTGTTTATTGTAACGCTTTTCGCCCTAAGTGGGATGGGTATTCCCAGACGTGGGACCCGTGCTCACTACGCCACTGGAGTCAAGCTATCCTGGCTGATGACGGCTGATAGCCAGAAACCGGTCCTAGGATGCTTGATTCCGGTCCAGGGAAGACATGGCTTGGCAGTTCGGGCTGGACTGTTCCCATGAGGCACAGGGTCAAGACTGGTTTGCATATGGCCATGTCTGACCTGGGGTGGCATAGTGGGCAAAAGAACGATGGATTTAACCCAGATCTCTTGACTGGGGGAGAATGTCTGCATTGTCAGCATTCCGTCCATCATTTGTTTATTGTAACGCTTTTCGCCCTAAGTGGGATGGGTATTCCCAGACGTGGGACCCGTGCTCACTACGCCACTGGAGTCAAGCTATCCTGGCTGATGACGGCTGATAGCCAGAAACCGGTCCTAGGATGCTTGATTCCGGTCCAGGGAAGACATGGCTTGGCAGTTCGGGCTGGACTGTTCCCATGAGGCACAGGGTCAAGACTGGTTTGCATATGGCCATGTCTGACCTGGGGTGGCATAGTGGGCAAAAGAACGATGGATTTAACCCAGATCTCTTGACTGGGGGAGAATGTCTGCATTGTCAGCATTCCGTCCATCATTTGTTTATTGTAACGCTTTTCGCCCTAAGTGGGATGGGTATTCCCAGACGTGGGACCCGTGCTCACTACGCCACTGGAGTCAAGCTATCCTGGCTGATGACGGCTGATAGCCAGAAACCGGTCCTAGGATGCTTGATTCCGGTCCAGGGAAGACATGGCTTGGCAGTTCGGGCTGGACTGTTCCCATGAGGCACAGGGTCAAGACTGGTTTGCATATGGCCATGTCTGACCTGGGGTGGCATAGTGGGCAAAAGAACGATGGATTTAACCCAGATCTCTTGACTGGGGGAGAATGTCTGCATTGTCAGCATTCCGTCCATCATTTGTTTATTGTAACGCTTTTCGCCCTAAGTGGGATGGGTATTCCCAGACGTGGGACCCGTGCTCACTACGCCACTGGAGTCAAGCTATCCTGGCTGATGACGGCTGATAGCCAGAAACCGGTCCTAGGATGCTTGATTCCGGTCCAGGGAAGACATGGCTTGGCAGTTCGGGCTGGACTGTTCCCATGAGGCACAGGGTCAAGACTGGTTTGCATATGGCCATGTCTGACCTGGGGTGGCATAGTGGGCAAAAGAACGATGGATTTAACCCAGATCTCTTGACTGGGGGAGAATGTCTGCATTGTCAGCATTCCGTCCATCATTTGTTTATTGTAACGCTTTTCGCCCTAAGTGGGATGGGTATTCCCAGACGTGGGACCCGTGCTCACTACGCCACTGGAGTCAAGCTATCCTGGCTGATGACGGCTGATAGCCAGAAACCGGTCCTAGGATGCTTGATTCCGGTCCAGGGAAGACATGGCTTGGCAGTTCGGGCTGGACTGTTCCCATGAGGCACAGGGTCAAGACTGGTTTGCATATGGCCATGTCTGACCTGGGGTGGCATAGTGGGCAAAAGAACGATGGATTTAACCCAGATCTCTTGACTGGGGGAGAATGTCTGCATTGTCACCATTCCGTCCATCATTTGTTTATTGTAACGCCCACGGGTGGTGAAGCATCTTTTTGGCATGCATTGGCGAAGCAAATTACTCATTGTATTGAGGACAATTTTATACTGGCTGGTGATTGTAACCAGTTTTTTGATCCATTTATTGATAGAAATTCTTGCTTTCATTCCAAACAAGTCGCAAAAATCTTTTGTCCAAACCATTACCCAGCACAGATTCTTGATGCATGGCGGTTATGTAATCCCACTACCAGAGAATTTACCTTTAATTCTCCAGTGCCTCAAACTCAATCAAGAATAGACTATATTTTTGTTTCCCACAACATATTGCAGACCCTCATGCATGCAGAAATTGGTCCTATTCTATTACCAGACCACGCTCCTGTCTCAATTGGACTTGACTTACTGCCTAGAGTTAATGTCAATAGAAGATGGCATTTTAATAATCCTCTTCTCCTGGATCCAACGTTCACTGATTCCTTCACCACCTTTTTTTATGAGTATTTTGTAAGGAACCAATGCGACTCCATGCCATTCTCAACTGTATGGGATGCTTTTAAAGCATCAGCAAGGGACTTCATTATTGGTTTTAATGTTAAAAAGCGAAAGAACGAACGCAAAGTTGCTAATGATCTTTTTCAAGACATCAAAAGGTTAGAACATTCATATTATACTTCACATTCGAAAGAGTGCCTCACTGCTCTTATTGATACCAAACTACAATTTAATAGGAATTCTACTGAAAATGCTTCTCTTTACCTATTGAAAGCTAATGCAAAATTCTATGGAGGCAAAAATAAAGCTGGGAAAATTTTGGCCAATTACTTGAAAATCAAACATAACAAGTTAAATATTGAATCTATATATGATGACCACGCTGAGCTCAAATTTAAGGATGCCGACATTCTACAACAGTTTTCCCTATTTTATATATCGTTATATGCATCTGAGGCACAATCTACAGAACATTCTTTATTACACTTCTTTTCCACAATTCAGAAATCTGAACAAACTCAATTGGATTTATCCCCTTTGGAATCAGAATTAACACAACAAGAACTTCTGAAAGCCCTTCAGGGTCTTAAAAAGGATAAAGCGCCGGGTCCTGACAGCTTCACTGTTGAGTTCTATGTACACTTTTCTAAATTTCTACTACCCAAATTGCATTCCCTGATTAATGCCTTTCGCTCCCTCAACGGCTCCACAGGTTCTTTTTCAGAAGCTCACATTTGTCTCATTCCTAAGGAGGGCAAGGATTCTAAATATTGTAAAAAATTATAGACCTATATCTTTAGTAAATATTGACTACAAAATCTTCTCCAAAGCACTAGCCCTTCAAGGTTTATTGGGCAAAGAACAATCTGGTTTCGTTAAAGGGAGAGTTATAACAGACAACACACAACTTTTTTTCAACATTTTGTCAAAATCTTCTCAAATCAAACAATCTCTCGCAGCCATAGCTTTAGAAGCAGAAAAAGCGTTTGATAGAGTGGAGTGGAAATATTTGTTTCATACTCTTAAGTGGTTTGGTTTTGGCCCTAACTTTATATCTTCAATATCCCTCCTTTATTCTAATCCACGAGCTGCAGTCTGTGCCAACGGATTGATCCCCCCATTCTTCGATTTAGGTAGAGGAGTTCGACAAGGTTGCCCTCTCTCTCCCTTTCTTTTTAATTTGGCCTTGGAACCATTCCTCTCTAAAATACGTCAAAATCCAAATATACATGGTTTCGAAACATCAAATTCACACATTAAACTTGCAGCATACGCTGACGACATCTTGCTCTTCATGTCGCAACCAGAGAACTCATTTCCTGCTTTTTTAGAGGAAGTAGGGTCATTTTCCAATGTCTCTGGTTACAAATTAAATGTAGATAAATGAGAGATCCTGCCTTTGACTATATTCACCTTCAAATCGGACTTTAGCACCTCTAATTTCCCTTGGAGCCCTAACTCCATTAAGTATTTGGGTTTACATTTTACTTAATCAATTACGGACACAGTAGCTTTATGTATGAACAAGTGCATTCATAAAATCTCAGACTTAACTACCAAATGGCACCCGCACTATTTATCTTTGTGGGGGCGTTTAGACACTATTAAGATGATGTTATCTCCTATAGTTTTATACACCATCTCTAACATTCCAATTCCTATCTCTGTAAAAAAAATTCAAAAAGATTAATTCTATCCTTTCCTCCTTTTTATGTAATAAAAAGAAATCCCGAATGTCTATCCTAAAATTGACTCGTCCCAAGGAAGGGGGGGGGGGGGGGGGGGTAATTTTCCAGATTTCCCAAAGTATCAGGGGGTGTTCCTCTTACGTCAAGCTTCTTTTTAGCTGCATGACTCTACAGAGGATTGCCCTCTTTGGGTTTCAATAGAACGTCAATTATTATCTCCCTTCTCTTTCCACGAATATCTTTCTTTCTCACGTATACCACAGTCCCTCTCCACCCCTATAATAAAACTCACTTCCAAACTTCTTGAAGCAGTTTCTCCTTCTTCACACACCACAACTATAACATCTTTCCTCAACTCACCAATCTGGCATAACAAAAATTTGCTCATTCGTAATAAACCTTTCTATTGGAAATCATGGAGACAAAAAGGCTTGATATGGATCCATCACTTATTCACAGGCTCACAATTCATGCCCTTTTCCGTACTCCAAAATTAATTCAATTCGCCTGCCTCGTTTTCTCATAAATATAACTTGTTGAAAGAGGCTGTATTGGACACATCTACCAAACTTATTACTTTACCCGCTATCTCCAATGCGCCAGACACCTCCTCTCATCTTCGCACCTTGCTCAACACTAAACCTAGAGCCTCTGCTAAATATAGTTACCTACAAGGTAAGCATGTTCAAAGACAGAAAACCAAAACAGAAGAGGCTTGGGAGACTGAATTCCAACCATCCTGGCCGATCTCACTTTGGCAAAATATCTGGACTAAGATACGTAAATCATCTAGGGTGGCGAATATAACGCAAACCTTATTTTTCGTGTATAACGGGCTTTTATTAACACCAACCACACTATGTAAATGGTTCCCAACTCTACCGAACACTTGTTGGACTTGTTCTTTCCCAAATGCTGATTTATTTCATATGCTATTTTCTTGCCCACAAGTATATTCTTTTTGGAAACAGGTATGGAACCAAATTAATTTAATTTTTTCTACTAAATTTTCATTTGCTTTTGTTCATATATTTTTAGGAAGTCTTTCCTCTATTTGGGACAATATTACAAGGTCAAGATTATTGATTTATTGTTAGCAGTTGCCTTTCAGCAGATTACCATAAATTGGAAAGATTCTACAAAAAATTCATTTAAGACCTGGTGGTACGCTGTTTGCCATAATCATAGATTCGATACCTCCTTTGTTTATCCTTTAGAAGCGGCTACTAAAAGACTAAACTTATGGTCACCTGTTACAACTTATATTGATGCAAGTGCTAAAAGATCTTTTCAGTTGAGACCATCTCATCAAGAAGTTCTCAAACCACCCTGATTTCCCTAATTATTCCTATATTGTACTACATTTTAATGAAATCATAATCACACTTATATTACTTTGTTTTCTCTAATTCCATGTATTAGTCCAATTCATGAAGTTTTGTTTGTAATGCTTTTATTTTGTATTGATAGGAATTGTCATTATGTATTGTATATGGACACCTTTATTCTTCTCAATAAATTCTTCTTTTGAACTTAAAGTGCATACAATTGTATCTAATCTTAGAACCTGCCCGAAAATGTACAATCATAATCATGTACATTCCAGGAAGGCAATAAAGGCCACAGATACTGTCATGGAACTATCTTCGGTTAACCTTAAGTAATGCAGAAGGGTGTAAACCAGATCCAGTCACATCTTCATAAATGTATTGTCTTTTTGCTTGTCTGACCTTTACTGCCTGGTGATGTGCTGGGGAACTACTAGATTTTACCACTCTGCAGAGACTGAGATAGCTGTGGAACATCCTGATTAATGCCAGTATAAGAATTTAGCCCTCTCAAGATTGAATGAGGTGCACACCAATGTGAGGCCAATCTGGATTGTATCTTTCTATGGACATATTCACAAAGTTTGAATTGAAGAAAGAATGCTCCCGGCAAATGGATCAATGTATGGCTCAGCAGGTGATTTAGTGAGCCTTATGAGAGGCGTGCTCTGACTTTGCTGAATTCTGAAAAGTAGAGGGAGATTCCAAAGTACAGTGCATGATTTAGGCATGACCAATGAGATGGGGGCTTATGTGGAACCCTAAATGTGGATAGGTGCAGCATAGAATTTACACAGCATATAAGATGACCCCTATCACTTGATTTGCCTGCAGTACAAGGTAGAGGACGGAGTCCATGATCTCCCCTAGGTTCCTCACTTTCATCGAGTGGAGTGGTGGGAGTCAAAGTTCCTGAGGTTAGAGGGTGTTGGGGCAATCCTTTGCCCAGCTTACACATGTCATATTCTTAGTTTTTGATAGGCTAAGTTTGAAGTGGTTGCATAGGATCCAATGTTCCACTGCTTGCTGCTATTGGAATATGGCATAGGATTCCAAATATAAGGAACTTTCAGCTTTAGGTTCACGTAGGTGTCAGAATAGTAGTAGCAGCTAAGATTGAACTGTCTGTGAGATAGTTGAGGAGTGGGTTGATGAGGAGAGGAGCACTGGTCGAATCTTGTGCTAGCGACAGAGTTTAAAGATGCCTCAGTGGAGGGATAAAGTAAGAGAATATGGGATCTGTAGGGGAGAAAGGAATAATCCAGGATAGTACCTTGAATATCAGCCTCACTCTCTGTAGTATGGCGTGGTGGTGAACTGTGCTAAAGGCTGAAGAGAGGTCCAGCAGGTAGGATGGCAGCAAATCTGTTTGTGTTTGCTGAAGCATACTGGGCCTTACAAATGCAGTCCCGCAGTCAAGTCGTCAGAGATTTTACTCAATAGATTCGATGAAGCTTTGTAGCTGACATGACACCTACGTGCACCTAAAGCTGAAAGTTCCTTATATTTGGAATCCTATGCCATTTTCCAATGGCAGAATGTCAAAATCATACTCTTTCGATGCTGTACCTTGTGTTGGAGTAGGAATAGTAAATTTGACCTCTTCAAAATCCAACACTTTCTCTATTATTGCATACGCTGTAGTGGGAGTAGTAAGTCTGGCCTATCAAAGTCCAATACTTTCACTACTGTTGCTCCTGTTGGAGTCCAACACTTTCTCTATTGTTGCATACCTTGAAGTGGGAATAGTATGTTTAACCCTCGCTAAAATCAAACACTTTCCATACTGTTGCTTATTTTGGAGTAGGAATAGTAAATTTGACCTCTTCGCAGTCCAGCACTTTCCCTACTGTTGCTTACAATGGAATGGAAATAGTAAATCTAACCCCTCCAAGTTCAACACTTTCCATACTGTTGCTGAGGTGGAGTGGGAATAGTAAATCTGACCTCACCAGAGTCCAACACTTTCCCGACTGTTGCTTATGTTGGAGTGGGAAAAGTACATCTAACTCCTCCAAAGTCCAACACTTTCCCTACTATTGGATACATTAGGGTGGGAATAGAAAATCAGATCCCTCCAAAGGTCGACACTATCTCCACTGTTGCTCAGGCTGGAGAGGGAACGGTAAATCTGACCCCTCAGGGGTCCAACTTTTTCCCCACTGTTGCTTATGTAGAAGCGGAAATAGTAAATCTGAGTACTCCAAAATCCAACATTTTCCATACTATTCCTACATTGGAGTGGAAATAGCAAATTTGAATACTCCAAATTCCAAAACTATCCCTATTGTTGGTTGGTGAGGGTGTAGTGGTTTTGAACCCTCCAAGTATAATTTTTTATATGATTTAAAAAAAAAAATATTGTACTTCTTTTTGTTTCACTTTTAAAAGTTAGTTTATTGTAAATGATTTTTTATAATGTGTTTTTGTGGTAATGCTCTCATATTCATTCATTTTTTATGTTAATATTTGTAGGAAGGTGGATATCTGACTATGGTTACCCCCAACTTTTTGCCTAGTGTCTAGCTGGTTGTTCGACTTAGTTGGCCTGAGATCCTGCCATTCAGGGTCTCAGGCTGTCTGCTCTCTCTGTAAAATGGACTCCATGTACCCTAGGTACATACCCAATTGGTAAGGATCACCTTATTGGACCCTGTATAGTGTACCCTAGGTACCCAGGGCATAGGTGTACCCTAGGCCTACCAGGGGCTGCAGCATGTATTGTGCCACCCCTGGCCTGGCCTTCCATTTTGACACAACTGGCTGATCACTCAGCTGTGGCAAGGTCGTGTAATCACCCCTTGCTTAGGTGTAGTATTCCTATACCTAACTCACATATAGACACATGTGTACCTATCAGTCACTCCTATGGCAGGCCTTGACAATCCTGGAGGCAGAGTGCTTGGTAACATGTGAGATGGTGCTCTAGCATGAGCTGAGCCTGTCTGCAGCTTTCGGAACCATGTCCTTATAGCTGTTCTATGATATAGCCTACCATATACTCTTAAAGTACCTTATAATCTTAGACGGTTATGGTAACTATGGTTTGGCTTTATCAAAACATGTCGTGTAAGGTGTCTAACACTCGGGAATAATACCCCCATGCCATTTCTGGACATGAGAATATTATTCCCCCCTTCTAGAGGGAAAGACATGTTAAAATCATACTTCAACTGTTAGCCTCTGACCAAAGCCTCAGCATCACAAAATGTATGCTGCTGCCACGACACAAGTCTGACCTCCTGCAGCTGGGAGTGATCCCAGCCAGGGAGGCCTGGACAATAGGTTTCCTGCTCGGGGAGGTGCTAGCACCTCCCCAGACAGCCTTTAGTGTATTGGGGCAGGGTGGGCTGAAAGGAATGAGACATGCCTGGGGCACACAAGGTGTTCCTTGCATAGTCCAGTTCAAACCGGCGCTGGGGCACTCCAGCCCCAGCTCTGGCGCGAAACTGGACAAAGGCAAGTGGGTGTAACCACCCCCTCCCAGGTCCCACCCATAAGGCGTGACCTAGCAGGTATCCCAGCCCCCCAGATTAGTATAAGAGTGGGAGTTGGGCCTCAAGACTTTAGATTATCCTGAACCTGCAAAACTGAACAGAAACTCTGGACCTTCGACATTCGACGAAAGAAGAAGACTGAAGAATCTCCCTTGTAGCCAAGGAGTGGCTACCCTGTGCAAACAGGCACCATCAAGAGACTACCCTTTGCTTTGTGAAACGTTCGACGAGGAACCGACTGCAGAGCCCGACCAGAGCCTTGATTTCCAGACTTCTCCGACCCTCATCCACATCTGCAGCAGAGCTGAGATCCGTGGAGGCGACGAGCGACGTGGGACCGGCTACCTGGGAAAAGTGGCTAGTAACTTACAGCGCAGCTTCTGAGGTACCCTCGAAGTTGTGCACCGGGGATTGAGAAGCCCCAACCCCAAGCACCATCTGCACCGAAGACCAGCCCCCCACACTCCCCGAGTCCTGCGTGGGGCCCTTCAGCATTTTCCTGCTTGCCGCGTCTGTCCGGTTGCTTGCCCGCTGGCTAGTGGCCTCTGTGACGACGCTCCCTGAAATCTTCTGCGCTGGTTTGGCTCCTCCAGACTGGCTCCCGCTTCTCTGCAAAGAAGAAGCACCCCAGACCTTCCTGGTCTGCACCAGAAGCAAGTCCCTTGTTCTTCGTGGGTTCCGCTTGCCAAGGCTTGGTGAGTCCTAGTCCAACTTCGACGCCGCCGACAGCAAGAGCCTTCGTGGGACAGCTCGCCTCCTGGTCCTGGTCGTCCTCGAGGCTTCCTGGTCCTCCTGGCTGCAGCGACAAGCTTCACCTTCACCTGCAACTCTTCACGACATGGCCTGGTTCCTTCCTGGTTCCACGTGGTCACTGGCTAGTGACCTTGACTCTGTCCCTTCTGCTTGCAGGTTTCTTCTCTTCTTGATCCCAGCCTTGGGATCCACCGGACACTCTTCACTGACTGCCTGTCAGCATCTTTCTTCAGGCATCCATAGGAGTCGACGACGAAAACGACGCATCTTCACCCCTATGCACCCGCAGCCTGTGGGCTAGGTAACTTGGGTACTCCGGTGCTCATCAGGATAGTGACTATCCTAGTGTCTAGTTTTCAAGTCTCAACTTCCTAGCTACTCCGGAAGTGTCCTAAATCTATCTATTTCTAAACTGTAACATTGCTATTGACTTTTACGCATTACGCGTGAGTGTTTCCACTCTGCACCCGAATCCCGTGGGCCTCCCACTTCCTAACTAACGCTAGTGTAGTATAGCCCCAGCGATTCCCTAGGCCTAGGCCTATTCTATTTCCGTGACAGTGGTTCTTATACCACTTATTTAGTATATGGTTTGCGTGGCCCCTAGGGCCTAACTGTATTACTTACCTGTGTGACTTACTGTATGCATTAATAAGACTGTGTTGTACTTACCTCTAAACTCATAAAGAGTGCTGAGGGTTTGCTTAGAATAAATACACTTTATTTTATATATATATCTGTTGTGGTGTCCTTTCATTTGGTATTCAAGGGATTATATATGGTATCACAGCTGGCTTCACATGCCATTCAGAGTTTAGCCTAAGACTGCTCTTGTCCATGCTACCACTAGGATAGCTGGTCTATAAGGTTGACTTTACAACCAATCACCATAAGGGTATTTGGACTGATATAAGGTGTACACTATAACTCGTGACATCATACATCAGGCCAACTTCTCACATTGGTGAGCAGCGGTTGGGATCTGAGCTTGCTGTTGTAATACCATTGTAATCTTGAGATACTAAATTGAAAGATCACACAGATATTGTCTAGGTACATATAACATAGATTATTATACTTAAGTCCTACTGGACTTTGTAGTTGTAGGTTGAAGGGAATAACACACCCTGACTACAACTACTAGATAGGTTTAGTAGATACAACTAGTGTAGGTAGGTGCACACACCACACCCTCACTAGAATCATGCCCCTGGATGGAAATCACACTGATGCTCCCTCAGGAGAGGAGAATCCTAGACAGGTGCCCTCTAGGTATGATGCATTCACATTCCAGGAGATGAGACAATTGTGTACCTCCAGAGGAATAAAACAGGGTGCAAACCCTACCCTTAGACAGCTAGTGGAGCTTCTGGAGGCCTATGATGCTGAAAGAGCTGCCAGGGATGGTGCCATAGCTGTAGATAAGGGTCTACCCACCACAGATGAGTCAGATGGGACTTCAGAGGAAGAGGTAGACAGCCAGAGCCAAGTAAGGAGACTTAGCCAGGCTAACTTAAGCTTACATGGGAGTTTGCATGGGGTCCCCCCATACAGACCCACAAGTAGGCATTCACAGAGAAGCAGGAGGGACAGATCCCCTTCAAGGGAATCCATCCACTCCCATGTTTCTAGCATCTCTAATGCTTCCTCTCACAGGGGAATGACTTCACCTGAGAGAAAGGAGCATAAAGCCAGAATGAGGGAAGCTAATCTGAGGATTCAGAGGGAAGAAATTGCCCTTGCCAAAGAGAAGCTTGCTCTGGCTAGAGAGCAAAAATTGTGTGGGTCAGAACCCACTGGTGGCAGCAGCATTCCTAGAGATAGGGATAGGTCTTATGACCATAGAAACCTAAGCAAGATAGTCCCCCCATATCAGAATGGGGATGACATCCACAAATGGATGACTGCTTTGGAGAGGGCCTGCAAAGTACAGCAGGTACCCCAAAGTCAGTGGGCAGATATCTTGTGGCTCTCCTTTTCTGACAAAGGTAGAGACAAGCTCCTCACAGTCAGTGATGAGGATGCAAACAATTACAAAGTCCTGAAGAGTGCTCTGATAGATGGGTTTGGCTTAACCACTGAGCAATATAGGTTGTTGTTCAGAGACACCCAGAAGACACAGACACAGGACTGGTCTGATTTTGTGGATTGTGCCACTAAGGCTTTGGAAGGTTGGTTAACTGGCAGCAAGGTGCAGGACTATACAGGATTGTACAACTTGATTATGAGGGAGCAGATCCTTAGTAATTGTCAGAACCAGCTTCTCCATCAACACCTGGTAGACTCAGATTTGACCTCTCCCCAAGAATTGGGAAAGAGGGCAGATAAATGGGTCAGGACCAGGATTAGGCCTAAAAATCAGGGTGGTGACCAAAAGAAAGATACCACCAAGCCTCAAGAGAAGGGTGGGGATAAAGCAAAAGAGAAATCTTCCTCAGGGCCCCAAAACTCCACACAGGGTGGTGGGTCCCAAGCTCCCTCCTCTACCACAGTTAAAAAGCCTTACTGCCATGTGTGTAAAACACCTGGGCATGGGAAAACTGACAGCAGTTGTCCACAGGCTAAAAACAAAACTGTTCCTCCAACTACTCCTGTCACACCACCTATTACTGTCAGCAGTAATCCCCCAGGTGGTGGGAGTGCCCCCAAAAATTTGGTTGGGTTTTCTTGGGGAACACAGGGGGACTCTGGCTTAGCCAATTCCCCTGCAGCAGCTACTCTTGTCTGTGATGGTGGCATGGGGTTTGCCAACTTCACTGCCTGTCCCAACACTTTGGGTAGGTACAGACAGGAACCCTACATCAATGGTAGAAAAGCTGAGGCCTACAGAGACACTGGAGCTAGCATCACTATGGTGGCCCATAGGCTAGTTCCCTCTGAGCAGCTTTTGCCTGGTTTCTCATACCAGGTAACTAACATTGATGGCAAACAGAACAGTCATCCCATGGCAGAGGTATGTCTCAGCTGGGGAGGTGTCACTGGCCCTAAAAGGGTGGCAGTGTCTCCAACCTTGCCTGTGGACTGCTTGCTGGGGAATGACTTAGAACTCTCAGCTTGGGCTGGAGTTGAACAAGACACCCATTCTAAAATGGTAGGCCTTTCCAAAAAGGGTAGTGGGGTTGTGCCAGTCACAACCCCTGTCCAAGTAGCTTTCCTCCCTGAAAAGGTTGGAAGGGCAGTGGTAGCCACAGCCCAGGCACAGACAGACTTCCCTGTAGAAATTGGCAGAGCTGTGACAGTCACAGCTCAAACATAAACTGAGTGCCTTCCTGAAAAGGTTGGCAAGGCTGTAATGGTCTCAGCCCACACTCAGACTGATATAGGTGTAGTGAAGCCTGAAACTATGGATCACTCCACACAAACAGAGAGTAGTGGGGAGGAAGAAAAGTCTCCCTCTCCCCAGACATTAGGAAAAGGTCAGCCTCCTCAGGGATCTGACCTCACCCCTTGTGAAGGAACTGCCCCAGAGGTAGCCAGGCCTGGCCTGGCAGAGCCTCTGATGTCAGTGGCCCCTTCCAAGGTGGGACCCAGTCTGGTGCAGGTAGCCTGCCTCTCTCTACCCTGCCTCAGTCAGCCCAGGGCTGCAGAGGTCAGGGAGGCCAGTGGACCCCAAGAGGGCCCCTGTCCACAAGAACCCCCCCATCAAAAGAATGAGGATTGCCTGGCTAGTAGCCCTAGCCAGGTGATGGGTAAAATCATTCCTGAGGGATCCCCTTCACAGGTAGTTAGGGACCTCCCCCAGAGGGATTCTGTTGGGCACAGGCAAACATGGGACCTTAGGGCCCCAAACCTGACCTGTCCCTCCAGTAAGCCCACAAAAGGGACCCAGCCTCCAGCTTTAGGTAGCCAGAGGCTGACCCTGAGAGCACAGTGCAACTCAGTTAGAGAAAGAAAGGCATCCATGGTGGAGGATGATTGGAGGAAGCTGAGGCCTCACTTTGAGGACACTCACTTCAGTACTCCATCTCAACACCAGCCTTTTACTTTGCAAAGACACACCAAAGGTAGAGATTCCCTATGGTGGAGACCCTATGATATCTTTAGGATGAGGGATTGCTTAGTGGACCATGAGACAGGGGGTAACCATGCCAGTGCTGGTTCTTCCTTATATGGCCACTCAGGCAATAGAGGCTTACCTTGTCAAGGCCAGCCTTATCTCCTTTCGTTTGGGGGGGGGTTGTGTAGGAAGGTGGATATCTGACTATGGTTACCCCCAACTTTTTGCCTAGTGTCTAGCTGGTTTTTCGACTTAGTTGGCCTGAGATCCTGCCATTCAGGGTCTCAGGCTGTCTGCTCTCTCTGTAAAATGGACTCCATGTACCCTAGGTACATACCCAATTGGTAAGGATCACCTTATTGGACCCTGTATAGTGTACCCTAGGTACCCAGGGCATAGGTGTACCCTAGGCCTACCAGGGGCTGCAGCATGTATTGTGCCACCCCTGGCCTGGCCTTCCATTTTGACACAACTGGCTGATCACTCAGCTGGGGCAAGGTCGTGTAATCACCCCTTGCTTAGGTGTAGTATTCCTATACCTAACTCACATATAGACACATGTGTACCTATCAGTCACTCCTATGGCAGGCCTTGACAATCCTGGAGGCAGAGTGCTTGGTAACATGTGAGATGGTGCTCTAGCATGAGCTGAGCCTGTCTGCAGCTTTCGGAACCATGTCCTTATAGCTGTTCTATGATATAGCCTACCATATACTCTTAAAGTACCTTATAATCTTAGACGGTTATGGTAACTATGGTTTGGCTTTATCAAAACATGTCGTGTAAGGTGTCTAACACTCGGGAATAATACCCCCATGCCATTTCTGGACATGAGAATATTATTCCCCCCTTCTAGAGGGAAAGACATGTTAAAATCATACTTCAACTGTTAGCCTCTGACCAAAGCCTCAGCATCACAAAATGGATGCTGCTGCCACGACACAAGTCTGACCTCCTGCAGCTGGGAGTGATCCCAGCCAGGGAGGCCTGGACAATAGGTTTCCTGCTCGGGGAGGTGCTAGCACCTCCCCAGACAGCCTTTAGTGTATTGGGGCAGGGTGGGCTGAAAGGAATGAGACATGCCTGGGGCACACAAGGTGTTCCTTGCATAGTCCAGTTCAAACCGGCGCTGGGGCACTCCAGCCCCAGCTCTGGCGCGAAACTGGACAAAGGGAAGTGGGTGTAACCACCCCCTCCCAGGTCCCACCCATAAGGCGTGACCTAGCAGGTATCCCAGCCCCCCAGATTAGTATAAGAGTGGGAGTTGGGCCTCAAGACTTTAGATTATCCTGAACCTGCAAAACTGAACAGAAACTCTGGACCTTCGACATTCGACGAAAGAAGAAGACTGAAGAATCTCCCTTGTAGCCAAGGAGTGGCTACCCTGTGCAAACAGGCACCATCAAGAGACTACCCTTTGCTTTGTGAAACGTTCGACGAGGAACCGACTGCAGAGCCCGACCAGAGCCTTGATTTCCAGACTTCTCCGACCCTCATCCACATCTGCAGCAGAGCTGAGATCCGTGGAGGCGACGAGCGACGTGGGACCGGCTACCTGGGAAAAGTGGCTAGTAACTTACAGCGCAGCTTCTGAGGTACCCTCGAAGTTGTGCACCGGGGATTGAGAAGCCCCAACCCCAAGCACCATCTGCACCGAAGACCAGCCCCCCACACTCCCCGAGTCCTGCGTGGGGCCCTTCAGCATTTTCCTGCTTGCCGCGTCTGTCCGGTTGCTTGCCCGCTGGCTAGTGGCCTCTGTGACGACGCTCCCTGAAATCTTCTGCGCTGGTTTGGCTCCTCCAGACTGGCTCCCGCTTCTCTGCAAAGAAGAAGCACCCCAGACCTTCCTGGTCTGCACCAGAAGCAAGTCCCTTGTTCTTCGTGGGTTCCGCTTGCCAAGGCTTGGTGAGTCCTAGTCCAACTTCGACGCCGCCGACAGCAAGAGCCTTCGTGGGACAGCTCGCCTCCTGGTCCTGGTCGTCCTCGACGCTTCCTGGTCCTCCTGGCTGCAGCGACAAGCTTCACCTTCACCTGCAACTCTTCACGACATCGCCTGGTTCCTTCCTGGTTCCACGTGGTCACTGGCTAGTGACCTTGACTCTGTCCCTTCTGCTTGCAGGTTTCTTCTCTTCTTGATCCCAGCCTTGGGATCCACCGGACACTCTTCACTGACTGCCTGTCAGCATCTTTCTTCAGGCATCCATAGGAGTCGATGACGAAAACGACGCATCTTCACCCCTATGCACCCGCAGCCTGTGGGCTAGGTAACTTGGGTACTCCGGTGCTCATCAGGATAGTGACTATCCTAGTGTCTAGTTTTCAAGTCTCAACTTCCTAGCTACTCCGGAAGTGTCCTAAATCTATCTATTTCTAAACTGTAACATTGCTATTGACTTTTACGCATTACGCGTGAGTGTTTCCACTCTGCACCCGAATCCCGTGGGCCTCCCACTTCCTAACTAACGCTAGTGTAGTATAGCCCCAGCGATTCCCTAGGCCTATTCTATTTCCGTGACAGTGGTTCTTATACCACTTATTTAGTATATGGTTTGCGTGGCCCCTAGGGCCTAACTGTATTACTTACCTGTGTGACTTACTGTATGCATTAATAAGACTGTGTTGTAGTTACCTCTAAACTCATAAAGAGTGCTGAGGGTTTGCTTAGAATAAATACACTTTATTTTATATATATATCTGTTGTGGTGTCCTTTCATTTGGTATTCAAGGGATTATATATGGTATCACAGCTGGCTTCACATGCCATTCAGAGTTTAGCCTAAGACTGCTCTTGTCCATGCTACCACTAGGATAGCTGGTCTATAAGGTTGACTTTACAACCAATCACCATAAGGGTATTTGGACTGATATAAGGTGTACACTATAACTCGTGACATCATACATCAGGCCAACTTCTCACATTGGTGAGCAGCGGTTGGGATCTGAGCTTGCTGTTGTAATACCATTGTAATCTTGAGATACTAAATTGAAAGATCACACAGATATTGTCTAGGTACATATAACATAGATTATTATACTTAAGTCCTACTGGACTTTGTAGTTGTAGGTTGAAGGGAATAACACACCCTGACTACAACTACTAGATAGGTTTAGTAGATACAACTAGTGTAGGTAGGTGCACACACCACACCCTCACTAGAATCATGCCCCTGGATGGAAATCACACTGATGCTCCCTCAGGAGAGGAGAATCCTAGACAGGTTCCCTCTAGGTATGATGCATTCACATTCCAGGAGATGAGACAATTGTGTACCTCCAGAGGAATAAAACAGGGTGCAAACCCTACCCTTAGACAGCTAGTGGAGCTTCTGGAGGCCTATGATGCTGAAAGAGCTGCCAGGGATGGTGCCATAGCTGTAGATAAGGGTCTACCCACCACAGATGAGTCAGATGGGACTTCAGAGGAAGAGGTAGACAGCCAGAGCCAAGTAAGGAGACTTAGCCAGGCTAACTTAAGCTTACATGGGAG
This sequence comes from Triturus cristatus, assembly GCF_964204655.1. Taxonomy (NCBI): domain Eukaryota; kingdom Metazoa; phylum Chordata; class Amphibia; order Caudata; family Salamandridae; genus Triturus; species Triturus cristatus. Next base: position 1,434,836,267 of record NC_140589.1, read on the forward strand.
TTTGCATGGGGTCCCCCCATACAGACCCACAAGTAGGCATTCACAGAGAAGCAGGAGGGACAGATCCCCTTCAAGGGAATCCATCCACTCCCATGTTTCTAGCATCTCTAATGCTTCCTCTCACAGGGGAATGACTTCACCTGAGAGAAAGGAGCATAAAGCCAGAATGAGGGAAGCTAATCTGAGGATTCAGAGGGAAGAAATTGCCCTTGCCAAAGAGAAGCTTGCTCTGGCTAGAGAGCAAAAATTGTGTGGGTCAGAACCCACTGGTGGCAGCAGCATTCCTAGAGATAGGGATAGGTCTTATGACCATAGAATCCTAAGCAAGATAGTCCCCCCATATCAGAATGGGGATGACATCCACAAATGGATGACTGCTTTGGAGAGGGCCTGCAAAGTACAGCAGGTACCCCAAAGTCAGTGGGCAGCTATCTTGTGGCTCTCCTTTTCTGACAAAGGTAGAGACAAGCTCCTCACAGTCAGTGATGAGGATGCAAACAATTACAAAGTCCTGAAGAGTGCTCTGATAGATGGGTTTGGCTTAACCACTGAGCAATATAGGTTGTTGTTCAGAGACACCCAGAAGACACAGACACAGGACTGGTCTGATTTTGTGGATTGTGCCACTAAGGCTTTGGAAGGTTGGTTAACTGGCAGCAAGGTGCAGGACTATACAGGATTGTACAACTTGATTATGACGGAGCAGATCCTTAGTAATTGTCAGAACCAGCTTCTCCATCAACACCTGGTAGACTCAGATTTGACCTCTCCCCAAGAATTGGGAAAGAGGGCAGATAAATGGGTCAGGACCAGGATTAGGCCTAAAAATCAGGGTGGTGACCAAAAGAAAGATACCACCAAGCCTCAAGAGAAGGGTGGGGATAAAGCAAAAGAGAAATCTTCCTCAGGGCCCCAAAACTCCACACAGGGTGGTGGGTCCCAAGCTCCCTCCTCTACCACAGTTAAAACGCCTTACTGCCATGTGTGTAAAACACCTGGGCATGGGAAAACTGACAGCAGTTGTCCACAGGCTAAAAACAAAACTGTTCCTCCAACTACTCCTGTCACACCACCTATTACTGTCAGCAGTAATCCCCCAGGTGGTGGGAGTGCCCCCAAAAATTTGGTTGGGTTTTCTTGGGGAACACAGGGGGACTCTGGCTTAGCCAATTCCCCTGCAGCAGCTACTCTTGTCTGTGATGGTGGCATGGGGTTTGCCAACTTCACTGCCTGTCCCAACACTTTGGGTAGGTACAGACAGGAACCCTACATCAATGGTAGAAAAGCTGAGGCCTACAGAGACACTGGAGCTAGCATCACTATGGTGGCCCATAGGCTAGTTCCCTCTGAGCAGCTTTTGCCTGGTTTCTCATACCAGGTAACTAACATTGATGGCAAACAGAACAGTCATCCCATGGCAGAGGTATGTCTCAGCTGGGGAGGTGTCACTGGCCCTAAAAGGGTGGCAGTGTCTCCAACCTTGCCTGTGGACTGCTTGCTGGGGAATGACTTAGAACTCTCAGCTTGGGCTGGAGTTGAACAAGACACCCATTCTAAAATGGTAGGCCTTTCCAAAAAGGGTAGTGGGGTTGTGCCAGTCACAACCCCTGTCCAAGTAGCTTTCCTCCCTGAAAAGGTTGGAAGGGCAGTGGTAGCCACAGCCCAGGCACAGACAGACTTCCCTGTAGAAATTGGCAGAGCTGTGACAGTCACAGCTCAAACACAAACTGAGTGCCTTCCTGAAAAGGTTGGCAAGGCTGTAATGGTCTCAGCCCACACTCAGACTGATATAGGTGTAGTGAAGCCTGAAACTATGGATCACTCCACACAAACAGAGAGTAGTGGGGAGGAAGAAAAGTCTCCCTCTCCCCAGACATTAGGAAAAGGTCAGCCTCCTCAGGGATCTGACCTCACCCCTTGTGAAGGAACTGCCCCAGAGGTAGCCAGGCCTGGCCTGGCAGAGCCTCTGATGTCAGTGGCCCCTTCCAAGGTGGGACCCAGTCTGGTGCAGGTAGCCTGCCTCTCTCTACCCTGCCTCAGTCAGCCCAGGGCTGCAGAGGTCAGGGAGGCCAGTGGACCCCAAGAGGGCCCCTGTCCACAAGAACCCCCCCATCAAAAGAATGAGGATTGCCTGGCTAGTAGCCCTAGCCAGGTGATGGGTAAAAACATTCCTGAGGGATCCCCTTCACAGGTAGTTAGGGACCTCCCCCAGAGGGATTCTGTTGGGCACAGGCAAACATGGGACCTTAGGGCCCCAAACCTGACCTGTCCCTCCAGTAAGCCCACAAAAGGGACCCAGCCTCCAGCTTTAGGTAGCCAGAGGCTGACCCTGAGAGCACAGTGCAACTCAGTTAGAGAAAGAAAGGCATCCATGGTGGAGGATGATTGGAGGAAGCTGAGGCCTCACTTTGAGGACACTCACTTCAGTACTCCATCTCAACACCAGCCTTTTACTTTGCAAAGACACACCAAAGGTAGAGATTCCCTATGGTGGAGACCCTATGATATCTTTAGGATGAGGGATTGCTTAGTGGACCATGAGACAGGGGGTAACCATGCCAGTGCTGGTTCTTCCTTATATGGCCACTCAGGCAATAGAGGCTTACCTTGTCAAGGCCAGCCTTATCTCCTTTCGTTTGGGGGGGGGTTGTGTAGGAAGGTGGATATCTGACTATGGTTACCCCCAACTTTTTGCCTAGTGTCTAGCTGGTTTTTCGACTTAGTTGGCCTGAGATCCTGCCATTCAGGGTCTCAGGCTGTCTGCTCTCTCTGTAAAATGGACTCCATGTACCCTAGGTACATACCCAATTGGTAAGGATCACCTTATTGGACCCTGTATAGTGTACCCTAGGTACCCAGGGCATAGGTGTACCCTAGGCCTACCAGGGGCTGCAGCATGTATTGTGCCACCCCTGGCCTGGCCTTCCATTTTGACACAACTGGCTGATCACTCAGCTGGGGCAAGGTCGTGTAATCACCCCTTGCTTAGGTGTAGTATTCCTATACCTAACTCACATATAGACACATGTGTACCTATCAGTCACTCCTATGGCAGGCCTTGACAATCCTGGAGGCAGAGTGCTTGGTAACATGTGAGATGGTGCTCTAGCATGAGCTGAGCCTGTCTGCAGCTTTCGGAACCATGTCCTTATAGCTGTTCTATGATATAGCCTACCATATACTCTTAAAGTACCTTATAATCTTAGACGGTTATGGTAACTATGGTTTGGCTTTATCAAAACATGTCGTGTAAGGTGTCTAACACTCGGGAATAATACCCCCATGCCATTTCTGGACATGAGAATATTATTCCCCCCTTCTAGAGGGAAATACATGTTAAAATCATACTTCAACTGTTAGCCTCTGACCAAAGCCTCAGCATCACAAAATGGATGCTGCTGCCACGACACAAGTCTGACCTCCTGCAGCTGGGAGTGATCCCAGCCAGGGAGGCCTGGACAATAGGTTTCCTGCTCGGGGAGGTGCTAGCACCTCCCCAGACAGCCTTTAGTGTATTGGGGCAGGGTGGGCTGAAAGGAATGAGACATGCCTGGGGCACACAAGGTGTTCCTTGCATAGTCCAGTTCAAACCGGCGCTGGGGCACTCCAGCCCCAGCTCTGGTGCGAAACTGGACAAAGGGAAGTGGGTGTAACCACCCCCTCCCAGGTCCCACCCATAAGGCGTGACCTAGCAGGTATCCCAGCCCCCCAGATTAGTATAAGAGTGGGAGTTGGGCCTCAAGACTTTAGATTATCCTGAACCTGCAAAACTGAACAGAAACTCTGGACCTTCGACATTCGACGAAAGAAGAAGACTGAAGAATCTCCCTTGTAGCCAAGGAGTGGCTACCCTGTGCAAACAGGCACCATCAAGAGACTACCCTTTGCTTTGTGAAACGTTCGACGAGGAACCGACTGCAGAGCCCGACCAGAGCCTTGATTTCCAGACTTCTCCGACCCTCATCCACATCTGCAGCAGAGCTGAGATCCGTGGAGGCGACGAGCGACGTGGGACCGGCTACCTGGGAAAAGTGGCTAGTAACTTACAGCGCAGCTTCTGAGGTACCCTCGAAGTTGTGCACCGGGGATTGAGAAGCCCCAACCCCAAGCACCATCTGCACCGAAGACCAGCCCCCCACACTCCCCGAGTCCTGCGTGGGGCCCTTCAGCATTTTCCTGCTTGCCGCGTCTGTCCGGTTGCTTGCCCGCTGGCTAGTGGCCTCTGTGACGACGCTCCCTGAAATCTTCTGCGCTGGTTTGGCTCCTCCAGACTGGCTCCCGCTTCTCTGCAAAGAAGAAGCACCCCAGACCTTCCTGGTCTGCACCAGAAGCAAGTCCCTTGTTCTTCGTGGGTTCCGCTTGCCAAGGCTTGGTGAGTCCTAGTCCAACTTCGACGCCGCCGACAGCAAGAGCCTTTGTGGGACAGCTCGCCTCCTGGTCCTGGTCGTCCTCGACGCTTCCTGGTCCTCCTGGCTGCAGCGACAAGCTTCACCTTCACCTGCAACTCTTCACGACATCGCCTGGTTCCTTCCTGGTTCCACGTGGTCACTGGCTAGTGACCTTGACTCTGTCCCTTCTGCTTGCAGGTTTCTTCTCTTCTTGATCCCAGCCTTGGGATCCACCAGACACTCTTCACTGACTGCCTGTCAGCATCTTTCTTCAGGCATCCATAGGAGTCGACGACGAAAACGACGCATCTTCACCCCTATGCACCCGCAGCCTGTGGGCTAGGTAACTTGGGTACTCCGGTGCTCATCAGGATAGTGACTATCCTAGTGTCTAGTTTTCAAGTCTCAACTTCCTAGCTACTCCGGAAGTGTCCTAAATCTATCTATTTCTAAACTGTAACATTGCTATTGACTTTTACGCATTACGCGTGAGTCTTTCCACTCTGCACCCGAATCCCGTGGGCCTCCCACTTCCTAACTAACGCTAGTGTAGTATAGCCCCAGCGATTCCCTAGGCCTAGGCCTATTCTATTTCCGTGACAGTGGTTCTTATACCACTTATTTAGTATATGGTTTGCGTGGCCCCTAGGGCCTAACTGTATTACTTACCTGTGTGACTTACTGTATGCATTAATAAGACTGTGTTGTACTTACCTCTAAACTCATAAAGAGTGCTGAGGGTTTGCTTAGAATAAATACACTTTATTTTATATATATATCTGTTGTGGTGTCCTTTCATTTGGTATTCAAGGGATTATATATGGTATCACAGCTGGCTTCACATGCCATTCAGAGTTTAGCCTAAGACTGCTCTTGTCCATGCTACCACTAGGATAGCTGGTCTATAAGGTTGACTTTACAACCAATCACCATAAGGGTATTTGGACTGATATAAGGTGTACACTATAACTCGTGACATCATACATCAGGCCAACTTCTCACATTGGTGAGCAGCGGTTGGGATCTGAGCTTGCTGTTGTAATACCATTGTAATCTTGAGATACTAAATTGAAAGATCACACAGATATTGTCTAGGTACATATAACATAGATTATTATACTTAAGTCCTACTGGACTTTGTAGTTGTAGGTTGAAGGGAATAACACACCCTGACTACAACTACTAGATAGGTTTAGTAGATACAACTAGTGTAGGTAGGTGCACACACCACACCCTCACTAGAATCATGCCCCTGGATGGAAATCACACTGATGCTCCCTCAGGAGAGGAGAATCCTAGACAGGTTCCCTCTAGGTATGATGCATTCACATTCCAGGAGATGAGACAATTGTGTACCTCCAGAGGAATAAAACAGGGTGCAAACCCTACCCTTAGACAGCTAGTGGAGCTTCTGGAGGCCTATGATGCTGAAAGAGCTGCCAGGGATGGTGCCATAGCTGTAGATAAGGGTCTACCCACCACAGATGAGTCAGATGGGACTTCAGAGGAAGAGGTAGACAGCCAGAGCCAAGTAAGGAGACTTAGCCAGGCTAACTTAAGCTTACATGGGAGTTTGCATGGGGTCCCCCCATACAGACCCACAAGTAGGCATTCACAGAGAAGCAGGAGGGACAGATCCCCTTCAAGGGAATCCATCCACTCCCATGTTTCTAGCATCTCTAATGCTTCCTCTCACAGGGGAATGACTTCACCTGAGAGAAAGGAGCATAAAGCCAGAATGAGGGAAGCTAATCTGAGGATTCAGAGGGAAGAAATTGCCCTTGCCAAAGAGAAGCTTGCTCTGGCTAGAGAGCAAAAATTGTGTGGGTCAGAACCCACTGGTGGCAGCAGCATTCCTAGAGATAGGGATAGGTCTTATGACCATAGAAACCTAAGCAAGATAGTCCCCCCATATCAGAATGGGGATGACATCCACAAATGGATGACTGCTTTGGAGAGGGCCTGCAAAGTACAGCAGGTACCCCAAAGTCAGTGGGCAGCTATCTTGTGGCTCTCCTTTTCTGACAAAGGTAGAGACAAGCTCCTCACAGTCAGTGATGAGGATGCAAACAATTACAAAGTCCTGAAGAGTGCTCTGATAGATGGGTTTGGCTTAACCACTGAGCAATATAGGTTGTTGTTCAGAGACACCCAGAAGACACAGACACAGGACTGGTCTGATTTTGTGGATTGTGCCACTAAGGCTTTGGAAGGTTGGTTAACTGGCAGCAAGGTGCAGGACTATACAGGATTGTACAACTTGATTATGAGGGAGCAGATCCTTAATAATTGTCAGAACCAGCTTCTCCATCAACACCTGGTAGACTCAGATTTGACCTCTCCCCAAGAATTGGGAAAGAGGGCAGATAAATGGGTCAGGACCAGGATTAGGCCTAAAAATCAGGGTGGTGACCAAAAGAAAGATACCACCAAGCCTCAAGAGAAGGGTGGGGATAAAGCAAAAGAGAAATCTTCCTCAGGGCCCCAAAACTCCACACAGGGTGGTGGGTCCCAAGCTCCCTCCTCTACCACAGTTAAAAAGCCTTACTGCCATGTGTGTAAAACACCTGGGCATGGGAAAACTGACAGCAGTTGTCCACAGGCTAAAAACAAAACTGTTCCTCCAACTACTCCTGTCACACCACCTATTACTGTCAGCAGTAATCCCCCAGGTGGTGGGAGTGCCCCCAAAAATTTGGTTGGGTTTTCTTGGGGAACACAGGGGGACTCTGGCTTAGCCAATTCCCCTGCAGCAGCTACTCTTGTCTGTGATGGTGGCATGGGGTTTGCCAACTTCACTGCCTGTCCCAACACTTTGGGTAGGTACAGACAGGAACCCTACATCAATGGTAGAAAAGCTGAGGCCTACAGAGACACTGGAGCTAGCATCACTATGGTGGCCCATAGGCTAGTTCCCTCTGAGCAGCTTTTGCCTGGTTTCTCATACCAGGTAACTAACATTGATGGCAAACAGAACAGTCATCCCATGGCAGAGGTATGTCTCAGCTGGGGAGGTGTCACTGGCCCTAAAAGGGTGGCAGTGTCTCCAACCTTGCCTGTGGACTGCTTGCTGGGGAATGACTTAGAACTCTCAGCTTGGGCTGGAGTTGAACAAGACACCCATTCTAAAATGGTAGGCCTTTCCAAAAAGGGTAGTGGGGTTGTGCCAGTCACAACCCCTGTCCAAGTAGCTTTCCTCCCTGAAAAGGTTGGAAGGGCAGTGGTAGCCACAGCCCAGGCACAGACAGACTTCCCTGTAGAAATTGGCAGAGCTGTGACAGTCACAGCTCAAACACAAACTGAGTGCCTTCCTGAAAAGGTTGGCAAGGCTGTAATGGTCTCAGCCCACACTCAGACTGATATAGGTGTAGTGAAGCCTGAAACTATGGATCACTCCACACAAACAGAGAGTAGTGGGGAGGAAGAAAAGTCTCCCTCTCCCCAGACATTAGGAAAAGGTCAGCCTCCTCAGGGATCTGACCTCACCCCTTGTGAAGGAACTGCCCCAGAGGTAGCCAGGCCTGGCCTGGCAGAGCCTCTGATGTCAGTGGCCCCTTCCAAGGTGGGACCCAGTCTGGTGCAGGTAGCCTGCCTCTCTCTACCCTGCCTCAGTCAGCCCAGGGCTGCAGAGGTCAGGGAGGCCAGTGGACCCCAAGAGGGCCCCTGTCCACAAGAACCCCCCCATCAAAAGAATGAGGATTGCCTGGCTAGTAGCCCTAGCCAGGTGATGGGTAAAAACATTCCTGAGGGATCCCCTTCACAGGTAGTTAGGGACCTCCCCCAGAGGGATTCTGTTGGGCACAGGCAAACATGGGACCTTAGGGCCCCAAACCTGACCTGTCCCTCCAGTAAGCCCACAAAAGGGACCCAGCCTCCAGCTTTAGGTAGCCAGAGGCTGACCCTGAGAGCACAGTGCAACTCAGTTAGAGAAAGAAAGGCATCCATGGTGGAGGATGATTGGAGGAAGCTGAGGCCTCACTTTGAGGACACTCACTTCAGTACTCCATCTCAACACCAGCCTTTTACTTTGCAAAGACACACCAAAGGTAGAGATTCCCTATGGTGGAGACCCTATGATATCTTTAGGATGAGGGATTGCTTAGTGGACCATGAGACAGGGGGTAACCATGCCAGTGCTGGTTCTTCCTTATATGGCCACTCAGGCAATAGAGGCTTACCTTGTCAAGGCCAGCCTTATCTCCTTTCGTTTGGGGGGGGGTTGTGTAGGAAGGTGGATATCTGACTATGGTTACCCCCAACTTTTTGCCTAGTGTCTAGCTGGTTTTTCGACTTAGTTGGCCTGAGATCCTGCCATTCAGGGTCTCAGGCTGTCTGCTCTCTCTGTAAAATGGACTCCATGTACCCTAGGTACATACCCAATTGGTAAGGATCACCTTATTGGACCCTGTATAGTGTACCCTAGGTACCCAGGGCATAGGTGTACCCTAGGCCTACCAGGGGCTGCAGCATGTATTGTGCCACCCCTGGCCTGGCCTTCCATTTTGACACAACTGGCTGATCACTCAGCTGGGGCAAGGTCGTGTAATCACCCCTTGCTTAGGTGTAGTATTCCTATACCTAACTCACATATAGACACATGTGTACCTATCAGTCACTCCTATGGCAGGCCTTGACAATCCTGGAGGCAGAGTGCTTGGTAACATGTGAGATGGTGCTCTAGCATGAGCTGAGCCTGTCTGCAGCTTTCGGAACCATGTCCTTATAGCTGTTCTATGATATAGCCTACCATATACTCTTAAAGTACCTTATAATCTTAGACGGTTATGGTAACTATGGTTTGGCTTTATCAAAACATGTCGTGTAAGGTGTCTAACACTCGGGAATAATACCCCCATGCCATTTCTGGACATGAGAATATTATTCCCCCCTTCTAGAGGGAAAGACATGTTAAAATCATACTTCAACTGTTAGCCTCTGACCAAAGCCTCAGCATCACAAAATGGATGCTGCTGCCACGACACAAGTCTGACCTCCTGCAGCTGGGAGTGATCCCAGCCAGGGAGGCCTGGACAATAGGTTTCCTGCTCGGGGAGGTGCTAGCACCTCCCCAGACAGCCTTTAGTGTATTGGGGCAGGGTGGGCTGAAAGGAATGAGACATGCCTGGGGCACACAAGGTGTTCCTTGCATAGTCCAGTTCAAACCGGCGCTGGGGCACTCCAGCCCCAGCTCTGGCGCGAAACTGGACAAAGGGAAGTGGGTGTAACCACCCCCTCCCAGGTCCCACCCATAAGGCGTGACCTAGCAGGTATCCCAGCCCCCCAGATTAGTATAAGAGTGGGAGTTGGGCCTCAAGACTTTAGATTATCCTGAACCTGCAAAACTGAACAGAAACTCTGGACCTTCGACATTCGACGAAAGAAGAAGACTGAAGAATCTCCCTTGTAGCCAAGGAGTGGCTACCCTGTGCAAACAGGCACCATCAAGAGACTACCCTTTGCTTTGTGAAACGTTCGACGAGGAACCGACTGCAGAGCCCGACCAGAGCCTTGATTTCCAGACTTCTCCGACCCTCATCCACATCTGCAGCAGAGCTGAGATCCGTGGAGGCGACGAGCGACGTGGGACCGGCTACCTGGGAAAAGTGGCTAGTAACTTACAGCGCAGCTTCTGAGGTACCCTCGAAGTTGTGCACCGGGGATTGAGAAGCCCCAACCCCAAGCACCATCTGCACCGAAGACCAGCCCCCCACACTCCCCGAGTCCTGCGTGGGGCCCTTCAGCATTTTCCTGCTTGCTGCGTCTGTCCGGTTGCTTGCCCGCTGGCTAGTGGCCTCTGTGACGACGCTCCCTGAAATCTTCTGCGCTGGTTTGGCTCCTCCAGACTGGCTCCCGCTTCTCTGCAAAGAAGAAGCACCCCAGACCTTCCTGGTCTGCACCAGAAGCAAGTCCCTTGTTCTTCGTGGGTTCCGCTTGCCAAGGCTTGGTGAGTCCTAGTCCAACTTCGACGCCGCCGACAGCAAGAGCCTTCGTGGGACAGCTCGCCTCCTGGTCCTGGTCGTCCTCGACGCTTCCTGGTCCTCCTGGCTGCAGCGACAAGCTTCACCTTCACCTGCAACTCTTCACGACATCGCCTGGTTCCTTCCTGGTTCCACGTGGTCACTGGCTAGTGACCTTGACTCTGTCCCTTCTGCTTGCAGGTTTCTTCTCTTCTTGATCCCAGCCTTGGGATCCACCGGACACTCTTCACTGACTGCCTGTCAGCATCTTTCTTCAGGCATCCATAGGAGTCGACGACGAAAACGACGCATCTTCACCCCTATGCACCCGCAGCCTGTGGGCTAGGTAACTTGGGTACTCCGGTGCTCATCAGGATAGTGACTATCCTAGTGTCTAGTTTTCAAGTCTCAACTTCCTAGCTACTCCGGAAGTGTCCTAAATCTATCTATTTCTAAACTGTAACATTGCTATTGACTTTTACGCATTACGCGTGAGTGTTTCCACTCTGCACCCGAATCCCGTGGGCCTCCCACTTCCTAACTAACGCTAGTGTAGTATAGCCCCAGCGATTCCCTAGGCCTAGGCCTATTCTATTTCCGTGACAGTGGTTCTTATACCACTTATTTAGTATATGGTTTGCGTGGCCCCTAGGGCCTAACTGTATTACTTACCTGTGTGACTTACTGTATGCATTAATAAGACTGTGTTGTACTTACCTCTAAACTCATAAAGAGTGCTGAGGGTTTGCTTAGAATAAATACACTTTATTTTATATATATATCTGTTGTGGTGTCCTTTCATTTGGTATTCAAGGGATTATATATGGTATCACAGCTGGCTTCACATGCCATTCAGAGTTTAGCCTAAGACTGCTCTTGTCCATGCTACCACTAGGATAGCTGGTCTATAAGGTTGACTTTACAACCAATCACCATAAGGGTATTTGGACTGATATAAGGTGTACACTATAACTCGTGACATCATACATCAGGCCAACTTCTCACAATATTATCGTTAGTTTTTAATGTATTAAAATACCTAGTGTTTGCAATTATAATAAACTTTTATTAGTATTGTTTATTATTTATGTTTGAATAATAATTTTAAAATATGTTATTGAATCTAAAACTCCCAGGCATTTAATACAAAAGTCTTAGTATTAATTCAGACACCCTCTTGTAGGGCAATTTCAGCTTTAAAAACACAGAGTGAGTGCTGCTTAACGTCAATATCCAAGCATGAGTTAGTTTGACCTTACACCATATTCTAATCTCTTGGGGGCATATTATCAAGCCAGGCGATAAAATTATCGCCGCTTTAGCGGCAGAAAACTGCCGCTAAAACGGCGATAATGGGCTTGATAATATGCTCTATGGAATTCCAATTGAAGCCCATGTTAGATGTCCTTCACATTTAACATGGGCTTCAATTGGAATTCCATAAAGCATATTATCAAGCCCATTATCGCCGTTTTAGCTGCAGTTTTCTGCCGCTAAAGCGGCGATAATTTTATCGCCTGGCTTGTTAATATGCCCCATAATGTCTAATAATGCATTTTTGGGTAATCCAAATAGTTTACTCAATAAAAGGCCCTCTAATCATGTAATGTGACCACGGCCAGATGCTGCTGCTTCCTGACATGTATGTCGATATTTGCCAGAGTCCTGGAGCACCAACTAAATGCTTCAGTATATTGCTATCACAAAATATCTACCTTAGCATCATGAGACACTTTGAGGGATCCACCAGTGCACTGATTTTCATAGTCCCAGTGCCTAAAATGGAATTTCTCCTGGGCTGTCTCTGTCTTCCACTGACCTCTCATGCTCATGCTTGAACATGCATACAGTCACAGGTTTACCTGGATGAGACAGTTCTCAACCCGCTCCATGCACAGTTTTTTGGTAAAGAAGAAGATTCACCAACTTTAGCGTATATAAAGAAATAGATACCCATGCACCCCACAGTGCCTAAGGGCAATGTCTGGAGTACGCTCTTCTCCAACAACACCTTGGAGACCAAAGCTTTACTCCAAGGTTTACTGATATATGTGAGGTTCTCTATAAATAATTTAGCTCAATGTGTGCCTGTAAAACATAGCACACTATGAGTGGTGAGGGTGGTTCGTTTTTGTCCACACTTCAATCTAGAGGTGAGAGGCTCAAATGACTGGCTATAAGACTGGGAATCTGAGACCCACATATGCTTTGCAGTGCACCTGTATCATTTAATTTGAGGCATGGTTCTGACATCGGGGCATTCAGTCATAATCCTAGAGATGGTAGCTTCATCTCACTGGTTCCACTACCAAACAAGCAACACAAACATCTTAAACTGCAGCTCCTATCACACTGAGCAGGAAAACTGTTGTTACATTAAATAATTCTGAGGGGTAAAATTACCCCTTAAATGTATAAATACTGCTCACTTTCCTTACATAGTTGAGCGAATTCTCCAGTTCTTAACAATAATAGCAGGAACTTACATGAAATGATCGAAAAAGACTTTGATATCAGCAAGAAGCCACAGTAAGCCTTGCACAACTTCAGTAACCTTCCTGCTACCACCTTTTTAAACCCAGAGCCATCTAAAAGATTGTAACACCCTGCTCCCACAGACTAAGCTCTTACTTAATAGAAAGGTCATACCCCATTTGCCTTCATGCTTGCAAAAGGTTTTCTGACAGGCATGAGTTTAGTTCAAATCACTATCATCTGAAAGGTGTCCTGCCCCTATCATACTCTCCACCTCCCACTGCCCACAGAAGGGGTTGCATCCAGGCACTTTGAGCCAAAAGTAAGAGCCCCAAATATATAACCTCGTCTCCCAGTGTGTAAGGTATGGAAAAAATAGCAATAGTGTTATTTTATTGGCAGACCAGAGTTCGCACACTGTTCCTGTATATTTAATGTTTCTCCACAGTGCCAACCTGATGTGAAGTGCAGCAAGGAAGTAATTTGTTTCTTGCTGATTCTGACTACTGACTTGATTATGTTTATTATGTGCATATTACAAGGGGGCCTTTGCCTGCCTTTAACGGATCCGTTATTTTAAGATTTAAAATAACTTTACAAGGCAGACAGAGAGGAAGATAGAGGAATTTCTTATCAGATACTATTACACGTGAACAGGGAGAAGAAGACTGTTTTGTGTGGAGTTACAATTGCTCCCTTTCAAGATGAACAATATCCCTTTCAGCCCATACAGAAGCTGAAATTTGATTTTGTACTTAAACACATGACAGAAATAGATCATGTGGTACTTACTGAGTTTAGAGAAAAGCCTCTAGTTTTAGGCTATGAATGTGAAACAGAATGTTCAGGTGTAAAGCAGCGCTGCAAAGGATTCAGGGGCATATCATCAAGGGCAATATCGCCGCTTTAGCTGCACTTTTTGCCGCTAAAGCGGCTATATTTTTATCGCCCTATCAGCAAGCTGTCGCTAACAGCGGTTAGCGACAGTTTACTGGCAATATCGCCCCTTGTCAGCACGCCTCCCATCGCATCGCTAATGAGATGCAAAGGAGGCGAGCCTGACAAGACTACCTTGGGAAAATATCGCTAACCCAGCTTCGTCATATTGACAAGGCGGGTTAGCGATATTTAAAATCACGTTAAGTATGCCTTAACGCAGGAATTTAACGCCTGTTAAATTCCTGACTAAGGCATACCTAACATGGGGGTGGATTGTGTGGCTAAGACTCTATCATCTAGGATATCGCCGTTTTCCATCATGGAAAACGGCGATATCCCCACTATCTCTGGAATTTTTATCGCCTCGGCGATGCGCATTGTTGATAATGCGCTAACCGGGTGACAAATTCCAGAGATTGCTGGCGATAAATATGCAAGCGCGCTTTGCGATATTTATCACCGGACCTTGATAATATGCCCTTCAATTTCTAACCGTATTGCTTCTTTGTGCAGTGAGAGCTAATCCCTGAGTACTGTAATGCGGTATTGATAGCATTTATGATCAAGGAAAGCATCTCCCCGTTTTCATATAGGTATCTTGAGTTTCTTTACGTAACTTTAATTGTGAAAAGCAAATGCCAGTGAATTGTTATTACACTGTGTTAAAGCCTTTAGAATTTTGTTACATGAAAGTTCACGGATTACCTTAGTAGTAGGGTTTTGGTGTTAGTTAACTTCTCTGGCAAACCCTGGGGGAAGAAGATTGCGCTATAATAATTTTTGCAAGAGAGGTTGCTTATTGTTTTGCCAATTGTCATTTTGTACATATTTCGAATTATATGTGTAAAATTTGACCTTACAATTTTAGCTGTTTGGTAGTCTCTTGGGGTCAAAGGAATAGATAAAAAGAAGAGATGTATATATACACCTGAAAAAGAGTGTGCTTCAGTGCTTAATGTCATCTCAAATCTGTGGTTCTTTTTTGGGAGATATAGCAGGAGATCAACAGGGGGAATGCTTAAAACAAAAACAGAACCAAGAGTAAATCTGACTCTTTGATGTTGGTTAATACTTGAAAGGAGGTTGTGTCCAGTGTTAACAGTGACATTAAAGTTCAGTGCCCTGGAGAGAAAAACACACAGAATATCTGCATAAGGACTTCCCAATTCCCTGTCTTACAATACTGTTTCTAGCTATGAGGCTTTTTACTAATAAAGTAGTTATTGCAACATTTTTTCAGTTTAAGGAAGTTAGAGCCTGATCTAGAGTTTGGCAGATGTAGAAGGCCCATAAAAATAGGCTGTTCAACCATGGAGGTTTATCCGCCCTAGTTAGAGTTTTACGGTTTGGTCCACCTTCACATTTCACTTCGTCCGTCTACCACTTTGGACCCTAAAAACAGTGAACGGATGGAAAGTCAAAACTCCATCTGCTGTAATTGAATTATAATTTCCATCAAAGGAAGATAAGCAGTTTAACTCACACACCTGTGTGGGAGGAACAAAAAGAGAAATAGCCAACCCCTGCCCATAAGCCCACACAATCTACTCAAACACCATGTCCTCGCTACTACAAGCCTTGGGACTCTGTGGCAGTTGTGGACTACAACAACACAATGCACAACAAAACAAAAGGCAAATACAACTTTTAAAACATTTTTAATGCACTCTATTAACTACCAATGTCATTAAACATAGGCTTTTGTATTCTAAAGCACACTACCAGCTATATATATCATTATAGAGAATTGGCAGGGCTGTGTACATTTTATGTGAACGTGTGGCAGTGAATTTAAGTACCGGCTGTGTCTTTCTGTTCAAAGGAGCAACGAAACATTTTGGTATTTTTAACTGGATATGGATAAAGATCTTTGACACGCTGGTGCCGACATTTGTTAGTAATGTTTATTGACACAATGGCGCCAAAAAAAACAAGCATTTGGAGCTGAAATGGCACAAGTCCTTCCTTCCTTTTTTGCTAACTACGCTTGCATGCACCAATAGGAGTCATCTTCATGGCGTATAAAGAATGAATTGGCAAATACGGTGTCGATCTTATTCTGCAAGCATTAATAAAGGCAACCAGCCAAAACGCATCTGCTTAAGAATAAATTATGATGACCCAGTGAGTATTCCAAGTAGCTGTTTTACTCAAATATTCATGAGTCCAACTTCATGTTGTGAAGCACCCGCCTCGAGGAGTTTGGCAGGCATTGGTGGACTTGGAGTGAGGATACACACATATGTGCATCCTCACTTTATGCAAGGATACAGCCAAAACTACTGAACTGATTTACCCCAAATTTGGCAAAAAGGTACTGCTTGGCTCAGAAAGCGACCTTTTTAAAAATGGTGTAAATCTGTTCAGTAGTTGCTGAGAAAATCAAAAATAAAAGTTTCGATATTTAGAGGCACAGAGGATCCGCGCACCCTCCCGATCACGAGCCGCATTCTAATTGGCTGTCAACACTTCAAACCAGGAAGCGTTGGCAGCCATCTTGTGCCTCCGTAGAACCGAGGCACAAGAAATTAGTAAAATAAACACGAAAAAAAAGAAAAGGGGGCAGGGTGGGAACACCCTGACCCCCTAGGCCTGCTTAGGGGGTCCCACAAGGACCCTCAGGGCCAAATAAAGCATTTTTGTTTTTTTAAATCGCGGGATGCGCGGAGGATCCGCGGATCCGGCCGCAAAAATAAAAAAAACGAAGCGCGGACTCCCGCGCTTCGTTATTAATTAGCCCCCGGGTGGGCCAAGTTCCAGGGGCATCGCAAAAATATATTTGCGGGGGCCCAGGGAGACCCCCGCAGCCCCGGGGACCGCCACCCCCTGGGGTTTTCTAAAAATATTTGCGGGGGGCACACAGGGTGTGTTTGCACATGTCATCTCAGGCCCCATCCCCTTCCTTCACCACTGCAAACGTGCCCCCTGGCGAGTTGTAAGTTGGGGAATTAATTCACCTTGAATACTGAGGGTCCCTGGGGGCCAACTAGCCCACCAGGTACCTCCAGTACGTGCCAGGGAGCTGCGTTGCAGAGAGGTGTTCAGAGGCCATGCCCCTTTGTACACCTTTCTGCAACGCAGCTCTGTGGCGCTTACTGGAGGTACCTCGTGGGATAGTTGGACTCCAGGGACTCTCAGGATTCAAGGGGACTTTATCCCCCAAATCAACACGCGCCACGGGGTGCGTTTACATAGTGGTGAATGGAGGGGGCCGGGCCTGAGGTGACATGTGTGCAAACACACACTGTGGCACGTTTTAAGTTGAGGAATTAATTCCTCTTCAATCCGGAGGGTCCCCGGGGGCCAACTAACCCACCACTTACTTCCAGTAGGCACCACAGAGCTGCATTGCAGAGTGGTGTAAAAAGGGGCATGGCCTGGGCAGAGAGGTGGCCCAGGCCATGCCCCTTTTTACACCACTCTGCAATGCAGCTCTGTGGCGCCTACTGGAGGTAAGTGGTGGGTTAGTTGGCCCCCGGGGACCCTCAGGACTCAAGGGGACTTAATCCACAATTTACAACGCACGAGGGGGTGTGTTTGCGCAGTGGTGCAGGGAGGGGGCGTGGCCTGATGTCACAAGTGTGGAAACGCGCCCTGTGGCGCATTTTAAATTGGGGAATTAAGTCCCCTTGAATCCTGAGGGTCCCTGGGGGCCAACTAACCCACCAGTTATGTCCAGTAAGTGCCACAGAGTTGCATTGCAGAGAGGTGTAAAATGGAGCATGGCCTCGGACCACCTCTCTGCAACGCAGCTCTGTGGTGCTTACTGGAGGTACATGGTGGGCTAGTTAGACCCAGGGACTTTCAGGATTCAAGGGGACTTAATCCCCCAACTTAAAATGTGCCATGGGGTGCCTTTGCACAGTGGTGAAGGGATGGGGCGGGGCCTGAGGTGACATGTGTGCAAACACGCCCTGTGGCACATTTTAAATTGGGGAATTAAGTCCCCTTTAATCCTGAGGGCGCCTGGGGGCCAATTAGGCCACCAGGTACCTCCAGTAAGCAACACAGGCCTGCGTTGCAGAGAGGTGGTCCAGGCCACGCCCCTTTTTACACCTCTGTGCAACGCAGCTCTGTGGCGCTTACTGGAGGTACCTAGTGGGCTAGTTGGACCCCAGGGACCCTCAGGATTCAAGGGGACTTAATCTCCCAATTTAAAATGGCCACAGGGCGTGTTTACACAGTGGTGAAGGGAGGGGACGGGGCCTGAGGTGACGTGTGCAAACACGCCCTGTGGCACGTTTTAAGTTGGGGGATAAAGTCCCCTTGAATCCTGAGGGTCCCTGGGGTCCAACTAGCCCACCAGGTACCTCCAGTAAGCGCCACTGCGCTGCGTTGCAGAGAGGTGGGCCAGGCCATGCCCCTTTTTACACCTCTCTGCAACGCAGCTCTGTGGCGCTTACTGGAGGTACCTGGTGGGCTAGTTGGACCCCAGGGACCCTCAGGATTCAAGGGGACTTTATCCCCCAACTTAAAACGGCCACAGGGCGTGTTTGCACACATGTCACCTCAGGCCCCCCCCCACCCTTCACCAGTGTGCAAACGCGCCCCGTGGTGCATTTTAATCAATCAATCAATCAATCAAATCATTTGTAAAGCGCACTATTTACCCGTGAGGGTCTCAAGGCGCTGGGGGTGGGGGGTGCTGCTACTGCTCGAAAAGCCAGGTCTTGAGTAGTCTTCTGAAGGTCAGTAGGTCTTGGGTTTGGCGTAAGTGGGTGGGGAGGGTGTTCCAGGTCTTTGCGGCAAGGTGGAGCTGGCGGGTGGGGGTGTAGAAGCTGAGTCGTCTGTTGAGGTACGCTGGTCCGGTGTTGTGGAGTGCTTTGTATGCGTGGGTGAGGAGCTTGAAGGTTAGCCTCTTGTTGACAGGGAGCCAGTGTAGGTCTCTCAGGTGGGGTGTGATGTGGCTGCGGCGGGAAATGTCGAGGATCAGACGTGCGGAGGCGCTCTGGATGTGTTGCAGCCGTCTCAGGTGTTTGGCCGAAGCTCCTGCGTAGAGTGCGTTTCCGTAGTCCAACCTGCTGCTGACGAGGGCCTGGGTGACCGTTCTTCTCGTTTTGGTGGGGATCCACTTGTAGATCCTGCGGAGCATGCGGAGGGTGTTGAAGCAGGAGGAGTAGACGGCGTTGATCTGTTTAGTCATCGAGAGGGTGGAGTCGAGGATGACCGCTAGGTTGCGTGCGTGGTCGGTGGGTGTTGGAGCTGTTCTTAGTGCGGTCGGCCACCAGGAGTTGTCCCAGGCCGAGGGGGTGGAACCGAGGATGAGGACCTACGTCTTGACTGAGTTCAGCTTCAGTCGGCTATTCCTCATCCATTCAGCGAAGGCCTTCATTCCTTCGTGGAGGTTGGTTTTGGCAGTGTGGGGGTCTTTGGTGAGGGAGAGGATCAGCTGGGTGTCATCGGCGTAGGAGATGAAGTTGAGGTCGTGCTGTCGGGCAACGTGGGCGAGAGGTGCCATGTAGATGTTGAACAGCGTTGGGCTGAGGGATGAGCCCTGGGGTACGCCGCAGATGATCTCGGTGGCATCGGAGGGAAGGGGGGGAGGCGGATGCTCTGTGTTCTGCCGGAGAGGAAGGAGGTGGTCCAGTCCAGGGCCTTCTCTTGGATCCCGGCATCATGGAGGCGTGTTCGTAGTGTGAGGTGGCAGACCGTGTCGAAGGCGGCTGACAGGTCGAGGAGGATGAGGACCGCTGTTTCTTCGTTGTCCAGCAGGGTCCTGATGTCATCGGTGGCGGCGATGAGGGTGGTTTCGGTGCTGTGGTTGCTGCGTAACCCGGACTGGGACAGGTCCAGGATGCTGTTCTCCTCGAGGTAGCGGGTCAGTTGTTTGTTGACGGTTTTCTCGATGACCTTCGCCAGGAACGGGAGCAGGGAGATGGGCCGGAAGTTCTTGAGGTCCTTAGGGTCAGCCTTGGGTTTCTTGAGTAAGGTGTTGATCTCAGCGTGCTTCCAGCTTTCCGGGAAGGTTGCTGTCTCGAAGGAGATGTTGATTACTTTCCGTAGATGGGGTGCAATGGCTGTGCTGGTTTTGTTGAAGATGTGGTGTAGGCATGGGTCTGACGGAGTGGATGGTGTTCATGATCTTGTAGGTGTCGTCGTCGTTGATGTTGGTCCAGGAGAGCAGGCGGTTGGTGCGGGTGGTGGTCGAGGGGGTGGAGATCTCAGTGGTTGTCGGGGCGTTCCTGACATTGAAGCTGTCGTGGATGTCGGCGATCTTGTGGTGGAAGAAGGTGGCCAGCAAGTCGCACAGGT
The DNA here is from genome assembly GCF_964204655.1 of Triturus cristatus. Lineage (NCBI taxonomy): Eukaryota > Metazoa > Chordata > Amphibia > Caudata > Salamandridae > Triturus > Triturus cristatus. Next base: position 1,434,856,278 of record NC_140589.1, read on the forward strand.
CTTGCGATGGTGGGATGTCGTTGGTGTTGGAGCTGGGGTTGGAGAGTTCCTTCACAATGTCGAAGAGCTCTTTGCTGTTATGTGCGTTGTTGTCTAGGCGGTCTTTGAATGAGGCCCTTTTGGTGGATCTGATGAGGTGATGGTGTCTGCGGGTGGTGTTCTTGTGGGCTGTGTAGCTGTCCGGTGTTTGTTCGCGGAGCCAGTTCATCTCCAGTTTTTGGCATGTTCGTTTGGAGGCCTGGAGGTCTTCGGTGAACCAACTGGCTTTCTTGCTGGTGTGACTGTTAGAGGGTGTCTTGAGTGGGGCGAGGGTGTTGGCGCAGTCGTAGATCCACTGTCTGAGGTTTCATGCGATGATGTCGAGGTCGGAGGGTTCAGCGGGAGGGCTCTGGGTGAGGGCGGTGGTTTGCTGGTCATCAGTAACTTTGCTCCAGCAGCGGCGAGGCAACTGTTGGGTGCAGTGGTGCATGGTGGGCTTCCTGAAGGTGAAGTGAATGCAGCGATGGTCGGTCCAGTGGAGTTCGGTGGTGCGGTTGAAGGAGACGTGGGGGCTTGCGGACAAGATGGGGTCGAGCGTGTGCCCGGCGGCGTGGGTGGGTGTTGTGACGAGTTGTCTGAGTCCGAGGTTGACAAGGTTATCAATCAGGGTGGTGGAGTTGGTGTCGTTGTTGTTCTCGAGGTGGAAGTTCAGGTCCCCGAGGAGGATGTAGTCTGTGGAGGCGAGGGCGTGTGTGCTGACGAAGTCGGCGATGGAGTCACTGAACTGTGGTCTGGGTCCGGGTGGTCTGTAGATGAGGGTTCCTCTGAGGGTGGTGTTGGGGTCGGTGTGGATCTGAAAGTGCAGGTGCTCGGCAGTGCTGAGGGTGTCGTCGCTGTTGGTCGAGACTCTGAGAGTGTTCCTGTGGACAATGGCGATACCTCCTCCTACTCCGTTGGTGCGATCCCTGCGGGTGATCTTGTAGCCTTCCAGGACGGCTATGGCGATGTCGGGTGTTGAGGCGGGGTTCAACCAGGTCTCCGTCAGGCAGGCGACGTCTGGGGAGGTAGAGTCGAGTAGGTCCCAGATTTCAACGGCGTATTTGTGGGTGAAGCGGGTGTTGAGGATGATGCATCTGATGTAGTTTGGTTCTTTCCTGGGCGGTGGTTTGGCGGGGCGGATGCTGGTGAAGCTGCAGTTCCGGCAGGAGAAGGGTCCTTGGGTGCGCTTCGGGGTGGCCCGGTAGCAGGTGTGATCTCGTCCGGGGTTGAGTGCGTGGAGGGTGCTGGCATCGTAGCGGAGCCGGGCGTCGTGGCGTTCGCGGGGGCCAAGGGTTCTGGTGCTGGGCGCGGTCCAGGCGCGGACGAGCGCAGACGGGCTTGCCTTAGGCGCGCCGGCGCTGCAGCTGCCATATAAGGGGAGGTGGGAGGGAGGAGCAGCTGGGAGGCAGGAGCGGGGAGGGGAATGGGCGGCGAGGGGTGCGGGGCCGCAGGGGACGCAGCGGCGGGAAAGCAGGACGGCAGAAGGCAAGAGGGGTACAGTGGGGGAAAAAAACGCTAAAAAAACACTAAGCAACAAAACCAGGCACAGTACAGTTACAAGAAAGCAAACACAGTACAATTACAATCAGGCAAGAAAAAACGAGCAGAGCCTACGGCGGGCCTTGAACACAGTCACAGCGGCAGCAGCTGGGCTGGGGGCACTGGCGCAGTCAAGTGGAGCTGCGCGGCGTGGGGAGCGACCTGCCTGGAGGCAGTGTCAAGGGTCGCTCTCACTGCAGCGCAGCGGCTACCATATAAGGGGAGATGGGAGGGAGGAGCAGCTGGGAGGCGGGAACAGGGAGGAGAATGGGCGGCGAGGGGGGTGGGGCCGCAGAGGATGCAGCAGCGGGAAAGCGGGAGGGAGAAGAACGGTGGAGGGAAACAGAAGGCAAGAGGGGTACAGTGGGGGGAATAAAACGTTAAAAAACCACTAAGCAACAAAACCAGGCACAGTACAGTTACAAAAAAGCAAATACAGTACAATTACAATTACACAAGAAAAACTAGCAGAGCCTACGGCGGGCCTTGAACAGTCACAGCGGCAGCAGCTGGGCTGGGGGCACTGGCGCAGTCAGGTGGAGCTGCGCGGCGTGGGGAGCGACCTGCCTGGAGGCAGTGTCAAGGGTCGCTCTCACTGCAGCGCAGCGGCTACCATATAAGGGGAGGTGGGAGGGAGGAGCAGCTGGGAGGCGGGAGCAGGGAGGAGAATGGGCGGCGAGGGGGGTGGGGCCGCAGAGGATGCAGCAGCGGGAAAGCGGGAGGGAGAAGAACGGTGGAGGGAAACAGAAGGCAAGAGGGGTACAGTGGGGGGAATAAAACGCTAAAAACCCACTAAGCAACAAAACCAGGCACAGTACAGTTACAAAAAAGCGAACACAGTACAATTACAATTACACAAGAAAAACTAGCAGAGCCTACGGCGGGCCTTGAACAGTCACAGCGGTAGCAGCTGGGCTGGGGGCACTGGCGCAGTCAGGTGGAGCTGCGCGGCGCGGGGAGCAACCTGCCTGGAGGCAGGGTCAAGGGTCGCTCTCAGTGCAGCGCAGCGACTTCTATATAAGGGGAGGTAGGAGGGAGGAGCAGCTGGGAGGCAGGAGCGGGGAGGCGTATGGGCGGCGAGGGGGGCAGGCCGCAGGGGACGCAGATGCAGGAAAGCAGGAGGGAGAAGAACGGTGGAGGGAAACAGAAGGCAAGAGGGGTACAGTGGGGGGAAAAAATGCTAAAAAAAACACTAAGCAACAAAACCAGGCACAGTACAGTTACAAAAAAGCAAACACAGTACAATTACAATTACACAAGAAAAACGAGCAGAGCCTACGGCGGGCCTTGAACACAGTCACAGCGGCTTGGGGCACTGGCGCAGTCAGGTGGAGCTGCGCGGCATGGGGAGCGACCTGCCTGGAGGCAGAGTCAAGGTAGTTTTAATCCCCCTGCCCTATTATGTACTAGGGTCTTAAAGAGAAGGTCATGCTAATCACAGGGGTACCCCAACGCATAGTGTTCCCTAGTGTATGTAGGTGTTTTCACTGTTTTCTAACTGTCTTTTAGCATAGCACTGGCTCTAGGCTTGGTTAGTCACAGTCAGTTACCACCAGTACCCGTCTGAAAAAGTTGTGGGCACAGGATGATTTTGCAACAAGGCTTCTTTCGGCTCCTCTGTTGGTTCTTTCTGCACATGTCTTGCTTCTTCCTGCACTTTTCTTCATCTTGTTGCTTCTTTCTGCATTTCTTTTGCTTCTTTCTGTGCGTTTTTTCTTCTTTCTTCACATGTCCTACCTCTGTAGGCATAGTTAGAAACTAGCATTTACAAAACCTTTGAAATTCACTGAACAAAACATAGTTTCAGGTACGTTGTAGTTAGAAATTTGCATTTAAAAAACCTTTGAAATTCACTGAAAAAAACATAGGTTTTAGGGAAAGTTATAGTTAGTTGGACATTTCACTCGTACAAAACCATAGAAATTCCCCCGTTATAGTTAGTTCAGCTAACTATAACTCGCGCCCCCGCAATGCACTGCTGATGACGTCACATATTACATCACTCATGACATGGTCAGTGACATCACTGATGACATTACTGATGACATCTCAAATGACATCACTGATGTTGGATAGCGTAGTGGTAAAAATTACTATTCTAGCTCCAGGGGGTGCAACAGTATTGTAGGTGTTGGATAGTGTAGGGGTAAAAATGACTATTCTAACTCCAGGGGGTGCAACAGTAGGGTAAGTGTTTGATAGTGTAGGGGTACTATGCGTTGTAATGGTATGCGTTGTAATGACATACAATGTAATGCCTGCATTGTAGTGTCATGCATTGCAGTGACATGCAATGTAATGGCTGCGTTGTAGTGACATACGTTATAAAGGATGTTGCGATGTAATGTCTGCGTTGTAAATGTAGTGCGATGTAATGACTGCGTTGTAAAGGTTGTTTAGCCCTTCAATATGTCTTCATAGGACTGGGGCCAAGATATTGATCAGCCCATAAAAGTGGGCAGCATGCTGCATTCATATTTCTCAGTTTATGTGCGAAAGTCATACACAAGTGGGATGATTGTATATGATCATGTATAGTGACCACATTCTCAGTTAAAATGCCTTTGTGAAGGAAAAAAACAGCAGCAAAAATACAGGAAGATTCACCCTGAGTCTTGCTTGGGAATACTTCATGGGGTTTGTTTCCATCACACTTCAGAATCAGAAAACCGTGTGCTTCATGTTTGCGTTCTTAACTTTATATGTATATTTAGAAATATGTGTACAGTTCATTCATAGGTATTTAAATGTTGTTGTTTGTGATACAAAAACGACATCCCACCACCTTTTCTTTCACACACTGTCTCACAGCAAAATTGTCGCATTGTTCATTTTAGAAACTGCTCAGAGACAGAAAAGTAAATAGCAATTCCCATGATAAAAGAATAGGCAGCAATTTCTCAGAGAACGTACCCTTACATTTGACTTCTGTCTTTGAAGCACAGCAAATGTGACAAGATAAATACAAAATGTACAGGCCTCAGTATTTGTTGCTCCTTCGTGACCCACCAGAAATCGGCTGGAGGTCCACCGGTGGGTTGTGACCCACAGTTTGGAATTCACTGTTGTAGAGATCTGAAGATAGCCAAGACTTTTTACCAGTACAACAGGATTGCAGCAGTGGCCCGTGCAGGTAAGAGCAGTGGGGTGGTGGGGCCGGGTTGGGGGGATTCGACAAACGACCACTAGGTAAAATTAAAGAAATAATTAATTTTCCCTTGCCGTCATCTGTCAAAATCCACCCCCCAGCCCCTCCGCTCTTACCTGCACGGGCCACGGCTGCAGGATTGTCAGTCTACCGGCACACTTGACTACATTTGAGATGATATTTTTTTAAATCATAATCCTTGTGATCCTTGTACTAAATCAAGCCCACATGTATGTCTCTGTGGGGTGTTCGATTATAGAATTAGTTAATGTATTTTGGAAGGTCACAGGCTTGTGCTTCTGATTTTGGAAACCGTTGGCCTGCCACAATGCACATGTTGAAGTTGAGGTTGCTTAAACACACACTGCAAGCATATTGCTAACAATCATGAAGCTGGAGGGAGAAAATCTGTACACTGATTTGGAGAAAGATGAGAAAGTCTTTAACTCAGAAAATAGGGGAGAAAGGCTCCAACTTACAAAATAGGGTCCATCTTTACAGTTCTGTGTATAGAACACAGTTCAAACATGGTGGATATCCTGTATACAGTATTAAAAATTCCATAGACAGGGGCGAGGCCAGAGAGGGAATGGATTAGACATGTGGCTGGCCTGCTGTTCTCCATTCCCAACTCTGCAGACATGGCCACTCATCGCCAGATGAGGAAACCATCAGGGTCGGCTTTAGGGCAGTGCGACTGGTGTGGCCGTACTGGGCGCTGACCTGTGAAGGGGGGCGCTGTGATCTCAGGGGGGTGCTGTGCTTGGCAATATCTTATGATAGGAGAGATGAGGGGCACTTTTGCACGTGATAGTGAAAGAATCTGAGGAGGTGGTCATGGGACGTGGGGGCGCCAAAAGTGATTGTCGCACAGGGCGCCACCAGCGCTAAAGCCGGCCCTGGAAACCATCCAACAGCAGGTACTTTCTTACTGGAGCTGCGTGGAGCAAAGGGACCCCAGAGAAACTGCCGCAGCGAATCGGGTCTCTTCCAGCCTGACACAGCACACCTGAGCTATGGATGGCCACCATTTCTGGCAGCCTAAGATCGCAGAGAGTCTGGGCGGCCTGATAGACAAGGCATGAGATGGTTGCACTATCTCAGGTGGATCTTGACACTGAAGGCCTTGACGAATTTGAAGCTAGGAGGGAGCCTGGGCTTAAAAGTGATTTTAGCATACATACGGGGTGCAACGGTAAAGATGCTACAGGCAGCCTATCTGAGACCCCACCAGTAGAGCTCGTGGCAGGGTGGCCGTTGGATTTCTTATAAGTGAGTGCTAAAGCTCTCCCAGAGATTAACGGGTGCATAGTCAGGATGAGCCTGGGCTAAGAGAAATGGCACAGTAGGCCCAGGCTCAGTGCACCACAAACGTGGACTACTAGGGAAACCTCCTGGTGCTTAACTGTCTCAAAATATTGCCGGTGAGTGAATAGACTTACACTATTGGACCACAGTACTTAACTTTGCCACAAGCTGGCCATTGAGGGGATCGAATGATAAATAAAGGGGTTGTAAAGGCCATCTTGCACTTTAACTGGGAGTAGAGGCCCATTGCAACCATCCTCAGCAACTAAAAAGACTCCTCCACACTATACCGCATGCAGTGTCCTCAACAAAGTAGTCAAAATAAGCCAAAGAGATATCAATTTAAGGACATGTTGGTGAATGAGACAACTAAAGCTGACAGAGGCCCTTCACCCCCTACAGGCAGTGAACCTAACGTTTCAACAGGAGTGGTTATTGCCAAGGAATTGCTGCAATAGTTCCTCAGAGAAATCAAGAAAGAAGTAGGAACAATTCAAGCAAGCATTGGCAAAGCCAATAGGTATGGCGTTGACCACCAGCCTTTTGGCAATTCTTTTTTTATTTTGTCATAGTTTTTGCAAAACTTTATTGTTCAGGAAGCTACTGGGCCCTCCTTAAATCTAAAGAAAAACATTGGCTAAAGGCAAAAAAAAATTCCGGTCTCACAAAAGTACACATTACTATTATACACCCCACACTAAAGGGAACTAACTTGTGTGTGGATGTGCTCCTTGTGAAAGAGCAGCATGACATAACTTAGAGAAAAAGTCAGTCAATAGCTGAAGCGGGCTAACCTTGCCTCTTGATGCATGCTGGAGTGAGTGGAAGAAAAATGTAAGTGACACAATCAGAGACTAATGAATGAAGTCTGGCTGAAACCCCCTATAATTAACTACGTTATACATACTTTTAGTCAAATGAAAAGGTCTTGGCTAACACAGACCTAAAAAAACACACTGTTCTGGCTTTGACTGCTAGCCTCGCCTTTAAGTTAATGTTAATGTTAATGTTAATGTTAACGGGATTTATAAAAGCGCACGAATACCCGGAGGTGTCTTGGCGCTGAGAACACAGTAAGCCCACAAAACGTCTAGTCCTGGAACAGCCAGGTCTTTAACCTTCTCCTGAAGACGGATAGGGATTAAGGATTAAGAAATGAGGCAAGAAAAAACAGAAAAAAGTATAGAGGGAAGGAAGAAAAAAGCAAGATAGGCACATAGAAAAGGAAGGAAGAAGGGAAAAAAGAAAGGAATGAAGGCAAAATGTAAGGAAAGGAGGGAAGCAAAAAAGGAAGGAGAAAAGGTAAAAAGGGCAAAAAGAGGAAAGAAGGAAAAGTAGGAAAAAAGAAAAAATGGAGGAAAGTTAGAAGGAAAGAAAGGTAGAAAGAAGGCAGAAAGAAAGAAAATAAAACACAAAGAAACAAGGTAAGAAATGAGGAAAGAAGGCATAAAGAAAGAACAAAGGAACAAAGGTGAAAAAGAAAGAAAGAATGAAAGATAAAGGTAAAAAAAGAAAGAAGGAAATAAGGTTAAAAAAGAAAGAAAAGGCAAAATTAGGAAAGAAGGTAGAAAACAAAGATAGAAGGAATGAAAGAAAGAAAGAAAGAAAGAAGAAAAAGGCAAAAAATAAAGACAAAAGGAAAGAAAAATGAAAGTCGGCAAAAAAGAAAGAATAAAAGAAAGAAAAAGAATGTAGGCAAAAAAGAAGGAAAGAAAGAATGTAAGGCAAAAGATAAAGAAAGAAAGACATGAATAGAAAGAAAAACTAAATGAACGAAGGAAAGAAGAAAAAAAGAAGGAATGAAGGAAAGAAAAAAGGAAAACATTTGAGAAAAAATGATAGATGGAAAGAATAAGGAAAGAAGGCAAAAAAAGAAAAGTATAAACGGAAAATAGGAAAAAAGAAAGAAGGAAGGAAAAAAAAAGAAAAAAGGAAGGGGGCAAAGAGAAAGCAAGGAGGACAGAAAAAAGTAAAGAAAAGGGAAAGATAAAACAGAAAGAAGGAATGACAGAAGAAAAGAAGGAAAGAAGACTAAAGGAAAAATGAAGGCAACAAAGAAAGACAGGAAGGAAAGAAAGAAATAAAAAAGAAAGAAAGAAAGAAAAATGGTTTGGAGAATAAAATATTGGATATTAAATCCAAATTACACTCTACCTATGTTTAAATAAAAGTGTTAAAAGTATGCTGTAAATGAAACACAATAAATGTGTTTTTCTCCCTGGGCAAAGTTTATTAAAGAACTATTGGTGAAACCGAGTCCGGGAGCACAATAGGCTATGCTGTGAAATAGCAGCAGTTCACTTAAAAAGGAATTTACAACTGCATTAGAAGGAGACAGGGACTGATAAAGCTGGAATGTGCCCTGTGGTCACTTCAAAGGCTTCCTACTATCACATCAAGCAACACTGGCACTAAAGAGAACTAAACTACCTTGGTTGCGGATGTGCTTATTGTGAAAGAGCAAAATACAGTCCCTCAAGGTGATGTTAACCGGAGGCTTAAGTAGACAGACCCATTGCCCCATGCTGTATGATGTATGGGCAGAAGCAAAATTGGAATGGCACAATAACAAACCAATGGTTGAAGACAGGTGGCTGAAAGCCCCCTTAAGTAAGTGTATTATATATATTATGTTTGTAAAATAAAAAGATCTTGGCTAACGACAGACCTAAAAAGAGGGAGAGGGAGCACACTGCCTGGCATACCATCACACAAATCGTTCAGGTGCATTGTGGTAAATGAAGTGGTCATCATTGTTGGCGAAGCCAGTGATGCATATCTCTAGACACATGCTTCAGTATATTTGTCCTTCTTTGGTAGAGTCTAACAACTTGAATTTCGGGCTGCTGGCAATGCTGCTCACATTCCTCTCAGGTTTCTGCATAACTACAAGAGCACACTTGTCAAAGAAACATCGAGCTTCAGGGTGTGGCGAGAGCAGAAATGCCTCATAGTAGGATCCTTCTTCTAGAACCAACAGATTGTCACTTTTGAGGAGCTTCAAAAGCAGTTTGGCTTCCCAGAGACTGATCAGTCTGTGTACATTCAGCTCCAACATTGGGCCCTTCGTCCGTCAATGAGGAAAGGGGCCTCATGACCCTCACAGTCCTAGAGAAAGGGCTTAAAGATGAACCACGTTAGGGCTCTGATCTCCATACTCTACTGAAATCTCACCGAGTCCACACAACACATTTAAAACACCTGGTCAAAAGAGGTGGGAACGATAGCTTGAACAAGAATTGTCACATACGTAATGGGAGAAGCTGTATGACAGGGCATTCATATTTGAATTAGAAGTTAGGCTACAAGAAACTCAATACAAATCTTGACTTATTGATGTAGAGCGCTAGAGAGAATGGGGAAATGGAAGATATCCAGGTGCAATTAATGCTGGAAAGGATGCCAAGCGGTAGGTATTCTACTACATCTTTTGTGGCATTGTCGCAATCTGGGCACATATTGGGAAGAGGTGCTTAGGGAACTTAATTGGGTTTTCCAGGTACAGATACCCATGCACCATGGTGTAATACTGTTGGGTAGAGCCTTTCCATCCCAAAGATCACCAAAGGTACCTGGGCGAAAACACTGGCTACGGCTCTAGTAGCAGCAAGATAAGTATTACTGTCACTCAGGGAGTAGACCACTTCACCAAAGCTTTCCACTTGGATCACAACTCTATGGGACATATTGGCCATGAAGAAGATCACACTAACTGTATATACTAAAATTAAATCCTATAAGGAAAGCTGGAGATCTTTCACACAGCTGGTAGCTTATGACTACAGAGAACTCTCATGTCTGAAATATCATAAGGCAATATGATTGATCCAGAGGAGATCCTGTGAGGAGGTCCAGTACAGATGGTGGTTATGAGGCATGTGACCTAATGGCCTTGAAAAACATGTACGTCAATGTCACAGATTTTCCATCAGTGAACTCTTACATGGCAGATAATGAATTCCATCAATTGCATATCTGTTTAACTAACGAGGCTTCATGGCTGATAGAAAAGGTTGTTCTAGTATTGATTTTTTTAGTTTGTCGATCATAATGGGCATATTAGGCATCCGCATGGTTGGTCCATCAACAAAAAACATCACAGTCAGCATAATTAAGCTTGACAATATGGCAGACCGGAAGTACATCATTGACAGAAATCTCTGCCATCCATTACATTGTTTTTGTCAATAACAACTATATAGTCCACATTACAATCAGTAGAGTTACACCATCCATTGTGTAATTTCTGACAAGTTTGACAGAATTTTTTTATAAAAATTTAAAACTTCAAAAAATTGTTTTTATTTGGAGATAAATACAAATATTTATTTTATTTTAAAAAATCTTTTTGGAATTTCACATGATTGTTGTGATTTTACCTGACTTGAAGGGGTCTGCTGGTGGGGAGGAGGAGACCTGCAAAATCTGCACAAATAGCGTTAACTTTATTCCTGCTGTGCGAGACGTGCCTGGGCTGTCCCTGGGTAAAGACCATGCCAAGAGCGAGCTGTCTATGCCCACACCCGAATGAGGCTGGGCCCGACCCACCTCTTTGATCTGCTCCATTATTTTTCGACGTTTTTTTATTTTTAGAGGTTATGTAGTAGCCTGTTGAAGTCCTGATTAAGACATATCATGCTAAATGGGTATCTGTAGCCTCCTATGGAGCCGACATTTGGGATTATGCAAATTTGCCCTATTTGCAAATTTAAGTAAAAGGCTTTTTAGATGCCTTCTGTAAATTCCCCTAAAGTTATTTCTCATAGGTTTTACATGGGGTACTGGGCCATGGGTATATCTAAGGCCTCATTAAATTACGCCCTCTCTTACCTTGGTTTTTGATATGGCTTAAACTGTGGGCCAGACTTAATCAGTTAATTATTAAGGATGGTCTTGGGTTAGACTCTGTTGGCAAAATTGCTTGGCTAACTTAAATTAGATCCTTCTTTCTGTCACTTGGTCATCCTGCCAATATCCATTCATACAGAAGAAGTGGAACTGAAAAATCGTAGTTTATGTATTTTATTATTTTGAAAATGGTACCTCTAATCGAAATTTATCGGATTTTTGTGACACAAAGTAAACCACATTTTTTATTGATTCGTTATAGACTTAATTTGCCGCACTCTCTTCTTTGCCTCCTTAAAGCAGAGCCACTGGAATTTTATGATTTTGTGTGCATGGAATTTTCCACATAATTATGGATTTTCCATCTTCTGGCGAATAATCTGCATATTTTAAAATTGGCTTTCTAGCTCAAACGGATAAAAAGTGAATGAAAACGTGGCAACATGTATTGCGACACAGTGGAAGTCCCTTTGCAAAAGTTGATTGGTCTACTTTCTGTTTCTTATTGCTGAATTTGGGTGCTAAATTGGCAATAATGACATAAAATAGGTGTAAAAATGACAAATTAAGGAAGTAATGCTATCTATCACAAAACGCACCACACTGTCGAAACTATGTGATACATAATTTAGCAATTCCGTCTGCATAATTTGGTCATCCCTTGCCACATAATTAAGTGACCTTGTCTTAGCAGCTCATCACGTTTCTTCACTCAGCCCTTGACTTTGCCCCAAGGCACAATGAGCCCAATGCACAAAGGATTTGTTCGGTTGCAATGGCACGAATCACAGAATCGGGCCATTTGCGACCGAAAAATTCCCTTTACACATATACAAACACCAAACTGCGATTCTGGCAAATCGCAGTTTGGGTTTTCGACCAAAAACAGACTCACTCATTGGAAGGAGCGTGTTGAGGGAATCATTTCCAAATAGGGAATCTGAATTACATGTACTAATGTTTTGCGACTGAAATGCGATCACAAAACATTTGGGGCAGATTTACAAGCCCCTTGCGTCACTTTTGCACCGTCGTTGCGTCACTTTTGTGACGCAGCGGCAGTGTAAAAGTTGCGGCCCATTTACAACGTGACGCATCTAGGGAGATGCGTCACGTTGTGAAGCCCTGCGCCACATTAAACCTGCGTCAGGTTTAATGTATGCAGGGTGGGCGTTCTGTCGCAAGAAGCCCCGTAAAAGTGACGCAGTGAAATCTACAAGATTTCACTGAGTCATTTTTACGTCCATGCTGCGTCAAAACCCTGCGCCTACTTGAAGCAGGCGTAAGAATTGACGCAGCATGCTAGGCATAGGGCGGCCCTGAGCATTGCTGGAGTTGCGTCGTGCTTGCGACATGACTCCAGCAATGCGTGACTTTTCCGTCAACAGATGCGTCAGAATTTCTGACGCATCTGTCAATCCTCGCGCCATGGTGCGCCATATTGTAAATACGGCGCATCCATTGTGACGCAAGGATTTGGCAACTAGGCGCAGGGAAAGTGACGCATCTCTACAGATGCGTCACTTTCTTGTAAATCTGCCCCTTGTACTTTACCAATTCCCAAATGGGATGGGGTCCCATTGGGAAACTCGTACCCCTTTGAGAATGTTTAAAAAATATATTTTTTAAGAGCAGGCAGCAGTCCCACGGACCACTGCCTACTCTTAAAACATAAAAATTAAATGTTTCATTTTTTTTTTAATGGAAAGGAAAACGAAATGCATATATTTATATTATTTTTACATTGCATTTCAAAAGTGCTTGTGTGTGTTTTAAAATATAGGTTAATTGAGAGAGACTCAACCTAAACACACAAGTAATTTTGTCTGTAGCAAAATATTTTTTTGTGTATCTGAGCCGCATCATAAACAGTACTCCCAATGCAGCCAAGTGACAAGTAACTGCTTTATTAGTTATATTTTCTTTTTGTAAACATGTGTTCTATCATGTGTTCAACAATATCCTTCATAAACTGCACGTTTATTATACGGATATGAATAGATGAAGAAGGATATGTTCCCATAAGGAATGTCAGGATCTACGGATCTGGAAAGGTACATCATTAAGAAGTACAGGCTTAACTGCAACAACACAGAGACATTGGCTCAGCAATTTCAAATAGAATTGTTACCGAACATCAGGATTCAAACTGCCATCACACTTATTGTAATGATCATGGAGTGTTACATTTCTGGCCAACTGGTTCATTTCACCATACAATGTGAGACTCAAATAGAATGTCGTAGCCAACTTTTTCAACTGTTCTCAACCAGGTCCTAGATGTTATTCTCAGATGTATGCATGAGTACATTCCACCAAACAATATGTAGACTGAGTTTTAAGAGTTAGGAGGAATACCACATATAGTAGGTTCCATAAATCATACTAGTGTTGAATGGACACCTTGCAGGAGGCAGGGAGAAACATTCTACCTTATTGGAGCAACTTAGGGGCCTAGATTGAGTTATCTATAGGCAAGAAGCCATACGAAGGGCGATTAGGCGGGGAGGCTTTTGGCAGGACGTACTAGGGCCCCACACCCACAACTACCTATACAATCAATCAGAACTGAAGATGGAACCAAAGTCCACAAGCAGGCAGCAATTAAACCAATCCTTTAAAGACAGTATATTCTACCAATATGCAACCCTCTACTGCTTTTATGGATAGTTTCATAACTAGTGTGGCCTCAAGTACGCACTGGAAGGCTTGGCAGCTCCCATTTCTGAGCAAGAGATATGACAACTAATCAGCTCACTCGCTAGGTAGAAAACTCCCGGTTCTGATAGCCTGCTCTTTGAGGTTTATGCTCATTTGAGTCCCTTTTTGTACCACAACTACTTAGAATGAACCAGATGGCGAAGGAATGTGGATGTCTCCCACCGTTCAACAAATAAGGTTGCGGTCGCCTCACTCCTGAAGCATGGCCAGGACCCCCTGTCACTTTCTTTCAACAGGCCTATACCCATCCTAAACAGGAAGTATATAATATTGAGCTAAATAATAGCTGATCGGCTATCCCTCGCCTCCCTGGACTTATTAATGAAGACCAATACGATTTTATTCTTTGAAGAAATACCTTCTTAAACATTAGGTGTTTTTATTATGTCTTAAAGGCAGCCTCTATCATCTGGGCAGTGCTGTCTGCTTAACAGTAGACATTAAATATGCTTTTAAAACCCTTGATTGGATTTACCTAATCAGAGTGCTAAGAGGGTACGGCATCCCTAATCTTTGAATTGAGTGGATTGGATTGACCAGTAGACTCTAGCCAACAGCTAGAGTAAAACCTTGTAGTAATATCTTCACTCCCTTAAAATAGTCCGGGGTACGAGGCAGGGATATTCACTCTCCCCATTACTATTTCCTCTTGCAATGGAGCCCCTAACTATAAAGCTGTGTTACCAAAGACAGTCCTGTCGTATCCAACTGGATGGGAAAGTACATGCAATCTCACTCTACGCAGACAACATGCTGCTTTATGTTCAAGACGTGACCGCTGACTTGGTCTAAATCTACACTACTGTACAAGAGTTCTATAAGTCCTACATTCTGCATGCTAATCACCCTAAATCTTATATCTTTCCATTTAGATAAGACCAGCCTCGGGGTGTGATTACACTGAGAGGGCAGGCACTTCATTGGGTGTCTTAAATCTTTCAGTATTTGGAGATTAATATGCACCATGGGCAGGCCGACCTCATTGATGAAAATCTTGGCAAAACAATACGTTTGTTGAGATCCCAGATTGCCTTCTGGATTAACTTGCCTCTAATGGCACCTGGATACATTGCAAGAGGTAACATGATCATGCTTCCCCGTTTCCTATATGACTTTGTGAATCTGCCCTTGATATCTCCACTAGTTTTCCGACTGCTGGATTCCATGCTTGTGGAGTTGGCGTGGGGACATATAAAGCAAAAAGAACAATTGATAGACAGAATGCAGAACATTGTCATACATTCACCCCAGTACAGAGATCTAGGCCTAAATCCATCGTTTTTTTGCTCACCATGGCATTCCAGTTTGGACCCAGCCATATGCAAATCAGTCTTGACTCTGTGCTTGTTTCCGGTCCAGGGAAGACATGGCTTGGCAGTTCTTTGTGGACTGTTCCCATGAGGCACAGGTTCAAGACTGATTTGTATATAGCTTTGTCTGAACTGGGGTGGCAAAGTGAGCTAAAGAACGATGATGGATTCAACCCAGATCTGTGACAGGGGTGAGTGTCTGAAAGGTTTCAGCACTCCGTCCATCATCTCCTTGTGTTTGCTTTGTTCACCCTAAGTTGGCAGGGTATGCCAAGACATGGGTCCCTTGCTCACTTTGCCACTGGATTCAAACTAGCCTGGCTGATGAGGGATGTTAGCCCGAAACCGGTCCCAGGATTCGTCTTGACCCTGCGCCCAGTGGGAACAGTCCAGCCCGAACTGACAGGCCAGGTCCTCCCTGGTCTGGAAACAAGCATCCTAGGACCGGTTTCGGGCTTTCAGCCCTTATCAGCCAGGATAGCTTGACTCCAGTGGCATGGAGAGCACGGGACCCACGTCTGGGCATACCCGTCCCACTCGGGGTGATGTTGAGTTTCCATGAAGTTGCCAGGTTGTTTTCCTTTAAGTCTTCTGTCTCCCACAAGCCTTGCACTGCAAAGTTCTATTTTCTTTGCTGGAGCCCTGGGAAGGCAGTTGCTATTGAAAGATGTTCCTGACATGTTGTCCCTTCTGCTCTGGTGTTTCGACAATAAAGCAACTTTCATATTACTAATGGAGGCATCATTCTAAACAAAGTCTGCCAAAACAAAAATCTTAATCAGTAAAAACTTATGAGTTTAAAAAAAAGAAGATCTTAAATGTTAACGTTGTGGGAGTGGTTCATATCTAGCTAATAGTAACTTTTGTCCTGCACTAAAAGAAAAATGTTCTAACTGTGGGTTAATTGGCTATTATGTTAGGGTGTGTAATAGGAAAAAAGGACAAAAAGTGAAATCTGTTGACGAGGGCACTTCAAGTGAGGATAAAACATTAGTTAAGAAAATGATGCATTGTTCTTTAAAAGATGTTTTAGATTAAACAAAAATTGAAAAGCAATTTATGCTAAACATAAAAGGTGAAACCAAAGATATCTAAAAAAAAAACATTTGCAACATGATGAATGGAGGAATTTCTGTTCAGATGAATGCGGACTCCGGTTCCCCTTATACCATTGTAAGTGAGGATGTGTGGAATGCAAAGTTTAAGAAAAGTTTGGATAACAAGCTCTAGACTCCTGACTTCAGTCCTGAAGGATATTCAGGAGAAAAAATGGACATTAAGGGATTTAGATCTCTTACTTTCAGATTTAAAGGCAGAGAATCTTTGGGAAAGTTGTATGTAGCAAAATGCGGACCATCTGTCCTTGGGTGGAAAGATCAAGGAAATCTCAATATTATTCTTAATCCCAATAGTCCTGATCCTCTTTTGGTAATAGATGAGAACGGGTCTTTAGGCAATGTGATGTTAAATAAATTTGCCAAAGTTTTCAGTGGTAGAGTTGGAATTTTCAATGGTTTTGAACACCGAATAGTTCCAAAAAAATACGCTTGCCCTAAAATTCACAAAGCTAGAGACATTCCTATACTCATTCGAAGCAAAGTGGAAAAGGAGTTGGAAAAATTGGTTAGTGAGGATATCATTGAGCCCATTAAGTCCTCAGAATGGATTTTCCGCATTGTGGTAGCTAGACGCTCCAAGGGTAAAATTTCGCTCTGTATTGACTTGCGCCACCTTAATGATAATATTGTAGTTGACAAATTTCCCTTTCCCAAGAGTTCTGAAATTCTGGCACTTGTTAAGGATGCTAAGTGGTTCTCCATGATTGATTTATCTGTGGCTTATCATCAAATTTTGTTAAACAAGCAAAGCAAACATTTGACTGCATTTATTACTCCAATGGGATGTTTTAGCATCTGCAGCTGCTATTTTTCAGAGGTTGGTGCACCAGCTTTTTGGTAAACACCTCAAAGTGAGATGCTTCCAAGATCAATTAATCAATCAATCAGCCATTTGTAAAGTGCACTACAACCCAGAGAGGGTCTCAAGGTGCTGGGGGGGGGGGGCGCTTCTGATCGAACAGCCAGGTCTTGAGAATCCTCCTGAAGGTCAGCAGGTCTTGGGTCTGTCGTAGGCTCAGTGGGAAGGTGTCCAATGTCTTGGAGCCGAGGTGGGAGAAGGATCTCCTGCCGGTGGTTGTTCTTCGGATGCGCGGGACGGTGGCGTGTGAGAGGTCGGCAGAGCGTAGCTGGCGGTAGGGGATGTAGAAGGAGAGCCGTCTGTTGAGGTAGGGTGGGCCAGTCTTGTGGAGTGCCTTGTGTGCGTGGGTGAGGAGCTTGAAGGATATCCTCTTGCTAACGGGGAGCCAGTGCAGGTCCCTCAGGTGGGGGGTGATGTGGCCGTGGCGTGGTATGTCGAGGATCAGTCGTGCCGAGGCGTTTTGGATGCGTTGTAGTCGTTTGATCAGCTTGGTCGGGGCTCCCGCGTAGAGGGCGTTTCCGTAGTAGAGTCTGCTGCTGACGAGGGCCTGGGTGACTGTCTTTCTTGTATCTGTTGGGATCCATCTGTAGATCTTCCGGAGCATGCGGAGGGTGTTGAAGTAGGAGGAGGAGACGGCGTTGACCTGCTTGGTCATTGAGAGCGTTGAGTCGAGGATGATTCCCAGGTTGCGTGCGTGGTCGGTGGGTGTCGGGGCTGCTCCCAGCGCCGTCGGCCACCAGGAGTCGTCCCAGGCTGAAGGGTTGGGGCCGAGGATGAAAACCTCTGCCTTGTCCGAGTTCAGCTCCAGACGGCTGGTCTTCATACAGTCGGCAATGGCCTTCATTCCTTCATGGAGGTTGGTGGTGATGGGGTCCTTGGTGAGGGAGAGGATCAGTTGAGTGTCGTCCGCGTAGGAGATTATGTTGAGGTCATGCTGTCGGGCGACGTGTACGAGCGGGGCCATGTAAATGTTGAACAGTGTCGGGCTGAGGGAGGATCACTGGGGTACGCCGCAGATGATCTCGGAGGCTTCGGACCGGAAGAGGGGGAGGCCAACGCTCTGGGTTCTGCCGGAGAGGAAGGAGGTGGTCCATTCCAGAGCCTTGTCTTGGATCCCTGCGGCATGGAGGCGTGTGCGTAGTGTGCGGTGGCAGACGGTGTCGGAGGCGGCGGAGAGGTCAAGATGAAATTCTTGTTTTTGGAAAGGACAAAGCAGAGCATGATTGTGTGTTAGAGGAAGTTCTGAGCGTTTTGGAAGAGAGAGGGTTAACCGTTGAACACTCGAAGTGTAAGTTTGGTGTGTAATCTGTGACATATTTAGGACATGTTCTATGTGATGAGAGTGTTGCCACCAACCCCCAGTTGGTTGAAGCTATCAAAAATGTCCCCCATCCTTCCAATAAAGATGAAGTGAGAGCTTTCCTTGGGATGGTTGAATTTTATGACAAATTTGTAGAAGGTTTCTCTAGCAAAGTATTCAACATAAGACAATTGCTTAAAAGCAATGTAGAATTCTATTGGTCTGACCTGTGCAAAAACGAATTTGAGAACATAAAGGAGGCTATAATCCATGCCCCTGTTTTGAGTTGTTTTGATGTGTATAGTAAATGTGTAGTTACCGTAGATGCTAGCAACAAAGGTTTAGGAGGTGTTTTGTCTCAAATCAATGAGAGGGAAAAAGAATCCATCATTGTCATACTTCTAGAGCGTTATCTCCTTCTGAAGAAAAATTCTCAGTTATTGAGAAGGAGACCTTAGCCTGGGCTTTAGAGCACTTTCACAGTTTTGTATGGGGTAGAGAATGTATTGGTAGGAGTGACCATATACCCCATGTCAAGTTACTTACTACTGAGGGACTGTTTAAAGCTTCAGCTAGGATCGCTAGGATGTTGATGCGACTACAAGATTTTATATATAGAGTAGAGTATGTTCCTGGTAAAAGCAATGTTTTAGCTGATTTTCTTTCTCGCATGCCTTTAGAGTTGCAAGAAGGCGAAATGAATGAATGGGATTCTTTACATGTTGCTTTAATTCATGATGAAGGTTCTTTTTATGTCAAATGGAAGGAGGAATATTTAAAAGAGAAGGATTTACAATGCCTTATTTCATTTGTGCTTCATGGTTGGCCTGATAAATCCAAGATTTCAGATAAACTTGAACCATTTTGGGAAATAAGAAACGAGCTATCTGAAAATGAAGGTACACTTTTTCGAGGGGATAAAGCCATTCCTCCTACTTCTTTAAGGGAATTCATTATGAGAATGTGTCATGAGGATCATTGTGGCATAGTAAAAACTAAGCAAAGAGTTAAAAGATGGTATTGGTGGCCGGGTATGGATTTGTGTGCAGAAAGGAATGTGAGAGATTGTATGATTTGTGCTAATTCGGACAAATCACTTAAGACCTTGAGACCTGATATGTGTGAACCTATCACTCCTGATGGCCCTTGGCATACTGTGGCCATAGATATTAAGGGTCCCATTGGTACACCATCCAAGTACATAATTTCCATGATTGATGTGTTTTCCAGTTGGCCAACCATCAAAGTTGTGGACAAAGTTGATTCTGCCTCTGTGTTGAAATTTATTGACAGAGTATTTGTGGAAGAAGGTTTACCAGTTCAGATCATAAGTGACAACGGTGTACTATTTATGTCTAAAGTAGCAAAACATTATTTTGAGAGGATTGGACTGAGGCACAGAACCACCTCACTGTACAAACCTAGTGGTAAAGGCATGTGTGAAAGGTTTAATAGAGTCTTGAAAAATGGCATTCAAATTGCTGTTATGAAGGGGGAAGAGTGGGAATTACAAGTATATAAAACAGTCTGGACTTATAGAACTAATGCTCATGAAGCTTTGAAGATGTCTCCATTTGAAATTAGGAGAGGATGTACAGCTAGAACCAAATGCAACCCGAATGGTTACTCAAAAGTTCAGGACTTGATATTTCGATGGCGTCTGTTAAGAAAAACATTCCTGAGAAGCATTTGCAGTATAAACGTGTAGTTGATGATAAGCATGGATCTGGAAAAGTAGATGTTGAAGTTGGTATGTGGGTTGAGGTTAAAAAACCTTGGAAAGTTAGAAAAGCTGAAACTCAGTATTCTGTACCTTTACGAATTGTGAAAGTGTTACGCAACGCGGTATTTCTGAGTGATGGAAAAGTTTGGAATGTTAGGAGAATCGCAATTTACAGATTGAGCAATGATTTTGTACAAAAATGACTCTAAATATTTCGATGAATATACTTTTTTGTCTTCTGGGTCTTTTCAAGAGTATGATGCTATTGACTGTGGTGTCAACTCCAAATTGAGTTAGGAGTTCATCTCAAATTGGAGTGGCGTGGACGATTTTAGCATGAGTGGAGAGTTTGAGCATGTTGTGGAAAGAAATCATATTGAGGAGAACAGGTTTCGGACAATAGCATTTCTGACAAGATTGTAACAGAAGGTGAGCTGGAAAATGCAAAAGGAGGTATTAAGCCAGTTAAGCCAGTCGAGGAGAGTGAAATGGTCAAGAAGAGAGTGATTATCAAACCTAAATGTATGGCAGATTTTGTTTGTCACATGATTGAACAATTGTAATGTTACACTGTTTTTTATATAATTATTTTGGTGCTATGTTATTTCATATTTTTACTTATGTTTTTTTTCTTTTGTTTTTACAGAGGAAGATGTGTTGTTTCCATGAAGTTGCCAGGTTGTTTTCCTTTCAAGTCTTCTGTCTCCCACGAGCCTTGTAATGCAAAGTTCTATATACTTTGCTGGAGCTCTGGGAAGGTAGTTGCTGTTGAAAGATGTTCCTGACATGTTGTCCCTTCTACTCTGGTGTTTCGACAATAAAGCATCTTTCATATTACTAATGGAAGCGTCATGCTTTACGGGTGACAAATGCAAACAGAACAATTGATAGACAGAATACAGAACATTGTCATGCATTCACCCTAGTACAGAGATCTGGGCCGAAATCCATTGTTTTTTTGCTCACCATGCCATTCCAGTTTGGACTCAGCCATATGCAAATCCGTCTTGACCCTGCGCCCAATGGGAACAGTCTAGCCCGAACTGCCAGGCCCTTCCTGGGCTGGAAGCAAGCATCCTAGGACCGGTCTCGGCTTTCAGCACTCATCAGCCAGGATAGCTTGATTCCAGTGGCATGGAGAGCACGGGACCTACGTCTGGGCATACCTGTCCCACTCAGGGTGACAAATGCAAAAAGAACAATTGATAGACAGAATGCAGAACATTGTCATACTTTCACCCCAGTACAGAGATCTGGGCCTAAATCCATCGTTCTTTTGCTCACCATGCCATTCCAGTTTGGACCCAGCCATATGATAATCAGTCTTGACCCTGCGCCCAATGAGAACAGTCTAGCCCGAACTGCCAGGACAGGTCCTTCCTGGACTGGAAACAAGCATCTTAGGACCGGTTTCAGGCTTTCAGCACTCATCAGCCAGGATAGCTTGATTCCAGTGGCATGGAGAGCACGGGACCCACGTATGGGCATACCCGTCCCACTCAGGGTGACAAATGCAAAAAAAACAATTGATAGACAGAATGCAGAACATTGTCATACATTCACCCCAGTACAGAGATCTGGGCCTAAATCCATTGTGTTTTTTGCTCACCATGCCATTCCAGTTTGGACTCAGCCATATGCAAATCAGTCTTGACCTTGCGCTTGTTTCCGGTCCAGGAAAGACATGGCTTGGCAGTTCGGTATGGACTGTTCCCATGACGCAGAGGGTCAAGACTGATTTGCATATAGCTTTGTCTGAACTGGTGTGGCGAAGTGAGCTAAAGAACGATGATGGATTCAACCCAGATCTGTGACTGGGGGTGAGTGTCTGAAAGGTTTCAGCACTCTGTCCATCATCTCCTTGTGTTTGCTTTGTTCGCCCTAAGTTGGCAGGGTATGCCAAGACATGGGTCCCTTGATCACTTTGCCACTGGATTCAAACTAGCCTGGCTGATGAGAGCTGTTAGCCTGAAACCGGTCCCAGGATTCTTGTTTCTGGTCCAGGGAAAAATTGGCTTGGCAGTTCGGTCTGGACTGTTCCCATGAGGCACATGGTCAAGACTGATTTGCATATAGCTTTGTCTGAACTGGGGTGGCGAAGTGAGCTAAAGAATTATGATGGATTCAACCCAGATCTGTGACTGAGGGTTAGTGTCTCAAACGTTTCAGCACTCTGTCCATCATCTCCTTGTGTTTGCTTTGTTCACCCTAAGTGAGGACGCATAATACAGAAATTAAGCCTAGTAAATATGGCATGGGTGCTCCCAAATTCAGAGGGTACTATTTCATTGCACAACTCTAGTGGGTGGTGCACTGGTTGGCTGTCCATCATCTCAGAGAAACAGGTATGAGTGGGGAACAGATGCGGGATGGTGAGCTGCATAGAATGATAATTCAAGGCACAAAACCTAACAAGAACCTGTCCCTCTAGGTCTGGACAGCAGTAGAAATTCAGAGACACTGCATCCACTCCACACATACAACACTAACATACACACCCACTATCCCACTACAGGGTCTGCCCACCTGAAGTGGCACCCGTATGCCACATGAATGAATAAGATGGGAAGAGACTAGTATCCACACAATAGGAGACCTCTATGAGGAACTACTTTCCAGGACTTCCAAGAGCTGATTGGTAACCATGCTGAATCGGAGGTTCACCAATGTAATACAAACAGTATGGTGCCCAAACTGCATAGAGCCCACTACACATGCTGTCATACAGTGCTACATATATTCGGACATGGACGTAGGTTAATGGCGTAGCTCTATAGAGCCATACTTGAATACACTTGAAAATCCCTGCTGATGCCTTTTTTTTAATTGTATTTATTGAGTTTTGCTATAAACAAGTATAGTAGAACTTCAGTGCAATATGTATTCCAGACTCAAATACAATGTGAAATCGGTCAATCGATATTCTCCACATCACGAGAATGCATTGGGACAGTGTAACGGATAGGAGAAGAGAATACGGGGGTAAGTGGAAGGTACTGGAGATGGTGCAGGATGAGAAGAGAAGGGAAAACTCCTCACCACCAAGGACCTTCATCTCTGTCTGCTGTCAGTGGCATAGCCAGTATATCATGGGCCCTTGTGCAAGAAACAAAATGGGTCCTCTGTTTGAACTGTGAAATAAAGCAATAATCAGGTGTCAGTAGCCTCCCCTGGCCTCTGGGCCATGGTGGCACTGCACCTGCTGCACCCTGGTATCTATTGTCTTCTGCTGGTTGATGGTGACTGGTGTGAGACAGTGAAACATGAGGGGTGCAAGTCTAGGCTGAAAACTGTTCGGATGTGAGTGTTGAGTGAGCTGCATGAATGCAATACGAGAGGAGGGCCCATGTGAGTGTCAGATGAGAGGAGTGCAGCGTACAGAGTGAGAGGAGTGAGTGCAGGGTGGTGTGAACAGCGTAAATGCGGGGTGTGTGGTGTGCCTATGCGTGAGTGCAGGGAAGCAGCAAGAGTTAAGGGTGAGAGTGACTAAAAAGTGCATGGTGAGAGAAGTTAGTGCAGGGTAAGTGGTCTGTCTCTATGAGTCCCGGTAGACTATTGTGCCTGTGTGCAGGCAGGTTGAACAGACTGCCTGTATAAGTGCAAGCTGAGAGGTGTGTCTGTGTGGGTGCAGGGTGAGAGGAGGGAGTGCATGGTGAGTCGTGTGACTCCAGGGTGAGTGATGTGCTTTTCTGTGTGGTGTGATGGCAGGGAGAGGTCAGTGTCCATGAGAGAGAAGGGCTAGCAGTGGGAATGCTTATGTGAGAGTGTGGTGAGCGATGTGCCAGTGTTAGAGTAGGGTGAGAGGAGTGACTGCAGGGTGAGTGATGTGACCATATGAGTTTGGGTGCGGGTGAAAGTGAAAGTGAAGAGTGGGAGGAATGAATGCATAGTGAGTGATGTGCTTGTTTGAGTGAGATTGCAGGGTGAGTACTGAGAGTGACAAATGAGTGAAGTGTAACATGAGTGCACAGTGAGTAGTGTGCTTGTGTGACTGTAGGGTGAGTGCAGGGTGAACAGTGTGAGTGCATGGTAAATAGGGTGAGTTCTTTGTGATCGCTGTGAGTGAGGGGTGAGCGGTGTGCTCATGTGACGGCAGGGTAAGTGAAGGGGGAACAGCGTGAGTTCATGGCGAGTGGCGTGAGTGCGGTGTGGTAGCAGTGAGTGCAGGGTGACCAGTGTGCTCATGTGAGCTCAGGGTAAGAGGTTGATGAATAGTGTGAGTGCAGGGTAACAGCATGAGTTCATGGTGAGCAGTGTGAGTGCAGTATGATCGCGGTGAGTGCAGGGTGAATGTGAACAGTGAACAGTGACAACGAATAGTGAGATATCTGAATGCAGGATGTATGCCCAGACACTTGGAGTAACTGAAGCATGTTATTGACAGTTGGCAATTAGGGTTTCAGGTATAAGTTAAACTATTGCTATTATGGCATCAATCAGGGATGGAGAGTGGAGAAAATAAATAATTTGCTGATCCTGCAACAAACAAAATCTCGTGATTAGTTTCTATTGACACCACCCGTATTTTGATCTCCCGGACAGTACAAAAAGCACCTAAAGTAGGTGTTTTTAGCTCTTGCATACTTCAATCGGCACTTAAAATTAGAAAATACTTATAAATGTAAAGTATATAAAGGCATCTGAAGCTGGTACAGGGCCACATGGTCAGCATTAGGCGCACTGTACGGCTGACATTGTGTAGGGTGTAGCCAGTAGTGCGCAAAGTGCACCTGGGTCCTGAGGAAGTACAGGTCTATATCGGGCACCCTAAGCCCACCCTGCTAAAAGGGGAGCGTCAGTACCTCCCACGCCACCCGCTGCTGTTGGCCGGCTCATGCTAACGAGACAAGGTGGGAGTGGAGTTTCTGTCGAAAGCAGGCCGGTAGAGGGAATGGCAAACTGATAAACAGGTATAAACATTTGGGGAGTAGGACCATTTTCGCTATGGCCAACCTCCCTGCAAGGGGCAGTGGTATTTTTGAGCAGACGGCCACCTGGGCATCGAGCCATGTCATCAGTCTGCCATAGTTCTCCAGCCACAGTTCCTCTAGATCCCAGCTGAATCAAACGCCCACCCTGCTGATGCTTAACGACTAATGGGAAGCATGCTCAGGGTGAATGTATGATGACAAAGAATATGGGAATATGGGTATATATCCCCAGGACATCCCTTGCAGATCTATGCTGGCGCCTTGGTCAGCTCTTCAAGGTGTCAAAGCTCATCTGCAGACTTTTGGCACATCCTTTGGACTTACAAGCACTTTTGATCTTTCCAAGAAGATGTATTGCATGTTATTTCAACAGTGACAGCGAGACCAAGGTTGTAATCCATTGAGAATTGTTTACTTGGTATTTACACTGGACCCAAGCAAGCCACGGTGATCACTAAATTGACCAATTTGACTCTCATATTATCAAACAAACCATAACCATGAGATGGAAATCCTCTGCCTATCCCATGACAGCCCGAAATGCATTGGGCAGAACAAATGTGAAATCAAATACGAGTTACCATGTACTATGAATACAATTGCATGGAATTAAATCAAATGGAATTAAACAATCAAACAAAAGCAAGCTCAAGACTTTTCATGGAATTTTGTTGATATTTCCATCAAGGTGTGCCTACTTGGAGACGTTACTCTTACGGGAGATAACGCTTGTTGTCATTTGTTATTTACCCTTGCGCCCAGAAGGGTTTACCAGTACGGCACCCACCACCTAAACGAAGTAGATTACACGGAACATACCTAGGAGTGCGATAAACCACACCCCAATTGGATTCCATTGTTTATTCCATGACAGCCTCATGGCAACTGACAGTTGAGTACTGAGCGGAGGTCGAGAGCAGGGCCTTCTGGATGGAGGAAAAAAGGGAGTGAAAAAAGGCCCAATAACAGAGCAAAGGGATGACTCCTGCAGAATCTAAAACAGTATGGGAAGGACAATGAGCGTCCACCATGAGCCCCACAAGATACGTGGTTAATGTTCATCAGTAGATGCATGCTCGAACCTCTCCTCCTCAGTTCAATACCCATACTGCCTCCTACCCCATATGTTAGATGAACAGCAAGTAGTACTGGTATTCACGTTGAGACAGATCTTGTTTCAAGATATTAGCTTCCTTTTTATAGTCTTTTCTTACTGACCTGCTGTGACACTCATGACATCATCTTCATCATCTGAACAAGCCTTGATCTATTTACGAGAATTTGGCTGCATCAAGCATGTTACTGCCCATGGGCCCATTGCATGCGTGTGATGCACCTGCTGAATCAATATTATTGATTTTGATTTTAATGATATCGCATTGCTTTATCTTTGACTGTTCTAACTGTTTTTATCTTTACAGGTTATATTTGATTAACTTGATTGACACCAGAGGTACCCCCACATTTTTTAGGGTGCTGTAAGGGTGGTCACTTCTCACTACATGTGTTGGGTGCCCACCACCAAAACATGTGTAGTTAGTTTTCAAATAGGTCCTGAGGAATTGCCATCGAACAGATAATAGGGCGAGAAAACATGTCGACCTCACATTTTAGCGTATAAATCACAACATAGGGTGACCATACGCGATTTCTTTACTTTTAATTAGGGGAAGAACCAACTTCATTAAAGTTATTTTGAGTGGAATATTTTTCCCTATTTTAACTTCACTATACACTTTCACTTTCACCTACACCAAGACCCTTACTTGCACTTCACCTGTCGGCTTCGGAATAAAGATCTCCGTTAAGTAGGCCCCATCACGGGCGCCTGATCGGGCATTGCAGCGCCGGCCCGAGTAGGAGCAGACCCGATGATGAAGCAAGACACCTTCTTGTCAGGTGTGTGAGGGTCTTTTTCCAACAATGAGATCACTCTCCTGCATTATACTGGTGGTTATTCTACAGTTAGGATCTGTCTTTTGTCTTTTTTCTTTCTATTAGGAACTGCATACTCATACTGTGTCCCATCTGTGTCTGACAACATCATCACCACTCGGAACTGACAAATCCCAATGATGATACACCAATTAACAGTAGTGTGTCATGCACCCACACATCTGGTAGCCAATTGGAAAAGTAGTGGGATGAACCCAGTACCACTCAGCAAGCATCAACAACAGGAACATATCAAGGGAACCCTGTTTGTGTATGAACAGGGATGTGGAAACACACACATGCACATACAACACACACCATGGGCCTAGACCATGTCACTGGACAACACACTAAATTGAGGGGAAACAACTCCTGTGGGAGCCCAGCTGTGCCAAACATATTCACTGCAAGTCCCACTCATGTCTACAGAACACTTGGTCAGTCAGCCATCAGTTACCACACAATGAAGGCTCTGGTCACAACAGCCTGGGTACGGGAGTCTCCCCTAAGTCAGCTGCACATACCCAAAACATATGTCTAGCAAGTTGCACAGAGGACCCAGTTGCTCCTATTACAATGATGCACACACCTGTAGGGCCAGTAGTGATGAGCCAGAAGTATGTGGAAGTGACAATTTGGACAATGGGAAGCACATCACATGTGCAGGGGTGCAAGCCACAGATGTGACCATGCCAATGAAATGCTCACAGAGAGATGTACACAAATAGTTGATCCAGACACACCCAGGTAGCTGCAAAGGATGACATGGATGCCCACCAGAATAGGATACATATCTCATGGACCACAGGGAGTACCTCACATCAACACATCAGTATGCAACATTGTAAACCAAGCATTACAGGTGCAAGGGCATGTAAAACAACATCAGCATGATGTACAGCTAAATCAAGTTCACCGGGACAAAGAAAAAGGCTTTATTCAGCATATGAAAAGCGAAACGTCTGTTCCAACAAAAGGCCAATGGCCAGTCCATGTCCAAATGGCAAGGAGTGAACTAGACTGACAAATTCAGTATATGAAATGCTAAACGTCTGTGCAACCAAAAGGCCAATGGCCAGTCCATGTCAAAATGGCAAGGAGTGAACTAGAGTGACAAATTCAGTATATGAAATGCTAAACGTCTGTGCAACCAAAAGGCCAATTGCCAGTCCATGTCAAAATGCCAAGGAGCGAACTAGATGACAACTGCCACACCTTGCTTGTCTGCACTGCTAAGGACCGGGGTCATCCCCTCGGAGGGGCATACATGGGGGCAGGCCAGGCACTGCAGGGACAGGATCAGGGCGCAGCCGAAGGAGGCAGTGAAGAGGTGGGGGATGCAGGAGAGACACTTGCCACTGCAGTGGAGCTGACTGAAGTGGTGGGTGCTGTCACAGCTGTGGGGCACAAAGTCAGATGGGGTGGGTGCCGGCACAACTCCAGTGGGCAGGGCAGATGGAGTGGATTGGCTCACCACTGCAGTGCCCAAGTCAGACAGGGTGGTCGTGGACTCCAAAGCAGTGCCTACATCCATGGGAGCGGAATGGGGTACAGGTGAGGTCGGCAGGGCAGGGGGGGGACACGGTCCCCACATCAGTGGCACCAACTGTCTGACCAGGTGTGGAGGAGCAAGTGCTAGGGGGGATGGCCTTTGCATTTTAGGGATGGTGTATCTGTGTGTGGGGGAAACCGGGGCAGGGAGTGGCGGGGGAACCTCTGTAGTGGTGGCCTAGGGGATGGAGGACGGAGGCTTTGCCTTGGAGCTGCGTGGTGGCGGGGGATCTTGCTCTTCTTGCGGCGGGGGACTTGCGGGTGGGCGTCTCGGTCTGACTGTGCCTGGGAGAGGCACTCCCTTCTGTGTGTGGGGACTTCCTCTTCCCCTTGTAATCAGGATCTGCTGGGTCGGTTGGGGAAGAGGCCAAGGTCACAGAGGAAGAGCTTCTGGGGGGATGCGGTTGCAGGTGAGGCAAGGGAAGGGGGCTGGGAGGGAGAGGTCTCGGAGGACAGTGGAGTGGTTGTGGATGACTGTGTGTGTGTCAGCAAACCAGCCCCTGTGAGTGTGGAATCAGTCCCCTGCGCTTGCTTGTGTGCACGTCTAGCCCTTGGTTTGGGGGTTTCTGTGCCTGGGACAGGTAGGCTGCTAGGAATCGTGGGTGGTGCAGCGGTAGGAGGGGTGCGGGACTGTTGGAGGAGGGACACTGCTGCCGTCAGGGAGGAGGCCACGGACTGGTTGGTCCTCTGTAGGGCAGACATGCCCATGGAAATGCCCTCCATGAATGACACCAGTTGTGTCAACAGACCTGTGTGTGCAAGGAGGACCTTCAGCATCGACGTCTGCCCTACATGGATCTATCTAAGTAAGTCCACAGACTCCTCACTCAGGGCAGCAGGGGACACAGGGGCAGTGGGTACGGTGCCTGGCACAAAGGAGACATGCTCACGAACACGTCATCCCACAGGGACCTCTGAGATGGGAGCCGATGGGAGGGTGGTGGTGGCGGTGGCGGAAACAGCCTCACTAGCTGGTGTTTGGTGGCTGCTGACACCCGCCTCCACAGGGGAGTCATCCTCAGAGCTACTGTGGCCTTCAGCTGGGGGGGATGGTGCTGACGACTCCTCTGTGTGGCTCAACTCGACCTCCGTGCCACTGGGTCCACCTGACTCCTCTCCTTCTGTCCCTGTAAGGCTCTGTGGCTCCTCCTGGTCCGTGGAGCTGTCCCCTCCTGTGGCCGTGGATGTATCTGGATAGGAATAGAAAGTAACAGAACAACATCAGTCACCTGCACCAACTGCACACACCACATTGAATACATCACATTACAGGGCAAGCCCTGGCATCATCAGCTGTACACAGCTCAAAGTGCCAACACTGTTTAGGATGAGACAAATGTCATTCTCAACATCAACCATGGCACACATATCCCTCCTTGACTTTCACACATATGTCCGTTGCATGTTGGATGCTAACACACCAATGTGCCAACATGCACCACCCACACATTAGTTGTACATGCAAGTGAACATGTAGGAGTATGTCACTAGACACACAGCACATCTCTTGCGACTGACTCAGTACAGGTGTCCGGATGAAGGGATGGGCAGAAACTCATTTCACATGCTTGGGATGCATGTCAGCAACACACACTATGATGTACTCATGTCCTGATGGGCAAGGCCACAATGGGGTGCATGGTGCACACTTGAACACAACACAGGCTCACTCATACCAAGTTCAATGCCATGGCACTGGGATGCCCTGAAAGTCAGTCAACACTGTCTCTTGTCACAGGGGCAGGGCATCCAGACAACAACAATATGCACTGACTCACAATCCTAGCTCAGGGGTAAATCTGATTCTGCAGATGACTGGCGCACTTACCCATCCCATGCAAACAACATATCCAGGACCCAGAAGACATCATGCAAATCATTCATATGAGTCTCAGCAAACACAAATCCATGTACATTAACACATCACAGTCTGCCATGCATATAACCCAGCTGCATGAGGGACACAGTTGCATACACCATTGTACGCTGTCAGATGATCACACACCTATATGTCACACAGGTCTTTTCTCCCACAGTCACATTGCTGATGTCATGCTGACCCTCTGAGTCATGGACACCCCAGTTGTACATAGCAACAAGCCACACCCTAATGACACAGAGGCACACACCTGAGGGCACATGTCACTAAGCACAACCTGCAATTTCATACACAGGAGTGGGATTACAGAGTGTTTCTGAATGCCCTTGAGGGGGCATGACTGGGCAGGACTAAGTGAAACAGTGTATTGCCCCGGACAGTAGTCAGGTGGCTAAGCAATTGTGACATACTTGATATACATACTCCTGATGTCCAAAAATTGGAGTCCCCTGCTGCATGGTTTTGTTTTGAATACCCCAGAAACATGTTGCGAGTCAGACCAGCAATTGGTACACATCTCAAGGGCACACAAGTTCACATGTCATATCTCAGGCATTGTGTAAACAATTGACCCACCCATGAAACACACAACAGAGTCATGGGAACTGATGCTGACTGGTACCTGAAACATAGCTGACTGCAGGGACACAGTGCCCTAGTGAGACAAGCAACAGACTGTAGGGGCTACACCTGTGGAACAGATGAGGAGGGTGCATCACACAAATGAGGGACCTGATTTCGGGACTACAAGACCTACGTAATGTGGAAGTGTGACCAGGACAAAAGACTGCTATTTGCATGTCAGACATAGTACACAGATCTGGAATGGACTTACCCCCTTCCTGCTGCTGTCTGGTCTTCAGCTGCCTATCCAGGTCCGGGAAGACCACCGCCAGTATCCGGAGCATGTGGGGAGTCAGGGTCCGGTGTCCGCCCCTCCTGCGTGGAGGTGACAGCTTCAGCTGGACTCTAGCTGTTGGACCCGGCCTCGTAGATTGGCCCTCCGTGCCCCCGCACCACCGAAACCTGGTACCTGCAGCCCAAGCACCCGGCCCAGCCGAACCTCCCCACCAGGACACACGCACCGACCCGGACATCCCCGTCCATGGCCTCTCTCCTTTCGGCCACCCCGGGCCCGCGTGCCCACTTCATGCACCAAGATGGCCGCCCGGCCCCAGCGCGACCCGGGCCTAGAGGCGCCACTACGGCTGGAGGACATCACGCTTCCAGGGGATGAGAGAGGGAGGAGCAGTTTCTATCGCACCTCTGAACTCCCCCGGGACGATGGGTTTCGATCGGCCCTCCGGCCTCCCTGAGGGCTGGCTCCGTGCCTGCTGGGTGTCTGGGACTCCTCCCGACCCGGCCCTGAAAGGATCAAAAGACAATAGCAGGAAACCCCGACAAGCGACCCCCAGGTGACAAGACCCCTGCCTGCACAGACTCCGGACATCAAAGAGGGGTCGACCTATAACAAGGGGTGCTCTGGGTCTGTCCGGCAGATTCGACGCTGGAACAACGAGAGCCTGCCGACGTGGTCGCGGCTCCTGGAACTTGGACCCTCCTGAGCCCTGCTGAGTGACTCGCGGCTCCCTGAAGATCGTAAGACCTCCGAACTTGTACCTGAGCCCTGCTGAGTGACTCGCGGCTCCCTGAAGATCGTAAGACCTCCGAACTTGTACCTGAGCCCTGCTGAGTGACTCGCGGCTCCTTGAAACTCGTAAGACCTCCGAACTTGTACCTGAGCCTGCTGAGTGACTCGCGGCTCCTTGAACCTCGTAAGACCTCCGAACCTGTACCTGAGCCCGCTGAGTGACTCGCGGCTCCAACAGACTCTCACGGTCCCGCCGGACCCCGACTACAACATCGTATCCCCCAGCTCGAGGATTGTGAGCTGTGCGCCGGATACGTCCCTGCTTTGAACCTTGACCAGAGACTGTCCCGCTACCCCCTACCCCTTCCGAGACTCTTGAGCCCGTGCTCACCTTGTACATATTTGCAGTGATAACCTACCTGATAAAGATTGTTTTCTCAGAATACCCGGTGTGGTCACTCTGTGTCGTGTGGTGCCAGAAGTACGATCCTAGATACGAGATTCCTCCCCCTGGGGAGTCTCCCGCCAGTGCCCGGCTACGATACTTTGAGGGTGGGTCTCAAGGTAGTCAGGACCCCTTCCAGGCTCCTCTGAGGTCGCCGTCTAACATTGGTGGCAAGCGACGGGATTCGGGCCCATCACCTAGAGATCGTACCGTGAACAACGGAAGCACTACCGACAAAGATGGCAGAAGGAAGCGCCGTGAGCCCCGCAGAAACCAACGCCAACTTCCAGGTGGAGCAGCTAGAAGAATATACACACAAAGAGCTAAAGCAATTTTGCAAAGAACTTAAAATCGCTACCACTGGTCTCAACACTAAAGAGGATTTGCAGAAAGCACTGAAAACTTGGGTGGAGACCGGGGCCTCCCGCCCGGAAGGCACGGGGGAGCGCCCCGACGAAGCCGAACCCCCCCAAAGTGGAAGCAGTAGCAATCAGGTGCGAGGCATCGTACCAGACGGGGGCCTATCCCCGGAAGAGCTCGCGGACAGAGAGAGAAGCCGCAATCATGAACTCGAGTTAGCCAAACTCAAAATTGAGGGCGAATTGAAGTTAGCGGAAAAAAAGCTAGCAGTAGAGCAAATGCGTGTACAAGGCGAACTAGAAGAAAAGAAGCTCCAACGGGAGCACGAAGGAAGGAAGCTCCAACTAGAGCACGAACGCAGCTTGAAAGAAATCGAGCTCAAGGCCAGAAGCGAGGAAGGAAGGCCCCCGGGAAACCGAGAGACGGCCTCCCCAGCGGAACAGAAGGTCCACATCCCCAAGGATGTGGTCAAGGAATATTATAAAAACGATGACATTCAGCAATGGTTCAGGGCCTACGAGGTCGCCATGACCTCCCATCGGATCCCGCAGAAGGACTGGGGGGCGGGGTTGTGGGGGCGGTTTCTGAGCGAAGGAAGGGACACCCTGCTCGACCTACCCCTCTCCCTGCAGACCTCCTACAGCCACATGAAAGAGGCTCTACTCACAAGATACGGCCTCACCCCAGAAATGTACCGTCAGCGATTCCGGGACTGCAGGAAGATCCCGGGCACCACCTGGGTGGAGTATGTAAACTTTTTCAGTCGGGCCTTCGATGGGTGGATCAAGGGCAGCAAAGTCACCACCCTTGCCGAACTCACTGACCTCATGTTGTGGGAACATCTGGCTGCGAACTGCTTCATAGAACTACGTCAGCATCTGCTTGACAGCAAGCTCACAGATCCCCGGAAGCTGGCTGTGGAGGCCGACCGCTGGACCAACACCCGAGTCTCCCGGGGCATGTAGGAGAGTACCCCCGAGCCAGTCAGGGACCACCCCGCCAGAGAGGGGGAGGGAACCAGGGAGGGCCGAGAGAGTCCCAGCCTAGCCCCCCGAAGACACAACCTCCACCTTTCCCGGCGCCCCCCCCACCGGTGACAGGGCCCCCTGGGAGACCGGGACACCGGGTGACCGTCACATGTTTCCGTTGCCAGAAACCCGGGCACTACGCCAATGACCCAGAGTGCCCCATGGCCACCCAAGTCTCCCCTACCACCCCTGCGAGACAGATAGCCAACGTAGCCCTGGGGGAGGAGGTTGA
The DNA here is from genome assembly GCF_964204655.1 of Triturus cristatus. Lineage (NCBI taxonomy): Eukaryota > Metazoa > Chordata > Amphibia > Caudata > Salamandridae > Triturus > Triturus cristatus. The sequence continues at coordinate 1,434,890,122 of NC_140589.1, forward strand.
GGAAGCCGAGGAGTGGGTACCCGCAGCGATGGCCCTAGTATCCCTGGGAGATAGGGAGATGATCCCTGGTAGCCTCCTACCCTCCAACACACAGAAATACGGGCAGATCGTCAAGATCAATGGCCACCAGGTAGAGGCCCTGCGGGACACCGGGGCCAGTATCACCGGTGTCCTCAGGCACCTAGTCCCCGAGGAGCAGATCCTCCCCAACGTCTTTTGCCCCGTAATATCCGCAGACAATAGAGAAAGTATGTGTCAGGTAGCCCTGGTGCCGTTTGAGTGGGGAGGGGTGATAGGTAAACTCAAGGTGGCCGTAAGAACCTCCCAGCCAGTCGACTGCCTCTTAGGGAACGACCTGGAGAGTTCTCCTTGGAAGCACGTCGAGCGCAAGGCCCACCTAGGAATGATGGGACTCCCCGAGTGGGTGTGCACCACCACCCGATCTATGTCAGCCCGACTCACTCCCCGGAGAGAAGTCGAGAGCACCCCGATCGAAGAGACCAGTACAGTCCCCGCCGAGGGTCCTCCCGTCCCCCCATCAGAACGGTCCGTCGCCCGCGACGAACCCCCACCATCCGACCCCGCCCCGGTCCCCGAGTTGGGAGATCTACCCGAGTTGGCCCATTGGCGCCACGAGGGCGGGCCCACTCGGGAAGAATTTTGCCGGGAGCAAGCCACGTGTCCTTCCCTGGTCGGGCTGCGGCGCCAGGCCGAGGGCCAAGCCGCAGGTGACCAGACCGGGACACACCGAATCTATTGGGAAAATAACATCTTGTATAGTGAGCAGAAGTCGGTGGAGCTGGGATCCGGACGGGTACTGGTGGTACCCCTCCGCTTCCGAGATTTCCTCCTGGGCTTAGCCCACGACGTCCCCCTCGCCGGCCACCTGGGTCAGGATAAGACCTACAGCCGTCTTGTGACCCATTTTTACTGGCCTAGAATGAGAGCAGCGGTAGAAGCCCACTGCAAGTCCTGCCCCACGTGCCAGGCTAGTGGGAAGAGTGGGGGGAAGTGCAAGGCTCCCCTCCAACCCTTCCCGGTCGTCAGTACCCCTTTTGAACGAGTCGGAATCGACATCGTGGGACCACTGGACCCCCCCACCTCCCAAGGCCACCGTTTCATCTTGGTCCTAGTGGACCACGCCACCCGCTATACTGAGGCTATTCCCCTACGCACCATTACGGCCCCCGTGGTGGGCCGGGCTCTGATGGGGATCTTTTCCAGGGTGGGTTTTCCCCGCGAGGTCGTGAGCGATCGCGGCACTAATTTTATCTCGAAGTATATGACGTCCCTGTGGCAACAATGTGGGGTGTCCTATAAGTTCACCACCCCGTACCATCCCCAAGGGAACGGCCTAGTAGAAAGGTTTAATAGGACTTTGAAAGGGATGATCGCTGGCCTAGAAGAGCCCCTCCGGCGTAAGTGGGACGTCCTGCTCCCCTGCCTCTTGTTCGCTTACCGGGAGGTCCCCCAGAAGTCCTTAGGGTTCAGCCCGTTTGAATTACTCTATGGACACCCCGTCCAAGGTCCCCTCAGTTTGGTTAAGGAAGGGTGGGAGGCAGCACCCCAGACCACCCCCCGAGATGTGTTCCAATACGTCCTGGCCCTCCGGAACCAGACCAGGAAGTTCCGAGAACTGGCCGAGGCCAACCTGGAGGCAAGTCAAGAAGAGATGAAGCGCTGGTACGACCAGAATGCCACTCTGGTCGAGTTCCAGCCGGGCCAGCAGGTGTGGGTCATGGCCCCCGTGAAGCCTGGCGCCCTCCAGGACCGATGGACTGGGCCCTACAAAGTGGTTGAGCGGAAGAGTGAAGTCACATACTTGGTGGACGCCCAGTCGCCTCGGGATCCCCTCCGGGTCCTGCACGTGAACCGCCTCAAGCCTCACTTCCAGCGGACAGAACTGAGCCTCCTGCTGGCCACCGATGACGGGGCCGAAGATGAGTCGGATCCCCTCCCGGACCTCCTGTGTGTCAAGGAGCAGGATGGCTCCGTGGAAGGAGTGAACCTCTCCCCAGCCCTCACTGCCCAGCAACAAGCGGACTGCCGCCAGCTCCTAAGACAATTTTCCGACCTCTTCTCCCTGACCCCCCGGGTCACCAACTGGTGTGTTCATGACGTGGACACCGGGGACAGTCCGCCGGTGAGACACCGAGCCTACCGGGTTCCTGACCGGGTCCGGTCCTGCATTCAAGCGGAAGTCTCGAAGATGTTGACCCTGGGGGTGATCGAGCCCTCTGACAGTCCCTGGGCCAGCCCCGTGGTCCTGGTCCCGAAGGCAGCGGCCCCCGGTGTCGCCCCCGAGCTCCGATTCTGCGTGGACTACCGGGGGCTCAATGACGTTACCCGAGCCGATGCCCACCCCATTCCACGAGCCGACGAACTCATTGACCGACTAGGGGCAGCCCGGTTCCTCAGCACATTCGACCTCACCTGCGGATACTGGCAGATTGCACTCACCGAAGGGGCCAAGGAGCGGTCCGCTTTCTACACCACCGATGGGCGCTACCGCTTCCGCGTAATGCCCTTCGGGATGAAAAATGCCCCGGCCACTTTCCAGCGACTGGTGAATAGGGTCCTGGCCGGGCTAGAACAGTTCAGCGCGGCCTATCTGGACGACATCGCTGTCTTCAGTTCAGAGTGGAGTGAGCACCTCCAGCACCTCCGGAGGGTGCTAACCGCCCTGCGCCAGGCAGGCCTCACAGTAAAAGCCAGCAAGTGCCAGATCGGGCAAGGATCCGTGGTCTACCTGGGGCATCAGGTCGGGAGCGGCCAGGTCGCCCCTCTACAGCCAAAGATCGACGCCATCCTGGCCTGGGAACCACCCATCACCCAAACGGAGGTCCGAGCCTTTCTGGGACTCACGGGCTACTACCGAAGATTCATTCGGGGGTATGGCAGCCTTGTCGGCCCTCTCACAGAACTGTGGAAATATGAATTTTTATGGTCAATTATGTCCCCTATCTTAGACCCCAACGGCTCCATGTACATGCTATAAGTACATGTATGTTCCCTCCAGTTCCAGCTATGAAGACGCAAATACATGTGCGTCCAACGCCAACATATCCTCTTTCAGATCCGTCATGAATGGGTCGAATATTCCATTCCTAAGTATGATTGGCCACCGACTTTATATAATTCACTTTTCTAGTTTTACAGTTCAGGCGAGAAGGCCCTGAATTCTGTCATCGAGCCTTTTCCTGCTTCTGCCTCTGAAATGCTCCAGCTTGGACCTACATCCGTGTCCATGAACTTTGTCTTACTCCCTGCGCGGCTAACGGTGCCTGACGCGGCCTGTTGCCTGCCAAAAACTGTATTCAGCCTTCAAGTTATCTGCTCCGCTCCTCATCCAATGCATTCCTGTCTAGTAGTTTAGGTAAATATCCTTCCAGCTACCGAGCAAAGGGCCCGGCCTCGCTGTCTTTTTGCAAGTAATTCATAGCCCCTGTTACTATGGAAGATGCCTGCCCCCTCGCATCGCATGTAGACACATAGACGCTTGTACACGCACTAACAGTCAGTATAGAATAGGATCTGTCCGAGAAGACCTTTCCTTCCAGATAATATAGTTCCTTAAACACAAGATATCAGATATGATTTAGGACTAGGTTGTCCTGACACCCCAGACTTCTGTCTCCACATGTAGGGCCAAATGTCAAGTTCCCTTCACCCTCTAGTTGTACGTCAATCACACGTCATGCGGCTGCGCGCGCATCTCTGCCAAATATTTCTGCTGACATTGCAGGATTCTCTTATGGATCCACCCACTTGTGACATCATTCTAAATGACGTTTCTAGTATACGCCTGTATTTACGCCTATTTTCATTACGTATGTGTATTCTTATCTGTATTATCAGCTGTTACGCCTCCTGCATCTGTCTTAATGCAATGCTTTTCATATAAATGTTGTTACTTGTCAATAATGTATTGCTGATCCCTTCCTGAACCTTCGTGGTGATGGAATATGATTGCCTGGTTCGAACTATAATTCCTTTGTAAGGAATAAAGCCCTTTTCAGAACCTCTAATACCACGGATTCTGCCTCTTATTTTGACTGAGTTATTCTTACTAGACTTTACCGCATAAAAAATAGTACAGGTAATTTAAATATTTACCACATAAATTGGGGCCCGAACAGGGACACTTTCTCATCTCACGCGCCGGAGGTGCGTTGCAGGCCCGGTCCCCTGCCACAGCTGAACGGACAAAAACGCGTACCCGCAGGATTTCCTGTATCTCCCTCCGGCCAAGCGGGGGTGACTGAGGCTGCGATCAACACCCAGACGAGGCGGTGAGAAGTGCGAAGTATCCCGACCAGAGCCTAGCTGAGAGAGCAAGATCCGAGGTATACAGAGGCCCACCAGGTTCCGAAGTTCCGAGTCGAGTCCAGTCCGGTCCAGTTCAGTTCAGTTCCGAGGCCTTCCGTTCCGTGCTACCCGGTGAGTACCGTTGCTGGGGAGGCAGTTAGACGTGCACATTAATTTGTGCCGGTCCTGACGGGTTTGGGTACACAGATCCGGTCTGCACTGTTTTAGCAGTGTATCTGTACTGTTTAGCAGTATATCCAGTATGTTCATGTATATAATTCAATATCATCTAGTATTAGTATTATGTCAGTAACTAGTTTTCTTCTAATTATTAAATGTTCGTTAAAAGTTAAATGTTAAATGTTAAATGTTTTACTGTGTTCAAAAATTGTGGTATGAATGAGTGTTCATTATTGTGTTTATTGTATTAATTGTGTTCAAGTCCAGTTCGAGTAAGAACCAAGTAGCAAGGTTTAAAGATGCCGTTCTTTTCAAAATTAAGACAGATCAAAACTAGAAAAGGAGTACTCGAAGAAGCTGTTCCCATTCCACCTAGGGACACTCCAGGGTATTTTATGTATCATAAACATGGTCTAGATGCCGTATTATATCTTGATTTATGGGTGGACTACACCAAGGACCTAGCAGAAAGTCAGAGGTGGCCCGCAGCTGGGACATGGGATGCAGATTGCATCATGAGAGTAGAAGAAGAATTATGGAAAAAGAAAGCCAGACAGTCACAGAAAGATGCCATTGAGTTATGGCGTAAAGAATCGCATAGGCGCACAGAGAAAGCGCTCAGACTGGAAGAGAAAAGTAGGGAGAACTCAAATAGAGCCCGAGAAAACGTATTAGTTGAGGAAGGTATTCGAGTAAAAACAGAACAAGTAGACAGACAACGAAACACTCTTATGAATGGTATGTATCCTCTTTTGGCCGAAGGTTTACCTAAGGCCACCCCGGAAATACCGAAAGATTTGCCACCCCCATTACTCCCGACTAAAGCACATCACAAGACCGCAAAAGATATTTTCCTTTCCTCCTATTTAGACGATGTAGCTCCCGAATATGTTAATGATCCACCACACACGCCACCTGTCGATGGAGCTCAACACCGAGATCATCTGCCCCCACCTCCGCAACAACAAACTCCTCCGCACAATCCAACAGGTTCATCTGTTTCCACCGCTTTTCCTGCATCCACAGTCTCTACCTTACATCCCACGAATCCTTTCATGCCTAGCACCTCAGAAGGTGCGACAGCAATTTTTGCCACGCCACCATCACAAAGTAAATCATCTCTTAGAGATTTAGCAAACCAACGTACACCCCAAATAGCAACGTCCGACATGTTTAAAGAACATCTTGTAGATTGTAGATATGATCCAGTGCCCGGTAAAAATGACAGAATGGTGCTATCATCACTACGTATACGACGAGCCTCAATATATTTAACGACGCTACCAGGAATGATTAAACATTTAGACAATATATATCGCTTTGTCCAAACAGGGCAAGGCCCTGAAAGTATTGACGAAGGCATGGAATACCAGAAAGCGGATATACAGAGACAACTGTTACGTTTCTTCATAAACTGCTTGATCAGAGACAGAGATAGGTCCGAGGTAGACCAGGATGAAATGCAAGTACTTACCCGATGGGGTCAGAATATATCAGAGGGAAAACATGATAAACAGACATGTATAGTAGCTATGTGCCGAAAGATCCGCAAAGAAGTAGAACGAATACATAAAGCCAGATTGGAGGCAGACAAAACTGAATCAGAGGGAGAGGAGGAGGAAGAATCAGAAATGCCCACAGGACAATTAGAAACGATAGCCTATGTAGGTAGGGGAAGACCTTGTAACAATACCAGATACTTTAATGACCCGATACGCCCGATACGTCCAGAATGTAACAGACATTTTCAAGCCCCTATGTTAAATATGAAGTCCCCTGAACACTTATTCCAGGCTGCTGATAAATTACTCCGAGACCGAAGGGGGTATCATATGCTCGATTCTATGGATGAACAAGAATTAGCCAGGTCAGCAGTACAATGGGCTGACAGTTCTGAAAAATACAGTGATGATGCGTTGGCACACACGTTTTTGAATCTTACCCCAGACGAACAGCGTTTAGCTGGTATATACATGATACAACATCTCGTTATATTATATAGAAGCCAACACTCCGATCCCGGTCCCCTGCCTGATATATTGATAGAATTACTCACGAATAAATGGAGAGGTTCAGGTACTGATTTAATTAAAGAAATTCTGGAATATCGACGCCAGTACATTGTCTTCATATGCCCAGAACATGTTTCAGTTCCCCCCAAGGAAAGAAAAACGTATCACATAGACAGACAGAATCCCTTACGCGAAGTGCACCCAATCAGAGGTGAGGACAATATTTTTAAACGCGTGTTTGTGTACGCGCCCATAACTAAAATTGAATTATTAGAGATGAAGAAAGTAGTACCTAGCCATGACAAAGACCCAGCAGGTTTCCACCGTGAGATAAAAGACATGTTACTCATGGGAGAGTATACTTACCCGGACATTATGAAAATATTAAAAGTCCTATTACCCGCCGGTATTTACGAGAAACTCAAAGAAAAGGAATGGGAGGTGGGAGACCAAAAGATAGATTGGACAGTATTAGAAAACGAAGAAAAGGCCCGAGCTGCAGGTTCAGGGCTTGGGGAAAGGACTACAGCATTACCAGGATTATTAGTGCAGGTACTACCACGTTTATTGACTACGAAAAAGGAAGACTGGGGTGCAATTTCAGCCTGTAAACAAAAACAAGATGAAGACACTAGTGATTTCTATTCCCGATTTGAAAAATGTTTTGGTATTAATAGTGGCATAAAAGCAAGTAGTGAATCGTATCCACATCTGTTTGTGACAAAATTAGTTGAAAATTCCCTGCCACAAGTTAAGAGTAGAGTATTAAAATTCGAGAGTACTTGGCAAGGTAACACACTGTCACAGATGTTACAAATGTTACAATATCATCACAATAGAATCAGAGAAGAACAAGAACATGAACAAAGACGTATGAAAGACACGAAAATGAAAATGCTAGTGGCTCAGTCAGTTCCAGCTGACGGTCATAAAAAGGGTACGACACAATCCAATGATTCAACGGGTCCCGTTAGAGGGACATGCAACTATTGTAAACAGCCAGGTCATTATATACACGATTGCGCAGTTCTGAAACATAATATCTCTACGGGTATAACGAAAGAGAGACCACGCCCGCCTAGACAGGATCAGATCCAACAACAAGTACCTCAGAATATACAGCCTACGCCAGCTGTACAACAGACCGCGCCACAACAACAACAACAGCCACAGCCTATTGCTGCAACACAAAACACGACACAACAGATGTACCAGTATGCACAAGATGACTACCCAGAGTATCAGCGCTACACATGAAATAGCCTAGAGAGGGAAGTTGGCCTACCCCTTATCGAGGTTCCCATGGATCAAGAGGGTCCTTATGTACAGAGTCAAGTATTAGGGAAGGACCGAAAGTTTCTACTCGATACAGGGGCAAGCAGAACGACTATCAGTCACAGCGAAGTCCCAGGGGCACCCCTCTCAGGCTCACAAAATATTTCCCTTGGTTTTTCAGGAAAGCCTACTATTAACGAAGTATCGCAACCACTTGCATTTACAGTCGGTCCATTAACACGGACTACAGATCTATTGCTTACGAAATCATGTCCAGAAAACTTGTTAGGTATAAAAACATTGAAGGCTCTAGGAGCTGTAATATGTTGTTCTCCGGAAGGAGTGCGACTCTTTTTGCGTGACTTTAAGGGTCACTACGTGTCTAGAGACATGGATCACCGGTTACAGAATCTACCTGCACATTTATGGGCACAAGGCCCCACTGATGTAGGTTGTATGCACATTACACCATATCAAGTCACAATTAAAACAGGAGTGGTACTACCACGAATACGACAATACAAGTTACCCCCAGATGCTGTAGTGGCTTTACTGCAAATCATTGACGAGCTCATTGCGCAAGGAGTGGTTGTGGAAACCGACTCCAATGTATGTAATTCCCCGATAATTCCGATTCTCAAAAGAACTGATCCAAAAGCACCCCCACTATATAGATTAGTTATTGATCTGCGAGAATTAAATAAATGCGTTATACCACAATACCCCGTGGTCCCAGATATCTCTTCATTGCTAACAGCCATAGATTCAGAAGCAACGTTCTTTACTGTAATTGATCTCAAGAACGCTTTCTTTAGCGTCCCAATTGATCCGGAAAGCCAATATTTGTTCGGATTCAGTTTAAATGGACGAAGTTTTAAATTCACACGCGCACCTCAAGGATTCACAGAAAGCCCCAGCATCTATAGCCAAGCACTGAAAAGAGAACTTGACAGTATTCACATGCCAGCTAACACTGCCCTGCTTCAATACGTCGATGATCTGCTGATCACCGCACGAAGCGAACCTGAATGTGAAAAAGCATCACTGACGGTTTTACATTTCTTAGCCGACAAGGGGCACAAAGTGTCCCCTTCGAAACTACAATTCTGTGTCCAGCAAGTTGTGTACCTAGGGCACTTGCTGTCCAAGGGGGGAAGACAGCTTACACCCGACCGTATCCAGTTAATTGTTAACATGCCGCCACCTAAGACACAAAAGGAGGTACGGGCATTCATAGGCCTCACTTCGTACTGTAGGCAGTGGATCCCTCAATATGCATTTCTAGCGAAACCACTCATTCAGTTGACAACACAGGAGGCAGCGACATCGACTGTCCTCCCTTGGACTCAGGAACACACACAAGCTTTTGAAAGCTTAAAGAAAGCTTTATGCCAAGCACCTGTTTTAGCAACGCCATGTTACAGCAAACATTTTACACTTTTTGTTACAGAACGTGAAGGTACTGCTTTGTCAGTACTCACGCAGGAACAAGCAGGATCACACAAGCCATGTGCTTATTTTTCTAGTACATTAGATCCCGTAGCTCAGGCTCTTCCTGCGTGCCTGAAATCAGTCGCAGCAACAGCTTTAGCAATCAGACAAAGCGACGCCATAGTGTTAGGACATCAATTGACAGTACAAGTACCACACGCAGTAGAAGTTCTCCTGAACCGGACCCAAACACAACACTTGACTATAGCAAGACTGACGGGTTATGAATTAACATTATTCCAGCCACACATAGAAATCAGACGTTGTAGTACATTAAATCCTGACCGGAACACTCCTGAGGCGGAAGCCGGGAGATTGAGCTTCTGTATTTTAAAAATTGTGTCACTAATCTTGTATTTTTAAACGCGCACTTTCACTCCCTTAGCCCCTGCTTACTTGGCTGTTGGGAAACACCTGCACAGCGGACTTTATCGCTGATTGACGGTGGGGAACAGCGCTGCCGCCTTCGCGCGCTTGACCCGCAAACCACGCCCACTTTGAGGCCGCGCCCACTCCTGGCTCTATTTAGTCGCGCTGACTCACGAACGCGCCAAAACAACCGGAACACTCCTGAGGCGGAAGCCGGGAGATTGAGCTTCTGTATTTTAAAAATTGTGTCACTAATCTTGTATTTTTAAACGCGCACTTTCACTCCCTTAGCCCCTGCTTACTTGGCTGTTGGGAAACACCTGCACAGCGGACTTTATCGCTGATTGACGGTGGGGAACAGCGCTGCCGCCTTCGCGCGCTTGACCCGCAAACCACGCCCACTTTGAGGCCGCGCCCACTCCTGGCTCTATTTAGTCGCGCTGACTCACGAACGCGCCAAAACAACCGGAACACTCCTGAGGCGGAAGCCGGGAGATTGAGCTTCTGTATTTTAAAAATTGTGTCACTAATCTTGTATTTTTAAACGCGCACTTTCACTCCCTTAGCCCCTGCTTACTTGGCTGTTGGGAAACACCTGCACAGCGGACTTTATCGCTGATTGACGGTGGGGAACAGCGCTGCCGCCTTCGCGCGCTTGACCCGCAAACCACGCCCACTTTGAGGCCGCGCCCACTCCTGGCTCTATTTAGTCGCTCTGACTCACGAACGCGCCAAAACAACCGGAACACTCCTGAGGCGGAAGCCGGGAGATTGAGCTTCTGTATTTTAAAAATTGTGTCACTAATCTTGTATTTTTAAACGCGCACTTTCACTCCCTTAGCCCCTGCTTACTTGGCTGTTGGGAAACACCTGCACAGCGGACTTTATCGCTGATTGACGGTGGGGAACAGCGCTGCCGCCTTCGCGCGCTTGACCCGCAAACCACGCCCACTTTGAGGCCGCGCCCACTCCTGGCTCTATTTAGTCGCGCTGACTCACGAACGCGCCAAAACAACCGGAACACTCCTGAGGCGGAAGCCGGGAGATTGAGCTTCTGTATTTTAAAAATTGTGTCACTAATCTTGTATTTTTAAACGCGCACTTTCACTCCCTTAGCCCCTGCTTACTTGGCTGTTGGGAAACACCTGCACAGCGGACTTTATCGCTGATTGACGGTGGGGAACAGCGCTGCCGCCTTCGCGCGCTTGACCCGCAAACCACGCCCACTTTGAGGCCGCGCCCACTCCTGGCTCTATTTAGTCGCGCTGACTCACGAACGCGCCAAAACAACCGGAACACTCCTGAGGCGGAAGCCGGGAGATTGAGCTTCTGTATTTTAAAAATTGTGTCACTAATCTTGTATTTTTAAACGCGCACTTTCACTCCCTTAGCCCCTGCTTACTTGGCTGTTGGGAAACACCTGCACAGCGGACTTTATCGCTGATTGACGGTGGGGAACAGCGCTGCCGCCTTCGCGCGCTTGACCCGCAAACCACGCCCACTTGAGGCCGCGCCCACTCCTGGCTCTATTTAGTCGCGCTGACTCACGAACGCGCCAAAACAACCGGAACACTCCTGAGGCGGAAGCCGGGAGATTGAGCTTCTGTATTTTAAAAATTGTGTCACTAATCTTGTATTTTTAAACGCGCACTTTCACTCCCTTAGCCCCTGCTTACTTGGCTGTTGGGAAACACCTGCACAGCGGACTTTATCGCTGATTGACGGTGGGGAACAGCGCTGCCGCCTTCGCGCGCTTGACCCGCAAACCACGCCCACTTTGAGGCCACGCCCACCGCCACCATAACTATGAACCCTCCCCGGACGCGCAGCGGACGAGCGCAGCGGGAGCGCCGACTTCGCGCCGAAGTCGAGCCAAAGTCCAGCCCGTCTGCGCCCGTCCGCGTTCGTACGCGGTCCAGGGCCCCAACCCCTGCTCCTCCACAGGGTCACATACGGTGGAGCAAGCAGGACTTACTGAACTTATGCCACAATATCAATGACTCCTGCAAACATAGCCTATGTGTGGAAAACGTTATGGGTTGCGAACACTGTCACTTTTCATTTGACAACGGTAATAATATAAACAGTATGGGCTACACCTTACATTGCGGATTACTTAACGTACGTTCACTGAGAAAACATAGGCTAGACCTCTATGACCTACTCACCGAAAAACAATGGGATCTTATGTTCCTAACAGAGACATGGCTAGATAATGAGTCTACCCCCTACGCCCTTGAGGCAATTCCAGGAGGGTATACTATACATAGACAGGACCGACCCACTGGCAGAGGAGGCGGCATCGCAATTATAGCCCGCAAAACCCTACGCTGCCAGCTCGACAGCTCTCCCATCCTGGACAGTGAAGCAGGGAGCTTCTCTGTCAAAGTGAATAACAACTACACACTAAAGGGCATGCTTATTTACAGACCCCCAGGCCCTATAGCCAGGTTCGAGGAGAGTCTGGTTGAAGGAATCATGGAAACCGTACTGTGCAATGATAAGTTTCTGGTTCTTGGGGATCTCAATCTACATCTAGATAACCCTTCAGATAACGTCAGCAAGAATTTCGGTCAGGCACTGAGAGCCCTCCAACTGAACCAAATTGTTAAAGGCCCTACCCACCAACTGGGCCATCTGTTGGACCCCATATTTGTCAACTGGGGGGAAGTGGAAGCCCTGACCCCTACTCCCATCCCTTGGTCGGACCACTATCTGGTCCCTTTCTCCATACGAATACCCGGATGTAGACCCCCACAGCCACCAGTCATGTACCACCTTAAACGGAAATGGGCAAATTTTTCTCAGTCCAAATTCTGTGAAGAATTGACGAAAGGAGGAAGCCCAGGGGGGGAGGATGTGGACACAGCCAATACTAACTTCTGCACACGGATTAATGAGGCACTTGACTGCACAGCCCCCTTGCTAAAAACCAAATCTTGGAGCCGGGTAAACAAAACCGCCTCTTGGTTCAACGCCGAACTAAGAGTCCAGAAAACTGCTCTAAAAAGAACTGAAAGAGAATGGCGTAAGAGTTTCTCTGAAGAAACCAGAACTAAGTACCTAACCGAGAGACGAACCTACCATGGACTAATCAGAAAAACAAAAAAATCATACTTTACGTCTAGGATTAGTGAGGCGGGTAATTCAACAAAAGAGCTGTTCACACTCTATAAAACTCTTTCAGGTGGAAATTCAGCTACTATCCCTGATGACTGCTCGCCAGAATTGTGTGACAAAATCGCAGACTTCTTTTCAGAAAAAATAACAAAAATATACTTAGCATTCCCTACGCAGCCCAAAACCGGGGCAGAGTTCGCCGAAAACCCTAGGGAATGGGGAGATAAACCTATACTTACCAACTTTGTCACCCCTCCCACGGAAGATCTTCTAAAAATTTGCAGGTCGGTGAAGTCGGGCTCTCCTCGAGACCCAACCACACCCAAACGCCTAACAGATAGTCTAAGAGTACTAGAACCATACATTAGACATTTGCTCGATGTATCTTTCAGCACAAAGACAGTACCTAGGGATTGGAAAAAGGCGGTTGTTCTACCCCTTAGGAAGAAAGCCACCATCTGTTTTGAGAAACTCGACAACCTCCGCCCAATTTCACTCCTTCCCTACCTGGCTAAGGTGGCGGAAAAAACGGTCAATATACAGCTAATGGACTTCGTGGAAAAGGCTGCCCTATTACACGACACCCAATTTGGATTCCGACCTCGCCACTCTACAGAGTCTGCACTCCTAACAGCAGTAGAGACCCTACGCCAGGGGGTGGATGAGGGACATACCATGGCCCTCATCCTATTGGATTTGAGTGCAGCATTCGACACTGTAGCGCACTACAACTTGCTACAGTGTCTGAATAATGGAGGAATATCCGAAGCTGCACTCCAATGGCTACAATCCTTCCTGACAGGGAGAAGCTTCCAGGTTCGCCAAGGTGACCACTACTCGAGAGACATAGGCTTGGGACAGGGTGTTCCCCAGGGTTCGTCCCTGAGCCCAACTTTGTTTAATCTCTATGTCTCTCCAGTGGCTTCAATTGCCGTGAGTCACGGATTGAGCATCGTGTCATACGCCGATGACACGCAGCTGGCTATCTCCCTATCGCGTGCACCCGGTCTTGCGATGGACAGTTTCAGGGATTGCATGCAAGAACTTGCAACCTGGATGTCCACCAATTGCCTTAAATTAAACGGCAACAAGACCGAGGTGCTCGTGGTGGGGAGGGACCCATCTGCTTGGTCATCGACGTGGTGGCCTCCATGCCTGGGCGAGGCTCCCATACCCACCCAGGGAGTCAAAAATCTTGGCATATGGCTCGACGCTGACCTATCTTTTGGACCCCAAATAGACCGAGTTGCAGGGGTCTGTTTTGGCATCCTAAAAACCATAAGGAAGGTCCTTGACCTTCTCCCTATGTCAGCACGGAGAACACTGGTACATGCCCTGGTGACATCACGCCTAGACTATGGCAATCTACTTTACCTGGGCACCACCTGCAAAGCCATGAACCGCCTTCAGGTAATACAGAACGCGGCTGCCCGTCTCATCTTAAACATCCCAAAACGATCAGATACCAAAGCCGCTCTCAAAACCCTCCACTGGCTGCCAGTTAAAAACAGAGTGGTATTTAAAGCCCTCTGCACCTGTCACCGCATCCTGGCTAAAAAATCTCCGATCCCACTCCAGAACTTGTTGACAAGGTATACACCAGCACGTGATCTGCGCTCAGCATATGGGGGTCTACTACTGGTTCCAAGAATCAAAAAGGCCCGCATGGGCGGACGCTCCTTCCGCTATTTGGCAGCAAAGAGCTGGAACTCCCTCCCTCTCCATCTTCGCCTTGACTCATCCGAAACCAGCTTCCGCAGGAACCTAAAAACATACCTGTTCTCCAGATAAAAGATCTCCGGTCTGCAACCCTCGCAATGAGTTTTTCAGTTGTAGCGCGGGGACACGCTTCTGCGTAACCATGCGCTTTATAAGCTACCCTTATTATTATTATATTATCCTGCCACACTTTTGCCATTAAATGGAACAGACCCATTGGCACATGATTGCATTGAAGTTATTACTATTACGACGAAACCCAGACAAGACTTGACAGATATTCCATTATCAGACCCAGACCTGACATTGTATGTAGATGGTTCATGCATGAGAACAAATACAGGAGAGTTAGTGGCCGCTTATGCAGTCACAACAGATACTGAAATTATTGAAACAAATTGTATCGATACCTTGTCAGCTCAAGCAGCAGAGCTCATCGCTCTGACACAAGCCTGTATTCAAGCCAAAAATAAGAAAGTCAACATATACACAGATTCACGTTATGCATTCGGAGTCGTCCATGACTTCGGCGTGCTGTGGCGAGAGAGAGGTTATTTAACTTCTCACGGTGCCCACATCCAGCACGGTCCCCTTATTCAAGCTCTGTTAGATGCAATACATCTGCCTACTTCAATATCTATCATGAAGTGCAAAGCCCATACGAAAGTGACGGACATTATTTCTCAGGGTAACGACCTAGCTGACAGAACAGCTAAACAGACTGCTCAGAATCAGACTCATCCAACTGACACGACAAAGACAATAGTTCCGACACCAACACACTGCTTGACAGTTAAAGATCCCGCCCTTGATGTAATTGACATACAGACACATGCTACACCAGAAGAAATAAAGAGATGGACTGAATTAGGAGGGATCCAAACGGATCAAGGATGGATGACGAAGGGAAAATCTATATGGTTTCTCCCCGACTCAATGGTTCAGGTCATCATTAACACAATACATAGTCCAGCGCACCTAGGAGAGAAAGCTATGCTAGACAGTATTCAACACATTTGGTTCAATAAACACTTGCGAGCAGCAGCTAAACAGAAAGTACGTACCTGCATGATTTGTTGTCAGTTCAATCCAGGAAAAGGCGTACCTGTAGAACAGGGTGGATTTCAACCCCCCGATCACCCTTTTGAAGTCCTCCAGATGGATTATATCCAGATGGAACGATGTCGAGGATTCAAATATGTCCTCGTAGTTGTATGCGCTCTTTCCCGGTGGACAGAGGTGTATCCCGTCTCAGATTACACTGCCCCGACCACTGCCAAGCAGTTAGTTCGAGAATTCTTCCCACGGTATGGATTGCCCCGTATCGTGTACTCAGATAATGGCCAGCCGTTCTCATCCGAGCTAATGAAACATGTTTCACTTCTGTTAGGCTACCAATGGAAATTCCACTGTGTCCGACATCCCGAGGCAGCAGGTCTAGTGGAACGACATAATCAAACTCTGAAAATTAGACTGTCCAAAGTATGTAGAGAAAAAGGTGTCGACTGGATAGTAGCCTTACCAGTTGCGCTCTTTTACATGAGAATGGTAGCACATTCTCGAACAGGGCTATCCCCGTATGAGGTGATCTTCGGCAGACCACCAAATATGTGGGGGACGCCTATACCTCGTAAAATCACTGATGTCGACTGTAATATGCTGACAGATTACCTGGCTTCCTTGATGTCTGCACTACAATCTTGTCGTTCACAGGTAGCTGCAGCTTTTCCCGACAACACTGAGGTGAATCCCCACGACGTGGTTCCGGGGGACCTCGTGTTTGTGAGGAATTTTGACAGGAGGAGCCAGCTGGAGCCTCGGTGGCAGTCGCCGAAGCTCGTCTTATTGACCACAAGGACAGCCGTGAAGATTGAGGGACGTAAAGGGTGGTTGCACTCGAGCCACATCAAAAAATTTCATGGACTACCGTCCGACGTGAACCCTCAGCCCTGCATTCCCTCACAGACTGATTCAAAACTACCCCTGGTTGAAAAAACCAAGAGTGAAAACTATAAACTGAAACTAAGGTCTAGCAAGTCAGACAATTTGATTGTTTAAGTCCTCTCCAAGGTGAATCGGTTGAATTTGTCTCTGACATGTATCCTCTAGACCGAAATAGAGAGAGAAATAGACAGAAACATGCGTACTGTAAATCACTTCGTAGTCACTGCATAGTGACATTGTTAATTATGTTTTTTCTAAGTCTTCTGATTATCATTGCCAGTATATTATTACACATGTATTACCCTATTTCCAAGCGTGCTTTCAATGCTACTGCCGAACATTCTTTTAGCGAATTACCCCCGCATGAGTTGTCCTATAGATTTGCGCTGCGCAACAACACCTTCATTAGTATGTTACATCATTCTCATCAGATCAGCAATGCTACAAATTGTTGGATATGTGGCCGACTCCCTCCTTATCAGAACTATAAGGGAGTTTTGCCCCTCTTTCCATATCCGTTCACACACAATGGCTCCTGTGGAGCATGGTTTAGTTTGATTAATTCCCTAGATTCAAATACAGTAGTTTATCAAGACAATTGGGTATGGGGAAACCTGAACCTAGTTTTACTTAAAGTCTGCTACCCTAACAAGGAGGGACTTCCCAAAAGAACAGGAACTGATCTAGAAAATGAAGTATATGGATTAGGTAACTTTACACTTAATCTTATGATCCTGAATATTGAATCCGAAGCTACACCAATCTTGCCCGCTATGTCAGTATTTCCAGTTAGAGGCGAATTATGTGTAAGAAAGAATGGTTCAATACACATGGGCCATAGTAAATGTACCACTGTGATTGAATTCAGTGATAAAGGCAAATCTACATTTAGAGCTTCTCGTCACTCCTACTTCATCTGTGGTCACACCGCATACATACGCCTACCCCTAGATTGGGATGGTACCTGTTACATTGCATTCCTTCTGCCACCTGTTTTCCTAGCCCCGCCTGATTACCATAGGAATACCCATTTAGTACACAATAGACAGCAGAGAGATCTTCCGATTGTCGACTACACTGAAACAGCGTGGGAGCAATATACAGATTTCAATAAAGGTTTCTTTCCCTACATAGGTACAGTCACTAATAGTAAGCTGATACGTAGATTAACTAGAACCCTTGAAGCAGTAGTGAATGAAACTACTTCCGCCTTCGGCAACTTAACAGAGGAGCAGTCTGCGATGCGGATTGTTGTTCTTCAAAATCGTCTTGTCCTTGACGTCATTCTGGCCGATAGGGGTGGAGCTTGTAGGGTCATCGGATCAAGTTGCTGTGTTTTCATACCAGAAAACGCGCCGTCAGTATATAAAGCCATAACTCGACTTCATAAGATCGTAAGCCAGATACACCAGAATCCAGGCACCTGGACTTGATCCGGTTGGTTCTGGAGCGTGTTGTCAGCCTGGGGATGGAGGATCCTATCCTTCCTAGGTATTGGCTCTCTCATACTATTCAGTTGCTGCTTGTGTCTACAATGTGGGCCAGCGATTTGTGGTCTATGTGCCACATCGTGTATCCCACCTTCAAATTTTCATTCGAGATCCCGGAAGAAGAAAGAAGAACAAATGATGCTATATGAACAGATTGATGGATTGATGAAGATGGATATTTCATAAGGGTCCGTAGGGGACAAGGAGGGAATGTGGAAATATGAATTTTTATGGTCAATTATGTCCCCTATCTTAGACCCCAACGGCTCCATGTACATGCTATAAGTACATGTATGTTCCCTCCAGTTCCAGCTATGAAGACGCAAATACATGTGCGTCCAACACCAACATATCCTCTTTCAGATCCGTCATGAATGGGTCGAATATTCCATTCCTAAGTATGATTGGCCACCGACTTTATATGGTTCACTTTTCTAGTTTTACAGTTCAGGCGAGAAGGCCCTGAATTCTGTCATCGAGCCTTTTCCTGCTTCTGCCTCTGAAATGCTCCAGCTTGGACCTGCATCCGTGTCCATGAACTTTGTCTTACTCCCTGCGCGGCTAACGGTGCCTGACGCGGCCTGTTGCCTGCCAAAAACTGTATTCAGCCTTCAAGTTATCTGCTCCGCTCCTCATCCAATGCATTCCTGTCTAGTAGTTTAGGTAAATATCCTTCCAGCTACCGAGCAAAGGGCCCGGCCTCGCTGTCTTTTTGCAAGTAATTCATAGCCCCTGTTACTATGGAAGATGCCTGCCCCCTCGCATCGCATGTAGACACATAGACGCTTGTACACGCACTAACAGTCAGTATAGAATAGGATCTGTCCGAGAAGACCTTTCCTTCCAGATAATATAGTTCCTTAAACACAAGATATCAGATATGATTTAGGACTAGGTTGTCCTGACACCCCAGACTTCTGTCTCCACATGTAGGGCCAAATGTCAAGTTCCCTTCACCCTCTAGTTGTACGTCAATCACACGTCATGCGGCTGCGCGCGCATCTCTGCCAAATATTTCTGCTGACACTGCAGGATTCTCTTATGGATCCACCCACTTGTGACATCATTCTAAATGACGTTTCTAGTATACGCCTGTATTTACGCCTATTTTCATTACGTATGTGTATTCTTATCTGTATTATCAGCTGTTACGCCTCCTGCATCTGTCTTAATGCAATGCTTTTCATATAAATGTTGTTACTTGTCAATAATGTATTGCTGATCCCTTCCTGAACCTTCGTGGTGATGGAATATGATTGCCTGGTTCGAACTATAATTCCTTTGTAAGGAATAAAGCCCTTTTCAGAACCTCTAATACCACGGATTCTGCCTCTTATTTTGACTGAGTTATTCTTACTAGACTTTACCGCATAAAAAATAGTACAGGTAATTTAAATATTTACCACAGAACTCACGTCTAAAAGACAGCCAAAGAAAGTGCAGTGGATGGCTGCCTGCCAGGAAGCTTTCGATGCCCTAAAAAAGGCCATGTGTACTGCCCCCGTCCTCCAGGCTCCTGACTACGCCAAGGAGTTCATAGTCCAGACCGATGCCTCCGAGCATGGCATTGGGGCCGTCCTGTCCCAAGTAAATGACCAAGGCCTAGACCAGCCCGTCGCCTTCCTCAGTCGGCGGCTGTTGCCCCGAGAACAGAGATGGAGCACCATAGAGCGCGAAGCCTTTGCCGTGGTCTGGGCACTCAAAAAGCTACGACCCTACCTGTTCGGCACCCATTTCAGAGTCCAAACTGACCATCGGCCCTTGCGATGGCTCATGCAGATGCGAGGAGAAAACCCCAAGCTACTGCGGTGGTCAATCTCCCTCCAGGGGATGGATTTTACCGTAGAACACCGCCCTGGTACGGACCACGCCAATGCTGACGGCCTCTCCCGGTTCTTCCGCCTCAGCGAAGAGAACCCCCCAAGGTGATGGGCAGTTCTCTCCGGCTTTCAGCTGGGGGGGACGCGTGTTGGACCCGGCCTCGTAGATTGGCCCTCCGTGCCCCCGCACCACCGAAACCTGGTACCTGCAGCCCAAGCACCCGGCCCAGCCGAACCTCCCCACCAGGACACACGCACCGACCCGGACATCCCCGTCCATGGCCTCTCTCCTTTCGGCCACCCCGGGCCCGCGTGCCCACTTCATGCACCAAGATGGCCGCCCGGCCCCAGCGCGACCCGGGCCTAGAGGCGCCACTCCGGCTGGAGGACATCACGCTTCCAGGGGATGAGAGAGGGAGGAGCAGTTTCTATCGCACCTCTGAACTCCCCCGGGACGATGGGTTTCGATCGGCCCTCCGGCCTCCCTGAGGGCTGGCTCCGTGCCTGCTGGGTGTCTGGGACTCCTCCCGACCCGGCCCTGAAAGGATCAAAAGACAATAGCAGGAAACCCCGACAAGCGACCCCCAGGTGACAAGACCCCTGCCTGCACAGACTCCGGACATCAAAGAGGGGTCGACCTATAACAAGGGGTGCTCTGAGTCTGTCCGGCAGATTCGACGCTGGAACAATGAGAGCCTGCCGACGTGGTCGCGGCTCCTGGAACTTGGACCCTCCTGAGCCCTGCTGAGTGACTCGCGGCTCCCTGAAGATCGTAAGACCTCCGAACTTGTACCTGAGCCCTGCTGAGTGACTCGCGGCTCCCTGAAGATCGTAAGACCTCCGAACTTGTACCTGAGCCCTGCTGAGTGACTCGCGGCTCCTTGAAACTCGTAAGACCTCCGAACTTGTACCTGAGCCTGCTGAGTGACTCGCGGCTCCTTGAACCTCGTAAGACCTCCGAACCTGTACCTGAGCCCGCTGAGTGACTCGCGGCTCCAACAGACTCTCACGGTCCCGCCGGACCCCGACTACAACATCGTATCCCCCAGCTCGAGGATTGTGAGCTGTGCGCCGGATACGTCCCTGCTTTGAACCTTGACCAGAGACTGTCCCGCTACCCCCTACCCCTTCCAAGACTCTTGAGCCCGTGCTCACCTTGTACATATTTGCAGTGATAACCTACCTGATAAAGATTGTTTTCTCAGAATACCCGGTGTGGTCACTCTGTGTCGTGTGGTGCCAGAAGTACGATCCTAGATATGAGATTCCTCCCCCTGGGGAGTCTCCCGCCAGTGCCCGGCTACGATACTTTGAGGGTGGGTCTCAGGGTAGTCAGGACCCCTTCCAGGCTCCTCTGAGGTCGCCGTCGAACACTAGCTATCCTCCGGGTCCAGCCACGAAGGTCCTGCCACCTCTTCTGGCAGTTGCGGATCCGGCGCTTGTAGACCCCCACAGAATGAACAGCCCGGGCGATGGTCAGCCAGATCGCCTGCTTCTGGTGGGCACCAACCTGTGAGGATGACAAAGTGAAAAGTACATTAAAACACATGCCCCAGATTTGTGCAGCACACTATTGGATATACATGTCATCATCACAAAGGGAAATAAATTACACAGGTAGTGCAACCATGGGGAATGAAAACTCACATGCATGTCTGACATGTTAACAATGCCTGGATAGTTTAAGCTTGCAATAATGCACTTTAGTAGCATGAAAACTATTCATTACATGTACCTACACACTTTGGTGGATGAAAGTAGTCAGTGAGAATGCTTGCCACTGGTGTACACACTGCTAGTGCTGCTAGTTAGACAACATGCATAATTAGGAAGGCAGTGGACAGCACACTCACCTGCTCCCCTGGTGTCCCACAGAGCTTTCTGTACTCTGGAAGGAGCCTGTCCAGCAGGGACTGGTTCTCCTCCTCAGTGATAGCTTGGTGCCTCTCCAGTGTACGTGCCATAGCAGGAGTCAGAGGATGCATAGAGAGCAGCAGTGGTAGCAGGGATGTGGTCCAGAGGCATGTAGTGCAGGCAAGTGAGCTCCCTGGGGGCCAGCCAGCCTTATATCTGTGCTGCAGAGGCAGACTCTGTGCCATGTGTCCCAAGTGATAGGTCCAACACGGTTGCATCCTATGAATCTGGCCAATCCATTCAAAAGTACGACTCGTACACGCCTTCCGCATCGTTCAAATCTTCTCCTTCATGGAACACTTGAAATTGCAACATTGAGGTAGGCATCCAACTGAATTTCCAGTGCACAACTCGTACAAGTTTTGCATCCGCATCCATCTCCGTGACAGTCCTAAGCCAATGGGTGCGCCCGGCTCGTTCAACTGACTGTACAACGCGTATTTTGAACATACACATGCACCAGTCTCCATACGATTCAATGGCCAAGGTGTACGCCTGTCTCGGACCATGCCTGTCTGACGCGTATGCATGATAGTCACCCGCGTCTGACCTCATTGTATGCAATGACATTGCGTACGCACGGCTCGGTCATGACTCGTGCAATGTGTACGCATTGTCACCCGCGTCGGACCTCATTGGATTCAATGACAAGACGTACGCACGGCTCAGTCATGATCCGTGCAATGCGTACGCATTGTCACCCGCGTCGGACCTCATTGTATGCAATGACAAGGCATACGCACGGCTCGGTCATGACCCGTGCAATGCATACGCATTGTCACCCGCGTCGGACCTCATTAGTGTGACTGTTAGACAGATGCAACACACATATATTAGCCATGGACACCTGCACACACCTGCCACACTATAGCATTGGCCACACAGTGTCCAATAGCATGTGAGGCTGCATTCCCTGGGTGTTTGAGTGGGCCACAGCTGTTTTTTTGTCTGGCACTTTGTGCAGCCACTCCCAGGCTGTGCACGTGTACATGGGGCAGAGTCCTTTGTGTGTTGTGCACATTAGCACTGTGATGTGCAATTGGACAGTAATGGGCATGAGTGAAGGCCACAGTGTCAGGTTGGATATGTTTAAGACATGTCACATACACCCTGAGTCCTGTGGGTGATGGCATGTACGTCACAGTGAGACCTGTAGCCCCAATACTGATGTGCACCCACAGTCTGTGTGCATGTTGTGTCTCAGATGTGTCTGATCACATGTTAGCAATGGGTGACAGTCTCCACATCCATGTGGTATATGCATCAACCTTGATGGGGTGTGTGTCTAAGAGACGTACATGTAGGGCCGGCAGGAACAACAGTGGCCACTACCTGTGGGACTTATGCTTGCCTGGTGGTGTGTATGTGCTATGCCATGTCCATTGCTGTGTTGATGTGGCAATACAGGGAGCCTGGGTTTCTGCATGGCAAAGATCTGTGATGCCTGGGAGACATGAGTCCTCATTTGTCACTGGGGTGGGTATTTTGAACGTTGCAGCAGCACATAGGTTGGGTGACACAGCCAGATGATTAGCCCATTGCACTACATGGCACTCATGTGGACATGTGGAATTGAGATGTGAGGTGGTGGTCTTGTAGGTGACATATGTGTCCATGACCAACAGCACACACCTCAGTAAATTGTGAAATGTCATGAACTAGCATGTGATAGTGATCGTGGTCATGGCCACATGGGTGGATGTACTGACAATCTTCATTTGTGCATCTCTGTACTGTAGGGCACCAGCTGTCCATCGTCCATTCCCAGACCTTGCAACCATGCAGGAACGCGACAGCATCAGACGGTACCGCTTCACCAGGCCACTGATTGAGGAGTTGGCGGAGCAGTTGGCGCCACATCTGCTACCTGGCCGGACATACCCTACAGCACTGACCCCAGAGGTGAAGGTGATGGCAGCCCGTCACTTCTTTGCTACCGTTACCTTCCAGTACACTGTGGCTACTGCTGGTGGTATGTCGCAAACGATGTTTAGTTGGGTACCACGCGATGTCTTGGAGGGGATGTTGCAATTCCTCGACCTGTATATCAAGTTCCCGAGCCAAGATGAACTCCCAGAAATTAAGGATGCCTTTTATATACTGGGGAGGATGGCAAACGTCATTGGATCCATTGACGGGACACATGTTGCCCTGATACCACCACAGGCACATGAGCAGACATACCGGAACAGGAAGCACTACCATTCGATCAATGCTCTGGTGGTCTGTCTTGCTGACATGTTGATCACACATGTGTGTGCATGGTTCCCTGGTTCGGCGCACGATGCCTACATAATGAGGAGTAGTCACATTGCAACGCTGATGTCACAGATGCCAGCTCAGCGTGCCTGGCTTGTCGATGTGTACTGACTGTTTCTCATTGTGTGTTTGTCAGTGTTGTATTCCGCACTCCTACAAAACTCAGCTACTTGTTCATTTTTGTGTGTGTAGGTGACTCTGGATACCCCAACATGCCGTGGTTGCTGACACCCCTCAGGAACCCTGTGACGCCAGCTGAGCTGCGCTACAATGAGGCACATGGTCGGAGCAGGAGGGTGATTGAGCGGATATTCGGCCTCCTGAAAAGCCGCTTTCGCTGCCTGGACAAGACCGGAGGGGCCCTCCCATATGAGCCTGCAAAGGTGTGCAAAATGATACTGGTCTGCTGCATGCTACACAACATGGCGGTGCGGAAGGAGGTGCCTCTCATCCAGGATGACGATAACGACGACCAACGTCCGGCACCTATGGAGGATCCCGGCCTAGGGCCAAGATGCCAGTGATGATGAAGATGATGGTGACGTCCGCTCCCAGCTCATCAACTACTTCTTCACCTGAATGTGAGTTTCCAGGGTTGTTATGTGAATGTATGGAGGTAGCCTGGAATGTGTTGAGCCAGCTCTGTTGCTGTCTGAGTGTGTCTGTGTGCCACTTGACTGGATGCATGCTGTGATGTGTCCATTCAGGTGGTGTGTACTCCACAATAGGGTAGTACTGCTAACTAGTGTTTGTGTAGGTGTTTTGCAACATGTTTTGTGCATGTGTATTGCATTTCTCTCCTGTTCGTCTGTGCTTTTGACTGTATCTTGTCTGTCCTTCCCAGGGTCCTTTGCCTGTTGTGTGGTCAACACTGACCCCCAACACCCAGAAGCCAACACCAGTGTGGAAGTTGACAATTCCCATCAACTGATGTACCACACATCCCTGGACTTCCATTTTCCAACACATTGTGAGCGTGTGTCCACCGTTACGTAGAATTATTGTGCAACTAGTGTGGAATAAACGTGTTGCTGATGTGTAATGAACCTGTGCTATGCTTTGTTATGTGCGTTGTCTGTCTTCCCACATCTGAGTGACATCTGCTTACCTCACCAGTGGACTTGTTGCCACTGACTGTGCTTGGTGTTGTGTCTGTGCATGCCAATGTGTTTCAGGTTAACATCATTGTGTAGGATGAGTAACATGGCCATGGTGAGTATGTTTTGTGTTGCCATAGTGGTGTGTCTCCCTCACATGTCACATCCCCATGACTCACCTTACGTTGGTCACATTGTTGCAGTATTTGGCATGCACTGTGTTGTGTAGCAGATCGACTTCGCCCTGAACATGACAAGTTGGAATCACAACAGAGGCAAGTATGGTGTACTGGTGAGTTTATTTACAAACATGTGTGAGTGAAGTGCACAGGATGGTGGGTGCTGTACAGTGGTTTGGGAATCCAAAGTTCACATTGGAGTTGGAAGTGCTGGTAGATGAAATGTCCAGAGTAAAGTCCACAGTCGTCTGCTACATTGGCCCAACATGAACCCTCCATGTAATGTGGGCGAGTTGTGTGGTATTGGACAAGGTGAATGGGTTGCGCACAAAGAACATTGTCCAGAACAGGTTTGGAGGCCCTGGGGGATGTGCTGGGACATCTGCCTCTCACATGTCCTTCTTCGGATGACCACTCTTCTTACGGGGGGGGGGGATCCTCATGTGCAGGCCTCTGCGGTGCAGGGGACTCTCTGCCAGAGTCCTCCTCCCTCCCTGTGGCGCTGGCAGATGGTGTTGCGACAGATGTAGTGGGTACACAGGGGGGTGTGGACAGCAGGTTGGTGTTAATCTGGTGGAGGCATTGTAGTATGTCCCGATGCAACGCAGTAAGGGTATCCCACTCTGCCTCCATGCGGGCACGGTGGGCGACCTGCTCGTGTTGCATGTCCTTGAGGATCCCCACTACCTGGCCAAATCCTCCGGTGCTATCCTGGTACGCATCTAAGATGCGTGCCAGTTGGGAGTCATCATGCAGTCCAGACCCCTCTGCAAGGCGTGCCCTGTGCCTCCCACCCCTCCCAGCACCCCTCTCCACATGGGCAGGACCAGCAGCGGTACGCACAGGTGACACTGGGACCCCTTGGGTGGTGTTGCTGGTGGTGTTGGCTGTAGCTTCCGGGGGGTCTTGTGTCCCTGTGCTGTGGGTGTTGATTGTCCTTGGTCTGTCCGTGTTGGCGGGGGTGCCCTGTCGGTGTCCAGATGCTGGAGGCATGGGCACAGGGGGGGCAGATGTTGCTGCTGCTGGTGCTGCATGATGGCTCACACCGGAGGGACCAGGTTGGTCGTCGTCATCCGAAGAGGACAGTGAGAGAGTCAGACCAGAGAGCTCAGTGTCCACCAGAGTCTGGGACTGGGTGTCCTCGTCATTTGGCGCTGGGTGCCCAGCACGACCTGTGTTTGGAAGAGACACACAATGTGATTTATGTTTCTACATGCATCGTTGGTTCACAAACATGACATTTTCTACTTTTCAAACAGATGCCTGCCTGTACACTGCTTTTTCCCAGCTTGTCACAGACAGAGTTTGATCTTGTTGTTGGCCATTTGCCAGCATGGCCTTGTGCTCCCCACAACAGAGCCCAGTGTCAGACATCTTGTCAGTTCCTTCCCACACCCTGTGGGGCGAGTATGGTTCAGGTTGATCTTGCAGGGCCATGTGGGTGGGTGTAGGTTGTCTGTGACTGCGAGTCCCATCATACTCTTGGCTACACCCCCCTTCCCAGCATGCCCATGCTTCCTCCCTCTTGACTCTGCTTCCCTGTGAGGGGGTGTGACATCAATGGCAAGATGGCTGACTGTGAAAACCTGGTGTTTGTTTGGCTACCAGTCCCAGCATGGCCCTGTGCTCCCCACAACAGAGCCCAGTGTCAGACATCTTGTCAGTCCCTTCCCACTCCCTGTGGGGTGAGTATGGTTCAGGTTGATCTTGCAGGGCCATGTGGGTGGGTGTAGGTTGTCTGTGACTGCGAGTCCCATCATACTCTTGGCTACACCCCCCTTCCCAGCATGCCCATGCTTACTCCCTCTTGACTCTGCTTCCCTGTGAGGGGGTGTGATATCAATGGCAGGATGGCTGACTGTGAAATCCTGGTGTTTGTTTGGCTACCAGTCCCAGCATGGCCTTGTGCTCCCCACAAAAGAGTCCAGTGTCAGACATCGTGTCAGTCCCTTCCCACTCCCTGTGGGGCGAGTATGGTTCAGGTTGATCTTGCAGGGCCATGTGGGTGGGTGTAGGTTGTCTGTGACTGCGAGTCCCATCATACTCTTGGCTACACCCGCCTTCCCAGCATGCCCATGCTTCCTCCCTCTTGACTCTGCTTCCCTGTGATGGGGTGTGACATCAATGGCAAGATGGCTGACTGTGAAATCCTGGTGTTTGTTTGGCTACCAGTCCCAGCATGGCCTTGTGCTCCCCACAACAGAGCCCAGTGTCAGACATCTTGTCAGTCCCTTCCCACTCCCTGTGGGGCGAGTATGGTTCAGGTTGATCTTGCAGGGCCATGTGGGTGGAAGTAGGTTGTCTGTGACTGTGAGTCCCATCATACCCTTGGCTACACCCCCCTTCCCAGCATGCCTATGCTTCCTCCCTCTTGACTCTGCTTCCCTGTGAGGGGGTGTGACATCAATGACAAGATGGCTGACTGTGAAATCCTGGTGTTTGTTTGGCTACAAGTCCCAAGTGAGCCCCTGTGCTTCACACAGCAGCACCCAATACGGGGTATCTTTTGCTGATTTTCAATGAGGTGTGTGTCAATGCATTGTACCCGGTGAGTTGTGTGGCGTTTGTGTTGGGGGGGTGTCTCCCCATGCTGAGTAGAATGGTCAGGGCTGTCAGTCCTCCTTCCCATCATGAAACGTGCTTCCATTGTAGGGCGTGCAAGTTGTCTTTCAGGATGTCAGTCAGTTGTGTCCTGCTTCTGATTTGCACACAGGCCCTAGCAGGGACTTGTGCTCCCCACAGCAGGAGCCAGTGTCAGCCATCTTGTCAGTCATTTTCCACTCCCTGTGATGTGGGCATGTTTCAGAGGGGCCTTGATGGGCCAATCAGGAGGGGGGCTTTATCTGTGACTACAGGCCCCATCATGCTTTTGTCTACACTCACTTCACCTGCATCCCCACTATTCCTTCCTGACAGTCAGCTGCACTGTGAGGTGGTGTGTTTGTGGTGGCAAACTGTCTGGCTGGGGGTATTTGGCTTAGTGCCACTGCCTTGCTCTATTTGCTTGTAGGTTGGTGCATGTCATGACACTGTCCCCAGTCACTATGAAATGGCAGGTATTGTGTTTGTGTGACTGGCATACACATCTTGGGTTGATTATCTATTGGTTAGTGTAGCTTTGCTTTCGGTGCATGGTTTCACTGTCCCCTTGCCACACAATCTTGGTTATGTTGTTTGTGTACTCACCACGCCCTGGGATGTCTGTTAGGCCGTGGACGCTCTCTGGTGGTAGGATGTCCCGCACCTTCTCCTCCCAGGTCCTGAAGTGGACTGGTTTGGCAGGAGGGCCACCGCTGGTGCGCTGACTCAGGGCGTGATCTTTCTCGATGAATTTCTTGACCCTCCTGCACACCTCATACCACCGGTTCTGGATATCGTCCTTTGTGCGCAACGTTGGTGCTTGTGAGTTCACCTTGTCCACAATCCTCATCCACATCTTGGTTGTCTGTGAGATGGGGGTCCTTTGAACCAATGTACCAAACAAATGTGGCTCTACTCTGATGATCTTGTCTACCAGCACTTCTAACTCACTATCTGTGAACTTTGGATTCTTCTTTGGAGGCATGGTGATGGGTGGTGGTGGTGGGGGATGTGTGTGTGAGGGTGCAAGTGATGTTGGTTTGGTGTTGGTTTTGCTGTGTGTATGTGTGTGTGCTTTTGTATGAGGTGCTGATGGTGTGTGAGTTGTGTGATGGGTGAGTTGTGAGTGTGTCTGTGGTTTCTGTGTACTGGTATTTAGTAACAATAGAGATGGTGGTATAGGTGATAGGTAAAGGCACCTAAAGGTAAATTCACCAAATATTACAAAAATTATAACCCTAGTTGTAATGGTGCTTAAAGGTTAGAGAGAACCACCCACCTCTCTAGATTTTGTGGCAGAAGCAACAAAGAAACGTACATTAAATACCCAAGCACACGTAAATTATCACTGAAAGTTTTTATGACATAGTAACATGTAAGGCACAAAAATCAATCCATTTCTTTCTGTTTCTTTCTTTTTCTATTTTTAATAGATCTTCATGTTTTCAGTCAGTATGCAGTTCCCAAGCCAACACGTGTTTCGTCGCCTCAGTGAGTTGTACATGCGACTTGATCACGGCTGAAAAGCATTGGTGTAAGTAGATTTGAAGTGAGACGATAATTCCAAATCTGTATTAGATGAAAGGTCGTGCCGCCGATACGCGTACTCCCCTCCTCACGCCGGACTCCAGTTTTGATATCTTTCTACAAAGTAAACGGAAATCGGCCTTACAGTCCCTACAGGTTTGTCAAGACAAGCTTATTTAAATAGTGTTAAATTATCAGATTATGAAGAAACTAACTGATTCAACCAAAATTAACCAATGTCATTTGACACATTTAACTTAAAATGCAATATTTTTCTTCTTAATAAATATTCTGCTACGATTGACTCTTCTGAACCCAAATATGATTTTCTGAATAAGTACAAATATCTTAGAACCTTAACACTGCAGGATCACAATACTCAAAAATATTCTTTAATTACAGAATGGCAGTCTGGAAGCAAAAACCTAGGTTACCAAATGCACATTTGGACTCTGGACTTCATAGAAGGTGACATTTGTATGTTAGACATACTGATCCCACCCTTCCATTGTATCATGATGATCAACTTTTCAACAAAGACATCCCAGGCAGTCAGACCCACCAGAATAAAGGAACACATAAATACCTCTTGTTTCATCCCAGAATTGATGGTTTCAAAGCCTGTGGACAAAAGTAGCTATATTACAGGAAACATACCTATTAGTTGAGAAAAGCTTTTGTGGTTGTAGCCTATTTTCTTTTCGTACACTTTGGCCCCATTTGCTAATGTATTATTGGAGTCAAAATGTTATGTTTTGTAGTAACTTTCAGCCCAATTGACAAAACAGGAACAATCCTGTGTCTAAGGTTCATGCCAGGAGAGCCACAGGTGTCCAAAGAACCTAGGCGACTTGTGTAGACATAAAGAGCATATGCAAAGCCAGAGGTTCTGGTGGGCAGCTATAGTTGGCAGTATATACATTAACAATTGCAAACATATTTGTAAGTTTCTGCAGAGTTGGAAGTCAAAACTCGATTGTTGTAATGCCACCTTGAAATAGCAACAACCAAGGTGTATTATGCAACCTGTGATCATGGTTCTGCTCATCTGATTAATTCTTGATTGAAGCTAAGAGGGGTTTAACACACCAGGGGCGCATTACACATGTGGCGCACTTTCCTTCATTGCGCCTGGTGCACCTTTAATAAGGTGCGCCCTGCGCAATGAAGGAAAGTGCGCTGCATTATGGTGAATGTGCTGCCCCAGGGTAGTTATAAACTTGTCCTGCCCTGGGGGCAGTGCATTAATGTGAAATACGGAGCGGCTGTTTTGAAGCCGCTCCGTGTTTCATTGTGCAGGCAGCAACCCGCCTGCACTTTAAAAAGGGGAATAAAGATCACCTTGCAGGCGGGTGCAGTCAGCAACTGTACCCGCCTGCAAGAGGATGTCTGAGGGGTCCATGGGACTCCCTTTTCCTCCTGCAGAGAGCTGCTCTGAGGAGGCGCACTGACAGTGCACCATCTTTGAGGTGGCACACTGTCAGTGCACCTCCTGAGAGCTTTATTGCCTCTGCAACCGTGTCTGTAATACAGCACGGGCGCAGAGGCACAGGGATTCCCTCATTTGCATGGGGCACGCCTCCATTAAAATGAGGGAACGCCCTCTTGAAGATAGCGCTGGTGCTTTATGTATGCCAGTGCTATCGGTATTACAGAAAGTGTCTGGGGCCCCTTCTGTAATACCAAAGTGTCCCGTGGGCACGCAAAGCGTGCGCAAACGCCCGTTGCACCCCCGGAGTAATACAGTCCTAGGCCAGAAAAGATACAGGAGAGACAAGTTCGGTGCAAGATTGAATTGCTGCGAATCAAGAATGGAGATCACTTTCTAGAAAAGCAGGTTTGAGGGTCTGTTTAGGAGAGCTTGGGACTTTCTTAATAGACAGTGTTGTAGGTCCCAGTACTCTGAAAACAGGGTGTCAGGAGTTCCTAAGGAGAGACAAGTGCTGAAGTGGCAAGGACATATGTAAAGAGAGGATCTAAACGGGTCGTCTGGCTGTAACTGTCCGTCACTAATGCTACACGAGATTGGCCCCCTTTTTTTCTGTATTTCTGTTGCCAATATACTTTATTTTCAAGAAAAAGATTTGAATAGGAAAAATAACGGGTCGTCTGAGACGCTGGAAGAGCACTTAAAAGGAAATAACAAGAGAAACAGAGTACACTAATAACAGAACTGAGAGACAGACTGTTCAGGGCTGAAAGAAGAAAAAGGTTCCATCACACATCAGGCACACAGAAATATTGAAACAGTGTAGTAAAAGACCCATAAGGAACGAGTTCAATCAAACGGAATGACTGCTTGGTATTGA
Organism: Triturus cristatus; assembly: GCF_964204655.1. Classification (NCBI taxonomy): domain Eukaryota; kingdom Metazoa; phylum Chordata; class Amphibia; order Caudata; family Salamandridae; genus Triturus; species Triturus cristatus. The sequence goes on from NC_140589.1 coordinate 1,434,921,715, forward strand.
GGTGTGCAACCTTTTCAGAGTTGAAAGACCAAAAGTAGTTTCAATCAAACTACACCAACAATAAATCAGACACATTAGGGCCAGATTTAACAGCACTTGTTTGAGAATCACAAATGTAGATACCAAAATTGATGTATGATGTAACCAAGCGAGCCATTACAATACATAGCTTTAAAGTGCAGTCTTTACAACGACCCTTCTTTACCACTGCATTCCTTTACCACGCAAATCTTTACAACGCACAACCACTGTACCTTAGAGGAAAACGCTGGACTTTGGAGCGGTATAAATTCCTATTCTAACTCCAGTCTGTGCAACAGTAGGGAACGTGTTGCACTTCAAAGTCTAGCGCTGCTTCCCCAATGCAAGTGGTTGTGAGGACTTGCGTAGTAAAGGAATGTTGTCGTAAAGATGGGTCGTTGTACAGACCACATTGTAAAGGTAGTGCATGGTTATACTTCATGGTAAATGATGTTTCCTGGCCAAAACAAATAAACTGGAGCGGAGCCGCAAAGCAAAGGGCAATGGAATCCACAAAGTGAATGAGGTGAAGGAGAGATTTTTGGAATATCCAAATCATGCAGTAGGATCCATGGTACACGTGGAAAATGTACAGCACTCAGCAATCTATATGAACTTGGAATCCATCCATTGATGGGGAAGGACAGTGTGCTGCTTTATACAGGAATCTTCCACTGTCAAACCTTTAATCCAAACGATGAGGGCTCTCTGGTCAACATAATGAGAGTCATGAGAAAGGCGAAATCAGGAAGAGGGGTGGACACATCCAAGCAGGATGGGTTTGATGATCCTCAGGGGCTACAAATGCAGAGAACTTTATAAAGGTGGCAAACACTCGAGCACAAAAGGGAGGGCAGATCAATGTTATTATTCCCCACTTGTCATTTGTAACTATCCTACGGAGAAAAGAACTTTATTTCTATGGGTTCAATACAAGGTTAAAATCCATTCCTTCTCTTGGGTGGAAATTGCAAAAACCGCCAAAAAAGAAGATCGGAACTGAGAAAATTCCGAGCTGGCCCTCACCTTTGGAGAATGGCAGCTAGATGCACCTGGCAAAGTTCTTTTAGAAATCTGGAGAGAAACAGGCAGAGTAATAAACCTTTGTGCATCTTTAGCAAAGTATTCAAACCCCTGTGAGGCACGGACAACTGCTGAATCACTGGAAGAATCACACAGACAGCCTAGGTTCAGGACTAGAGCTGAACCCCTGCTTCCCTATGACTGTGAGTGCTAGAACCTGGCTCTGGGAAACCTGATAGTAGACTGTGTCTCAAATGCTGGTGTCACCCTCCTTGTCACCCTCCTCCCTCAAGCTAATTTCCTTTAAGGATATGAGCAACTGACCCTCCCGCCCCCATTGTGCCTTCATTAAGTGTGCTAAGTATCTCTGGGACATTTAGCGAGAGAAAGAAGAGAATTCTACCTTTGCCAGCAGGTAAATGTATCTATTCCTGAAAGGGAACAACAAAGCATTCCTGTCCCATCAGCCTTCCTGGGCATATGTCTGAGAGCACACCAGCACTGGGGCAAGGTACAGACAGCCAGCTGTCTGGAGACAGGTGCAGTAGGCCATGTCCACCTGCCAATAGTAGCTGAGCTGACTTATTCCTCCCACACGTAAGACAGAACAGCTATCTCACACCTGCCACAGAAAGCAGATCTGCCACAGACTTCCTGTTGTTGGTACAGCTATCCCTTTTGCAATAGACAGCAGAGCTATCCCTCACCTTTGGCAGATCAATCATTAAGTCTTCTGGCTGATACTTTTCTCACCCGTCATGGGCAACAAAATTACCTCTCACTTTGCACAGTCAGTAAAAGACCTTAAATTCTCAGGTATTGAGGTGGAAGAGAACACTTTTCAAAGTCTCAGAAATCAGTTGAATTCTTTGATGTGACTGTTAACACATGCCTTGGCATTGAGTAACTTCTGTCCAGACAGAAGGGCTGTGTGGGCCATGTCATATTAAATTATATGCAGGCGCTGAGGGTGGCCTGTTCAGTAGCAGGTATCAAGGAGATGTATCATCTACCTTCAAACTCATTGTGCTGCTTGACTCAATTCACTCAATCTTCTGCAGTTCTCAGGTCTCACAGCCCTCTCCTTCATATTTTAATCTGCCAAGCTAATTAGCCTTCTTTTCTTCTTCATTAAAGCAGAAGAAAAGCAGGTCACTACCATGAGCTTATTTACTCTTCTAATCTCAGTAATTTTTGTTCTCAGTTTAATGAGTTCTTTTCAATTGCCTTGCATTTTGGGCCCATCTGGGCACATTTAATTTCCACTGAGCATGAGCAAGTCGAGTCTAGGGGGGGACTCCCAGCTTCATGTTAAGTCTCCCAGTGCAAATTATTGTTTTCTGCGGTGATGAACAACTTCCTCTCTTCCACCAAGACCAGAAACAGCATGCATTGCATGTGCTATTCCTCAAGCAAAAAATAAATCTTTCCATGTGCCGTGGCAGGGAATTTTGTATCTCAGGCTTCAGGTGTAATCATTAAATAACCCTTGCCATTAGTCGTATTGACCATTGTTCATCATCAAGGCGAAATGGGAAGGAATAGACGTTTATATCAAACAACCTGAACACCGAGGTCCATTTCAAACCTCACAAGAATGAATAAAGAGAGATGGTGTGATTTAAAGAGTTTTCTTAAAAATCCAACGAGTTTAAATTGTTTCATACAGTAAATATTAATCTTTTACTCATCATTATTACACATTCAAGTAATCTATTAGTGGGTATTTCAAAACAAGGTAAAATACCAAGTTAGTGAGTACTACAAATAAAAGAGAAATAATACAGCAAGCGTGTTCCACAAAGAAATTCCCTAATCTAGAATAAGCATGAGAATGGCAATTTCTGGTGTCAGTCCAGAAACCCAAATGAAGAGTTCTGATGGGAGAGTGGGAATATTGTGGCATGAAGCCTTCGCATTTAAGCAATGAAGAAACTTGCAAGCTGGAAAGTATTCACAGCTATGAATCAAGAGAAGGACAAAAAGGAGATCTCTCCTGAAGAGAGATAATCCTAAAAAATCCTAACTGCTATAGGAACACTCGCTAATATAAATCCGCTAAAATATCGGTTGAAACAATTTATGCATTCCCCATACTTGGCATTCAATTCAATTTCAGCAAGCCCTGGGAGTAGGTGAACTGCCTAGTTTCTCATGTCTTCACAATGGGCCACAGAATCAAGTCCTTGAAATGTTACATCCACATCTTGAGGTTCAGACAGTTCTTCCCACAACTCACATTTCCTGCCATCTCGTCTCCGCCCAATGAGAACCTCACTATCAATTGTCCAATACATAACAAATTCCTATTTATATAACTACCAGAAGGCTTCTAAAAATGACAGCATCTGCAGCAGAAGAGAAAAACATCTTGTGCAAAACAACAGTTCAATGTGAAACACAGGCTTTTCAATCCTAATGTATAAAACAGTGACATCAATATGTGGGATAACCTAAGTCAGTTCGCTATTATTTCTTTTGTATACTTGCAGAGCCTAAGTAGAATGACCTGCTACAAAAATTGCATTTATTATATGTATGTTAATTAACATAAACATTTGCACTTTCCATTTAAATGCCTTTTTTGGTTGTAAAATGAAGAAATTTGTGTTATGAGTTCCCCCCTCAGTTGGCTAGAATAGCCATCACAATGTATCACAAATGAATCTATAAAGTGCACCTTCTCTTTTTGCTGAGTCATCTATTTATTTATTTTTATGTTTCCACCTCCTTCCACTTCTTATAAACCTTATTCTTTCTTTGTTCCATTTCAAGTTCTTCCCTTCTTTGTCTCTCCTATTCTTTATTTCGTCTATCTATTAGGTAACATTGAAATCCTTCATATATAGAAAATAAAGATATTTAGCAAATGCCACAAATCAACATAGGATTTAATATGGCCCCCAAAATTCCTCTCCCAATACTTCCAAGCCAGTTACTTCCAGCAGAAGCTCATTTTACTAAGACTCCTAAACACTAGTTGTCTCTAAAGTTTCTAATTCAGGTTTCAGGTCAGAAATGTTCTTTGCAAATTCTTCTATTATCCTACTCTTATCTGGTATATATGAACAGCAGTGCTCTCAACATCATACAGACTCTGCTTTTTTCTGTCAGCAATATGTCTAAAGCCAATCTTTCTTACAAAACCATGAAACTAATAGCTACTAATCATGTATTAATTCCTAGCAATACACAAGATATACTAGTGGCTAATACTGTAGAAAGCTTTCTGATTTAGAACTACTCCTACTGGAGGAATGATTGCCCCAAACATATCTCCCACTAATTGTCTCCCATCAATGGTACTGAGTTTAAGTCTGTGAGATGGATTAATTTTTAGAGCTTCGATGCCATTTACATGATACATTCTCAAAAGCAATAGAGTTAAACAACAAACAACCTCCCGATCAGCAGATATTTGGAAAAATGCATCTTGACCAAAAACAAAACATACTCGGGGAACAAGTGGTTCTTCCCCAGTTAATATTTCAACAGGTCCTCCAAGAACTTCAAATGTATGTTTACTGCGCCCCATGTGTCAGGTTCTAATTTGATTTCTTCACTTATAAAAACATAATTTCCCTTTCTGTCATGTGTCTAATTTTGATTTGGGATATGTCATTTTCTTTTTGTATACATACTTCTTCTTTGCACACAATTTTAAGACCATCTTCTTGTTTTGTTGCCTTATGAAACATGTGAGCCCTCCTTCCCTCTAATGCCTGATTGAATTTATTTGCTAATGGATTCATTAGACATATCAAATTTTGTTTGTATGATTTAAAGGTTTCTATCATTGTAGGGGATCTAAAGAAAAACCAAGCTACCTCCATCTCATTAGCTTGTGGATGAGGGTTCATTCTTTTGTGAAGGGGAACTTTAGATAATTAGAAAAATAAGATTCAAAACAATTCTTTCTATAAAACAAGCTATGCAATATACTACATATAACTGCACATGATAGTGGAGTATGTTACATCCTCTGCAACTGAAGTAGGTAGGTGTGCATAAACATAACAATCTTTCACATCTAAAGCATGTGTATATTCCTGAACTAATTTACAATAAACATTGCATATAGGTTTTTGTAAAATAGATTACACTTTTTCACAAGATATTCATCCACACGTTTTCACCAAAACCATCAAAAGAAAATGTTCAGCAGCCAATTTTATATTATTACACTTACACGCAAAATGAACATCTTTGTGAAGTGGAATATTCATCCATATCTAAAAGCAATTTGAGCCATATCTTAAGTAAAATTTAAGCCAACCCGTGTTTCGCGGCACTCCATGCCACTTCTTTAGGGCTATTATAGATCAGTGAGTTTCTTTACTTTACCGAATAAGCAATGTGCAGTCTCATTCCTGAAGATCGCATAGTCACAATTGCTCCATCGTCAAAATGCACCCTTAAACTTTCCAGTAAAGGAATACTCTTGGAGAGGTCTACTTCGAATTCACCTGCCAATTCTGCCAATTTACAGGGTGTGATGGCTGCATGCCTTTTAATTTCCTTACTAAGATATATCAGCTCATTCTCCTGGTATTCATTCAAATGTGAGATATCTAAAAATCCCCAAATAATTTCTTCCAATTCCACCTTCAATTTGGTATATCTAAAAGCCTTGCCCTTTATTGACTCATTGATGGTCTTTCTGTATTTCTTGTTCTTTTACTCTCAGGGGTTTCCTCAAACCATGCAGGCAAACTTTCCTTATCGAATGGTCCTGTTTCTGCCTGTGCAATTGGACTCGTGAAAGCAATTCTTCTCTCTTCTCTTAGTGACTGAACATTCTGTTTTGGGGTTCGGGGAACAATTTGTTAATTTTGCAATGTCGGGATAAACCCTGTCATGGCTACACTCCTACAGCTTTTGAAATGACAGGATTCTGAGCAAAATTGATTGGTGCAGTTGTAACAGAAATTGTTAACATCTAAGACGATACAACCTGTGACACTGGTGGAGCAACAGTCACAATAGAAGCTGTAACACCTGGAACAATTACGAAAGTGGCTGCCTCAGCAGGTGCAGCTGTAATCAAGAGTGTTGGTGGTAGTCCCCGAATCTGAATGATGTTCGGGTCAACAGGGGCTGTAACCACTGTACCACAAGAGGTACACCTGATGATGAAACAACATAAGGTGGTGGATGTGAGAAGAACAGAGCATCTAAAACGTTATCCTCAGAATCAGTATCAGTCTTTCTTGCGGTCCCTTCATCTTCACTTCCCTGCTTTCGATTCCTTTTACGCTTTTCCTTTGTAAATGCAGGGTACATTCTAGCTCTCTAAACTACACATTTCCTCTATCTCTGTTGTTCTTCATCCCATTTAGCATCAGCATAATTACGCACTGCTCTCTTTGCTCTATTCTGATACATTCCTATATCTTTGGTGTGAGGTGTTCACTCCCAAGCATTTAATGCTTCATACTGTGTGGAAGCGGCATCATCTCACATAGCTTTCCATTTAAATTTTCAATAATCTTTCAATCAAATGTACCATGTTGTGGAAACCTTAATAATCCCTCTTTTTCCATGATCTTGTCCCATTGAGGAAGTCACAAACATGTATGATTCCCTACATTTGTCGCTATGTATTAACCTGGAGTACCTTCTGTTGTGGCCTCCTCGCCCTCAGGGACAGATCTCGCACATCATCTCTCATTAACTCTCTAGGGGTTTTAAAAAATGTAATAAGTACAGTGATTTCTCAAAGAATGAGCAAAATCAATTCTATTAAATTCAAAGTTTGTATTCAATTTATAATTTCATACAAATCCATATTCACTTCCAGTCTCAACACAATCCTAATCCTCTCTTTGTGAACCTATCACCATAATGCACCTAATCCTAGCAACCATTCTCAGCACAAAATTGCACACTAATTGACCTATCCCGGAGCAGCACACTCTGATACAATTCTCACTCCTAGCAGCTGTTAACCCTCCTTTACAATTTTCTCGTACACTAAATTCCACAACTTTTAGGAAGCACAATCAACAAATAACCCTTGCCCACTCCACTAAAGAATTCAAAGTAGTTCATTCACACAAGAAACAATTGAAAATAACATCTTCTGACTTCCTCACGCATGCCCCCCCCCACACACACACACACATGCAGAGATGAAGTCTCAATCAGCAGGAAATCTCCCTGCCTGACATAGTTCCCCCTTTGTGCGATTGGTTTCACTAACACCAATCACTTTTAGTACAATTCCAACAATTTATTATAGTCCCTATCTCAATTGTGCTGTTGATGGTACCTCACGAACCAACACCACAAAACTTCAGCAGACAAGTAATACCACAATATTTCTCATTTATCTATCTTATCCCAGAATCTTGGACTACTTCGAGTTCGATAAAAACTTCAACTGCTCAACATCAAATGCAGAAGCACAACTAAACCATCGACTTTACCAGTGCACAAGAAACATAACTTCAGCACAATATTGTAAGTTCAACATACACAATTGTGAAACACAACCCTAATGATATTCAGGCTTCCACTACTGGAAACGCCTCTGGCTCTGTGACATCCTGTATTCTTCAAGTTTGGGCTTTGTACTTAGAGGACATGGGCAATTCTAAACTTGGGCAATTATTTAAATGTTCTAGTTCCTTTTCTTCTGTGACACCAACCGTCACTCTGCTACCACTTGCGGTGCTGAGATTTTTGTATCTCAGTCTTCAATTGTAATCATTAAATCACCCCCGCCATTGGTTGTATGGACCGTTATTCCTCATCAAAGAGAATTAAGAATGAACAGTCATTTACATCAATAAAATGAAGAGTATGGTCCATTTGAAACCTCACAAGAATTACTAAAGAGAGAAGGTGTGATTTAAAGGGTTTTATTAACAATCCAATAAGATCACATTTTTTATTCAGTAAATATTAATCTTAAACTCATTATTATTACAGATTCAAATAATCCATTAGTAGATATTTAAAAACAAGGTAAAATATCAAGTTAGTGAGTATTACAAATAAAATCGAAATAATACAGTAAGTGTGTTCCACGCTTGCTGCTGGGTATTCCCAAGCACAAATCCGCTGCCTCTGCACTTGGACTACTTCACTGGCTCCCAGTAATGAGCCATATAGAACTTAAGGCCCTATGCATCGCTTTTAAAGCGATACACGGTGCAGGACCAAGCTTCTTCAAACAAAACCTCCAATGGTATGTTCCAACTTGGTTGTTGAGGTCTGCTCTCACTCACAATCTAGTGATTCCCAGGTTTAGGAAAGCCGGCTGGAGTGGCAGAAGATTTCTGGTAGGCACCACCAGACTCTGGAACTCCCTCCCCTGAAAATGAAAACTCAATTGCTGGCTTTTAGGAAAGCTTTAAAAACGTGGTTGTTCAATCTCTGATCCTGCGGGTCAGACTTTCAGTGTTCATCGGTTCGGAGAGTTAGCGTCTAAACACCTTTGGGTATTTGTTCGCGCTCTATAAATCTATTTTTCATTTCCATAAAGGAATTACCTAATAGAGAATAAGCATAAGAATGGCAGGTTCTTCAATAAACGATAACCTGTGTCAGTTCCGAAACCCAAATAAAGAGAATAGGAATATTATGACATGAAGCCTTAGCATTTAAGCAATAAACAATCTTGCAGGCTAGAAAGTATTCTCAGCTATAAGTCAAGAGAAGGACAGAAAGAGGATTTCTCCTGAAAGAGAGAATCCTAAGAATCCTAACTGCTCTAGGAACATTCGCTAATATAAATCTGCTAAAACATAGGTTGAAACAATTTATGCATTCCCTGTACGGATTGCAGCAAGCCCTTGGAGCAGGTAAACTCCCTAGTTTCTCACATCTTCACAATAGGCCACAGAATCACGTCCTTGAAATTATACATTGTCCAAATCTTGCAGTTCAGACAGTTCTTCCCAAGAGTCACATTTCCTGCCATTGCCTCTCCTCCCAATGAGAACCTTGTTATCAGTTCTCTAATACATAACAAATGTCTGTTCACTAACTAACAGAAGACTTCTGGAAAATTACAGCATCTGCAAAGGAAAAGAAAAACATCTTGTGCAAAACTAAAGCTCAGTGTGAAACACAGGCCTTTTTCAATTGTAATGTATAAATCAAAGTTAATATCGGCAAGATCCTCGCCGAACACCACCCATGGGCAGTTCTTGTGCAGACGCTGCCGCAGATCCTTCACCTTCGACAACGCTCCCACGACCACCGAAGGCCCACCAGATGCACGCACCACCGAAAGCCTGAATTGCATCCTTCTCATCGTGCGCTCCCTGCACCGACACGCCATAGAAGTCTGGGACCTGATCGATACCCTCTCGCCCGACGTTGCCTTCTTCACGGAAACCTGGACCAAAGCCACTTCCGGCCCCAACATCGCCTCCACCATCCCCGATGGCTACAAGATCCAGAGAAAGGACCGCCCGCACCGCCCAGGAGGAGGACTCGCCATCACACACAAAACCCCCCTCAGACTCTCCACATCCAGCACGAACGACCCCCACTCCAACATAGAACACCTCCACTTCCAGATCCAGACCAGCCCCAGGACCCCGCTATGTGGCACCCTCATCTACAGACCGCCAGGACCTCACACCCAGCCCGCAACTACCATCGCCGAGCTCGCCGCACCCCACGCCATCACCTCCATGGACTACATTTTACTCGGGGACCTGAACTACCACCTCAACAACTGCAATGACCCCGACTCCACCACTCTCCTCGACAACCTCACCAACCTAGGACTGAAGCAACTCGTCAACACGCCCACCCACAGAGCTGGTCACACCCTCGACCCCATCTTCGCAGGAGGAACTAACATCCGCTTCAGCCACACCACCCAGCCCCTCTGAATGGACCACCACTGCGTCCACTTCACCTTCAACACCAACACCGCACCCAAGCCCATACCACGCCCGCCACGACAGAACTCGAGCAAGGTCACAGAGGAACACCTCATCACCACCCTCCGTCAAAACACCCCCAGCGCCACGACTGACCCAACTCCGCAGCCGGGGAATTTCACCGCTGGGTCTCCTGCTGCGCCGACAAGCTCACACCCCTCCGCCTCCCACCAAACAACGCCCTCACCACAGAACTTCAAGAAGCCAGACGCTCCTGGAGACGCCTAAAGAAAACCTGGCAAAACCAGAAAACCACGGAAGCACGGAACAAACACAAGAGCGCCCTGAAGGAATACCACCAGCGCATAAGAGACACCAAACAGACCTTCATAAGAGACAAAGTCCAGACCAACGTGACCAACGCCAAGAAACTATTCAACGTCATACAGCAGATTGCAAAACCCTCCTGCGAAGCCACGGAGGTCATACCCTCCCAGGAACTCTGCGACAAGCTCAGCTCCTACTTTTATCGACAACTTCAGTGAACCAGTGCTGGACACCAACCCCTACCCACCGCCGCCAATAAGCCGACCATCACGTCCTGGGATCCCGCTACCGTCGAACTCATCACTGCGACCATGAAGAAAACACACTCAGTAGCCCCAACGGACCCCTGCCCACCGCACATATTCCACAGGGCCGCCATCGCACCCGAACTAGGATCTACCATCAACGCCTCCCTCAGATCCGGCATCTGCCCAGACGACTGGAAACGGGCAGAGGTGAATACCCTCCTCAAGAAACCAACCGTCGACCCGACGGACCTGAAAGATTACCGGCCCATCCCTCTTCTCCACTTTGTGGCCAAAGTCACCGAGAGACTCGTAAACACCCAGCTGACCGTCTTCATTGAAGAGACCTCCATCCTAGACACCTCACAGTCTTAATTCCACAGCAACCACAGCACCAAGACCACCCTCCATGCCGCCGCTGACGACATGCGCATGCTATTAGACCAGGGACACACTGCGGCCCTCATCCTTCTAGACTTCTCCGCAGCCTTCGACATCGTTTCACATCGCACGCTCGCAGCCAGACTTCATGACGGGGGGATACAAGGAGCTGGACGGGACACTGGACAGAATCCCCCCCAGATATCATACTAAGCTGAATATGACAGAAGCCCTGAAAGAGGTGATGGACAGGCTTCAGTGTGTTGATATATGGCGTGAAACACACCCTGAAGAGCAACAGTATATTGTTATACCCCGGCCCGTGAGGTATATAGTAGACTTGATAGGTTTCTGATATCACGTGAGCTATACGATAATGTGGGTGGGGTCACGGTGTTGGCCCGTTTTTATCGGATCACGCACCCGTGCTGCTGGAATGGGGGCCTGGGAGAGTTAGACCGAGAGTGTGGAGACTGCAGGTGCAGGTGTTAAAAGACCAGGTATTCAGAAATGAACCTGGGAAAATCGTGGTGGATTACTTCAGTGAGAACTGGTCTACTACCACCACTAGGAGTAATGAGTAGGACAAGTTCAAAGTGGTCACTAGGTGGGACTGTCTGTCTAGAGTGGGGGGCGCAAGAAAATGATTAGAGGTGGAGCTGAGTGGGGCAGAAGACACACTGGTTGGATTACAATGTGAGGGGTCCACGATGGAGCAGCCTTCAGATGCCCCCCTGCAGGAACAGCGTGCAGTGGGGGAGACTTGGGATAGACTGGACTGCTTGACCCGCAGGGAATACCGGCAGCTACTGCATAAGGAAGGGATAGATCGGGTAGATTGCCTGTGTGGCTGTTGAAGCGTGAACGCCCACCCCCCACTGATTCTTACATTACGCCGCCCCGGGGAGGTTCGGTTAATACACAGGTCGGTGTTAATTAAGTTTTCTCTGACCATCTGGTGGACACATACCGTGGGAGTGCAGGCGATGATGGCGTGGGCAGGTGTGACTTCCTTCGGGGGCTCCCCCTACCGGGGTCTCAGATGACCAGCAGGAGGAGATGGAGATGGAGCTACAACTGGAGGACCTCCAGGTAGCCCTGCGTGGAATGGGCAGGTATAAGGCGCCTGGCCCCGATGGTCTTCCTGTTGAACTTTATCAGGCGTATGTCGATGTAATTCTTCCACGACTATTGGAGACGTTGCGGGAGGCTAAACAGACTGGAGTCCTTACCCGCTCATGAGGCACAAATTGTTATGCTCCCCAAACCCACAGGGACCCCGAAGACCCCTCCTCATATAGGCCCCTGTCTATGTTGGGAGTGGACGCTAAGTTACTTGCCAAGGGTCTGGCTCTCAGACTGCAAATGGGTGGTGAGCTCTTTGGTGCATGAGGACCAATGCGGGTTCATGCCTAGGAGGGGAACACACATGAACTTACGTGGACTGCCACATGTTCTCCACTGGGTCTCAGATACTAATATCAGGGCGGCAGTAGTCGCCCTGGATATTGAAAAAGCCTTTGATACCCTTTGGCGGGATTACCTCTGGGAGGTACTGCGGAGAATGGGGTTTGGAAGTGAGTACATAGCGTGGGTCAAGTTGCTGTGCCATGGGTGGATGGCCAGAGTGCGGACCGGGAGACATATGTCGGAAATTATTGAAATCGGAAGGGGCATACGGCAGGGGTGCCCATTGTCCCCGTTGCTTTTCGCCCTGGCCATGGAGCCTTTGGCGATGAGATTGCACAGGGGTATGGTGCCATGGGGTATAGAGGTAGACGGTCATACCCATGTGGTCTCTCTGTAAGCTGATAATGCTCTCCTCTATCTGCGAGAGCCGGAGGGGCAATCCCTGCAGCTCGGGAGAGGTTGGACTCCTTTTGGATCTCTTCTGGCCTCCGTATTAACTGCCAGAAAACCATCTTGTTCCTGCTTGCTGCATTGGCACGGGGCGATGGTCAAGATCTTCCAGTGGTCGGCATGGATTGGAAGTGTGATCGATTCCGGTATCTCGCAATGCAGATTGTCCATCGCCCAGAGGCCCAGTATGATTTGAACATGGGAAGGACCCTCGATGGCCTGCGGGTGTCAATAGCGTTCCGGAACAAGTAACCACTGTTGGTTATGGGGAGGGTAGCTGTATTGAAAATGGTACTGTTGCCTCGCTGCTTCTACGTGCTCCAGAACTTCTTTTGCAAAATTCCGAAGTCAGCGTTCGACACATTAAACAGTCTCCTAACCTCCCTGGTCTGGGCTGGAAAACGAAGCAAAGCCAAATTATACTAAAATTGGATAAGGATGAGGGCGGCCTAGGGCTGCCAGACATCCGGCTATACTATTTGGCTGGCCTGCTGCAATACGCCGCTCAGTGGTGCATGGGGGATCGTACGGTTGAGACGGACTTACTGGGGAACTAGAACGAGGGGATACAATTGCAGCAGCTCCTAATGATGGGCTCTAGAGTCCCTAAAGCATGCCCAAATATAATCCGTAGTGTAACAGGCGTATGGGAACAAGCTGTAACTTTGGTGATTAGACAGGCCCCATATACTAGCGCATTGTTTTAAGGCCTCGCTTAGAAGGGAAACCATTAGCTTTGTAGCTCGGACCAAGAAACAACAGACCGCTGGGCTCACTAAGAAATTGGGCGAACTAGCCAATTTAGAAACCGCGCATACCATATCACTAGCACAAAAAACGGATGGCTCAGATCTACTACGACAGATCCTGATCTTAAAAAACGACCTAAATAAGGCAATTTCAAAAAAGTCTGCTGAAACTTATAGAACACAGCAAAGAAATCTCTACGAGAATGGCGAAAAGGTCGGCAGGCAATTGGCCTTATGGACAAGACAAAAGGCATCTCAAAACACTATCTCCTTAATTAAATCAAACAGACAAGATTATACGCAAATTAAAGATATAGTCGACATTTTCCAACACTACTACCAGAACCTCTATCAGAACGACATCTTGTATAATAAAGAGGATATTAATACATTTTTGGGTAACTTTGTAGCTTGCTCAGATAGGAGGCTAGATAATGCTATCAAAAATAATCTGGAGAAAGAAATATCAATAACCGAGGTAGAACTCGCCCTGGCAGAACTAGCACCGGGGAAAGCAGCAGGCCCAGATAAACTGCCGCTAGAGATCTATCGAGTCTTAGGTAAAATAATACTACCATTTTTATTAGATCTATTTCTCGGAATCCAGTGGAACGGCCACACGCCAGCATCATGGCAGGACACAAATATTGTCATTTTTGCTAAAAAAGGCAAACCTACAGATTCTCCATCCTCCTACCGCCCAATCTCACTGATAAACTCAGATTCGAAACTCTACTCAAAAATACTCGCCAATCGGCTCAGGGGGGTCATTGGGCATCTGGTCACGCCATGGCAACATGGCTTCATCCCAGGAAAGGGCACTACCGACCACATCCGTAGAGTAATTACATTATTTGATATCACTGCAACAACGGGTGGCCAGATGTCAATGATTCTCCTCGATGCCGAAAAAGCATTCGACAGAGTATCATGGGAATTTATGTGGGCTATTTTAGAACGGTTTAATTTTGGGCAAGGGTTTATCAAATCAATCAAGGCAATGTATATTGACCCAAGGGCTAAGCTTCAGGTTATGGGGTGCGAATCTAACACCATCCAAATCTCAAGAGGAGCAAGGCAGGGATGCCCGTGCTCCCCGATATTATTTGCCCTCTACATTAATCCTCTGATACTCAAAATGCTAGAAAGTAACAGGATTACACCGGTGGTGACAGGCCGATATGAAACAAAAGTCCTAGCATATGCAGATGACATTGCTATTGTTACACGTGACCCCGAGACAGCCATAACCGAGATAGAGGCAATCACACAGCAGTTTGGTGCCTATTCAGGATACTCCCTGAATAAAAATAAAACCATAATATTATGTACAGCAAACACACAGTGCGTGGATGTGAGACGGGCCGAACTAGCAACATATTTAGGGGTTCATATATGTACAACAGCACAAAATATTATCAAAATTAATTATGAACCACTGATTGACTCAATTAGACAAGATCTCACAAGGGTAAACAGTTTGCAGCTATCTATCATAGGGAGAGGGAACTTTATCAAAATGACTGTTTTTCCTAAAGTATTATATCTATTTCGTGCTATCCCTTTGCTAGTAGACGATACAATTATTAAAATTCTGGATTCACAGGTCTCTAAATTCGTTTGGCAAAATGGCAGGATCAGAAGATCGCTGAAATACTTGTCTCTTCCACTTGACAGAGGGGGGCTTGCAATTCCACAGCTACTTCTTTATTTCTGGGCTTGCTTTTTGAAACAACTCACCCCAATGGTTACCCTAGCAGATAACCGGGAAGAGCTAGATATTCCGTCTATATATGAACTAGCCCTCGGACATAATGCAAGAGGACTTTTGTTAAGACAACTCGAGCCCAGTTACTATAAGAAAGTCAAGTTCAAGATTGTCATCGGGGCATGGAAAGTCTGGTGCAGAATCAAAAAATATATGAATATCCCCAGACTTAGTCGATATACTCCACTCTGGCATTCATGTTTATTACCGCAAAACATGAATGATGCTATCTCTGCCAGGTGGGAGAGACAAGGAATTATATCCCTTTATGATTTCCTGGGTATAGACATGAAGGCCAATTTTACTACTCTCCAAAATCAATTTAATATACCTGCGACAGATTACTTAAAATTTCTCCAAATTAGATCAATTATAAACTCTCAGTTGCACAACGTAATCTGGACTAGAAGCCCTATGATTGAAGCCACCACCAGTCCTTCTTCCAGAATCGGCACGATCTATACGTTTCTACACGAGAACTCACCAGATGATATAATACAGACAGAACTACTATGGGTAAATAGGCTCGGTAACTCAGATATAGACATCAATAAGGTTCTTGCCATGTCAACACAACTATTACTTTCCACTAATCTGAGGTCCCAACTCTACAAAACTATCTATAATCTTTATTTCACTCCAGCCAAGCTATTGTCATGGGGGAAAAGAACCAATGATCAATGTCCAAGGTGCAATTGTGGACCCGCAACGTTAACCCACATGTTCTATTATTGTGCTAAGCTGACATTATTAAAAAAAATGATCTGGGAATTTTGGGAGGCGATCTTTGGGCATAAGTTGCCCGAGTCCCCTACGATTTGCTTGCTTGGATATGATTGTACGCTAAAATTGAACTCCAACAAGGAAGCTATCCTTTTCATCGGAACTGCGATATATAGAATTATTCTTGCTGCTCTATGGAAAAATTGTGATGCCCCTAGTTTCCAAATGTGGCTCTCTAGATTTCTGTCTGTATATAATTACGAGCTTGCAATATACGCAACTAGGGGCCCTAAGTCTAAAAGAAAAGGAGATAAGATTTGGTCCCCCATCACTTTATGGTGCATCGCAGCTGTCCCAAATTAATTTATAAACCCTTGGTACTAAGTTTCTCACAATGCAACAGTTCCTATTGTCTATTTTGGATTATATACGAATTCTTATGCTCTCATTTTTCACTTCGATTGTACCGGCATTGATGTAAGTTTGGCTTCCTATTTCTTTTTTTTCCTTTCGCTATTGATGATCTCATTGTCTGTGATTTTTTTGGAGTTGTCTAATAAATAATAAAAAAAAAAAAAAAAAAAAGGAACTAGAACGAGGGGATACAATTGCAGCAGCTCCTAATGATGGGCTCTAGAGTCCCTAAAGCATGCCCAAATATAATCCGTAGTGTAACAGGCGTATGGGAACAAGCTGTAACTTTGGTGATTAGACAGGCCCCATATACTAGCGCATTACCCTTGCACTGGTTAAAGGTCTTTCAGAATATCCAGAGGGTTATGGATCTCTCTAAGTGGTACGAAGGGGATTGCGAGACGCAGGGGGATTTATATCAAAATGGCACATTTATGACTTTTCAGGAAGCACAGGACTGGTTCCAGGTGTCACCGGGGCAATTCCTACAGTACGCCAAAATATCATGTACCGTGCATCAGATGTGGACAACATTTCCCAATGAACGGGGTGAGTCGAGCACGCTGGTTACCTTGCTGGACCTGGATCTAGTTGGGGGCTCATCTCCCAAATCTACATGACACTAAAGCTGGACAGGGGGGCAATCTTAGACAGCATCAGGGCAAGATGGGAAGATGATCTGCTCGTCCCGTTGACAGATGGTGAGTGGAGGAGAGCATTGGCACAAGTCGCAGAAGCTACAAGTAACGCACGGTTCAAGTTAATTCAGTTCTATTACCTACACCGCACATATCGAGCACGGCGAGCACGGTTCTCACCTGGGTGGTCTTCTGCATGCCCACTCTGTGGCACAGATCCTGCCACATTTCTGCATTTGGTCTGGAATTGTCTGTGTCTGCAGCAGTACTGGTACCGGTGGTGTTATCTCTTAGCACGGCAACAGCGATGTGTATTGACACATCTATAAAACACTGTCTTTTGGGAGTGCTTCCGACACCCAAGAAAGGGTATCTTACCTACTAGATTGGCGCCGATGGTCTTTTATTTACCTACCACAAGTGGTTGAGGGGAGCAAAACAATTCAGAGTTAAACTTTCAATATATACATGCCTTAAAGGTCTATGAATATAGGTTATTCGACCCAAAAGGCAAAGGATGATAAACTCCAAAATCAGAATGCAACAAAGAATAGATGCGGAGTCCAGATCCTTTTTCATTAGGAAGGAACAAAAGCTTTCCCTACACTATTCTAAATGGAGATCCTACCTAATTTCCTTCCATCATTTCCCAAAGTTGTCAGCACATGTTGACTTCCTAAGAAGTACTCACATCAAATGGGTTGATTACCTTAAGGCTTTGGAGCTCGCTCTGAGATGCTCCTTCTCCTCCGAAAGCTAGCAGAAGTCTGGTTTCACTGTCCCTACACATCATACAAAAAATGGGGTTCGATTGATAATACGTCATCAGAAAATTTCCATTGCAACTTTGTTAGTGTGGTGATTTTCCAGCCAGGGGCATGATGAACCTTCTTCGTTCGGATGGCCTTGGTTCCCAGATAGGCCAGACACGGAAGGCATCCTCCCTTCTCGTCTTTCAGCCATCTTCAAAGACATTCCGGGTATCTCCTTCAATCTGAAAATAATGAGTTTGCATTCCGGCACCTGCAGTAGGATGAGAACACTCTGTTTTTCGAACACAACATGCATTTAATTATTTATTTCTCGAGAGACCAAGGAGATGTGAAACTATAAACAATCTGCGCTAATGGGCCTAGACACGGACAACTTAAACTAAACACAATTACATTATATGAATATAATATCATCATGTACCTTATACATTCAGGACTTACAATGCATACATGGTCCTACTTAAATGTATTTATTACATTTATTGTTAACTGGTTCCACTAAATACTTCTTAATAATCATAAAACACTGAAAACGATAAGAATACACATGAGTGTGTCTTTACCATGAGTATTGTGCAGCCATACAATATTGGGTGCTGAAAGCGCTCTATCAGTTCCCCCCTCTTATGACTAGAGTCATAACACCATTCTGCTATTCTCTCTGTAGAAAAGACCGACCTAAACAGAAGCTGTAGCTTGCCGTCCCTGTCTAAATCTTTCTAACCCTTTAAGGCAGTGGTTCCCAAACTTTTTAGACCAGCGGCTTCCTTGACTCATTGGCGTTGGCCGTGGCTTCCTCTTACGTTACTTTTTTATTGGTGGGGGGGGGGGTGCAAGCCCGGCCTCAGGAGACTTCCATTTTTCTCCCTGAAAACTATTGAGATGAAGCGGATGAAGGTATTATAATCGCAGATGTCATCCTATTAGTCATAGTGTCTTAAAGGGAGGGTAGGTTAGATAGATTGATAGATGGATTTGTGCTTGGTATGGGAATTACAAAGATTTTGTTTGATCATTTACATGTGTTTTTCTGTTGAATTCGGCGAGTCTGACATTTGTATTTGTACATTTGAAAAGTCCTTCAAACAGCTTGCGCTAGCTGCTGTGGTGCTATCCACAACTCTGTCTGGCGGGACAATCAAATGCCACAGGAATAGTCTAACGGCAAGTTGGAAACTTCAGAGTGTGATTTATCTAGATGCAGAGATACCGGTAAGAGGCATGTACAGCGCTTGCCATCTCATGCATCAGTGCACACCGTTGCTTTCAGGCAAACAGTGTTAGACAACTAGAAAGATGTCAAGTACAGTTCGGTCGTGGAGCCCAAGATCGTAAACAGTGCCTCTTTCAAGGAGAAGTTAACTTATTCCTGGATGCTCAAAAATCAAAACTTGCGAAGCCTGGAGGTTATGGGCACATTGCAGGGAACAAAATGCTCCTAATCGTGGCATGTATTCCAAAGTTCTCTTGGTCAGGCTACATAGAGAACTGTGCGTGCGTGCATCCAGTAGCGATTACCTCACCAGCACCCGCGTTGTCCATGTGTTGGGTGAAGCGCGCATCGAGTGTCTGAGAAGATGAGCACTGGGTCATGTAGCAAGTAATAGTTGGAAGGTAAAAGGTGGCTGCACACATACCTAGACTCAGCGTGTGGCCCATCTGCACTTAGTCCTCATTATGTTCTATTTGTAAGCCGGGAATGTGGTCTCCTCAGTTAAGGTACTGCGGTACACTCTATTGGTTAGGAGGCATATTTGAAGACCGGCTGCTCTGATTGGCTGGAGTTGAGCCATCACTATGTGCTGACGAGAAGTGTAATTAATGCATTACGTTTGAAGGAGTCACGGCAATATTTTATTCCTTACCTGGGCAAATCACCTAATATCCCCATGCATATCAAAAAATGAATGTATCCTTGTTTAGCGTAACTGGTGCTCATGTAAAGCACTCCAATACCTTCGGGTCGAGTTTGCGCTATATAAAATAAAAAATAAAACGGCAAATAAAAGTTTTTTTGTACATACTGTGTGCCAGACAGGCTAGTAGCCTTTGAGTAAAATATGGCCACTCCCTGCTCGGCCCCACTTCAAAGGCATTTATACTCTGCCTTCCCCTGAACTCTATCATGTGTGCACCCTTCAAAGAGCTTGCACTTCCTTATTTCTGTTATTGAAGTAAAACATCAGTGTCCTATGTTGCCCTTTACCTTACAAACATATGTTACCGGGATTTGGATGACCTCGTTAGACATAAAAATTACTCCTAAAGGCTTAAACTAAGCAGCTCTTCCCTCTAGTGGAGCTATCAAAGCAACTACATTACAGCTGTAGAGAATGCGGCTATGTTCACAGGCTGATTTCGTTTCTTACTTACACTGATGCCTGAAGGGCATGTGGCAAGGGTGAAGGTCTCCCTTTCAACTGGCGCAGTGAGATAAGGGATCGCCTGTGCTTTGCCACCACTGCTGTGGTATCTGCTGCACTGCAGAGTGTCTCCACAAGTGTATGAGCAGCTTCTATGCGTGTGGCCTCATCGGATGAGCAGACGACTGAGCGATTTTCCTAGTCCTGGAATTCAGAGTATGTTTGCCGGCTCCAGGCACCCAGTTCTTTCCTGTGGTCTTATTATGAGTTTTAAGTTGTTGTCATCTCAGAACTGTTACTGCGCCATTTCATTTCAGTCATGCATGTGCCTCAATATCCCCTTCAAAGCACTGAATTCCCATTAGTGCTCGCAGCACCCCAGGCTAGTTTTGATGGCGCACCAGGGTCCCACGGTGCACAGATTGGGTACCACTGCCTTTAAGGTGCTGATAATGACTGTCCTGAAGTCGTTCCAGTTGCTGTTCTCGTTTTTCCAACACATTCTCCTGGTGTCTTGCCCTTTGCCATTTGTATGCTTTGATGGCTCCCAGTAGGACAATTATACAAATGACAGCTATTATGATGGGTTTCAAAATATATCCCATTATTCCCTAGCCCAAACTTTCAAACCAGCTCACAATCTTTCCAAATCCCTTACCAATTTGGTCCCAGAGTCCTTCAGCAGTCAGATTACGTAACTCTTGAGGTATATCTGAGATATTAATAATATATTTTTTTATATCCCAACAGGTATATAAGTACAGCACTATTGGACTCTCAGTAATTTACAGACTCCTCCGGCTTTTGCTTATAATACGTCTAATGGAAGACGATTTTGAACCATAGCCCTTATCGAGACCATCTCCCCATCAACTAATAATAGAATTTGGGCTGTATTCACAGAGAGTTTATCTACTAACATTGCCAACTTTCTGATCTTCACACCATTCAAAATCACACCCATACTGGGTATCATAGCTCCAAACACATCACCAATGATTTCTCCTGCGCTCACACCACGTTTTCCTCTGTTAGGTCCTTTCCTTTCCAAAGGCCATAAATCGTCCACATGGAAGATTTTGGGAAATACTACAGCCAAATAACACGTACCATACCAATTCTTGGGCAACTTCACGTAGGCATTCTTTCCACACACAAATACACATTGGGCACTATGGTTAACTTATCCAGTAGTGTTTTTCTAATTGATTCTTCAATCAGGAAAATGTGGTGACAATCACTCTCACCTACAAAGATCTTGTCATAATATGTTGATGGGTATCTAATGCACAGCTTCCCTCTCTGCTGGAAGTCTAAAGTTGTTGGTCCAGAACTCCCTTTTTCCTTATGATCTAATTCTTCTTTGGTCCATGGAATAACTTTATGCTTAAGATCTGGTCTAAATAAGGTCTGTCTATGCCGATCTTCTATCTGATCTACGAACTTCTTTTCGATGTCAGTTAACATGCAAGTCAAATTATGTCTGTGGGCGTAAGATGTATCTAAAGTAATGGTAAGCACATAATATGTAGACATTCGCTCTACCTGCTTATAATAATCATATTTGTTCATGTACTTAAGAACTGGGACTTCTGAAAGTACCACATCGTAATTTGAGAAATAGTACTCAAAGTGTGCCTCTCTATAAAACATGCTCAACAACACACTACATGTAATCCCGTAGGTCAACGGAAAATTATGGTATCAAATACCTTCTTCTACTGATGCTGGTAGTTGCATAGACACATCATAACAGTCTTTCGCTTCCATGGTGTCTACTTACCAATAAACGAGCATATGCATTAAGTGTAAATCACCTTTTGACAACTCTACATGTAATCTGCGACTAGTTTCCTTGATCATCTCTTTATCCTTCATGGATGGACCCTCTTCTAAATGTGAGACGGGTGTGGTAAATGTAGTCTGTTCCCCATTCTTGTCATCATCTTGAGACTCAACCAAAGAGGTAACAATCACCATAATTATAACAATAAGCACTACTACAATAAGGTTACCAATTATGCATTTTTGTTTGCATCCTGAATTTTTGGAAGCCATGTTTCCACTTATTCGACTGTGAAGCACAAAGGGAACGATAAAGTCTCTTCTCTCACTGTACTTCGCTTATACTGTTGTTCACAACGTCTCTTTCATTTGCTCTTTCTGTTCGATTATTGCAATATTCAGTCCATTAATACTAAACCTATTGAAGAGATGTAGTCAGCCCTAACTCTCAGTTCTGTTTCAATTTGAGAGTCCCTAATTTTAAATCTTCTTCCAGTTGGGGCTAGGATATCTTCTTTCTAAAGCCTAATGCGTTCTTCTGTCACAGTTCAAGCTTCATCTGTAATGATATTCGTGCCAGGTATAGTAAGGACAAGTTGCAGAATTTCTGCATGGATTTCTCCCAATTCTTGTGCAGTAAGCTGTCGACCAAATGAGGGGAACCAACCTAATTGACGATCAAAAATCTCAAACCACTTAGCCTAGGTGGATTAGGGACTGTCAGCGTTAGGGTTCCAAAGGCTTCTACTCCGGGGACAAGTAACTGAATATTAATCTAGAGGGTGTCCCCTCCGTAACTCACTGTTCCAGTCCCCAATCTCCCGGAATTCTTCGGTCTCTGCATCTGCAACCAGATACGTCCACTCAGGAGGTGCGTACTTTTGAGATGGTATCCTCGGTCTTCTGGATCATCTTAGACCATCTGATCCTTCTTCTGTTTCACTTTGATCAGATTCAGACGTTTTAGGAATTGAGCCTTATATTCAGCCTTTCCTTTATCGCTGGCCACTTCTCTGCTCTGGCATCTGTTCTCTTCACTTCCTCTTGGTCTGATCCTTCTGCGCCAGGCCGTTTATCCAGATCTGGTTCAAAGTGCACGTCCGCAATCTCATTGATCTCAGGTTCTGTACTCAACTCTGAGGCAGTGTGATCTCTTCTTTCCTGCTCAGTTGACTGTTCAGCTGCATCAGCACCATTCACAACTAGATCTGTTCCTTCACTTTGAGTTGCATTTTCAGTTGTTTTGCTTGGAACAAGGGAAGTCGTTTCTTCCATGGGCTCTGGAACTCAGCAAGTATGTGAAGTGTGGATCCAATATGGTAATCCCCCACACTTCACAGCGGTACTTGTAACCAATATCACCTGATATGGTCCTCTCCAACGAGCATCAAGGCTGCTCTTCCTCATGTGCTTTCGAGCCAGCACCCAGTCACCAGGGTTAAGATCATACAGCAAGTCTCTCGAGGTGGATGCAGTCGCAGCCTCGACTTGGTGAGAACAGAATTAACCACATCAGCCAGTCCTCTACATTAATCCAACACCATATTCTCTGTGATGTTTATCAAAGCCGTAGCTGGCACCATAGGCAATCGCATAGCTCGTCCAGTTAATATCTCATGGGGGGAGAGCCCTGTTCTCCTGTCAGAAGTGCTACACAGACTCATTAAGACTAATGGCAACGCATCTGGCCATTTCAATGCAGTCGACGAGCAAACCTTAGCCACTCTCATTTTGATTGTGCCATTTACCTGCTCCACAAGACCAGATGCTTCTGGCCTGTAACTACAATGCAACCTCTGATCAATGTTCAAGGCAGCACACAACAATTTCATGAGTTCGCTATGGAAGTGTGTTCCTCTATCTGTCTCCACAGAGGTCGGACATCCATACCTCGGTATCAGTTCCCTTAAGAGCAGTTTTGCCACTGTGAGGCTATCACATCGCCTAGTTGGATAAGTCTCCACCCAACATGAAAAGATACACACCACCACCAAAACATATCTCAGCCTGTTACATCTTGGCATTTCAATAAAATCCAATTGTATCCTATTAAAAGGGCCTCCTGATCTTCCAATGTGACTCATCGCAACCACAGTTTTCTTTCTGACGTTCGTTTGCTGACACGTAACACACCTGTGACATACTTCTTCAGCATTCACATGAAATCGTGGATTAAACCATGTTTGCCTGAACACTCGCACCATGGCATCTCTTCCTAGATGAACTGCTCCGTGAATCTGTCTTGCCATCGGACTCAATAGGCAATTGGCTAATACTGCTCTGTCATCGGTTGACACCCAAATGCCATCTTCTCTCTTTTTGCAGCCTGCTCTAACCCATGAAGCAGCTTCTTCCTCTGAGACCTCATCCTGCAACAGCTTCACCTCATCCCAAGTATCAGCTACAGCCAACGTCATGCTGAGCTCAGTCTCTTCTGTGCTCTCTCCTATATATTCTCCATTGAAAACACAAGCATGTATGGTACAAAAACGAGCTACTTCGTCTGCATAGTTGTTTCCCTTTGTAACAAAGTCCTCCCCCCTCCCATGAGCAGCACATTTCACCACAGCAATCTCTTTGGGTTTCTGCAAGGCATCAAATAGTTGGCGCACATATTCTCCATTACGGATTGGGGACCCTGAGGACGTTAAAAATCCCCTCTGTGACCATAACTGGCCAAAGTCATGAACTACTCCAAACCCGTATTGGCTGTCCGTATAGATTGTCACTCGGACTCCATGTGAGATGATACAGGCACGTATCAGAGCAATAATCTTGGCTACCTGAGCAGAGTATACTCTATTCAAATAGGCAGCTTCCACCACTCCCATGATGGTGCACACAGCAACTGCTGCTCTCAAGTACCCTTCATTGTCTCTTAAGCATGAACCATCATCAAAAAGGATCAAATCAGATTCGGGCAAAGATTCATCAACAATGTCAGGTCTGGGTTTGGTAGATAGCTTAGTAACATCGAGGCAGTCATGCTCTTCACAATCCTCATCTCCTTCCTTTTGCGGAATGGGTAACAATGTAGCAGGGTTTAAAGTGGTGCAACGTTTCAAAGTGACATTTTCAGAAGCCAAAATGACCTGCTCATACTTAGTCAGTCTGTTATTGGTGAGATACTGTGTCTTAGTTCTACTCATTAACAATTCTCCTGAATGTGGCACATAAACAATAAGTGGATGACCCATCACTATGCTTTCACATCTCTCAATGCTGACACCTGTTGTAGCAACGGATTTGAGACATCCGGGCAACGCAGAAGCTACAGGATCTAATGTAGCTGAAAAATAAGCCACTGGTGTACGGGCACCCCCATGTGTCTGTACAAGGACTGCTAATGCACATCCTTCCTTCTCACAGCAGAAGAACGAAAACGCTTTGTTATAATCTGGCATTCCAAGAGCTGGAGCGCGACATATGCTTTCTCTCAGTTCACGGAGGGCTCTCAAGCATTCTTCATCCCATGGTACTGGATCACTAATGTCCTTTCGAGTCAGTCTAAACAGTGGTTTTGCTTGCACAGAAAAGTTTGGGATCCACTGTCGACAATAGCTGACCATTCCCAAAAACAAGCGGACTTCTTTTTGTGTTTTCGGCATTCCCATTTGCAGGATCGCCTCTATGCGATCGGGTGACACCCTTCGTTGTCCTTTCTCAATCCGGTGTCCTAGATATTGTACTTCAGGCAAACAATACTGGAGTTTGTTTGGGGACACTTTGTGTCCATTCTCTGCCAAATGATTCAACAAAGCCACAGTGTCAATCCTACAAGCGTCTTTGGCTTCTGAAGCGAGTAGGAGGTCGTCAATGTATTAGACCAGAACTAACCTCTGAGGCATCAACAGCCCTTCAAGATTCTTTTTCAAACACTGACTAAAGATTGAGGGGTTGTCTGTATACCCTTGAAGGATTCTACACCATGTTAAGACACAGTCGCCTATCCGAATACAAATAAATACTGGCTCTATTCATGCAATGGTATGGAGAAAAACGCCTGACATAGATCTATAACTGTAAACCATTCTGCTTCACGTGGTATCTGGAATAGAATAACAGCTGGATTCGGTACCACAGGACAACATGAGATCACAATTTCATTAACCCTGCGTAGGTCTTGCACTATTCTGTACTTCCCACTAGGTTTCTGCAGTCCCATGATAGGTGAATTACAGGGACTTCCTCTTAATCTCCTTAAGAATGCCTTGTGCTGGCAAAGCGTGACCTGGCCAAGACATCAGGGGCGGTGCTATGCCCATCACTGACTGAATGGAAGTGAAGCATGGACATGTATATGCTGGGGGAGAAAACGACTTATCAGGCAAGGGGCTGTCCCAAAAAGTTCTGGAGAATATGGAAGCCGTGGCTTAAACACTATGGACTTAAGCTTACTGAATCCCAGTGACATCTTGAGACTAGTTGGGCAGAGGGTTGGGAAATGCGGATCAGAGGGGGACCAAAGGGACATGCCACTGTTGTCTTACTGTTTACTACTATATAAAGAACTTGATGCTGAGGTATTGACGTTGAAACATCTTCACATTCTTGCTGAGAACTGTTACTGTAATGCAACTATGAAAAATGCAATAAATATATTAAAAAAAAAAAAAAGAATGCCTTGTGCAATCATGGACTCAATAACTGGTCTTATTCCGGCCACAGTTTCGGGAGACAATTTATACTGCGGCGTTCGTGGAAATTCGACATTTGGTTTAACCTGTATCTTAAAAGGATCAACCCCTTGGATCAGACCAATCTCTTCACCTGTGAAATCCCATACTTTTGGGGCAACCGAATCTCTCAAGTCATGCGGTAATTCCTCAATGGTGAGAACCAGAAACATTTTTGCACACATGCTCGTATTAGCCATTTTGAAATAGGCATCATCATCACAGATCTGCAACTCCACACCTCTCGGAGTGCACGATATGGCACAATTTAATTTACATAAAAGGTCTCGCCCTAATAGACAGACTGGACTTGTATTGCACACTACAAATTGATGTCTATCTCGGAACGGCCCTATTCTCACAGGTAACTCATTTGTCAATGGATTCGTAATTTTCTGATTACTGACTCCCACTACTTGAATCGATTGTCCTGAAAGGGATACATTTGGAACCACTTCTGTTCTTACTGTAGAACGCGCAGCTCCAGTGTCTAACAAGAAGGTAACAGGATGTCCATTCACTTCTGCATCTACAAACGGTCCACTCTGATCTACTTCCAGAATCGCACCCAAAATGCAACCTTCCTGCACCTCCCTTTGGCACGCCAGAGAATCCTGAGTCTGATCAAATCTGTCTTGTATTTCAAAGTAAGGCATCTGATGATATGTCTGATTATGCATAGGTATTCTTGGGGGTTGAGGTATCTGCACTTGCGGCTCATATCCTCCACACATGGACCTAGGTCTAGTCACAGTGTTCAAAGTCTTGGACATTTGCCCTCTCCCTCAATCTGTAATTGATTTTCTGGATTCAATCGACACTCGTGCTTCCAATGTCCGGTTTTGTGACAATAATGGCATCCAGTGACCT
Source organism: Triturus cristatus (assembly GCF_964204655.1). Lineage (NCBI taxonomy): Eukaryota > Metazoa > Chordata > Amphibia > Caudata > Salamandridae > Triturus > Triturus cristatus. The sequence goes on from NC_140589.1 coordinate 1,434,949,174, forward strand.
TCTTTTGTTGTGCCACCCACTAGCTTGTACTCATGTCCATGCCTCTTCCTCTTCCCTGACCAGGTTTAGTCACCATCTGTTGACCCATTCCTCTACCACCTCCTCTGCCTCGACCCATTCCTCCTTGCATCTGATTGGGCCTTTCAGCATTCCTCAACTGCACCAACATTAACTTGTCTTTCAATTTCTTTTGTGTCGAGTCCACCTGATCACTACAGTATTTTGCATACCGCAGAATTTCATCCACCATTTTATTTTGCCAACATATCAAATGCGTCTGTATCATCAAGCTAAAATCAGATCTTAATCCCAACATGAACTTTGAGACAAACTGTCTCATATCTTTCTGCTCAATAGTGTCCAGACCACTATGCTCTTTTAAAGGCCACTAACAATCGCTCATAATAGTCATGTACCGACTCTTTCGGATCTTGAGTAGTGCAATCAATCTTAAGCCAATCAACAGTTTGGGGAGATACCTTCAATTGTAACCAGGAATTCACCTGCTCATATTTTTTCATTACCTCAGGTGAAGGACCATTATTCACCGGGTCTCTAGTTGGTTCTGCAGCTGGGCACTCAAAGGGAATTTTACATGCAGCCCACAAGTCACCTGGAACCACTATATCAAACAAGGTGTTCAAATCAATCCATAACACTTTCGAAATCTTAACAAATCAATCTAATTGTTTGTACCAGTCAGCAGGTTTCTCCCTTCAGCCGAGGAAAATCATTAGGGAATGCTGCCAAATCATCCCTGCTCCATGGCACATGTACATACCCTCCATTTTGTACTTCTCTCAACGGGAAATTCCCTGCAGCTCCCGTCCCTCCACCCAGTGGCGGAGTATTTCCTGTCCCACTCTTGGCACCTTTCTTTTTAGCCCATCTCACTTCCCATTTATCTAGTTCTTTCCATGCTCGCATGCCTCTAACCAGTTCCCTGATGTGTGCTTTTAGTCCTATCATTCTCTTCTCTTCTAATTCCTTATCTGTGTAATTCAATCGGCAGGTTCCTTGCATCATTTTATTCATTGTCAAATCCACCTCATACCTCCATGCCAATTGCAACAATGCATCATGAGCTCATTTTGCCTTTCTTGTAATATCCTTAGCTACAAATAGCAGTTCACTTGGGTCATACGTCTCAATTCTCTCCAATGGCAGATTCCCTTCAACCACCTCATCTAATTCTACAGTTCTCCTGGGACCCACCCCTTCTTCCATTCTCAGACCTGGGCGACTTTCTCTGTCCCAGCTTCGACTTCTCCAATGATTACCTTCACATACAACCTGTGGCCCAAACAGTACCCTAAGTGTTTTTTGTCTAATCCCCATTTCCTCTCCCGGTACTATAGACTCTCTTACTGGTGGAACCCACATTCTGATGTCTGACCTGAAATTTGCCAAAGCTCCTGTCCGTCTTCATTCTGACCCGCTGTCCATTCTCGATGGATCAGTCGTGGCTGGCAGTGGAGTACTGCATTCCACTGACACCTGCGCTATGCCTGTCCCACTCATTGCAAGGCTCCCTCCAGATAAAGTCTCTTCTCATTCTCCGGTTTGCTGTTGACTATCTCGTGCTCTCTCTCTGGGGTTATATATTGAAAGCACTGGTCCAATAGTAACTGGCACCGACAGAGAATCTGGTAACTGCATATTTCCTGCAAGTTCTGTTGGCTCAGAATTTGGATACCCTATTCCTCCAGACCCTCCTGGGATTCGTCTTCCCACTGAAATCCTCCCTCTTACTCCTGTTGGCTGCTCCTCTGAACCCATTTGTCTCACTCCAAGAGTTTCTTCTGTTTGATGCGTCCTCTCTGCCTCGGACTTAGAGTCACAAGGTGGAGGACGTTCTGCTAGCAGTCTATCAAGGAAACTATCATCAGTATCACTGTCCTCGCCAGTCTTACTCTTTTCACCAGACGCTTCTGCTAACGCCCAAAATGGACACAATCGCTCTCCCTCTATTGTGTCTACTCTCCACCTTTTCAACTGTGCATCCCACCTAGCATCCTGATATGCCTTCATCGCTTTCTTCATCCTTCCCTGTGACGTTTCTCGTTTCTTCGCTAACGCTGCTCCCATCCATGCATCTAGTGCCTCAAATTGTGTGGGTCTAGGTGGAGGTTTCAAAGCAGACATCACCCCCCTCAGCTGGTAGAGCACCTCCATGCGAAATGACCCATAGCGAGGAAAGGCCAATTCTCTCTCTTTCTCTGTGATTTGATGCCAATTCTGAAGCCATACTATGGTATGGAGTCCTATATTCGTTGCCATGTAATGTGCCGGTGTGTCCTCTGGTGGAGCTTCTTCTCCGACCCATGTCACTCCCCCTGTGTCACCTCAACATAAATCTCGCAACACCTTAAATCATCGTATTATAAAAATCGATCTATTTGCAACCCACAATCCAATATTCAGCTTCGGACGAAATTCAACCAATCCCAGCGCGGCGCACACCAACCGACCTATCCCAGCGCAGACCACACTGACGTCACTGCTCACTCTTTGCAGTGGCTCACCCCCCTTTACAAATTCACTGCATACACTCACTCGCACATTCACACTACAAGTAACTGTATAACCAAAAGTTATTAAACCAAATAACTGTTCCTAACACAGTCACAACAACTTAGAGTTACATGAAACAAGTAATTTTCTGTCCGCTAAAAGATCGATAGAGCATTTATGCAAGAACTTCCATCCGCTATTACCCCCAACCTGCGTTGGTCACTCAATCGCCATAGTTCACCCCAGTACCTTGGGCTTCCTACCGTGACGTATTCCAACACTCACACAAAGTTCCCTGTCACAAGTGGATCATGAATAGCGCTTCACGACTCCCACAATTCTGGTCAGACAATTACAATACAGAACTATCCCGGGATCTTGGACTTCTCTTGAGTCCGTTCACCAAACTCCTGATCCGCACGTGTTCGGACCAGTACCAATAACTACAATCACTCAACGTACATCCCAACTCCGCAAGCCATCACATGATTAATACATCACCGCAATCTAACACACCACACACTTCCTTTCATACTCACCCTACTACTGTTTCTGCCGCACCGTCAACGAACGTCCGCCAGTCTCCCCCAATCTTCGCCGTTATTCACTCTGCATCAGAAGTCTCTATTCTTCCTACTCTAAACCTAATTTCTCTATTCTCCCCTCACCTTTAGAGGTAAACCATCCTCTGCTACCATTTGATTACGCCAACCTGCACCCTTTATCTTAGCTACTAGATTGGCGCTGATGGTCTTTTATTTACCTACTACAAGTGGTTGAGGGGAGCAAAACAATTCAGGGTTATCCTTTCAATATATACATGCCTTAAAGGACCACAGAATCCGAACTTTAGTTTTGTTGATTTATTATAAGGCCAAATACAATTGAATGTAGACACCGCGAAGAATCAAATTATATAGATATAGAAAGATCAATACAGAGCCGAGTCTACGAATATAATTTATTTGACCCAAAAGGCATAGGATGATAAACTCCAAAATCAGAATGCAACAAAGAATAGATGCGGAGTCCAGATCCTTTTTCATTAGGAAGGAACAAAAGCTTTCCCTCCACTATTCTAAATGGAGATCCTACCTAATTCCCTTCCATCATGTCCCAAAGGTGTCAGCCCGTATTGACTTCCTAAGAAGTACTCACATCAAATGGGTTGATTAGCTTAAGGCCTTGAAGCTCGCTCTAAGATGCTCCTTCTCCTCCGAAAGCTAGCAGAAGTCTGGTTTCACTGTCCCTGCACATCATACAAAAAAATGGGGTTCGATTGATAATATGTCATCAGAAAATTTCCATTGCAACTTTGTTAGTGTGGTGATTTTCCAGCCAGGGGCATGATGAACCTTCTTTGTTCAGATGGCCTTGGTTCCCAGATAGGCCAGACACGGAAGGCATCTCCCTTCTCGTCTTTCAGCCATCTTCAAAGACATTCCGGGTATCTCCTTCAATCTGAAAATAATGAGTTTGCATTCCGGCACCTGCAGTAGGATGAGAACCCTCTGTTTTTCGAACACAACATGCATTTAAATATTTATTTCTCGAGAGACCAAGGAGATGTGAAACTATAAACAACCTGTGCTTTTGGGCCTTGACTCGGACAAATTAAACTAAACACAATTAGATTATATGAATATAATATCATCCTGTACCTTATACATTCAGGACTTACAATGCAGACATGGTCCTACTTAAATGTATTTATTACATTTATTGTTAACTGGTTCCACTAAAAACATCTTAATAATCATAAAATGCTGCAAACAATAGGAATACACATGAGTACGTCTTAACCATGAGTATAGAGCACCCATACAATATAGAGTGCTGAAAGCGCTCTATCAGTTACCATATTCTTATAATGTATAGCAGTGGTTATTTTATCCTATCCTTTCAATATCCTTTATTTAGAAATAGAGGTTAGATAAATACCACAGTGTCACATTACCAATATAAAGCCCTTAACCCAAAAAATAACATAGAGCTGTATAGAAAATAGGATTTTTGTTATCAATATACAAACACTCTATCCATGAACTCTCATTACTATAACCCTACTGCTTCTTCTACAACTACCTGCTCCTCTATGTAATGTTGTGTAGTTTCCACTTTCTAGAAGGAACTGTGTGTTTGTTGGGCAATATGAATGACTGATTCAGTGCACCCCCTTAGGATATGTTGTCCTAGAGGCCAGCTAGCTCACAGTGCCACTATAAGCACCCCCAAACCTAGACAGGGAGCAAATAGTTTTGGTAACCACAGAACATGGCAACCCTGATCCCTCCCAGGAATCGTGGTAACTGGTCTAAAACCCTTTCGCTCAGCCACTTGTGCTCTCTTTCTATCAGAGGATTATACAGAGGAAACAGAGGAGCATTTTTCAATATGTATGGAACCATTGTGATTCTTCTAAAATAAAATATTTTTATTGACTATTCCATGCAAGCAATTTATGATGTCGAACAATGAAGTGAGAACTGTAAATTCATAGGAGTGAAATCACATTCGATCAGGCAGGCGGTAGCACAATAAATCGTTATTACAATCAGGCACAACACATAATGAGAACCATATAGTCCACCAATTTCTCTCACGCTTCACAAAGGTTGTGGCAATGGGGGACGTTCAGCCACCTCCCCCAACTCTATACCATAATATTTCAGCCAGAAGCCCCAAACCATGTGTAATTTATTCGAGCAACCCATTGCTTTGTACATGACTTTTTCAGTACCCATATAAAGGTCCTCCCAGTTTTCTATTCCTTGACAATACATCCCACTTGGCGACTACGAGCCTCAAGTTACAAAAGAGGAGTTTGGCTCAGGGGATATCCACCTCTATGGGTATTCCCAACAGAACAAACTTGGGGTCCATTGATATGTCTTTCCCCGGTATCTTGTTAAGATCCTTCACAATGGTGGACCAGTAAGGGTGTATAGTAAGTCATTCCCATAGTGTATGTATGAAATTGGGAGACTCTGACTTAACACATTTGTGTAAGAAGTCCCTATCATAGTATATCCTATGTAGGATCTTGAATTGGATCATTCGTACTCTAGACTTAAAGGCTACTTCTTGCTTGTGCATAAGAGCTGCTTTCCAGTCAGTGTCATCTGTTTTGCCCACCATAGTTTCCCACTGGGCCCTCAACTTTGTCAGTGAGTCTGGTGTGTTATTTATTAGTGTCCTGTAGGTCCATAGGTCCGCTTTCTCTCCAATTTTCCCTTGAAGCTGCCGTCCCTCTAGGGTTTGAAACTGGTGCCTTTCTAGGGCATAAGTCGTGTGCTTTCCAGGTAGGTACCCCCAGTCATTGATCACTATTAAATGTGCAGCCCAATAATATGATTGTCTATCTGGAAGTGCAATGCTCCCAATGTATTCGTTTCTTTGAAGTGCCTGTAGTGCCACTCCCGGATGTTCCTTGTTCCACAGAAGCATGCAGACTTCTCTTTCTAACGTGGCAAAAATATCTTCCGGGATTTCGTGGTATGTATTATGGAAGATGTAGAGGAGTTTTGGCAATATTACCATCTTATACATGGTAGCCCTTCCTAGGTGGGCAGGGGGCAACGCTCTCAATCTTTCCACGTAGTTATGGAACTCCACTAGTACTCTCTGGATATTGTGTTCGAGGCCAACTTCTACATTCATGGTCACGTATAGGTCAAGGTACTTAAATCCCTCACTGTCAAAACGCAGATGTCCCAAGAGGTTTCTTGTATCTAGATGTCTGCCCACAGGATATAGGCTTGACTTGTCCCAATTAATCTTATAACCTGCATGGGCACCAAATGTAGCGTTGCATGTGGGTGGGTGACTGTAGAAGAATATCATCTGCGTAGAATTAAATTCATTCATCATCTAAAGCCCCCGGTCTGTCTATAAAACCAACGAGATCATGGTGTGATTGAACTGTACAAGCCAGTGGGTCCAGGGTGATCACAAAAAGTAGGTGGGACAAAGGGCACACCTGCCTTGTGCACCTCCCAATGAGGAAATCCACAGACATCGCTCAGTTCACCGGTACCCTATCCACCGGGCTCGCATACAGTTGCTCTATTTATGCCAAGAACTTGGGGCCGAATCCAAATTTCCATAGAGCTTGCTGCCTAAAGGGCCAATGAATGGCATCAAATGCCTTCTCGGTGCCTAGAAACAGGAATAAGTGAGGGTCTTCTCTGTCTCTTACTGCATCTATCCAAATATAGAGCAATCGCAAATTAAATAGTGATTATCGCTTAGGCATGAACCCCGACTGGTTGTTGTGTATAAGGGAGGTTATCACAACCTGTAGCCGTGTGGCCAGGACTGTGGCCAGGATTTCGGTTTCAACGATCAACAGTGGAATTGGATGGTAGGAACCACAGTCCATAGCAGACTCTCCTGACTTATGTATTACCACTATTGTGGCACTACGAAGATTCTGGGGGAGAACGCCCTCCTTTTTAGCCTCCATAAACATGTTGGGGCGGGAGGGCCCCAATAGATTGGTGTGTCACTTAAAGAGCCATGCCAGTATTCCATTAGGCCCTGGGGTTTTCCCTGATTTCTGTTTGTCTATGGCAGCCACTATTTCTGCCAGGGTAAGGTCTTCCTCTAACACTAAACGGTCATTGGGTGCCAAGGAGGGGGCCCTCAGATCACCAAGGAGGCCACAAATATAGGGCTCATTGGCCAGTCCACAGGCTTTATAGAAATCAGCATAATATCATGCAAACTTGTTTGCAATATCCTGCACCGAGGTATACATATCTCCACTGTCAGTCTGTATAGTATGCACCCACCGTGCCTCCATCTCCTTTTTTGCCCAGTCATGCCAGTAGTCTCTCTGCCTTGTCACCCACATCGTACAGGCGGCACTGGGTGGCTAAAATCAAGGACTTTGTCTCTTGGTGTACCAATGCCTGATAGTCTATGTGGAGAATCAAGACTTGGCGCATAAGACAGGGGTCAATATCTGTTCCCAAACCAAGGCCTCTATCTCTTGGACCTCTTTCTTCTTCTTGTGTGCAATGATGTTTTGTGCGCTGTCCCTGAGTAGTATTATATGCCTCCACAATGTGACAGCAGAGGACACTGAATCTTTATTTTCAGTAATGTAGAGGTCTGTATCAACCTTAATTTTGCGAGCAACTGTCTCATCTTTTAAGTCTCATGCATTGAGCCTTCATCCCCGTGGGTCTACGGGATGTTGCCTCCACCATGAGCCAGATGGGTGAGTGGTCCGATGGACCCCTTGCCAAGTAGTCTACCCTTTCTATATCTCATAACTCTCCTGCCAGGGGCAGGATATAATCCAGCCTGGAGAATACTTTGTGGATGCCCGAAAAATAGCAATATGAATGGTCATATGGCTGGTGGCAGCACCAGAGATCTGTCAGGAATTCCACCAGTGGTGTGGCACCCCAGTGCCTCGGGGCCTTACTTGTGCGGTCTAGGCATGGATCTACTACATCATTGAAGTCTCCCCCTATGATAAGTGTTGAGGAGCCATCCTCAAGGAATATCTCTGCTATCTTGTCCATCGTCTGTTGCTGAAGTCAAGGGGGACATAAACGCTAACTAGGGTGATGTCCTTACATCCCCACATACCAATTACAGTTAGATATGTTCCATTGTCAACTGAGAAGGGAGGAGTCTTCCTAATTAGAATGGCAACCCTTCTGAAACAAATGGTAAAGCTTGAGTGCACTAACGTCTTGTATGTCTCTCTGCCCAGGAACCCGCACTGTGAGCCTCATAAGTGTGTCTCCTGCAATTTTTAATGGGTTGATCATGGTGTATTGCCTGATATTGTCAGTCCTGCCTCTGTGTCCGTGTTCACTTTCAGTCCCAGCAGCATGTAAACAAAACATTTCCCCCAATCCTGTCTCTATCTGTTTGTAGTGTCAGTATGTTCTACCTGTAGTGATAAGGTAGTCCCTCTACCCAACCTCCCAATCCCTCCCCACCCTCTACCTCCCACCCCCCAAGTCTCCGCCCTCCCTGCGCAGTTACCCCTATTCATCAACACGACAAATGTGTTGCAGGTGAAGCCAGAGATGTCTGTAGCCCTACCGACCCCGCTTCACACCACTTCCCTCCCCCTCAACTGCCCTCCCAAAAAGTCACATACTAGTCAGTCTGATACCTACAGAGTGAAAAATAAAGAGGTTTAGGTGAACTGGCACTCTCCCACATTTCGTAGGAGTCTCAACTGGGATAGTGTGCCGCTTCTTCAACTTCTGGCATTCACCAGGCTCGTTCGGTCATTTTCTTTGTAGCATGTTGCTTCTGTGCCAGGATGCAGTAAGATCATGATTCAGCCTACAGATTGACTATCGCATCCAGCAACTAGTGGTTCACTTCCGAGTCAACTGAGAGGTCATGGTCGGATGGATCTGACGTGTTGTCCCTCTGTGATTTGTCTTGTTTTGTCTTCTTGGGCAGTCTCCAGGTGGGTTCCCCATCTGTTTCCGTGGTGAGGCCAGACTGTGGGTTACACCACTGTTGCGGTAGGGGAATCTTGATTTATTGTTTGTTAACTGCATCTCTGAGGCCTCATCCTCTGAGTTTTTGGGTCTGGCTCCCTCATGTAGGGGACTCCGCTGTCTCTCCCTAATTTCGCTGCTCACGTGCTGGGGTGGACGTTCCTCTATCCAAGCCCACGCCTCCTCCGGTGTCTGGAACAAGATTGCCTTGTCCCCCAAACAGTACCTTGAGCTTAGCTGGAAACAACAGCAAATATTGTTTGTTCAGCACCCATAGTTTTTGTTTAACTGAGTCGAAAGTCTGTCTCTGCTTTTGTATTTCTCTAAAGTAATCAGGGAACACCGTTATTATGGTGGGCATGGCAAACCTCCTCCAATGTTCTCACCTCTCTTAGTATCATGTCCCGATCTCGAAAATTAAGAAAATGGGCAATGACAGGTCGTAGGGTGCTCCCATTGGAGGTATGGCGCTTAGGGGTGTATGGGCCCTTTCAATGACAAAGCACAAGGAAAACTGCACAAGTGGGAGAGAGTCTCTCAGACAGGTTTCCAAAAATGTCCTCATGTTGGGGCCTTCCACTCCTTCTGGGAAACCTACAAATTGCAATTTGTTTCTTCTTGCTAGATTTTCAGCATCACCCACCCTCCAGGCGACATCTCTGAGGGTGGGCTTGAGTTCTGCAACATTTCGATTGAGAGTGTGTGTCAAATCTTCCACTTCCGATATTCTGCTTTCTGCCTGTGTGACTCTTTCTGAGAGATTTTGAAGATCTTGCTGGAGCAGGGTAACTTCGGAATGAACTTCACCTATTCGCCCTTCTAGAGTTTCTCTTGAAGTTTTAATGGCCTTTAGGAGCACCGCATTATTTGGCATGACTGGCTCATCCGCCTCTGGGCTGGACAGGATGTGGCCATCGTTTTTGTGTAGCGGTCCATTTTGCCCTGTTTCGGTTACCTAGGGTCTTTATCTTTGGCCAAGATGTCTGAGCTTGCAGTAATTACCTGGAGACCAGGGGGAAAGTGGGACCCCGACTGTCCCCTCTGAGGTCAAATTACAGAAGTACTGCTTCCCAGCAGAGAATGTTCAAGGCCGCGACCAGCCGGGTTCCTCCCAAGACATTCAGCAGGGTTCTGCCACTCAGCTTCCACCGCAACCCAAGTTTCTCTTGTCGCAGTGAATGAAGCCCTCATCCACTTCTGGGTGGGTAAAGGCTGCAGGTATTTTCTTGTGAGTGGGGGGGGGAGGCGGAGAGCACTGCCACACAGCAGGGTTATGGCTGGAATCCCACCATCTCAAACCCCGGGATCAGGGTTTCCTCCTGCCACCGCAGCCCCAAACAGGCCCACCAGTTGGTCCACAGGCGCCAGGAGGTGGGTTGTCTGCTTTAGGGCCAGGGGGGGCACTCGGTTCCCTTTTCAGGCTTGCTCAGACCTCTGTGCATCAGTCCACTGCTCACCTCTTTCTCCAAAGCAGCCACTGAGTCCGCAATTAGGTCACCCTCCAGCAGCTGCTGAGTCCACAATGAGGTCCCCCTCCAGCATCATGCCCAGTTCCTACTCATTGGGGGGGTGTCCGTCCCCTGGTCTTGCCAACCCGCTGATCCACAGTTTGGGAGGAATTGGCTAGAGGGAACAGACTCCATGCCTGCAGCTCCTCCCAATACAGCATGCAAAGTATCTGCACCTCGGGTCCACTGGTCCTGCTTCTCGGCCCACTGTCTCCCAGGGCCCTCTCGCATGAGCCAGGCGCGCCCGAAAGGACCTCACACCTGAGACATGACCCTCAGTGTCACACTGTATATGAGGTTCTTTCTTAAGAGTCCGAGCATACGGTCGGGCCAACAGCATAGCTCCATTGGGCCGCGGTCTTGGTCCGACCGCATGGGCCATGCCCAGCAGGCACAGCTGCCACACGGTTCCAGCTGTGCAAATCCTCGGGCCACAGGGGCGGACCCACATCGCCGGCCAATGTCAAGATCGGATCTCCAGTGCTATTCACCCCTTCGACCCTGGCTCACCCGTCTCACAAGGCCACTCACAGGTGGGTGCTTCTGTGGCTTCTTCCCAACCACTGCCAGCATTGGAGGCTCAGCGGAGGGACCACTACTTTCAGGCAGTGGTGGGACGGGCAGGAGCGGGCATGCCATACTAAGTGGCAGGCAATGGGTCCCCCGCACTCACCAGACTCAGATGTAAATGTCTTGCAGGCCCAGTGCTCCACTCCCCTGCCCGGCATCTCTCTGTCATGCCACCATGTCCAGGATGCCTCCGCAGCCCACAAATCTGATCTTAACTACAGGGCTGCCATAGGGTCAACGACGCACCAAATCGATCTCAGGCTGCTCTGTCAGTGACCCCCATGTAGTAGTTGTGATTTGGGGGATCGGATGGTGCGACAAAAGGAGGATAGTAGCAGGATTTACAAACAAGCTGGCGGAGTCAGCAAAGAAGGCTGTTAGTCGGCCATCTTGTTGACCACACCCCTCGAACCATCATGAATCTTGTATAGAATATATGCACTGCAATGATCAATAGACAGAAGCAGATAAGAGTAATTAGCACTATATTTGCACTGAACAGAATGAACAGTTCCATCATCTTACTAAACAATGTATATATGCTAGCATCTAAAATAGTATATAGATAGAGTACTCCTACTATGCGTTCCCAACCTCAGTGTCTGGGGTGTGTTTACGTTCTGCCAAGAATCCCCTATTGGATGATCCATACCTGAAGGGAACGAATGTAGGTCCCCTTCTTGGTCACAAGTTGGACATCCCTCCTTGCAGAGGGATCAGCAGGCAGCTGGGCTGAGGTTTCAGCGTGTAGTGACCTCGCAATGACAGCAACTGCTCCTCTTCCTGAAACCAGGAAATGCTTGTTTATTTATAACAAAAAGTGTCCTTGCTCTAAGTCGAGACCTTTAGTGAGGCTGCCATTGTTTATGTTCTATAGATAGCTGCGTCACTGCATGGACGAACAACAAACAACCACTTTGCACAATGTATGTGCAGACCTTGTATGGGATGCTCAAGGTGTCATTATAATTTTCTTAAGAAGTAGAATTTGTAATGAAGTGTAGTTTCGTAGAAACTAATCTGTACTGTCACACACGCAAATGTGTGTCAAAAGTCATTGTGTGAAAGAGAAGGCTAATTTGGAAAAACGTGTGCATGTAAAATGGCAGTGTTTCCCACTGGGCCTTAAAAGGACACATAACAGTAAAGGTTATAATTAGGGCTCCTTGTTTTATGGTATTTACTTTTTAGACATTTTTCTGTCTGTAAAAATCTATTTTATTCTTTTATCTGTACTTACACATATATATTTTGAGCTTTGTCAAAAAATGAACATGAAACTAGTGTATTTCCACATCCATTTAATCAATAAAGGTACACTTGCAATTGAATCCCTCATAGGTTTTAGTGCTGTAAATAGTCATATATAAAGTATCACTCATATGATATTGGGTTATAGGTACGTATAACCATTTAAAGCTTCATTCGGAAATCTCCTTTTTTAATTCCTGTGTGTTAACCTGCACAGCTATTGGCCTAACAGTCATAATACACAGCATCACTTAAATCAAGACCTATTTTCTGTATGTTCCGATATTTCATAATAAATGCACACAGTGAAATAGATGGTTTTCTGTCTATATTTAATTGTAAAAATCTATTCACAGAAATCTGGGAGCCTTAGGTATAATATGGTGGATATGCCCCTCTCTCTTGTGCTTTATTGTATCAGATATTAAGTATAAAGTGCCCCACTGCCAAAGTGGGTAGGTGGGTAGTTGTCTCTATATAAACACGTTAAATGAAGAAAATATCAATGAGACAAAACAATTTAAGATTGAAAATGTGCGTTCTGAGTAGTTCACAAACGTGATAACGATATGGACAATGATAACTATATGGATAAAAAAGAATATGAGCTGGAGAACATTCAAAGCCCAGGAAAGACTGCAGAGAGCTTTGAGCAATCGAATATAACTAGACTTCTCATTTCACTTTTGCAAATACATCTTGCCCAGCCTCCTGCACCCTGAAATCTGCATCCTCTCTGCCAATCGAGTCAGCTTCCCAAAAGCAAGAGCATTCTTCAAGGTGATATAGTAAACATGAAAAACTATGTAGAAGTGTATGGTCAACCAATGGGATTGAATTATTCTGGGTGAAATCAGTTTTTGCGAACAAGAGATGAGACGTGCAGGAGAGTGTAATATATAATGAATTGCCGGCGGGAGGAGGGGTAATGAAGATCAACCAGAATTTTTGTTTTAGCTATAAATATGCAATTGAAAGAGAACCATGCAATGGAGAACAGATCGAAAGTCAGTAGTTGCAAGAAAGGGTTTCATCATCTTCATTAAGGACAGCGGAATGAAAATCAAGTCCTAAACACAGCAGACATGTAGGAGTTGAAACTGGGATTAAAATCAAAAATAAAGCTAAAAAATCTACCTCTAATCCAAAATAATATATTTTTTTCGCATCATTCATCCACAAAGTGAATGAAGGGTCTATATTTTAAAAACAAAGGCATTTAAAAGCATGACCAGCTTGAACGTAATGAGCAGAAGGAGGGAAATGGATGATTACGCACATTGGTTTGTATGTACCTCATTATTATCTGTGCAATAAAAGAGACATAGCCATTCCTAAGAATTTGGTTAGTACATTAATGTGTGTTTATAAGTGTACAAATACCTGGGGAAATTATGTCCTGGTACTGGGTTAAAGCCATGATCTCAAAATCTAACAAATGAATAAATGGGTTTTCAGGAGCTTGTGAAAGATAGTGAATTTGTTCTGTATCGTGGAGGGGGAGTCCATGCTCTGGCATACACAGTGGAAAAAGCATGGCCCTCTACCCAGTACTTGCAGAAACAAGCAATAATAAAAACATTGGGCCAGCAGGAGAAAAGTATTCAGAAGGTGAGAATATAGGTGGAAAAGCCTTGTCATGTAGCTTGTTTTGTTAGTGTGAAGGGAATTGTGGAATAAGCAGATCAACTTGAAGATGCACTGTTTGGATACTGGCAGCCAGTGTAGGGATAAAGTGAATTTCCTCATATTTGCAAATTAAACACTTTTTACTAAAAAGTGTGCAATTTATGTTGAATAACACGTCTATCATAAATGCAATTTTTATAGTAGGTAATCGTACTTGAGCATTGCAAGCATAGAAATAAAGAAAAATAATGTACTGACTTAAGTTAGCCTAACTACGGATGCCATATTAAAGTTAATTTAGCATGCTATGGTTAAATGGTCTGTTTTCACTTTAAACTGTTGTCTTGCACAAGATGTTTTTGTCTTCCACTGCAGATGCTGTCATTTTCCAGAAGTCTGCTGTTAGCTAGAGAATTGGCATTTGTTATGTATTAGGCAACTGATCTGATTGTGAGGTTCCCACTGGAAGGAGAGGAGATACCAGCAAATGTGACTTGTGGGAAGAACTGTCTGAACCTCAAGATGTGGACTATGTATCACTTCAAGGTTGTGATTCTGTGGCAGCTTGTGAAGACATGATAAAGTAGGGAGTTCACCTGCTCCCAGAGTTAAATGAGAAATGACTGGGCACGGAGAAGGGGAATGTGTCAATTGTTGCAAATATATTTCAGTAGATTTATATTAGTGTGTTTTCCTAGAACAGAAGTAAGATTCTTGTCTTCAGAAAGACCCTCTGAGACCGTTCTCATTCAACCAGAAATGTCTGTTGAGAAAACTTTCCAGCTTTGCAAAATTCGCTATTGCTTAAGTGCAAGGTCTTCATGCCTATGCATTTTATTTCCTCATCAGAACTCTTCATTTGGTTTTCTAAACTGCCACCTTTCTTTGCTTCTATAAGACATTGCCACTCTTATGCTTAAAACCTGATTCCTTTTGATTAGGGAATTCTTTTATGGAACACACTTTCTTTATTTTCTCTATTTTATTTGTAGTACTGACTAATATTGTATTTTACCTTGTATTGCAATAGCGACTAATGGATTATTTGAATCTGTAATAATGATGACTAGAAATGAAAACTGAATGAATAAATATATCAAGCTGAATTCATTTGTTAATAAAACCCTTGAACTCACACCATCTCTTTTTAGTAATCCTTGTGAAGCCCCAAATAGACTTCACTGTTCATGGTGTTTGATGTAAATGATGGCTCCTTCAGTTCTCCTTGTTGAGGAACAAAGGTCCATACGACAAATGGCGGGGGTTATTTAATAATTACACTTTAAGACTAAGATACAAGAATCTTAGCTCCGGAAGTAGGGACTAAAGATAATGAGTAATCCTCGAGTGCCTGTTGAAACCAATATTAGGCGAACACCAGCATTGTGGATATGATGCAAGTGAGCATCAGCATAGGCTGGAAGTCTGACATATAGGACGCTACAATAATCTAGGCATGATAGGGCAAGGGCCTGGGATAGTAATTTGCAGAAACAAAATGTATAGAAACAATAGGAAGGATGTTTTTGGGGGTCCTCATCAAAAATGAACATGTAGTGGAGAGCTTATTAATGTGGTGCTAAAAGAAGTGTTGTGGGTGAAAAGTGAGGCCCAGATTGAGGGCGGAATCAGCGAGAGTGGGGTAGCATGTCTGTCCAGGTCATAAGTACCATCAGATTTCTGACCAGGCAAAGGCATTACCAAAGATCAGTTTTGTCGGAATTGAGGCAGAGAATATTGGAATTCTTCCAGCCTGCAACAGAATGAATCAAATCATTGAAAAGATTTTGATGCTGTCCAGGCACAGGATTAGTTTTGAGTCATCTGTGTAAGTGCAGGAACACACATCAAAGGGCTTGATTAGAGTAGCTAATGAGGCTAAGCAAGCATTAAATAGAATAGCACTAACAGATAAACCATGTGGAAGACCACATCTAATTATTTCAAATACTGAGTAAGAGAGCAAGAACACTGCTTAATAGTTTGCTCAGAAGAGAGTCGCTCAGCCCTGCCAAGCCTGTGAGGTCCTCCCCCTCATGATGAGGAACAAGTCATCGATAGACTCCGACCTTAGTGCTACAGTTTTAAGCCCTGAAGTGCTGCGGTATGACTGTTAATCAGTGACGGCTTGTCACAAAACAGGCTGGGTTCAGCAACTCTCACTGACCCCATACCACTCTGTGACAAGGGAGGGAAGGTCCTTCTCTCATTGGCAGACTCATAACGAGATGAGAAGAGATGGCAGGATCTTTTTGTTTTCCGTGTGTGAAGCTCAATGCTCCTTCTGGTGCCTTCTGCTTCCTCTCCCGCTGGACCTACAATCACCACGCTGCCTGGTAAGTAACTCTTTTATTTTGAGGTATGGGTGCATGTATGAATGTATGTGCATTTGCAAGTGCGTGCTGTGAATGGGTGTGTGCATGTGTATGTGCTTGTGAATGGTGGGTGCATGTATCTGTGCTTGTGAATAGATGAGTGTGAACAAGTGTTCATGTAGTTAGATGAATGTGAGTATGTGTGTGCCAGTGTGGCCTGCCCACTGCTCAGACACATAATGGGCTGACATTGAGTTGGAGGTAGGACAGGTGGGATAGAACAAATGAAGTATAATTTCCATTTTAGACTAGAAAATGTTTTGAAAAATCTGATCAAAGGGAATTGTGAATATTGTACAGCATATTTTGTGGACTCAGGATGTGTAGGGCTATTTAAAATAGTAAAGACTTCTAGGTGTTTCCAACACAGGATTGATATTAGCTTGTGTGGGTAATGTGCAGAGTGCTATTGTATTTACAAATTTCCTGCCTGTAAATATGTTTATCTAAAGTTGAATAAAAAAGGAATCAGTGTCTTTCAAATTCTTTAGTGTCTTTTCGCTGCATGGTACCAAGGTGTATAGAGAATGCAAAATGTGTTTTGCGTGGATTCACGGGTAGGTGAGTATCTAAAGCCGATATAATCCAATTGCTAAATCAGGTAGAGTATCAATTAATCTCCACATCAATATTAGGACCACTATGTCTAAGGTGCAATTAACTGTGTAAAATTCAAATGCTAGGGGAGTGCATTCCGAATGCATCCCTGGTGTGCCTCCTTGGTATCTATAAGATTAAACTGGCACGTAGACGCAAGTTCCTGGCAGTGGCACTATTGTTGGCAAAGAGAAGAATAGAAATGAAATGGGGCAGTAAACAGACACCAAAGCATGCAGATTGGATCAGGGATATGTCATATTGTAAAACACAACTAGACATGTATGCAATCCCCTAGACCACAGGATTTCTGGGAACCACTGGTGCAATATCTTCTCTCTAAGCACGCAGAGGGCTGAATAAGCAAGCTGGTTGGCTAATGGGCACGATATGATATTGGAGATGCATGCCTCACCTAGTTCTAATGCCGGCTGGCAGTAGGACCTACTTATATGTATATGTACCAGGTGCTGTACCGATGTTTCATGATCATTTGATTCATGACGTTATCAATGTGCAATTTCCTTACCTTTTTCCAATATGTCATTGATTAGACCTGTAAAGCCAGAGACACCAAAGGCGGTAACATGATGCATGTAAGTGATGAAATCCACTGTATCTATTGCTTTCGAAATGATGTTGCATGCACGCCGTGTAAAATTGTACTATTTGACTGACCACAAAAAATAAAATAATTAAAAAAAAAAAAACTGTGTAAAATTCAGTTTAGCACACTGTCTTCTGTGTGTAGTGAATGCCGGTGTCCAGGCTTGTATGTCTGTAAACGGGAGGTCAGTGTTGGAGAGTAATGCCCTATAATTTGTCCAAGGAAGCAAAAGTGTTTCCTGGAAGATGAGAAGCTCGGTGGGTGCCTGCAGTAAATTCAGGTTATGATACAAAAAATTATCTCATAACTTCAAAATAGTTGGCTGTGTGTACACCTAACCCTAAAACCGCAGCTTTTGGGTTACTTGTAATAACTGCCACATGTTATTACTACTAATACTGAAAAGTTGCCTTGCTAGAAACATCTTTGGTTTTTAGGCACTGTAAGGGCAATTTGTGGTTGTAAAATGACACTTATCTTGTCATATTCACCAATGTAAATGCTTTTTTATGCATTGAAGTAACCCTTATTTCAGTAAAAATGTTTACGGATTAGGCCAATATTTAGTCTGAGATTAGATTTTTCTTTGATCCTTTTAGGCAAAAGATAGCAGGCATCATTAAAGAAAAAGGTATAAGTTTATATCTGAGCTAAAATATTTCTTTTATCATAACTGCCTAACTCTGGATTTGTGCCTGCCTAGACCCTTATAACGAGGGACAACCAGACCACTGAAAGCAATTGGAGGCAAAAAAGGTGCCATGCATAAAGTGAAAGAAACCAATACAGGGTTTGGCTTCTACACAGCAAGGCCAACCCTACTATACTCAAATAACAAAGAAACGCCAATGCTGCACCTGCCTTCAAACTCAAATCATAGCGCATTGAACCAAAATCAATGTCACGACAACCACTGTTTCCGTTGGATTTAATCCAAAAAATTTCACAATTTACATTAGAATTTTGACACCATCACAAAATATCATCAATTTTTTAATTTTTATATCGACAACATTTTTGAGACATTATAGAGGAAAACCTCACACTCTGAAATAAAAATGCTTCACTCTCCATCTAACTTGACTTATGCGCACTCTCAACAAAACTATTCACTCTCTCAAAGGCTTCAACACTGTCAAACAATCACTACATACCACTCACACTACTCCTCATTCCCAATCATACATCTATAAAAAAAGAAATTTTTTGGCAAACAAGTTTTTTTTTATAATACTTAGTACAAAAACCAAGAACAAGCCATCAACAAAATAGATTGAACTGAGTTGCCGACGTGTACAAAATTTATGTTTGATTGGCCTAAACACCGTGGACTGCGCGTTTCGAATCCCTCCAGATATGGGGATTCTCATCAGGACCAATATAGCTGAAAGACATAAAAAGGAAAAATCCTTGTCTTAATAAATGACCTCAAATGACCCCTGACTCTTACTACCACTTGAGCGCAAAAGCCCTTACCTTCACCACTGAGCGACAATCAATCATTCAACTTTCAACTGTTAGTCCTAGAAAAAATAATAATAATAGAAATAGTCATTGTCATCCTGTCACAGTCCTATAACTGAGTATAGCCCCTGGATGTATCAACCATTTGGTATCTAGGAAATAGAAATCTTACTTCGGATAAGCTGAAAGCGGCATGAAGCCGAAGGCGGATCAACAATGTTGTTTGAATATCTGTGGGGAAAAATGCCCATCGTTAGGCACTGAATTGTCTATTGGTTTCAATTCAAACTAAACACGAAATGCGCATACAGTTCGATGTACCTGATTAAATCTTGACCTTCTCCTGACCCAATTGTAGTGGCACAAGCTGAGAGGAGGCGCTTAGCATAAATCTGCAAAGAGCAAAGAAGCGCTGTTTGAAATTGAAATTTTTCGTCGTAACATAGCGTAGCTGCGATGTACTTGGAACGCTCTTCTTACCTCCTGCTTTGTCTCGAATGATCACGCGGGGAAGTCTCACTGTTTCTTCTCACCGGAATCTGTTTTACCGGAACGCGATGTTTCTCATCTCTTTAACGTACAGGGGAAGTGACGTAAAACTAGCCAGAATTCTGGGAGATGTAGTCAGAAAATAATCTTGTGGTCAACCAAACGATTAAACTCGCACTTAAAACCTAATAAGTGCTTTGGTATCCGTATCCAGCTGAAACGAATATCGTCATAAAGAAAATTTATGAATGTAAAAGTCTTTGTGAAATTATTTTCCCGCTATTGAATCAGAAGACTCCGTAAGAACATGTCATGTCAGAACTCATAACATAATACAATGGGTGGTCCTAAGATTTATAGTTGCAATGGCTATACAATTGGATGGTACATTTCTCTGTCAGTGTTATAACGGTGATCAAAGGAATGCTTCTTTCAGACAACACCGAATGTGGACCTTCTTGTGGAAATAGCCGGCTTGTGCTGAAGCATTATGGGTTTTGTAGTACAAGTGGACCTCGAGAAGATGCATCTCATGTTGTCCAACTCTTTCATAACGCTAAATCCTGCCCAATATACAAAATGTAAAAATGAGGACCGACTGCATGTATTTCTTTAAAAATATCCCATCATGACTTTGCGTATAATCCTAGTGACCGGAGGTGAAGAACCTAGACCTTATGGGTCTGGCGGCGCAGGGTACGCCTTAATCTCCTGAGTTCACCTGGTTTGTCGAACAGAGACACGGGACACTCCGTTAGGCGTAGAAGGTTTGGTTTATTAGCTGCAGCTAAGTACAGTTGTCCCAGAAGTACACTCGGTATGTTCTTAGGAGACTGCCACTTTTCTTCGTGGCGCACAATCTTTTATAACACACATATTCACAAAGAACACTCCCAATGCATACAGGGTTAACCAATGAGAAGAATGTGAAAACAAGATATTAAGTAACTCAAATAAGCCTCCCTTCCAACTGTGTTTGTCACCCTTCCCCACAAGTTAATCATTAGTAGTGTTTATAAGTCGACTTGCAGGTGACAGGACACATTTGTATGCCCCGCAGGACAGTTGTGAAATGAGGGAATACGAGTAAAGAATAGCGAAGGCCAGAGGATAAGATAAAGTCAGGAAAGAATGGTGCGAACCAACAGATAGTCGAGACAGGGATCAGTCAAACCAGACGAGGATTAGTGGAGTCGGCCAGACCCTGACACCAGCTATAAACAGAGGCAGGAGGTTATTTGACACGTTGCAGTAGGATGAGGGAAAACAACACCTCGTTCACCGTGCTGCCTGAGTGAGGGCAACACAAAATGGCGGAAAGACACAAAATGGTGGCTAAATACGAAAACTGAATTACCTCAGACCCTCCTTTTGCCATTACTCAGGCAAGACACACAGACTCATTTTAATCTGAGTCGACGACAATGGCCATGAGGTCATCAAGCTGTTGCTGCAACATCATTTTAATGCTCTCTGTCTTCCGAGGTACAGGCCTTGGGACACACATAGTGGCACAAAGACCACAGATGTCGGGGCCACACTGCATCCCAAGACAACAGAAAAAAATGATGGCCAAAACCACTCCAAGGAATGTTAATACCTTCCATCCCCATTTGGACAGTAATCCCCAAAACCATTCCAATAAAGACCAATCTCCTTCGTCCTGATGAATCGACTCGGAGATCACATGTAATTTGGAGATGGCTTGGTATACCATAGGGGCATCGTCAGGTATATAAATGCAACAGCTAGATCCGATCAATTTACAAACTCCACCACGATCCGCAAGAATAACATCCAGAGCAATCCGGTTCTGCAATGTCATGAGACAATCCGCTTGAAGTTCAGCTGTGAGATTACTCAAGGCTCCCACAGTGACATCTATGGTAGTCTCAACAACATGAACCAATTGTCTCATGTTTCTACTGTTGGCCATTGGGCCCCAAAAAGGAAGAAATCCTTTAAGGAAATCACCTCCCTCTTGTCCTGCCGTGTCTTTAGAATCAATAATCCCTCTGCCATATCTGTTTCTCTGATGTCCCGAAGGAGCAGTGTATGTAGGGGGGAGAAGAAAGGCTATATAGCATGTTCCTGAAAAATCCGTCGGTAGCCACATGTACGCTCTATTGTGGCAGATAAAATACGTGCCCTGGGATGGTACTAACGGTGGTGAATTCTGAGATGTGTGAATGTATGTATGGGAACCAACACTCTTTCCTTGTCCAGTGTCAGTAGTCTGGCCATTCATTTGTAAACAAAAGTTACCTCGATGAGGCACAGTCCAAATTGGTGGAGATTTTCCCTGTTTAACTCTATCTTTAAGGCTAGTAGCGTAACGAGTCACGTTCCAACCATCGTATGCCCGTTTCTCATCAACAGGAACCCTACTATTCTCCACAATTCTAGCCATAGCCACTATTCCTTTTATCAGAGAACTATGACTAAAATCTTGCCCACTACCATATGAACCAACTGGACGTCTAAATCGGTTCTGATATACATTTGAAAACATCACAAAATAGGCCCAAGCGGAACCTTCATAAGAAAATGGAAGGGCTAAATATGGCATCTCTTTTTCTGTGGTATGAGGCATAAGTCCACACACCCAACAGTTGGTTGTGTTGACTACCAATTGGTGTTGATGCAACAACTGGACAAATGAATTGTTAAAATATTCTGTTCTCCTTATTAGTTCATGTTGGGGAAGCGTATGTAATTGATGTGGGGAGATAGTAGAATGAAAAGGCAAGGAAATAGAAGTAGGGACAGATTTGTGCTGCATAGCATGAACAATCCAACCTATACAAGCCAATAAGATACTAGAAAACATAAGAACACACAATGCTATGCCACATTGACTGTACACTAATTTACAATATTTCTTTCTCATCTCTTCCTTCTTATTATTCTTTCCCAATTTGACATCCATCCTCTAAAATTGTTGCTCACAGCAATCTTCCTTACTCACTTGGCCGTGATTATTAGCCGTCCTATGACACTGCAAGTCCTGGGGGCCTAGCCACTATACAGGTCACGAACCAAGACTCCTACCGTGACCCTGCAACCTGGACAGATGATACATGTCACGAAAGAGATGAAAATCTCAGGTGTCCTTGACCAGTCTAGGCCTTAAATTATATCGAGTTCTGTTCAGTACAGTTTGGTCCTGAAATAGTGTCTGTGGATCTGTAGTGTTCAATCGGAGATGCACCGGTACTGCTTCTTGTAAAACGTCGTCATCTTCTTTCTCAGACCGAGCTCCATCTAGGTGTGCACTACTGAAAGGTACAAACCGAGGGACACTTTCGCCTTCAAAATCACCTACACCCTTACGGACCCACTGGTCAAAAGGCAAGGGCAAGGGCACCTTTTTGCAGTGCACGCCATGGATCCAGTACTTTTTCCCTTCGACTTTCACTGTTGTACTTGTCACCAGAAGAACCTGTCGAGGCGCCTTCCAACGAGGTTCCAAATTCCTCGTCCTCTGAACGATTTTCACACAGACCCAGTCTCCCGGTTGGATAGAATGACCTGGGTCTGTGGAGGCCTCTGGTAAAGCGTTTTGAACCTGTTGGTGGAGAACACGTAATTTAGTGGTGAGGTCATGTAAGTAGTCAATCAGCATTGGATACTGTATGTCAGAATACTTTTTAGGGCGAGGGACTCCCCAAATATTAGCCGGGCGCCCAAAAACAACCTCGTATGGGCTAAGTCCCAAACGAGAATGTACTGTTGTTCTAGTGGATAGGAGAGCCAAAGGTAAAGCATCGGGCCAGGCAAGTCCCGTGCTAGCCTGTACCTTTGCAAGCTTGAGTTTGAGAGTGCCGTTATAGCACTCTACCAAACCCGCTGGTTGGGAATGGTTTGCCGCATGGAATTTCTGCCTGATACCAAGACCTGTACACACCTTTTTCATAATTTGGCCCACAAATTCACTTCCATTGTCACTCCAGACAATGCGTGGCAAACCAAACCTAGGGAAGAACTCTTTTAGAAGAACTTTGGCAGTGGATAAAGCAGTGTTGTCTTTAGGTGGTAGGCCTCTATCCATCTGGAGAAGGCACACACCACCACCAAAACATATTTGAGATTGTTGCATCGTTCCATGTGGATATAATCAATTTGCAACACCTCAAAAGGATATGTTGGGGGCGCAAAATGACCTGCTGGAGTTGGGGTTCCCTTTCCTGGATTATGCATCAAGCAAACGATACAATGCTTCACTAAATTATCTGCACATTTTGGAATCCCTTCGTTCAGCCACACTGGAGCCAGAAGCTTACATATTCCTTTCCCACTGATGTGGGCGGGACCATGCGCCATAGCAACTACAGGCAGTACATAGGCATCTGGTAACAGCCAACGCTGATGTTCTGACAATTCTATCCAACATCCCATCGCGTCTAACATTCCTGTACTCTCTTTCCACTCACTCAACTCTTTCTCTGTAGCCTCTCCTTGAATCGATCTCACACTTTCTATTGTATCCTCACACATTCCTTTTTCCTTGACCCAATTTGCAGGGCCCGCAACATACATGCGCGTCATAGCATCTCTGGCTGTTTCTTTCGCTATCTCATCCGCAAAAGCATTCCCGCGACCAACATCATCAGTAATCCTCTTATGCGCACTACACTTTATGATTGCTATCTGGGTAGGCAAAGCAAGTGACTCAAGAAGATCAGCTACCAACTGACCATGCTGTATTTTAGTACCGTGGGAGGTAAAGAATCCTCTTTCCTTCCACAAACGACCAAAACTATGTGCCACACCAAACGCATACTGGCTGTCGGTATATACATTCACTCTCTTCCCCTTAGATAACACACACGCTCTGGTCAAAGCTATCAGTTCAGCCGCCTGAGCTGAATTATGTCTGATGCGTGCTGTCTCCACGATTGTATGCAAGGTGGTAACAGCATAAGCTGAAGTTGTTTCACCATTAGGGAGTTTAAAACAAGAACCATCCACCCATAGCATCCCATCCGGGTCCATTAGTGGTGTATCTTTCAAATCAATCCTACCTTTTGTCTCCTCCTCAGTACGGAGAAAACAATCATGTTGTTCCTGAATACCTTTCTCTTCTGGGAGAGGTAACAATGTGGCTGGATTTAAAGTGTTACATCGTCTGATGTGCACATGACTAGCCAAGAGCGTCAGCTCATACCCAGACAAGCGAGCACTCGTAAGATGCTGCGTTTTCGTCCTATTTAGCAAGGTATCCACTGCATGTGGTACCATAACAATAAGGGTGTTATCTAGCACCACTCCAGCAGATTGACGAATAGAAATTGCTTCTGCTGCAGTAGCTTTAAGACAACTAGGCAATGCCTTGGCTACTGGATCTAATGTAGCCAAAAAGTAGGCACATGGCCGCTGCTTGTCTCCAAATCGTTGTGTTAAGACTGACAACGCACAACCCTCTCTTTCATGGACATAGAGCGTGAAGGGCTTACTGTAATCCGGAGTACCCAACACAGGAGCAGAGCACAGAGCAGCACGTAAATCAGAAAAACTCTTCTGACATTTGTCAGTCCAAGGAAGGGGTTGGGGTGTGTCTTTCAAAGTGAGTGCCAACAAAGGTTTAGCCAACAAAGAAAAATTGGGAATCCACTGTCTACAATAAGAGGTAATGCCCAGAAAGGCACGCACTTCTCTTTGTGTGGATGGCACAGACATTTGTGCAATTGCTTGAATACGTTCTGGGGTCAGTCGCCTTCCCTCCTTCGACAAGAGATGACCTAGATAGGTAACCTCTTGGCGGGCATATTGTAATTTAGAAGGTGAAACCTTATGGTGAAGGTCAGACGACGCAATAGTGCAATAGTCACGTTCTTGCAAATATCCTCTGAATCAGCAGCAATCAATAAATCATCCACATACTGAATAAGGGTAGCACCTGGCGGCAAAGGAAAAGCATCAAGCTGGCATTTCAGAGCTTGGCTATAGATGGAGGGACTTTCACAATAGCCTTGGGGTGCGCGCTTGAACCGGAAACTTCGGCCTCCTAAAGAGAAGCCAAAAATATCCCTACTCGGGGGAGGAGCCTAGCGCGCATCCAAGATGGTCGCGTGAGCACAGGGCTCCCCGGACCCTTTCTGCTCCTCGGAATATATCCTGAGACTATCCTGATTTGGTTTATGGAATCTGGGAGATGAAGACCAGCTGATCATATATCTCTTTTTAAAACTCTAATCGGACCTGGGAATCCTGAGTTGTCGTCGTCGGAACTTTTGGGACCCACCCGACGGAGGTGGCCGGGGTGAAGGTGACCCGTGGGGCCGGGCTGCAATTGAACAACAGCGGCCTCAGCGCGGTGCCAGTTGCCGATTCAGCACTTTCGGTTTCGGTTTTGGCCTTCAGGAGATCGGCTGGCGTGCGTGCTCAAGGTGGCGAGGTGCCTCCTGGGCCTCTGCCCGAGGCTTGCTTCCATCTGCTACTGGTGGGCTTAACGCCTCCGACCCCTACATCGACAGTTTGTGGTCCTTTTGCTGGCGCCCGCACACCTCTTGATCGGAGGTCCCATTGAGAGACTGCGTTCGCATGGCGGGCAAAGGGGGTCCGGAGGGGCGCAAGACCAAGGCTTCTCTGCGCGGGGGAGCGGTCCAGAGCAACAACATGGACCGCTACACCCAGGGCAGGGGGTCCCCTGGCGCTGCTGGCCTCTCCCCGGATGCTGCAGGGGGAGGCACGACCGTCTCTGCGGAACTTTCCCTGCAGGACATTATGGGCGCCATCGAGGGCATCAGGGAAACCATCGCGACGCAATATGAGGCCCTGGCCCGTAAGATCGACACTGTCGCGATCGATGTCACCCTGATTCGGGCAGACCTCTCCAAAACCAACGAGAAGGTCCAGGCCCTTGATACACGGACCTCCACCCTGGGTGCGGAGGTGTCGGATCTGCGGGCCGCGCTTGGGGACATAGAGTGGTCAACGACCATATGGCCCGGCGGCTTGAGGACTTCGAGGGACGGGCCCGACGCAACAACATCCGCATCATTGGTGTACCGGAGTCCTCCGACGGCCGCCCGGTGGACCTCGTGGTCGAGGAACTTATCCTGCAACAGCTGTCCCCGGTTGGCCTAAGCAAATTCTTCGCCGTGGAGCGGGCCCATCGAGTTCCGGGCGGCCGGCCGCGGCCGGGGGCCCCCCCGAGGCCTATCGTGGCTAAACTGTTCCACTACAGGGATCGCGACGCTATTCTGCAGGCTTCACGGACCCGTGGCCCGGTCCGCTACGAGAACTCGACCATCAATTTTTATCCGGACTTCACGCAACTGGTCCAGAAACAGCGGATGGGATTCCAAGGGGTGAAGCGCCGTCTCCGCGAGCTAGGCCTGAAGTATTCGATGATCTACCCGGCGAAACTCCGAGTGGAGCATGGAGAGCGGACAGCCTTTTTTGACTCTCCTGTGGCCGCAAGTGACTGGCTGGACTCGCTGCCGGACGGGGGTGGCCGGCCCGGGCCCTCTGGGGGCACCGCAGGTGACGGGTCCCCTTAGACTGACATTTGGTCCTTGCTTTTGTGGTTTTGCACTGTACAGTTGGGTCTTACTTCTTTTGCATACTGTGTCTTACCAGGACCCGTGAGGGGTGCGGGCGGGTTCGGGTCCCTTTCCTCCTCCGGGGTCTTTTTGTAGAATGGGGTTAGGGGGGCGACAGGCACACTGCAAGTTGGGGGGGGTCATTGGCCCGCAGGGGTGCAGGGTGGGGGGAGTTGGACTTGGGGTGGGGTTGGGGGGGACGAGGGGTTGTTTTGTTGTGTGTTTTTTGTTTACAGGGCGAGGTATTGATTTTTGTCCATATTTGGGAACCGTACTGCGGGCTGGGGGCCTCTTGATCTATTGGAGGGGATGGGGGGAGACGGGTTGAGGCTTATGTCATGGAACGTCAATGGGTTGGGGGACCGTATTAAGCGGGGTGTTGTACTGCAATATTTGCGTCGTGTGACTCCTGATGTGGTGTTTCTCCAGGAGACGCACTTGGTCGGCAATGTCTGCCATGCGATGAACAGGGGGGGATACCGCCTCGTAGCCCATTCTGGTTTCACAACTGGCTCCAGGGGGGTGGGCATTCTCCTGCGAACCTCCCTTCCGGTGGAGATCACGAGGATAGTCTCGGATGACAGAGGGCGCTATGTGTGTTTGATTGGGAGGTGGGAGGGGCAGCCCCTTACCCTGGTTTCAGTCTACGTCCCCCCGGGCCTCCAGAACTCCACCTTTACTGACTTGGGTCGAATGCTGCTTGACCTTCCGGACGGCCTCCTGCTCATGGGCGGGGACTTTAATTCTGTGGTTTCGGGTGAACTGGATCGTCACCCACCAAGGACCCTCCCCGCTGCCCAGTCATGGCTGGGTGGGATGTTGGAGACCTTCGGCTTGGTGGATAGTTGGAGACTAATGCATCCGACCCAGTGTCAGTTCACCTTTCATTCGGGGGCGCATGGGAGTCTCTCCAGGTTAGACTACTTCCTTATGCCCGCGGCGCAGACTGGTCGGATTCGAGAGGTCAGACACCTGGCGCGTGGTATCTCCGACCATTCTCCGCTGTGGCTTCTCTTTGACACCGGGTCGCGGTCCGCAGGGCGGATAGCTCCTATTAACCCCTGGTACCTGCGGGACCCTGCGACTCGTGACAGCCTGGTTAAGGCCATGGACCAATACTTCAGTGCAAACGAGGGGTCGGTGTCGTCTGCGTTGTCCCTTTGGGAAGCCTTTAAAACTGTGATACGCGGACACGCCCTCGCCCAGATAGTGGTGGCCAAGAAGGTTAGGAGCGAGGCGGTGGTGAAGCTGGAGACTGACATCTCGGGGTTGGAGTCGGCCTTGGAGGCGAATGTTACTCCGGACGGGCTACATGCCCTTAGCCTGAAACAGTTCGAATATAGGTCCCTGGTCACTGACGCGGCCAAAACTATGTATAGGGAGCAGCAGGGCCGATTGTATGACGCGGGGGACAAGGCGGGAAAGTTGATTGCGTGGCTGGACAAAAAGGAGAGAGTGAATCGAGTGGTCCCCGAGTTGCGTGCTGCGGATGGTGTGTGTGTGACTGAGCCGGATGAGATTGTGGAATGTTTCGCTGACCACCTCCGGGCGGTGTACTCCCCGGTGACTGACAGGGATGAGGATGACTCTCGCCTCCTACTGAGAGATATAGCTCTGCCCGGCCTGTCCGTTGAGGACCGGGAGCGGCTGGACGCCCCCTTGTCGTCGGATGAAATAGCGACCGCGATCCGTTCCCTTCGCTCGGGCAAGGCTATGGGTCCTAACGGTCTGCCCATTGAACTATACAAATTGCGTCCTGATAAGCTTGCGCCCTTCCTCAGCCGCATGTTCCGCGACTCTCTTGCGGCGGGTTCCCTTCCGGCCGACCAGCGCTTGGCCACTATAGTCGTTATCCCCAAGGAGGGCAAGCCGCGAGACCGCTGTACTTCTTACCGGCCTATTTCACTGCTCAATGCGGAGCCTAAAATCCTGGCGAAAGTCCTGGCCAATCGATTGTTGAGTGTCGTGTGCGACCTTATTCATCCGGACCAATGCGGCTTTATCCCGCACCGCAACACCGCTCTTAACTTGCGGCGTCTTCACGGTGCCCTTGCCAGGGCGGAGTTCCTCTCCGAACCGGCCGTGCTGGTTTCTTTGGATGCCACGATGGCCTTTGACACTATTGAGTGGCCATACCTCTGGGCCGTCTTGGATAAATTCGGCTTTGGAGAGGGATTTATTGGCTGGGTGAGGCTCCTTTACACGGGACCCATGGCTCAAGTGGTGGTGAATGGGCGGGTCTCTCGGCCCTTTGCCCTCGGCAGGGGCACGAGGCAGGGGTGCCCGTTGTCCCCGTTGCTTTTTGCTCTCGCCCTGGAGCCACTCGCTGCCTGGCTCCGTTGGGAGCCCTCGCTTAGAGGGATCCGGTGGGGCCCGGGCTTCGAAGATCGGGTCTCGCTGTATGCGGACGACATTCTCCTGTATCTCACCTCACCGCGGCAGTCACTCAACGTCCTCTTTGACGTTCTGACCTCCTTTGGGAACAATTCGGGTCTCACGATCAATTGGTCTAAATCCTGCGTTTATCCCATCTCTGGTGGTCCTCCTCTCCTGCCGCCTCGGCTCCCGATTCAAATATCTCTGAGCGGCTTTAAGTACCTGGGGATATACGTTTCGCTGGACCCGGTGGCTCGCTATGAGCAGAATCTCCTGCGTCCACTTCGGCGACTGCGGGAGGACACGGCCCGGTGGTGCAGGCTCCCCCTGTCCCCGCTGGGTCGGGCCGCGCTGTTTAAAATGATGTCCCTTCCCAGGTTCCTCTATGCACTCCAGAACTCCTTCGACGTTATCCCAGTGGCCTACTTTCGGGAGGTGGAGAGCCTGCAGGGGAGACTGGTGTGGGACGGGCGGGCGCGTATTGCTCTTGCCAAGCTCACTCTCCCCTGGTATGACGGGGGCATCGCGCTTCCTGACATCCGCAGGTACTATTGGGCCTCGCAGCTATCTGCCATTAACCACGCCACGTATGCGCCCGGCTTGAATCCGGCGTATGAGATGGACAAGTTCCTGCTTCCCGGCGGGAACTACAACAGGGCACTTTATTCCCGCCTGGCTGGCCGGACCCTTACGGGTCCTACTAAGATTGCGGTGCGGACCTGGAGGGCTGCCACTGCGGCCATGGGCTGGAGTGAGCGATTAACATGTGCTACTCCCTTGTTTGCTTCCGACCGCCTGGGCAGCTTGTGGACCACGAAGGGGTTTGACCAGTGGGACACGATTGGTATCAGCAAAGTGGGAGACCTGTGGCATAAGGGCGCGGTAAAGACTTTCGCGGTGCTCCAGGCCGAATACGAGCTGACCGACAGGGAGTTCTTCCGCTACGCCCAGGTTCGACACGCCCTGCTCTCGGTCTTCGGGGAGGGGACCAAGATCCCTGTTTCCTCGCCCCTCGAGGACCGCATACTTGACGGACATGTCCCTGATAGTACTATTTCTTTAATTTATAAAAAATTAATTAATCACCGGGCGGACCTTTTTGTGCGCCTTCGGGAGGCTTGGACTGGGGATGGGGTGGAATTGGACGACGAAGATTGGCAGTCTGCACTGTCGTCCCCCAAGGAGGTTGCCATTCCGGCGCGTCTCCGGTTGGTACAGCTCAAGATTCTCCACCGGGTGTATGTGACGGGTCCGCGCTTGGTCTCGATGGGATTTTCCGGCGACGGGCTCTGTAAGCGAGGGTGTGGGCTCAGCGCCACCTTTCTTCATATCCTTTGGGAGTGCCGCGAGGTGGCGGACTACTGGCGCCGGGTCCACACGGTTATGGGACAGGTCACTGGGGTTGTGCTGCTGCCGGAGGTGCGTCGCTGTGTCCTGAATGTGTGGGAGCCCAATGACTACAGCGCGGCTCAGACTCGGTGGGCGGCCCTAGGGAACATGATTGCCAAGAGGGACATAGCGCAACTTTGGGGCGCCCAACGGCCGCCCACCGTGTCAGTATGGAAGGAGAATATGGACTGGTGTATGTTTAGGGAGAAGACTGTGTATGTGGCCCGTGGCAAGCCGGGGGCATGGGGTAGAATTTGGGGGCAATGGAACGCGTATCGCGGAGGCATCTGTACGCCCCCCCTGGTAGACACTGATATCGCCATGTCCCCCTGACCCTTGATGGCTCCTGGCGCCTTTTGGGACAACTACATATGGACGTTCATCTCCCTTGACCCCCTCCCCCCCCCCTCCGTCCCCGGCCTCCCGGTACTCCTCTCTTTAGCGGTTTGCTCAATTGTCCTGACTGGAGTTTCCCGGGGGGAGCCTGACCCGCACTGGTTTCCCTCATAACTCGCCTTTTGTTTTTTATTGTTTGTCTTTTTGTTTTTGTGATTGTTGGACTTACGCTTCCTGTTCCTCGAGAACTATCTGGAGCCACTGCGGGGCAGTGCCCTGGGAACTGATTGTAGCTTTGATGTGTGTAGATTTCCTTCTGTACCTAGCGGCCGGCCCGGGTGGTTGTAGGCCCGTACTTGTAACCGAATTATTGCTCAATAAAAACTTTTTCAAAAAAAAAAAAATATCCCTACTCTCTTCAGCAATGGGGATGCTGAAGAAAGCATTTGTCAGATCGATAACAGAAAACCAAGCTGCCGAGGCAGGTATCATAGTTAACAGGGCAGTGATATCTGGAACAACAGGAAACTGTGGTACAACAATTTTATTAACCTCCCGAAGATCAATAACAAAGCGATAAACAGGAGGCTGAGAAGGATCAGTGCGTTTAAGAACCAGGAGAACAGGACTATTGCATACATTTCCCCTTGTCTCGTCGACCACACCCTTCTGAACCAAATCATAAATAATAGCAAAAAGTGCTCTTTCACCATCATTGGGAATTTTGTATTGAGGGATGCGTGGCAATTTAGCATTGGGCTTGAGGGTAACGACATAGGGTGGGATCTCAAGACAACCAACATCATTTGGACCCGTAGCCCAAAGTGTCGCAGGGAGAGAGAGCAATTCAGGTGGAAATTGATCTTTAGACAAATACATTGGAGAAGTCAGTTTCTGCCCCAAAACGAGATGCACACCAGAAGGAGAACAATATATCGTTGCATGCAATCTTTTTTCAATAAATCCAAACCCAACAGATTTTCACCGCAACCAGTCGTTAAAAGAAGCGGAGCTTCCAAATCATAAGAACCAATTGAAATAGGCAGAGGACAAGAGACCGGGCTATGAACTGGGGTGCCAGAAAATCCTACGGATACGTTTGTTAAGCCAGACAAAGGTGCCCCAGGGAGTTTGGAGTGAATAATAGAACTTCTCATCGCACCAGTATCTAAAAGAAATGGCTCTGAAACACCCATTGTAGTGACATTAACATAAGGCCCATTCTGATCTACTGGAATCGATACAACTCCCTCACTTTGTCTATGGCTGTTCTAGTTAGCGTGAAGACCGTCATTCTCACCTTCAACATAGTAATCATCATTGTAATACTTTGTAGACTGAGTATTTTGCTGATCAAAGTAGTTCATAGAATGTGGGGGTGGAGGGGATCGCTGTGTCTGGGGCGACATACCTCGACCTCTACCCCTGGGCGCTAACTGGGAACCACCATGACCTCGTGGAGTAGATAGTCCTCCATTACGCTGTAATAAAACCGGGCAGCCATTCTTAAAATGACCTACCTCCCTACAATAGGCGCATTGGTTAGGACCTAACAAAGGCCGCGGAGTATAGGGCTCAGGCTTTTGAAACACCCTCTGAAACTGGGGAGGCTGTTGAAACTGGCACTGAGCAGAGCGAGGAGGATAAGCTTGTTGCAGAAGAACCTTTGTTTTTAATTCTTTAGTCTTCTTCTCTTGCTTGTCTTTTTCCTCTTTGTCCCTGTTTTCGTAATATTGAGCAGTAGCCAATATCTGAGCAGAAGAAGAAACAGCCCATGAACTTTCAGAGTCTTTTAACTTATGTGACAACTCGGGGGAGCAAATTAAATACGAATCTACAAATAATCGCTGTCCAACCTCCGTAGTCATATCCTGACCACTGTGATCAATAAACGTCTCCTCAAAACGAGTGAAGAAATCGGAGACACTCTCATCTTTCTTCTGTCTACACGCAGCTAATTTATCCCAATTAACTCGTAAGGCGGGCATCATTGTTTTCATTAAAGTAATAATCCTACCAGGGAGTTCTGTGATCAAAACATCAGGCTTAGCACCACCCACTTTTTCTCTATCCGAGGCAGTTATAGCATCCCATGTACCACCCACTTCTTGAACGTGATCCTCTCTACAAATCCGAGCCCATAACGCTTGTGGGACTACATTTCCCATCAACATGTCAATATCGGCTAAATTCATAATACAGGCATCAACAGTCTGAGACAATTCTTTATAGTAACCAGCAGGGTTTTTACGGGGATCCGGTAAAGATTGTATGAGGGCCGAAACATCAGATCTCTTCCAGGGGACATGTACCCATATACGATGGAAGTGAGCGGGAATAGCTGGATTATTACCTGCTTGCGCAACCTCTTCCCTCCATATCGGAGGAACCTCTCTCATTGGGTAATGTTTCAATGTCTGCCGAACAGCAGGATCAGAATCAAGAAAAGTTTGTGAAGAAAATAACGACCTAAAAGTAACAAGTGTCCTTACGGCGTCCTCAACCTTAGAACCCACAATGAGTCCTTTATCGAAATTAGCCTGAACATCCAACAGACCCTGGGGAAGTAAACCCAAATCCATATCCTCCCATCCTTTAGCGAGAGTGTCACACAGAACATTAAATACATATCTCTGCGTGGGCGCATCCCACTGATGAAAGGTGATCATGATATCTTTCACACTATACTGGGGACCCTTCTCGATCCATTTGCGAGCGAGAGAGTCCAATACCACCCGTTCGTCGGAACCTGGAAGTTGACTACGAGACTGTCTTTGAGAGAAAGCCAGAGACATGTTCAGAGTCCCAAAGAAAGGGGACAAAAAACCAGAGACAGTATCTGTTATTCGTTTGCGCACAGAAGGAGAATTAGACATAAGGACAGGGGACAAGGTATTAGGCGATACAGGAGAGGAACTGGCAGTTATAAGGGGAGCCGAAGGCAAAGAAGATTGAGGTTCAGGAGATGGAGACAAAGGAATCGGTGGCACGAGAGGTGGGAGCGGCAATACCGGAATGGGCAAACGTGGAAGAACCGGAACAGGTGGGGGGACAACAGGCAACTGAACAGGTTGTAACAACGGGGTGCATTAGCACCTTGTACATAGGGTGGAGGCAATCTCAATAGGTGAGACATCAAAGGGTCTTCCTCCAGATCCTTACTTTTATGAGAAGGGGAATTAGGCAACACCGGATAGCATCTATCTATTGCCATACGATGCTGTCTCTCTGAAATTTCCATTGCATTATCAATCTCATTATCTTTAAACTGCTGTGCAGCCTGTATAATCATTATATTTTGTGCTTTATTATCTCGTTTTGCCTGCTTAATTTCTTTCTGTTTGGCTTCCTTCCGCCAGAGGCGGAAAGAGTCAAACATTGCCGGCCGGGCTTGTCTTTTTAACAATATCGCTTCCAAATTGTCTAATATGTCAGGCTCAAAACTACCATTTTGTGGCCACTGTAGAACGCCATCGTTCTTCGTGTATCGGATCAATGCCTTATTAAAGGCAATGGGGCCGACACCATGTTTTGAATAAAGCTCATAGGTGGGAGTTCCAACCGGAGGAATCGGACAAGAGTCCTCCAGCCGGGAATCCCTATTACAACCAAGGCAACAGAACTTCCTAAACTTACTCAGACCAGGCATCGTTATTTCACTGGACTGTTCACAAACATCAAGGGGTTAAATCAAATAATACAGCACAAACGTACTCACCCCTCGGCTTCGGCTTTTGCAATAGCTGAATCAAAGACCCAAATCAAAACAAAACAAAATAGTGGGAGCTACCCACCAATACTTAACTAAGTGTCTTCTTACGCCAACAGAGGCCCGTCTAATGTCTTGCGATACCAAACATCATCAAAGGGACCAAAGCAGGGCGGCAGTCAGGGCAGCAGTCGTCAGCAGCCGTCAGAAAGGAGAAACCGTGCTGCAAAAGACCTTCGGACCACTTCGACATACAGGGGTCGCTTGACGTGGTTCGCGATTCCTCCAGAATTTTCTTGCGGGGCTCCTCACGATCCTCGGGCAGAACTGCTACCTCTGAAGCCGGCCCACGTTCGGGCGCCAAATTGAAGAACCTAGACCTTATGGGTCTGGCGGCGCAGGGTACGCCTTAATCTCCTGAGTTCACCTGCTTTGTCGAATAGAGACTCGGGACACTCCGTTAGGCGGAGAAGGTTTGGTTTATTAGCTGCAGCGAAGTACAGTTGTCCCAGAAGTACACTCGGTATGTTCTTAGGAGACTGCCACTTTACTTTGTGGCGCACAATCTTTTATAACACACATATTCACAAAGAACACTCCCAATGCATACAGGGTTAACCAATGAGAAGAATGTGAAAACAAGATATTAAGTAACTCAAATAAGCCTCCCTTCCAACTGTGTTTGTCACCCTTCCCCACAAGTTAATCAGTGGTAGTGTTTATAAGTCGACTTGCAGGTGACAGGACACATTTGTATGCCCCGCAGGACAGTTGTGAAATGAGAGAATACGAGTAAAGAATAGCGAAGGCCAGAGGATAAGATAAAGTCAGGAAAGAATGGTGCGAACCAACAGATAGTCGAGACAGGGATCAGTCAAACCAGACGAGGATTAGTGGAGTCGGCCAGACCCTGACACCAGCTATAAACAGAGGCAGGAGGTTATTTGACACGTTGCAGTAGGATGAGGGAAAACAACACCTCTTTACCGTGCTGCCTGAGTCAGGGCAACACAAAATGGGGGAAAGACACAAAATGGTGGCTAAATACGAAAACTTTTAGATAGTCGTATTCCTTTTTGCCTAGGAAGCCTTGTTCATATCCGCTCTTAAGGATCTTGAAGAGTTGTCCTTGAAGTTCCCATGTGGGATCAAATGATATTTTCTTGTAACACTCATTGTCCCCAAGTTGTCTGTTTACTTCGGCTGTGTACTGTGGAACTCCCCACACCATGATTGTACCGCCTCATTACTAGACAAAGTGGAAAAAGAAATCCTAGAATTGAGGTTGAGCAAGATGACAGAGGTGGAGATCTAGACGCTAAATTGACAAAAAGAGAAGCAATGCAACACAGCAGTGGATGGGCTCAATGAACTTTCAGAGATTTACAAACTATGATTTTTCCGATCATTCTTCAATCAACCTCTGGTCACTAGGATTATACGCAAAGTCATGATGGGATATTTATAAAGAAATACATGCAGTCGGTCCTCATTTTTACATTTTGTATATTGGGCAGGATTTAGCGTTATGAAAGAGTTGGACAACACGAGAGGCACCTTCTCGAGGTCCACTTGTACTACAAAACCCATAATGCTTCAGCACAAGCCGGCTATTTCCACAAGAAGGTCCACATTCGTTGTTGTCTAAAAGAAGCATTCCTTGGATCACCGTTATAACACTGACAGAGAAATGTACCATCCAATTGTATAGCCATTGCAACTATAAATCTTAGGACCATCCATTGTATTATGTTATGAGTTCTGACATGACATGTTCTTAAGGAGTCTTCTGATTCAATAGCGGGATAATAATTTCACAAAGACTTTTAAATTCATACATTTTCTTTATGACGATATTCGTTTCAGCTGGATACGGATGCCAAAGCACTTATTAGGTTTTAAATGCGAGTTGAATCGTTTGGTTGACCACAAGATTATTTTCTGACTACATCTCCCAGAATTCTGGCTAGTTTTACGTCACTTCCCCTGTACGTTAAAGAGATGAGAAACATCGCGTTCCGGTAAAACAGATTCCGGTGAGAAGAAACAGTGAGACTTCCCCGCGTGATCATTCGAGACAAAGCAGGAGGTAAGAAGAGCGTTCCAAGTACATCGCAGCTACGCTATGTTACGACGAAAAATTTCAATTTCAAACAGCGCTTCTTTGCTCTTTGCAGATTTATGCTAAGCGCCTCCTCTCAGCTTGTGCCGCTACAATTGGGTCAGAAGACCAAGATTTAATCAGGTACATCGAACTGTATGCTTATTTCGTGTTTAGTTTGAATTGAAACCAATAGACAATTCAGTGCCTAACGATGGGCATTTTTCCCCACAGATATTCAAACAACATTATTGATCCACCTTCGGCTTCATGCCGCTTTCAGCTTATCCAAAGTAAGATTTCTAATTCCTAGATACCAAATGGTTGATACGTCCAGGGGCTATACTCAGTTATAGGACTGTGACAGGATGACGATGACTATTTCTATTATTATTATTTTTTCTAGGGCTAACAGTTGAAAGTTGAATGATTGATTGTCGCTCAGTGGTGAAGGTAAGGGCTTTTGCGCTCAAGAGGTAGTAAGAGTCACGGGTCCTTAGAGGTCCTTTGAGGTCATTTATTAAGACAAGGATTTTTCCTTTTTAGGTCTCGCCTGACCCAGCGCATGCGCTGGTCTGGCGAGACTTATTGAGAGGGCTCCAAAAAGTGCTGCCAGGCCAGCCTAGAGCTACAGCGCATGTGCGCTGGATTGCGCGCCGCGCTTTACCGCAATTACTTTCACTTTTGCGGCCGCATGGCCGCTTTGATGTTTGATTGTGATCGCGATCACTTTCACTTAGCCAATAGGTCTCGCTTTTGGGACCTTATAAGTATTTAGTTATGCAACTGTTGCATGGCTAAACACTTGTAAGGTCCCAAAGGCGAGACCTATTGGCTATGCCAATGTTTGTTATGTCTTTCAGCTATATTGGTCCTGATGAGAATCCCCATATCTGGAGGGATTCAAAACGCGTAGACCACGGTGTTTAGGCCAATTAAACATAAATTTTGTACACGTCGGCAACTTAGTTCAATCTATTTTGTTGATGGCTTGTTCTTGGTTTTTGTACTAAGTATAATAAAAAAAACTTGTTTGTCAAAAAATGTCTTTTTGTATAGATGTATGATTGGGAATGAGGAGTAGTGTGAGTGGTATGTAGTGATTGTTTGACAGTGTTGAAGCCTTTGAGAGAGTGAATGGTTTTGTTGAGAGTGCGCATAAGTCACGTTAGATGGAGAGTGAAGCATTTTTATTTCAGAGTTTGAGGTTTTCTTCTATAATGTCTCAAAAATGTTGTCGATAAAAATTAAAAACTTGATGATATTTTGTGATGGTGTCAAAATTCTAATGTAAATTGTGAACATTTTTGGATTAAATCCAACGGAAACAGTGATTGTCGTGACATTGATTTTGGTTCAATGCGCTATGATTTGAGTTTGAAGGCAGGTGCAGCAGGCGTTTCTTTGTTATTTGATGCATAAAGTGAGGCTCAGGCACCCAACACAAAGATACAAGTGGCATCATAAAACTCACAAACATTTGCAAGCAGATGAGGACCTGACCTCTCCGCAAGAGCATTCAACAAAAAGTATCATTGACAAATATTAAAATCAAGAAAATCCAGTGAATTTATTTTTGCCCCATCTAGAATATGTCCTCTTGCCTTAATTTAAGGCCATTGTAATATACAAATCCCCCCAAATAAGTGTAGTAACAGCTTTAGATCTCCCCCATGGTAATGTCCCCCAGTGTTGTGCAGGAATCTAGAGATACATCATAAGGTGAAATACAGCTCTCTACAAAACACATGGGGGCCTATTAGCATATCAGACGGATTGCCACCGCCGGCCTGGCGGTGGCGATCTCCCCGCCAGATGCTCCCGTTTCACCCCCCGCCATATTAGTATGGCGAGGGGCACCACAGCGGACGGAAAGACCGTCTGCCGCTTTTCCACCGGTCAGATTCCCAGCCAGGTGGAAACGGCCCTCAATATGGTGGCGGTGCCTTGCAGGCACCGCCATCCATATTAGGATGTGCAATTTTAAAGGCCTTTCCATGGCGGCGATGCCGCCATGGAAAGGCCAGCAGAAATTGCTTTGGGGGCCCGTTACGGGCCTCCAGGGGGGTGGAGGGGTGGTGTGCTTGCCTATGGTAACCCCCTTCGTTGGCATACACAACGTGGCAGGCACCGCATGATGCCTGTCACGTTGTGCATGCCAATGCACAACATGCATATTTTGCATTGCGGCGGGTGCTGCTTACAGCACCGCCCGCCGCAATGTAAAATATGCGGGATGTAACCGCCAGGGTGGCGGTCGCATCCTAATGGGCCTAGCGGGACCGCCGCACCTCTGGCGGTCGGTCCCGTGTACCGTTATGGTGGCAGGCGTACAAAGTCCGCCCGCCATCGTAATAGACCCCTTAATTTTCTCAGGGCAGATTTTTACGGGCAAAAAACTGTGACTTCTTCCAGAAGCAGCAATGGATTTTCTCCTTTGCTATCTTGAGTTTCCCAGATCACCAGCATCTACATAGCATAAGCACAAAATAAGTATCTGAAAGTGGTTGCAGAGCACCGACACATCTTGGCACTCGACTCGAAAATCGCGGAATTAGCAAATCAGAAGTCTGCGAAATCTTCTTTTTCAAAATGAGAGCCTCAGATGTGAAACCATTTAGATTTCTCAACTGAAGTTGCAAAGATTGAAAGTTCACTGCAAGACCTCCTTTGTGCTCAAAAACATACTCTTCCTTAGGAACAAGTATAGAAGTGTGAGTAGCACAGTCAAAATTATTTCTTTAGCTCTTCTTCTCAGTTTTTTCTTCCATCCGATCCTTGTAACGATGATAGACTGGTGAAACCTGCAAGTGATGGGGGTAGGCATGCCTGAGAACAACATAAGAAATGCTTAGTGGGTCCAGACTCTTCTGAAAGGAAAGTGTTGGCAAGTGAGCTACGTGATTAGTGGAGGCCGGCACAGGTAAGAGCGGCTGGGCGGGGCAGGGCTGGGGCGTGGGTAAGTTGAAATACGACAGTAGAAGTGAAATTAAATTTAAAAAAATAAAACCACTTACCCTGTTATGCGGCGAGCGCAAGGTAAGGTGTTTGTTTTTTAATATTACTTCTCCCATCGTATGTCAGCTTACCCGACCCCCAGCCTGCCCAGCCCCATCCCACCACCCCACCGTTCTTACTTGTGCTGGGCCACTGGTGAGTACAAACTCAACATCACCCTTGCAAGCCAGCCTCCCCAAATGTCCAAAACAGAAAGGTGCAGGAAGATTTTGGACACAGATACATTTTGATGCCCTTCAAATATATTTGCTTCATACATTCACAGGGATGCTGACGCTTTTGTAAAGAATATATTGCAAGCTTTCAAATTTAAGCATCTGCATATATTATATTCATGTATTTGCATTTTCACGTCCAGCACAATATCCGCATTCTGTTCCTTTTGTGTCCTATACCCTGCCTTCTGCAGTGATCACCTGCCAATGTGTGTTTCTGTTTTGTAGGTTTGATGTCCAAAATGTTTTGTTCGACATAGAATTCTAAAAGCTGCTAATGATTGACCCTGCATTGTATTTGGCTATGCCATAAACGGTCCACTTACAGAATATCAACACCTAAAATATTCCCATACCACAATATCGACATCCTACATTTATAATGGTAAGTAAAGAAATATCGGGGAAAAAATATTGATGTCAAAAATAATGGTTGTACAAAAGATCGTTTTTTATATATATTTAATAAAATATTAAATATTAAATAATAAAAAAAAAAAAATCAAATTACATTTAGGGGCCGATCCTGATTCCGGCCGCAAAACGTTGACCGTCATGGACCCCGACTGAATACCGACCGACATGGACCAGCGCCGTACGACGCGTGGAGTACGATGCAACGCGTGTGAATTACAACCGACACGTACGGAATACAAGCCGTACGACCGAGCCGTAGGGAAAATAGTGATCCGGACGGAAAACCGACGCAAATTTCACCGACCGACACGAACCCGGAATGAACCCGACCGACCCGTACCCGCGATGTCCGATCAGCGCATTACGATGCAATGCGTAGAAACTCAGACCAACTCGCACGGAGACCAAGCCGCACGGCTGACACGCACAGAAAACTGGGCCCACAAGCAA
Source organism: Triturus cristatus (assembly GCF_964204655.1). Classification (NCBI taxonomy): domain Eukaryota; kingdom Metazoa; phylum Chordata; class Amphibia; order Caudata; family Salamandridae; genus Triturus; species Triturus cristatus. Next base: position 1,434,990,215 of record NC_140589.1, read on the forward strand.
TAGAGACCTTTGCGACCGACGCGTATGAAACACAGAAGATAGGCAGCGTGAACTAGGCGGAGAAGCCCGCACGAGACAACATCAGCGTCCGTATCCGTCAGATGAACGTCTCCTTCATGCCTACAAAACCCAAAGGAAAAAATACAAAAAAAGGACCAAACAAGCAATGACAAAGCCAATAAATACCAAATTAAAAAAAACTGGACTACAATCACCACCATCATCCCTTGCAAACAGGAGACACAGCCAGCAGCAAACACCATTACACAGCAACCACAGACACACTCACAACTCACCCATCACACAACTCACACACCATCAGCACCTCATCCAACATCACACACACATACAGCCAGCAAAACCAACACCAACCCACCCTCACTTGCACCCTCACACACACATCACTCACACCACCATCCATCACCATGCCCCCAAAGAAGTATCCAAAGTTCACAGATAGTGAGTTAGAAGTGCTTGTAGACGAGATCATCAGAGTAGAGCCACATTTGTTTGGTACATTGGTCCAAAGGACCCCCATGTCACAGAAAACAAAGATGTGGGTGAGGATTGTGGACAAGGTGAACGCACAAGCACCAGCAAGGCGCACAAAGGACAATATCCAGGCCAGGTGGTATGACGTGCGCAGGAGGGTCAAGAAACTCATCGAAAAAGATCACGCCCTGAGTCAGTGCACCGGCAGTGGCCCTCCTGCCAAACCAGTCTACTTCAGGACCTGGGAGGAGAAGGTGCGGGACATCCTACCACCAGAGAGTGTCCATGGGCTAACAGACATACCAGAGTCTGGTGAGTACACAAACAACATACCCAAGATAGTGTGGCAAGGGGACAGTAAAACCAAGCACCGCAAGCAAAGCTACACTAACCAATAGATAATCAACCCAAGATGTGTATGCCAGTGAAACAAACACAATACCTGCCATCTCATAGTGACTTGGAACTGTGTCATGACATGCACCAACCTACAAACAAATAGAGCAAGGCAGTGGCACAATTCTAAATAGACACTGACAGACAGTTTGCCACCACAAACACACTACCTCACAGTGCAGCTGACTGACAGGAAGGAATCGTGGGGATGCAGGTGAAGTCAGCGTATCCAAAAGCATGATGGGGTTTGTAGTCACAGATAATGCCCCCCCTCAAAATTGGCCCATCAAGACCTCTCTGAAACATGCCCACATCACAGGGAGTGGAAAATGGGTCCTGCTGTGGGGAGCACAAGGCCCTGCTAGGGCATGTGCGCAAATCATAAGCAGGACACCACTGACTGACATCCTGAAAGACAACTTGCACGCCCTCCAATGGAAGCACGTTTCATGGTGGGATGTTTGGCCGGGCGGGAAGGAGGACTGACAGCTCTCACCATACTTACCAGCATGTGGAGACACACACCCCCCTCAACACAAACTCCACACAACTCACGAGGTAGAATGCATTGACTCACACCTCTGTGAAACATCATCAAAAGACACCCCATACTGGCTGCAGCTGTGTGAAGCACAGGAAGCTCTCTTTGGACTTGTAGCCACACAAACACCAGGATTTCACAGTCAGCCATCTTGCCATTGCTGTCACACCCCCTCATAGGGAAGCAGAGTCAAGAGGGAGGAAGTATGGGCATGCTGGGAAGGGGGGTGTAGCCAAGAGCATGATGGGAGTCGCAGTTACAGACAATCTACACCCACTCACATTGCCCAGCAAGCATACACTTAACCATGCTCGCCTCACAGGGAGTGGGAACGGACTGACAAGATGTCTGACACTGGGCTCTGTTGTGGGGAGCACAAGGCCCTGCTGGGAAATGGGCTACAACAAACACCAGGACTTCACAGTCAGCCATCTTGCCATTGTTGTCACACCCCCTCATAGGGAAGCAGAGTCAAGAGGGAGGAAGTATGGGCATGCTGGGAAGGGGGGTGTAGCCAAGAGCATGATGGGAGTCACAGTCACAGACAATCTACACCCACTCACATGGCCCAGCAAGCATACACTGAACCATGCTCACCTCACAGGGAGTGTGAAGGGACTGACAAGATGTCTGACACTGGGCTCTGTTGTGGGGAGCATAAGGCCCTGCTGGGAAGTGGGCTACAACAAACACCAGGACTTGTCAGCCATCTTGCCATTGATGTCACACCCCCTCACAGGGAAGCAGAGTCGAGAGGGAGGAAGTATGGGCATGCTGGGAAGGGGGGTGTAGCCAAGAGTATGATGGGAGTCGCAGTCACAGACAATCTACACCCACCCACATGGCCCAGCAAGCATACACTGAACCATGCTCGCCTCACAGGGAGTGGGAAGGGACTGACAAGATGTCTGACACTGGGCTCTGTTGTGGGGAGCACAAGGCCCTGCTGGGAACTGGGCAACAACAAACACCAGGACTTCACAGTCAGCCATCTTGCCATTGCTGTCACACCCCCTCATAGGGAAGCAGAGTCAAAAGGGAGGAAGTATGGGCATGCTGGGAAGGCGGGTGTAGCCAAGAGCATGATGGGAGTCGCAGACACAGACAATCTACACCCACTCACATGGCCCAGCAAGCTCACACTGAACCATACTCGCCTCACAGGGAGTGCGAAGGGACTGACATGATGTCTGACACTGGGCTCTGTTGTGGGGAGCATAAGGCCCTGCTGGGAACTGGGCTACAACAAACACCAGGACTTCACAGTCAGCCATCTTGCCATTGCTGTCACACCCCCTCACAGGGAAGCAGAGTGAAGAGGGAGGAAGTATCAAACTCTGTCTGTGACAAGCTGGGAAAAAGCAGTGTAAAGGCAGACATCTGTTCGTACAGTTGAAAATGTCATGTTTGTGAACCTTCGATGCATGTAGAAACATAACTCACATTGTGTGTCTCTTCCAAACACAGGTGGTGCTGGGGCCCCAGCACCAAATGAAGAGGATTCCCAGGCTCAGACTCTGGTGGACACTGAGCTCTCTGGTTTGACTCTGTCTCTGTCCTCTTCGGATGACGACGACCAACCTGGCCCCTCCGGTGTGAGGTGTGAGTCATCATGCAGCACCAGCAGCATCAACATCTCCACCCCCTGTACCCACGCCTCCAGCATCTGGAAACCGACAGGGCACCCCCGCCAACATGGACAGACCAAGGCCACTGAACACCCACAGCACAGGGACACAGGACCCCCCAGAAGCTACAGCAAACACCACCAGCAACACCACCCAAGGGGTCCCAGTGTCACCTGTGCATCCTGCCGCTGGTCCTGCCCGTGTGGATAGGGGTGCTGGGAGGGGTGGGAGGCAGAGGGCACACCTTGTAGAGGGGTCTGGACTGCATGATGACCCCCAACTGGCACGCATCATAGATGCGTACCAGGATAGCACCGGAGGATTTGGCTAGGTAGTGGGGATCCTCCAGGACATGCAACAGGAGCAGTCTGCCCACCATGCCCGCATGGAGGCCAAGTGGGATGCCCTTACTGCGGTGCATCGGGACATACTCCAATGCCTCCACCAGATCAACACAAACCTGTCCACACCTCCCTATGTGGACACAACATCTGTTGCAACACCATCTGCCAGCGCCACAGGGAGGGAGGAGGACTCTGGCGGAGAGTCCCCTGCACCGCAAAGGCCTGCACCTGAGGATTCCCCCCCCCCCAGGAAGAAGAGGTGTCGTCCAAAGAAGGACATATGAGAGGCAGATGTCCCAGCACATCCCCCACGGCCTCTAAACTTGTTCTGGACAATGTTCTTTGTTCGCAACCCATTCACCTTGTTCAATCGCACACAACTCGCCCACATGACATGGAGGGTTCATGTTGGGCCAATGTAGCAGATGACTGTGGACTTTACTCTGGACATTTCATCTACCAGCACTTCTAACTCTAATGTGATCTTTGGATTCCAAAACCAATGTACAGCACCCACCATCCTGTGCACTTTCCTCACACATGTTCGAAAATTAACTCACCAGCACACCATACTTGCCTCTGTTGTGATTCCAAATTGTCATGTGTCATGTTGATGTCGATCTGCTATACAACACAGTGCATGCCAAATACTGCAACAATGTGACCACCGTTAGGTGAGTCATGGTGATGTGACACATGTGTGGGAGACACACCACTATGGCACCACAACACATACTCACCATGGCCATGTTACTCATCCCAAACAATGATGTTGACTTGAAACACATAGGTATGCACAACCACAACACCTATCCACAGTCAGTGGTAACAAGTCCACAGGTGAGGTAAGCAAATGTCAGTCAGATGTGGGAAGATAGACAACGCACCTAACAAAGCATAGCACAGTTTCATTACACATCAGCAACATGTTTATTCAAAAATAGTTGCAAGGCAATTGTACGTTACGGTGGACACACGGTCACAGAGTATCTGCGAATTGTAGTCCAGGGGTGTGTGGCACATCACTTGATGTTAATTGACTACTCCCACACTGGTGTCGGATTCTGGGTGTTGGGGGCCAGTGTTGAACATACAACAGGCAAATTACCCTGTGAAGGACAGACACAAGACACAGTCAAAAGCACAGCAGAACAGGAGAGAAATGCAATACACATGCACAAAACATGTCGCAAGAAACCTACACAAAAACAAGTTAGCAGTACTACCCTATTGTGGAGTACACACCACCTGAATGGACACATCACTGCACGCATCCAGTCAAGTGGCACACAGACACACTCAGACAGCAACAGAGCAGCCACAACACATTCCAGGCTAACTCCATACACTGTCATAACAACCCTGGAAACTCACATTCAGGTGAAGAAGTTGTTGATGAGCTGTGAGCAGACGTCACCCTCATCCTCATCATTACTGGCATCTTGGCCCAGGCCGGGATCCTCCACAGGTGCCGGAGGTTGGTCATCGTCATCGTCATCCTGGATGAGAGGCACTTTCTTCCGCACTGCCATGTTGTGTAGCATGCAGCATACAAGGATTATTTTTCACACCTTTGCAGGTTCATATGGGAGGGCCCCTTCGGTCTTGTCCAGGCAGCGAAAGCGGCTTTTCAGGAGGCCGAATGTCCGCTCAATCACCCTCCTGCTTCGACCATGTGCCTCATTGTAGCACATCTCGGCTGGTGTCACAGGGTTCTGAACGGGTGTCAGCAACCACGGCATGTTGGGGTATCCGGAGTCACCTACACACACAAAAATGAACAAGTAGCTGAGTTTTGTAGGAGTGTGGAATACAACATTGACAAACACACACAATGATAAACAGTCAGTACACACCGACAAGCCAGGCATGCTGAGCTGGCATCTGTGACATCAGCGTTGCAATGCGACTACTCCTCATTATATAGGCATCGTGCGCAGAACCAGGGAACCGTGCACACACATGTGTGATAGACATATCTGCAAGACATACCATCAAGGCATTGATCGAGGGATGCCTGCTCATGTGCCTGTGGTGGTATCAGCAAAACACAGAAGATGATGGACGGAATGTTGCACATTGGCAAAACATTCATCTCCAGTCACAAATCTGGGTTTAATCCATCTTTATTTTGCTCACCACGCCACCCCAGTTCAGAAATGGCCTTCAGTCGTGACCCTGTGCCTCATGGGAACAGTCCAGCCCGGACTGCCAAGCCATGTCTTCCCGGACCGGAATCAAGCATCCTAGGACCGGTTTCGGGGTTTCACCCCTCTTCAGCCAGGATAGCTTGATTCCAGTGGCGTAGTGAGCACAGGACCCACGTCTGGGCATACCCTTCCCACAAAGGGCGAACAGCAAAACACACAAGATGATGGACGGAATGTTGCACATTGGCAAAACATTCACCTCCAGTCACAGATCTGGGTTTAATCCATCGTTACTTTGCTCACCACGCCACCCCAGTTCAGACATGACCACATGCAAATCAGTCTTGACCCTGTGCCTCATGGGAACGGTCCAGCCCGAACTGTCAAGCCATATCTACCCTGTACTGGAATCAAGTATCCTAGGACCGGTTTCGGGGTTTCACCCCTCTTCAGCCAGGATAGCTTGACTCCAGTGGCGTAGTGAGCACGGGACCCACTTCTGGGCATACCCTTCCCACAAAGGGCGAACAGCAAAACACACAAGATGATGGACGGAATGTTGCACATTGGCAAAACATTCACCTCCAGTCACAGATCTGGGTTTAATCCATCGTTATTTTGCTCACCGCGCCACCCCAGTTCAGACATGGCCATATGCAAATCAGTCTTGACCCTGTGCCTAATGGGAACAGTCCAGTCCAAACTGCCAAGCCATGTCTTCCCTGGGCCGGAATCAAGCATCCTAGGACCGGTTTCGGGGTTTCACCCCTCTTCAGCCAGGATAGCTTGACTCCAGTGGCGTAGTGAGCACGGGACCCACGTCTGGGCATACCCTTCCCACAAAGGGCGAACAGCAAAACACACAAGATGATGGACGGAATGTTGCACATTGGCAAAACATTCACCTCCAGTCACAAATCTGGGTTTAATCCATCGTTATTTTGCTCACCACGCCACCCCAGTTCAGACATGACCATATGCAAATCAGTCTTGACCCTGTGCCTCATGGGAACAGTCCAGCCCGAACTGCCAAGCCATATCTTCCCTGGACCGGAATCAAGTATCCTAGGACCGGTTTCGGGGTTTCACCCCTCTTCAGCCAGGATAGCTTGACTCCAGTGGCGTAGTGAGCACGGGACCCACGTCTGGGCATACCCTTCCCACAAAGGGCGAACAGCAAAACACACAAGATGATGGACGGAATGTTGCACATTGGCACAACATTCACCTCCAGTCACAGATCTGGGTTTAATCCATCGGTATTTTGCTCACCACGCCACCCCAGTTCAGACATGACCATATGCAAATCAGTCTTGATCCTGTGCCTCATGGGAACAGTCCAGCCCAAACTGCCAAGCCATATCTTCCCTGGACTGGAATCAAGTATCCTAGGACCGGTTTCGGGGTGTCACCCCTCTTCAGCCAGGATAGCTTGACTCCAGTGGCGTAGTGAGCACGGGACCCACGTCTGGGCATACCCTTCCCACAATGGGCGAACAGCAAAACACACAAGATGATGGACGGAATGTTGCACATTGGCAAAACATTCACCTCCAGTCACAGATCTGGGTTTAATCCATCGTTATTTTGCTCACCACACCACCCCAGTTCAGACATGGCCATATGCAAATCAGTCTTGACCCTGTGCCTAATAGGAACAGTCCAGTCCAAACTGCCAAGCCATGTCTTCCCTGGACCGGAATCAAGCATCCTAGGACCGGTTTCGCGGTTTCACCCCTCTTCAGCCAGGATAGCTTGACTCCAGTGGCGTAGTGAGCACGGGACCCACGTCTGGGCATACCCTTCCCACAAAGGGTGAACAGCAAAACACACAAGATGATGGACGGAATGTTGCACATTGACAAAACATTCACCTCCAGTCACAGATCTGGGTTTAATCCATCGTTATTTTGCTCACCACGCCACCCCAGTTCAGACATGACCATATGCAAATCAGTCTTGACCCTGTGCCTCATGGGAACAGTCCAGCCCGAACTGCCAAGCCTTATCTTCCCTGGACCGGAATCAAGTATCCTAGGACCGGTTTCGGGGTTTCACCCCTCTTCAGCCAGGATAGCTTGACTCCAGTGGCGTAGTGAGCACAGGACCCACGTCTGGGCATACCCTTCCCACAAAGGGCGAACAGCAAAACACACAAGATGATGGACGGAATGTTGCACATTGGCAAAACATTCACCTCCAGTCACAGATCTGGGTTTAATCCATCGTTATTTTGCTCACCACGCCACCCCAGTTCAGACATGACCATATGCAAATCAGTCTTGACCCTGTGGCTCATGGGAACAGTCCAGCCCGAACTGCCAAGCCATATCTTCCCTGGACCGGAATCAAGTATCCTAGGACCGGTTTCGGGGTTTCACCCCTCTTCAGCCAGGATAGCTTGACTCCAGTGGCGTAGTGAGCATTGGACCCACGTCTGGGCATACCCTTCCCACATAGGGCGAACAGCAAAACACACAAGATGATGGACGGAATGTTGCACATTGGCAAAACATTCACCTCCAGTCACAGATCTGGGTTTAATCCATCGTTATTTGGCTCACCACGCCACCCCAGTTCAGACATGGCCATATGCAAATCAGTCTTGACCCTGTGCCTCATGGGAGCAGTCCAGCCCGAACTGCCAAGCCATATCTTCCCTGGACCGGAATCAAGTATCCTAGGACCGGTTTCGGGGTTTCACCCCTCTTCAGCCAGGATAGCTTGACTCCAGTGGCTTAGTGAGCACGGGACCCACGTCTGGGCATACCCTTCCCACATAGGGCGAACAGCAAAACACACAAGATGATGGACGGAATGTTGCACATTGGCAAAACATTCACCTCCAGTCACAGATCTGGGTTTAATCCATCGTTATTTTGCTCACCACACCACCCCAGTTCAGACATGGCCATTTGCAAATCAGTCTTGACCCTGTGCCTCATGGTAACAGTCCCGCCCAAACTGCCAAGCCATGTCTTCCCTGGACCCGAATCAAGCATCCTAGGACCGGTTTCGGGGTTTCACCCCTCTTAAGCCAGGATGGTGGTATCAGGGCCACACGTGTCCCATCAATAGATCCAATGACGTTCGGCATTCTCCCCAGTGTATAAAAGGCATCCTTTATTTCAGGGAGTTCTGCTGGGCTCGGGAACTTGATGTACAGGTCTAGGAAATGCAACATCCCCTCCAAGACATCGCGTAACACCCGACTAAACATAGTTTGCGACATACCACCAGCAGTAGCCACAGTGTACTGGAAGGTACCAGTAGCAAAGAAGTGCAGGGCTGCCATCACCTTCACCTCTGGGGTCAGTGCTGTAGGGGATGTCCGGCCAGGTAGCAGATGTGGCTCCAACTGCTCCGCCAACTCCTCAATCAGTGGCCTGGTGAAGCGGTACCGTCGGATGCAGTCACGTTCCTGCATGGTTGCAAGGTCTGGGAACAGTCGATGGACAGCTGGTGCCCTGCAGAACAGAGATGAACAAAGGAAGATTGTCGGTTCATCCACCCATGTGGCCATGACCAGGCTCAATATCACATGATAGATCATGACATTACACAATGTACTGAGGTGGGTGCTGTTGGGCATGGACACATATGTCACCTACATGACCATCACCTCACATCTCAATTCCACATGTCCACATGAGTCCCATGTAGTGCAATGGCCAATCATCTGGCTGTGTCACCCGACCTATGTACTGCTGTGATGTTACAAACACACACCACAGTGACAAGTGAGGCCTGATGTCTCCCAGGCATCACAGATCTTTGCCATGCAGAAACCCAGGGTCCCTGTATTGCCACATCGACACTGGCATGGACATAGCGTATCACGTACACACCACAAGGCAAGCGTGAGTCCCACAGGTAGTGGCCACTGTTGTCTCTGCAGGCCCTACATGTACGTCTCTTAGACAAACACACACCATCAAGGTCGATGTATATACCACATGGATGTGGAGACGGTCACCCATTGGACACATTTGATCAGACACATCTGAGACACAACATGCACACAGACTGTGGGTGCACATCAGTATTGTGGCTACAGGTCTCGCTGTGATGTACATGCCATCACCCCCAGGACTCAGGGTGTATATGACATGGCCCAAACATATCCAACATGAAACTGTGTCCGTGACTCATGCCCATTACTGTACATTTGCACATCACAGTGGTAATGTGCACCACACACAAAGGATTCTGCCCCCATGAACACGTGCACAGCCTGGGAGTGGCTGCACAAAAGTGCCACCCAACAAACCAAATGTGGCCCCCCTAAACATCCAGGGAATGCAGCCTTACATGCCATGGGACACTGTGTGGCCAATGCTGTAGTGTGGTAGGTGTGGACAGGTGTCCCTGGCAAGTAATTGTGTGTTGAATCCGTCGAATAGTCACACCAATGAGGTCCGACGCGGGTGACAATGCATACGCATTGTACGGTTCATGAACGAGCCGTGCATATGCTTTGCCATTGATTTCAATTAGGTCCGACGCGGGTGACAATGCGTACGCATTGCACAGTTCATGACTGAGCCATGCGTACGCTTTGCCATTGAATGCAATGAGGTCCGACGCGGGTGACAATGCGTACGCATTGCACGGTTCATGACCGAGCCGTGCGTACGCTTTGCCATTGAATGCAATGAGGTCTGACACGGGTGACAATGCGTACGCATTGCACGGTTCATGACCGAGCCGTGCGTACGCTTTGCCATTGAATGCAATGAGGTCGGACGCGGGTGACAATGAGTACGCATTGCACGGTTCATGACCGAGCCGTGCGTACGCTTTGCCATTGACTGAAATGAGGTCCGACGCGGGTGACTATCATGCATACACATCGGGCAGGCATGGTCCGAGACAGGCGTAAGCTTTGGCCATTGAATCGTATGGAGACGGGTGACTGTGTATTTTCAAACTACGCGTTGTACAGTCAGTTGACCGAGCCGGGCGCACCCATTGGCTCTGGACTGTCATGGAGACGGATGCTGATTCAAAACTTGTACGAGTTGTGCGCTGGAAATTCAGTTGGATGCCTACAACAATGTTGCAATTACTAGTGTTTCATGAAGGTGAAGATTTGAACGATGCGGAAGGCAGATTCATAGCTAGATTCATAGAATGCAACCGTGTTGGACCTATCACTTGGGACACATGGCACAGATTCTGCCTCTGCAGCACAGATATAAGGCTGGCTGGCACCCAGGGAGCTCACTTGCCTGCACTACATGCTACTGGACCACATCCCTGCTACCACTGCTGCTGTCTCTGCATCCTCTGGCTCCTGCTATGGCACTTACTCTGGAGAGGGCCCCAGCCTTCACTGAGTAGGAGAACCAGGCCCTGCTGGAGGGGCTCCTTCCACAGTACAGCAAGCTGTATGGGAAACCAGGGGAGCAGGTGAGTGTGCAGTCCAGTGCCTTCCTAATTGTGCATGTTGTCTGACTAGCAGTACTAGCAGTGTGTACACCAGTGGCAAGCATTCTCACTGACTACTTTCATCACCCAAAGTGTGTAGGTACATGTAATGAACAGGTGTCCTGCTGCTAAAGTGCATTAGTGCAAGCTTAAACTTCCCAGGCATTGTTAACATGTCAGACATGCAGGTGATTTGTCCTTCCCCATGATTGCACTACCTGTGTAACTAATTTTCCTTTGTGATGATGACATGTATCTCCAAATGTGTGCAGCACAAATATGGGGCATGTGTGTTAATGTACTTTTAACTTTGTCATCCTCACAGGTTGATGCCCACCAGAAGCAGGAGATATGGCTGACCATCGCCCGGGCAGTTCGTTCGGTGGGGGTCTACAAGCGCCGGATCTGCAACTACCAGAAGAGGTGGCAGGACCTTCGGGGCTGGACCCGGAGGATAGCTAGATTCCAGCTGAAGCTGTCACCTCCACGCAGGAGGGGCGGACACCGAACCCTGACCCTCCACATGCTCCGGATCCTGGCGGTGGTCTTCCCGGACCTGGATAGGCAGCTGAAGGCCAGACAGCAGCAGGAAGGGGGTAAGTCCATGCCTAATCTGTGTACTATGTCTGACATGCTAATTGCAGTCTTTTGGCCTGGTCACACTTCCACATTACGTAGGTCTTGTAGTCCAATACTCAGGTCCCTCAATTGTGTGATGCACCCTCCTCATCTGTTCCACAGGTGTGGCCCCTACAGTCTGGTGCTTGTGTCACTAGGGCACTGTGTCCCTGCAGTCAGCTATGCTTCAGCTACCAGACAACATCTGTTCCCGTGACTCTGTTGTGTGTTTCATGGGTGGTTCAATTGTTTGCCTAATGCCTGAGATCTGACATGTGATCTGTGTGTGATCTGTGTGTGCCCTCGAGATGTGTTCCAATTGCTGGTCTGACTCGCCACATGTGGCTGGGGTATTCCAAACAAACCCATGCAGCAGGGGACTCCAATTTTGCGGCCTCAGGAGTATGTATATCAAGTATGTCACACTTGCTTAGCCACCTGACTACTGTCCAGGGCCAAACACTGTTTCATGTAGACCTGGGCAGTCATGCCTCCTCAAGGGCATTTAGAAACACTCTGTAATCCCACTCCTGTGAATCAAATTACAGGTTGTGCTTAGTGACATGTGCCTTCAGGTGTCTGCTTCTGTGTCATTATGGTGTGGCTTGTTGTTACGTACAACTGGGGTGTCCATGATTCAGAGGGTCAGCAGGACATCTGAGATGTGACTGTGAGAGACAAGACCTGTGTGACATATAGGTGTGTGATCATCTGACAGCGCACAATGGTGTATGCAACTGTGTCCTTCAGGCAGCTGGGTTACATGCATGGCGGACTGTGATGTGTTAATGTACAGGGAGTTGTGTTTGCAGAGACTCATATGTCTGATTTGCATGATGTGGGGTCTTCTGGGTCCTGGATATGTTGTTTGCAGGGGATGGGCAAGTGCACCGGTCATCTGCAGAGTTATCTTTACCCCTGAGCTATGATTGTGAGACAGTGCATACTGTTGTTGTCTGGATGCCCGGCCCCTGTGGCAGGAGACAGTGTTGACTGACTTTCCAGGAATGCCAGTGCCATGGCATTTAACTTGCTATGAGTGATCCTGCATTGTGTTCAAGTGTGCACCATGCACCCCATTGTGGCATTGCCCATCAGGATATGAGAACTTCATAGTGTGTGTTGCTGGCATGCATCACAGCATGTGAAATGAGTCTCTGCCCATCCATTCATCCGGACACATGTACTGAGTCAGTAGCAAGAGATGTGCTGTGTGTATAGTGACATACTCCTACATGTTCACTTGCATGTACAACTAATGTGTGGGGGGTGCATGTCGGACCATTGGGGTATTAGCATCCAACATGCAACAGACATACGTGTGCAAGTCAAGGAGGGATATGTGTGCCATGGTTGATGTTGAGAATGACAATTGGCTTATTCTAAACAGTGTTGGCACTTTTGAGCTGTGTTCAGCTGATGATGCCAGGGCTTGCCCTGTGATGTGATGTACTCACTGTGGTGTGTGCAGTCAGTGCAGGTGACTGATGTTGTTCTCTCACTTCCTATTCCTATCCAGATACATCCACGGCCACAGGAGGGGACAGCTCCACGGACCAGGATGCCCTACAGAGGACCAATCTGTCCATGGCCTCCTCCCTGACAGCAGCAGTTTCCCTCCTCCAACAGTCCCGCACCCCTCCTACCCCTGCACCACCCACGATTCCTAGCAGCCTACCTGTCCCCAGCACACACACACCTGCACATTCTCACAAAGCCACAGACACGGGCAGCACACAAACACCCAAACACAAGGGCTAGACGTGCACACAAGCAAGCGCAGGGGACTGATACCACACTCACAGGGGCTGGTTTGCAGACACACACACAGTCATCCACAACCACTCCGCAGTCCTCCGAAACCTCTCCCTCCCAGCTCCCTTCCCTTGCCTCACCTGCAACCCCATCTCCACACAAGCTCTTCCTCTGTGACCTTGGCCTCTTTTCCACCGACCCAGCAGATCCTGATTACAAAGGGAAGAGGAAGTCCCCACACACAGAGGGCAGTGCCCCTCACACCCGGACACCCTCCCCCAGGTGCAGTCAGACTGAGACCCCCACCCGCAAGTCCCCCCGGAGCCGGAAGAGCAAGACCCCACCGCCACCATGCAGCTCCAAGGCAAAGTCTCCGTCCTCCATCCCCCGGCCACCACTCCAGAGGTTCCCCCACCACTCCCAGCCACGGGTTCCCCCACCCACAGATTCACCATCCCCAAAATGCTAAGGCCCTCCCCCCCCTACCACTTGCTCCTCCACACCTGGTCAGACAGTTAGTGCCACTGATGTGGGGACCATGTCCCCCCCCCCGTCCTGCCGACCTCACCTGCACCCCATTCCGTTCACATGGATTTCGGCACTGCAGTGGAGCCGACGACCAGTGGGACCCAATCCACTCCATCTGACCTGCCCACTGAAGTTGTGCCGGCACCCACCCCATCTGACTTGTGCCCCACAGTTGTGACTGCACCCACCACTTCAGTCAGCTCCACTGCAGTTGCAAGTGTCTCGCCTGCATCCACCACCTCTTCACTGCCTCCTTCTGCTGCGCCCTGATCCTGTCCCTGTGGTGCCTGGCCTACCCCCATGTATGCCCCTCCGAGGGGATGTCCCCTGTCCTTAGCAGTGCAGGCAAGCAATGTGGGACAGTTGTCACTCTAGTTCACTCCTTGGCATTTGGAAATGGACTGGCCATTGGCCTTTTGTTTGAACAGACGTTTAACTTTTAATATGCTGAATAAAGCATTTTTCTTTATCCCTGTGAACTTGATTTAGCTGTACATTATGTTGATGATGTTTAACATGCCCTTGCACCTGTAATGCTTGGTTGCCAATGTTGAATATTGATGTGTTGATGTGAGGTACTCCATGTGGTCCATGAGATTTGTATCCTATTCTGGTGGGTATCCATGTCATCCTTTGCAGCTACCTGGGTGTGTCATGATGAACTATTTGTGGACATCTCTGTGAACGTTTCATTTGCATGGTCACATCTCTGGCTTGCACCCATGCACATATGATGTGCTGCCTATTGTCCAATTTGTCAATTTCACAGACTTTGTGCGCATCACCACTGGACATACAGGTGTGGGCATCATTGGTATAGGAGCAACTGGGCCCTCTGTGCAACTTGCTGTACATATGTTTTGAGTATGTGCAGATGACTTAGGGGAGACTCCCGTACCCAGACTGTTGTGACCAAAGCCTTCATTGTGTGGTAACTGATGGCTGACTGACCAAGTGTTCTGCTGACACAAGTGAGACGTGCTGTGAATATGTTTGGCACAGCTGGGCTTCCACAGGAGTTGGGTCCCCTCAAGTAAGTGTGTTGTCCAGTGACATGGCCTGGGCCCATGGTGTGTGTTGTATGAGCATGTGTGTGTGTCCACATCCCTTTTCATACACAGGCAGTGTTCCCTTGATATGTTCCTGTTGTTGATGCTTGCTGAGTGGTACTGTGTTCATCCCACTACTTTGCCATGGGCTACCAGATGTGTGGGTGCATGACACACTACTGTTAATTGGTGTTTCATCATTGGGATTTGTCAGTTCTGACTGGTGATGATGTTGTCAGACACAGATGGGACACAGTCAGGGTTCGCCAAGGCACTTGTTTATTCGCAATATCATGTAGTTGGCCCTAGGTGGTACCTTTCAGTGATTAAGACATGTGTATGTGTGTGTGACTGCTCCCACTTGTCGGGTTCAGGGCTGCAAAGTTGGCAGGTGTCAGCATGTGTACCTTGTAGTTCTCCTTGGCTTCTGCATTGTCCTGGGACTGTGGCAGATATTCTGAAGGTTACGTGAGCTTTGACATCATGGCCATGTACATCATACTGTGCAGTATGTCTGTCATTCACCAGGGTTGTAAACTGTCCTTGTGTGATGAGTCTGTGCACCTTAGTTCCTCCCAACATTCCTGTGTTTGTCATGGGTGCATGTGCAATGTCACCTGTCCATGTGGGCTTCACAGATTCACATTGTTGCAGTTCAGGGTGTGTGGTGTTGAGGGTGGACTGATGTAAATGTTTGCATGGATGGTCCCCTAGTTGCCGTTTGTCCATGGATGAGGGGCCATGCTGAGGGATTTGTGTTTGTGTATGTGTGATGTACGTTCGTGGAACAGGACACATGTCTGGGTTTCCCAGTTTGTACGACATCTGCCTTTGTCATCACAATGAAGGTGTCATGCATGCTTGTGTCACCCCAATGTCTGGTCCCTGGGGGTAGTGCTGTTGTGTGTCAGTCTCTTGCTGTGTTAGTTGGTGTTCATTCCAGCTTGTGTCACATGTGTCTGTTGTGCTCCCTCTCATCTCACAATGCCTGATTGCCCACTAAGGGTGTCCCAATGATGGTTAACTTTTGTATGGCACTGTGTCCACATCTGTGTCACTGTGGTTCAGCCCCCCTCATGTGTTGTGTAGTTGACTGGGGATACTGAGACACACACACACACATGTTGTGCCACATGTGCAGTGTGAGGTTGCCTGTTTGTGCATCTGCATCAGTGCATTGGTATTGCTGTTGTGGGCCTTTGTCTGGATGCTGTTTCTGTGATTTTCCCTGCTGTCCCTGTGAGTCATATCACATAATTGTGCACATCCATCCTGGATGTTAGGTGCTATTGCTGGCATGGAATGGGAGTTTGTGAGCTGACACCTACAGTCTACACAGGTTGTTTTGATTAGTGTGTCTATTTTCGAGATGTGTGTATGCTTTGTGATGGTCACTTCTGCTCTTGTGTCATTGTACAGTGTATGCATTGCCAGCCCCCATGGGTGATGCTTGTCTGCACATGGCCGAGAGTGTGTTAGGTTTTCACAGCACTGTTAGCCTCACCACATCTCTGTGGGTATGGGACACAACCACTACTTCGCCCCAGAAGTGTTTAATGTGTTGGGAGCAGGGATCATACATGCTGTTTGTTATTTGCAGCTTTGACCATGATGACACTTAACTTTTGGTCACTGTGATGAGGGGGGGTTTAGACCCCCATCACCACCATGCTCAACATCTGCTGCAGTTTGGAAGCCCACAATTAACTTTTGTTCTACACAGTGAGGGGGTGTTCTTTTTACATTGACACAGTGCTATAGTGATGCTTGCCTTGTGTAGGGCACACTCATTTGTTGGTCACACATGTGCTGTTAGTTACATTGTATGCTCGAAGCCATAATCACTGTTGTGGGCATTTGTCACAGACTACACACTGTTGTCATGATGTTAGGGGGGGTGTATTTTGCTGACATACCTAATGTTGGAGTATGATGGATGTGTGGCGCATCACCCGTCCTATGAGTGGGGGTGGCAGGGGTGATGGGCAACAGGTCCCCTATGAGTGGGGATGGCAGGGGTGATGGGCAACATATGCCCTATGATTGGGGTGGCAGTAGTGATGGGCAACATAAGCCCTATGGGTGGGGGTGGCAGGGGTGATAGGCAACAGGTACCCTATGGCTGGGGGTGGCAGGGGTGATGGGCAACATAAGCCCTATGAGTGGGGGTGGCAGGGGTGATAGGCAACAGGTCCCCTATGGCTGGGGGTGGCAGGGTTGATGGGCAACATAAGCCCTATGGGTGGGGGTGGCAGGGGTGATAGGCAACAGGTCCCCTATGGCTGGGGGTGGCAGGGGTAATGGGCAACAGGTCCCCTATGGCTGGGGGTGGCAGGGGTTATGGGCAACAGGTCCCATATGAGTGGGGTGGCAGGGGTGATGGGCAACAGGTCCCCTCTGGCTGGGGGTGGCAGGGGTGATGGGCAACATAAGCCCTATGGGTGGGGGTGGCAGAGGTGATAGGCAACAGGTCCCCTATGGCTGGGGGTGGCAGGGGTGATGGGCAACAGGTCCCCTATGGGTGGGGGTGGCAGGGATGATGGGCAACATAAGCCCTATGAGTGGGGGTGGCAGTAGTGATGGGCAACATAAGCACTATGGGTGGGGGTGGCAGGGGTGATGGGCAACATATGCCCTATGGGTGGGGGTGGTAGTGGTGCTGGCCATGCAACCCCTATGGTGGCCTGTTGTTGGTGGCCAGGATGTGGATCCCCTGTGTGTGTGTACCATTTTGCAGGTACGTGTCGTTTGTTTGTGTGGTAGGTGTCTAACTTACCGTCTGCGCCATCCGCGTCGGTTCCTGATCCGGTCATAGATGTAGAGTACTGGTATGACCTGCGCGATGTGATTCATGATATGTTCATGTCGTACACGCTGCTTGTTGCTCCGTCTCGTACCCGCTGCAAGCTGGTCAGTCTCGTAGCCGTGGATTGAGTTGTGGCACGAATCGTAGCTGACATGCTTGTTTTCCGGAAGCTGTGACGTGCCGTAGGAAGTACGCATCATACTTGTCAGGGTGGAAACTGCTATGGATACTGCTTCCGGGCGACTCGGTTCGGCGTTCGGAGTTACGGCTCGGACTGAGAATGGAGCTTGAATCACAGCCTACGTGTCGGTCGTGTTTTTGGCAGTTATGTGTGTTGTATGAGCATGTGTGTGTGTCCACATCCCTTTTCATACACAGGCAGTTTTCCCTTGATATGTTCCTGTTGTTGATGCTTGCTGAGTGGTACTGTGTTCATCCCACTACTTTGCCATGGGCTACCAGATGTGTGGGTGCATGACACACTACTGTTAATTGGTGTTTCATCATTGGGATTTGTCAGTTCTGACTGGTGATGATGTTGTCAGACACAGATGGGACACAGTCAGGGTTCGCCAAGGCACTTGTTTATTCGCAATATCATGTAGTTGGCCCTAGGTGGTACCTTTCAGTGAATAAGGCATGTGTATGTGTGTGTGACTGCTCCCACTTGTCGGGTTCAGGGCTGCAATGTTGGCAGGTGTCAGCATGTGTACCTTGTGGTTCTCCTTGGCTTCTGCATTGTCCTGGGACTGAGGCAGGTATTCTGAAGGTTACGTGAGCTTTGACGTCATGGCCATGTACAGCATACTGTGCAGTATGTCTGTCATTCACCAGGGTTGTAAACTGTCCTTGTGTGATGAGTCTGTGCACCTTAGTTCCTCCCAACATTCCTGTGTTTGTCATGGGTGCATGTGCAATGTCACCTGTCCATGTGGGCTTCACAGATGCACATTGTTGCAGTTCAGGGTGTGTGGTGTTGAGGGTGGACTGATGTAAATGTTTGCATGGATGGTCCCCTAGTTCCCGTTTGTCCATGGATGAGGGGCCATGCTGAGGGATTTGTGTTTGTGTATGTGTGATGTACGTTCGTGGAACAGGGCACATGTCTGGGTTTCCCAGTTTGTACGACATCTGCCTTTGTCATCACAATGAAGGTGTCATGCATGCTTGTGTCACCCCAATGTCTGGTCCCTGGGGGTAGTGCTGTCGTGTGTTAGTCTCTTGCTGTGTTAGTTGGTGTTCATTCCAGCTTGTGTCACATGTGTCTGTTGTGCTCCCTCTCATCTCACAATGCCTGATTGCCCACTAAGGCTGTCCCAATTATGGTTAACTTTTGTATGGCACTGTGTCCACATCTGTGTCTCTGTGGTTCAGCCCCCCTCATGTGTTGTGTAGTTGACTGGGGATGCTGAGACACACACACACACATGTTGTGCCACATGTGCAGTGTGAGGTTCCTGTTTGTGCATCTGCATCAGTGCATTGGTATTGCTGTTGTGGGCCTTTGTCTGGATGCTGTTTCTGTGATTTTCCCTGCTGTCCCTGTGAGTCATATCACATAATTGTGCACATTCATCCTGGATGTTAGGTGCTATTGCTGTCATGGAATGGGAGTTTGTGAGCTGACACCTACAGTCTACACAGGTTGTTTTGATTAGTGTGTCTATTTTCGAGATGTGTGTATGCTTTGTGATGGTCACTTCTGCTCTTGTGTCATTGTACAGTGTATGCATTGCCAGCCCCCATGGGTGATGCTTGTCTGCACATGGCCGAGAGTGTGTTAGGTTTTCACAGCACTGTTAGCCTCACCACATCTCTGTGGGTATGGGACACAACCACTACTTCGCCCCAGAAGTGTTTAATGTGTTGGGAGCAGGGATCATACATGCTGTTTGTTATTTGCAGCTTTGACCATGATGACACTTAACTTTTGGTCACTGTGATGAGGGGGGGTTTAGACCCCATCACCACCATGCTCTACATCTGATGCAGTTTGGAAGCCCACAATTAACTTTTGTTCTACACAGTGAGGGGGTGTTCTTTTTACATTGACACAGTGCTATAGTGATGCTTGCCTTGTGTAGGGCACACTCATTTGTTGGTCACACATGTGCTGTTAGTTACATTGTATGCTCGAAGCCATAATCACTGTTGTGAGCATTTGTCACAGACTACACACTGTTGTCATGATGTTAGGGGGGATGTATTTTGCTGACATACCTAATGTTGGAGTATGAGGGATGTGTGGCGCATCACCCGTCCTATGAGTGGGGGTGGCAGGGGTGATGGGCAACAGGTCCCCTATGGGTGGGGGTGGCAGGGGTGATGGGCAACATAAGCCCTATGAGTGGGGGTGGCAGGGGTGATGGGCAACATATGCCCTATGAGTGGGGGTGGCAGTAGTGATGGGCAACATAAGCCCTATGGGTGGGGGTGGCAGGGGTGATAGGCAACAGGTCCCCTATGGCTGGGGGTGGCAGGGGTGATGGGCAACATAAGCCCTATGAGTGGGGGTGGCAGGGGTGATAGGCAACAGGTCCCCTATGGCTGGGGGTGGCAGGGTTGATGGGCAACATAAGCCCTATGGGTGGGGGTGGCAGGGGTGATAGGCAACAGGTCCCCTATGGCTGGGGGTGGCAGGGGTGATGGGCAACAGGTCCCCTATGGCTGGGGGTGGCAGGGGTTATGGGCAACAGGTCCCATATGAGTGGGGTGGCAGGGGTGATGGGCAACAGGTCCCCTCTGGCTGGGGGTGGCAGGGGTGATGGGCAACATAAGCCCTATGGGTGGGGGTGGCAGAGGTGATAGGCAACAGGTCCCCTATGGCTGGGGGTGGCAGGGGTGATGGGCAACAGGTCCCCTATGGGTGGGGGTGGCAGGGATGATGGGCAACATAAGCCCTATGAGTGGGGGTGGCAGTAGTGATGGGCAACATAAGCACTATGGGTGGGGGTGGCAGGGGTGATGGGCAACATATGCCCTATGGGTGGGGGTGGTAGTGGTGCTGGCCATGCAACCCCTATGGTGGCCTGTTGTTGGTGGCCAGGATGTGGATCCCCTGTGTGTGTGTACCATTTTGCAGGTACGTGTCGTTTGTTTGTGTGGTAGGTGTCTAACTTACCGTCTGCGCCATCCGCGTTGGTTCCTGATCCGGTCATAGATGTAGAGTACTGGTATGACCTGCGCGATGTGATTCATGATATGTTCATGTCGTACACGCTGCTTGTTGCTCCGTCTCGTACCCGCTGCAAGCTGGTCAGTCTCGTAGCCGTGGATTGAGTTGTGGCACGAATCGTAGCTGATATGCTTGTTTTCCGGAAGCTGTGACGTGCCGTAGGAAGTACGCATCATACTTGTCAGGGTGGAAACTGCTATGGATACTGCTTCCGGGCGACTCGGTTCAGCGTTCGGAGTTACGGCTCGGACAGGTCCCCTATGGGTGGGGGTGGCAGGGGTGATGGGCAACATAAGCCCTATGAGTGGGGGTGGCAGGGGTGATGGGCAACATATGCCCTATGAGTGGGGGTGGCAGTAGTGATGGGCAACATAAGCCCTATGGGTGGGGGTGGCAGGGGTGATAGGCAACAGGTCCCCTATGGCTGGGGGTGGCAGGGGTGATGGGCAACATAAGCCCTATGAGTGGGGGTGGCAGGGGTGATAGGCAACAGGTCCCCTATGGCTGGGGGTGGCAGGGTTGATGGGCAACATAAGCCCTATGGGTGGGGGTGGCAGGGGTGATAGGCAACAGGTCCCCTATGGCTGGGGGTGGCAGGGGTGATGGGCAACAGGTCCCCTATGGCTGGGGGTGGCAGGGGTTATGGGCAACAGGTCCCATATGAGTGGGATGGCAGGGGTGATGGGCAACAGGTCCCCTCTGGCTGGGGGTGGCAGGGGTGATGGGCAACATAAGCCCTATGGGTGGGGGTGGCAGAGGTGATAGGCAACAGGTCCCCTATGGCTGGGGGTGGCAGGGGTGATGGGCAACAGGTCCCCTATGGGTGGGGGTGGCAGGGATGATGGGCAACATAAGCCCTATGAGTGGGGGTGGCAGTAGTGATGGGCAACATAAGCACTATGGGTGGGGGTGGCAGGGGTGATGGGCAACATATGCCCTATGGGTGGGGGTGGTAGTGGTGCTGGCCATGCAACCCCTATGGTGGCCTGTTGTTGGTGGCCAGGATGTGGATCCCCTGTGTGTGTGTACCATTTTGCAGGTACGTGTCGTTTGTTTGTGTGGTAGGTGTCTAACTTACCGTCTGCGCCATCCGCGTTGGTTCCTGATCCGGTCATAGATGTAGAGTACTGGTATGACCTGCGCGATGTGATTCATGATATGTTCATGTCGTACACGCTGCTTGTTGCTCCGTCTCGTACCCGCTGCAAGCTGGTCAGTCTCGTAGCCGTGGATTGAGTTGTGGCACGAATCGTAGCTGATATGCTTGTTTTCCGGAAGCTGTGACGTGCCGTAGGAAGTACGCATCATACTTGTCAGGGTGGAAACTGCTATGGATACTGCTTCCGGGCGACTCGGTTCGGCGTTCGGAGTTACGGCTCGGATAATGGAGCTTGAATCACAGCCTACGTGTCGGTCGTGTTTTTGGCAGTTATGCGCATCGTACTCGTACTCGTGTCGGTCGCACGGTAAGGCTACGGACAGCTCTCGGAGAGCTGTCCGACCCGTATTGGAATCGACCCCTCAATATACATTTTAACAAAAATAACAAATAAACTTATTGCAAAAAAAGTAAACACACCTATATAATAATAATTATAGATATATATTTACTTAAAAATGTAATATACTAATAATTTTTATTAGTTTTATCATATTAAAATGATATACAAATGTAACATGATATATATATTATATATACATAAACTAATAACATAAAATCTATTAAAAACATTATATTATAAATTAAATCATTGAACCATTTAAAAATCTTCAAACTTAAATTTCCCACTCCAGTGAGTGCAACAGTAGAGTAAGTGTTGGATAGTGGAGTAGTAAAAATTACTATTCCCACTCCAGTGAGTGCAACAGTAAGGAAATTGTTGGATAGTGGAGGGATACAATTTACCATTCCCACTTCAGTCAATGCAACAGTAGGGAAGTGTTGGATAGCTGAGGAGGCAAAATTACTATTTCCACTCCAATGAGTTCAACACAAGGGGAAAGTGTTGGATAGTAGAGGGGTAAACATTACTATTCCCACTCTGATGAGTGCAACAGTAGGGAAAGTGTTGGATAGCGGAGGGGTAAAAATTACTATTCCCACTCCAGTAAGTATAAAAGTAGGGAAAATGTTGGATAGCAGAGGGTTAAAATTTACTATTCCCACTCCAGTCAGTGCAACAGTAGAGAAAGTGTTGGGTAGCGGAGGGATGAGAATTACTACTCCCACTCCAGTGAGTGCAACCATAGGGAAAAAGTTGGATAGTAGAGGGGTAAAAATTACTATTCCCACTCCAATGAGTGTAACAGTAGGGAAAGTGTTGGCTAGCGGAGGGGTAAATATTACTATTCCCACTCCAATGTGTTATGTTATGTTATGTTATGTTATGTTATGTTATAGTATGTTTATATAGCGCACGGCTACTCCAAAGGAGTGTCCCGGCGCTTTCCACATGCAGCTCAGTGTAAAATAACACAACAGACAGACAACAAAGCACAAGGCAGCAGGGGAAAAAGAAAACCTAAAGGTTAAAAAGCCAGGTCTTCAGGCTCTTCCTGAACTGCAGCAAATTAACAGTGCTGCGTAAAACCAGCGGGAGCGAATTCCAAAGCTGAGGAGCCTTAAAGCTAAAAGAGCGCCCCCCGTGCGAGCCTTCCTCACCCGCGAAACCACGGCCATGAAAAGAGAATCTGACCGCAGTGAACGGGCTGGACGGTAGAAAGACAACCTCCGTTGCAGGTATCTTGCGCCAGAGCCAAAAAGTGCTTTGTGCATCAGCGTCAAGGATTTAAACATAATCCGCTTCCGGATAGGTAGCCAATGGAGCGACTGCAGCAGCCCAGATACTCGCGCTCGCCTGTGAAGGCCAAAAATGGCACGAGCAGCAGAGTTCTGCGCCACCTGCAGGCGCTGGACCAAATAGTCCGGGAGGCCAAGGAAAAGGGCATTCGCGTAATCTAACCTGGATCCAATCAACGCTTGCACAGTAATCCGCCTGTGCTCCACAGAAAGCAATGGTAAAAACTTGCGGAGCATCTTCCTAATGCCAAAGCAGGTGCCAGCCAAGCCAAGAGCATGCGCTCTCAACAACAGTTTATTATCCAATTTAACTCCCAAGTTTTTGGCCACCAGCGATGACTGTGCAGGAGGGCACATGTCCGATGGCCACCAATCCTGCCACTCCGGGTCAGTGGCACAGCCGAAGAATAAAACCTCCGACTTACTGGAATTGGCCTTCAGACTATTCTGTTGGAACCAGTCGAAGACCATCCCCAGGCACCCCCGAATGCTCTCTCCATCAAATGCCTGATCTTTCCCGCATGTGAAGAGGAGTTGCGTGTCATCTGCGTAAGACAAGATCTGGGCCCCATGAGCCTCCGCCAAGGCCGCCAGGGGAGACATGAAGATGTTAAACAACGTCGGGCTCAACACAGAACCCTGTGGAACTCCGACTCCCAATGGCGGCATCTCGGCGGCGCTCTGGGAAACCCAGATCGTCTGGCGGCGGCCCTCAAGAAAAGATGTAAACCATTTGAACACCGTCCCCCTAAGGCCGATGGCATGGAGCCTGGCGAGGAGCGCCGCATGGGGGACGGTGTCAAAGGCCGCCGACAGGTCTAACATGACAAGCATGGCCTTACCTCCAGCATCCAAAGTCTCGCGAATAACCTCCGAGACCTCCAACAAAGCCGTTTCCGTACTTAAATTAGGACGGAATCCGGATTGGGATGGGTGAAGAAGATTGTTTGTTTCTAAAAAACCCGACAGGATGCCATGCACATGTTTCTCTGTAATCTTTGCCAGAGCCGGAAGAAGAGAAATTGGCCTGTAGTTGGCCAGGACCTCGGCATCCAAACCGGGCTTTTTCAGAAGGGGGATCACCATCGCCCTTTTCCAGGTACGTGGGACACTCCCCTCCCTCAGAGAGGCATTAACAAGAGAATTAACCAGTGGATTCACCACCGCTGCCATCCTAGCCAAAAATTTGGCAGGGCAGGGGTCAAGCGGCGAACCCGATTTCAAACTGGCCAATAGCAACAGGGACGCGTCGCTGGAAACAGATGAAAAGTCCGACAGCACGGCAACAGGCGCGGGCGATGGAGCACATCCGGCCCCAGAGCCGCAACACCCCTCCTCCGACCTGTCCAAGAAAGAGGCCTGAATCGCCTTAATCCTATCTGTAAAAAAACTGGCAAGATCACGCGCCCACACGTCAGGTGAAACTGGTAGGGGCAGGTTGGAGCAGGGGGTCGTGAACTCCTTCACCACAGTGAAGATCTCCTTACAGGAGTTCACCGACTCCTCAATCCTCCTAGCGAGATAATCCTTCTTAGCACACAGGATATCCCGGTGATAAGCCTTCATAGCCGACCTATAGGCGAGTTTCGCCATCCCGTCATACTGACGGTGCCAGGCCCGCTCAGCAACCTTACATTCGCAGCCAACCGCAGCACCTCCGTTAACCACGGCGCAGATCGCCGAATTGCCGTGGACCGGGGGGTCGTCAAAGGGGCAAGTTCATTCAGCCTTTCAGTCAGCCATAGCTGCAGAGCCTCAGTATCCTGTTCCAACATGCCCGAGAAGGGGCACGGATGGTTCGCAAGCGCCTGCTCCACCATATCGGGTGTCACTCTATGCAGCGCTCTCACAGCTGGTCTAGGCAGTATGGGGGCACTGCTGTTCGTTCGCCCGTTCTCCAACACGGAAAACCTAATCAACCTGTGGTCCGTCCAGAGCACAGGCAGAGTTTCAATATCCGCAATCGGGACCGACGAAAACACTTGGTCCAGGGTATGCCCTTTCTCATGTGTAGGGCCCACCACAAAAGGTACAAGGCCCAGCGAAGATGTAATATCCAACAGTTTGATTGAGTCCGAGTCATCCGCAACGTCAAGATGGAAATTGAAGCCACCATACAATGCTGTGTGGACAGCGCCAAATCAGAAATGGCCATCTGCAGGTCGTCCAAAAAGGAACCCACAGGACCAGGCGGCCTGTATACCAGCAGCCCCTTCAAAGCTTGGCATGAGGACAGTCTGAGCGTGAAAGCAAGGGACTCGGAACCCCCGATAGAAATCAGGGGGAGCACTGAACAAGACACGCTCTTCTTCACCACCACAGCAACCCCACCACCCCTACCCTTCACTTTGTCCTGCCGGAAGATATTATACGCCGGAGGAATGGCAGAAAAGATGTCCGGATTGGACGCCTCACCCAGCCAGGTTTCAGTCAGTAGCAGACATAATGGATTTTCCCTGACAAGAAGATCCTAAATGTACAGGGCATGGCTGGCTACTGACCTTGTATTGAGCAGCAGGCACAGATGTTTAACACGAGCCACTGCTGGTCGGTGGACGGTGACCGGAGTCCACGCAGGCGACCAGCCACAGCCCGGGCAGCGCCTTTTGCCCTTAACACGGCCCGGGAAAACAGAGCGACATGAGCAAGAAAATGTCTGTAGGGCGCGCAGCGTCACCGAGGTATATCGGATCATCCTCGCCTAAGGCTAGCCGGGCCGCAGTCCACCGCCGCCCCGGAGCCTCCGGGACGCTGACGGGCAGGACTCCGGCACGACTCAGGCTAAGCGAGGGCGTCCACGTGCGCGTCCCGCTGCGCGGGAGAGAGCGACTTTAAATAGGCGCTCCAATCAGCCCTTAGCGCGCAAGTCCGCTCCAAAATGGCGGCCGCCGCCGGATCAAACACCCCAATCCAAGATGGCGCCCACCAAAGTTCGCCCCCGGGACCCGGACCCACCAAAGTGGTGGTGCTTCTGGCAAAGATGCCTTCTTTATATGCAGTGAGGGGAGAGGCGCGCTGACTGCAAGAGAAGTTTAAAATCATGGGTAAGTCAAACACAAACCAACACAAATGCAAAACAGGAGATGCTAAAAATAAACACAGCGCTGATGTAAGCGCAGGCGCAGCAATGTGGTAGCCGGTAAAGACAGCAGCCACACGAAGGACCGCCTTAAATAGGCGCTCCAATCGGCCCTTAGCGCGCAAGTCTGCTCCAAAATGGCGGCCGCCGCCGGATCAAACACACCAATCCAAGATGGCGCCCACCAAAGTTCGCCCCCGGGACCCGGACCCACCAAAGTGGTGGTGCTTCTGGCAAAGATGCCTTCTTTATATGCAGTGAGGGCAGAGGCGCGCTGACTGCAAGCGAAATTTAAAATCAGGGGTAAGTCAAACCCAAACCAACACAAATGCAAAACAGGAGATGCTAAAAATAAACACAGCGCTGATGTAAGCGCAGGCGCAGCAATGTGGTAGCGGTAAAGACAGCAGCCACACGAAGGACCGCCTTAAATAGGCGCTCCAATCGGCCCTTAGCGCGCAAGTCCGCTCCAAAATGGCGGCCGCCGCCGGATCAAACACCCCAATCCAAGATGGCGCCCACCAAAGTTCGCCCCCGGGACCCGGACCCACCAAAGTGGTGGTGCTTCTGGCAAAGATGCCTTCTTTATATGCAGTGAGGGGAGAGGCGCGCTGACTGCAAGCGAAGTTTAAAATCAGGGGTAAGTCAAACACAAACCAACACAAATGCAAAACAGGAGATGCTAAAAATAAACACAGCGCTGATGTAAGCGCAGGCGCAGCAATGTGGTAGCCGGTAAAAACAGTAGGGAAATGTGTTGGATTGTGGAGGGGTACAAACTAGTATTCCAGCTCCAGTCAGTTAAAAATGAAAAACAAACAAAATATCAACAAAAAATATTTAAAAAACTAAATAAATACAAAAATATATAAATATATTAAAATTTTAAATACAAACAAATTTAATATTAAAATTTAAAAACAAAACTCATGATAATGTTATATAGATGACAAATACCTGCAAATATTATATTAAATAAAATAAAAAAAAAATTTCAAACACAAATATTTTTTATTAGAAATGATTTAGAATCAAAAACATTAATTATTACATAAATTTTGTTTATTTGTGTCCTACCCTATAACATGACACAGTTCACAACCCACATCTATATTAAAAAAAATTACTTCCATAATTTACATAAGTCCTTATCAATTAAACAAATATTATTAATTAGAACATAAAAATGTATTAACTTCCCAGTCTTTACCTCTATAATCCCCACAACCCACAGCTAAAATTAAACTGTAAAAAAATTAATTACACAATTAAAATGTATCTTAAATTTCAAAAAATGAATAGTATTTAACAACTAATGATAAAGTAAGTAAAATTAATTAACTCCCCACCCTTTGCCCCTATAAAACGAAAACCCCCACAAAAAAATAAACAATTACCCTAATTAATTATCAATTAACTAATTAATATTAATTAACAACTAATTATTAATTAATTAAAAATAAATTAATTCCCACCCTTTACCCCTATAGACCCATCAACCGGCACCTAAAACAAATTACACAATTACCAATTCATTGATTAATGTTAATTTACAAACAATTAATTAATAATAAATTACTTCCCACAATAATATTATAACATCTCAAATAAATAAATATTAATAAATAAAAAATAATCATTAATTTATTATAATTAAATTACTTCCCACCCTATTCCCCTCTAAACCCACAACCCGCTACGGAACTAAAAAAAGCAAAAAGGAATTAAAATAAAATTGATAACTACTACAAATGTAACACATATATTGAAAAACATAAACAATACGTATAAAAAAATACATCATATACATTTAAAATATATACTAAAATACATAACACTAAATAAACAATTGATATTTTAAACAACAATATTTTTGCAAACGATATTAATGACTTCTTTATTTTTTTATTTTTTCAATATTTTTTTGTATTGTTTTTTACATCATATAACATATAACATGTAATCGTCAACGCTTTGTCGTTACAGGGTGGCAGCTCGAACTGGCTGTGTTAGTTGTAGTACAGTTTCAGATTATATATGCTTGACTGCCCCCTATCCACTGTCACAGTAAGGAAAAAGGAGAGAGGGAAAGGGGAAATGATAGGAATTAAGGTATAGAGAAAAAGAGATAGCATACAGAAGTTTACTTTTTTCCTTGATAGTGTCTTGACCCAGTGGGGGTGTGCTTTTCGAGCCGAATGTTTCGATCTGTTAGTACTATTCAAGGTGGATCGTATGGGTCTAGGAACTTGTCCAAAGACGCTCACATTCCCCTGCAGGGTTGTCTCCATGGTGAGTTTCCTAGGGCAGTTGTGTCAGCGCCTCTAAGGTACGTCACCCAATTGAGCCAGCCCTTGAAGATTGCCTTGGAAGTGTCTTTCCATTTGGTGAGTACTATTTTAACTGCCGCTGTTAGTAGGAGATCCAGTAGGTCTCTGTCCTGTTGTGAGTCTACCTTTGTTGTCATAAATGTGGCTCACTTCAAAACATTCCAAACTGCCTTTTTAGCGAAACAGGGGGCCTACTGGGTCCTGTCCAGCCAGGACTACACGCCGGTCTGGCTTACAATTGAGCGAGCCATTCTAAACAACCTTGAGCCAATAGCTCTCCTCACAGCTAACAAACAAACACAGGCCGCAAATCCAATACTCAAAAACATGAGAAATGCCTTGCTTAAAGTAGACCAAAGAATGGAACACAGCGTAAAAAACTCAAGGTGGGAGTCACTGTGGGCAAACACAAAGATAAAATACAGGGGGAAACCGCTATCTATAGATTCATGGAAAATACTAGCTATCTCCTACCCAGCTCAGCTGGAAGAGGGGGAAAGCCCCTCCACTTTCAGCATGCTAAAAACAAAGCACAATTTACCAGACACAGAACTGTACAACTTCCTTAAAATCAAAAGAGCCCTGTCCAAAGCGTAACTCACTAAGCACAAGCCCTCAATCATCCAATACATGGCGAATCTCAACAGAATAGGCCATCAGGTATCACACCTATACAGACTACTACGACCCAGCTCGACCAAACTTAATGACAAAACAATCACATACTGGGAGAGACAACTCGGTTCTACACTCAGCGCGAAAGAGCTCCATCTGCTATGGACCTCCCCCATGCATAACTAAATCTCCCTGGTTTTAGCACAGACAACATTCTGGCTCCTACACAAAACTTACTGGACCCCGGCTCGCCTGGTGACCCTGGGCCTGAGCGATAATGACTTCTATATTTTTGTAAACAATATCTCTTACCCTAAAATCGATATTCTTGGCCACGATATTCTTGCTGTCAATATTTCTGTGTCACGATATTTACAACTCGATATTTGTGTAAGTCGACATTTCTAACTCAATAATTTGTCTAAATACCACATAAACAGAGGGCTCAGCATAGGAACCATGTAAACTACCCCACTGATTATGGGCACTGAGCCATTGCACATCACTTGATTTTTGTTTTACCTAACCACCAACATTTTGAATGCTTAAAGGCCCAGAGTTAAAAACGAATTCCGGACACCCATTCAACAGCCAGACAGGCCTTGCATTGGCTGCCTGTGTAAGGCAGAAATCACATTAAATATTTCAATCTAGCACACAAGTGCAATTAGGGATCTACCTCTAAATGGGTGACGGATACTTTCCCTTCAAATTGTGCAGTCAGCAGGCTTCAACTATGTCTCCTAGGATTTGGAATCGCCAAAACATTAATTAGGGAAAATTTTTAAAACCTCTCTTTGGTATGAACCCAACAATCTTCAATTTAAACCAAAGACAAGTGTTCCCATCTACAGACAAATCATTATATTAATGTACCATTAGTGGGTCAATGTTCTGAAACTAAATTGAATGGAAACCCTGTTTATATCAACACCTTTTGACCAATATTGCACTGGGCTATGGCTTCATCCACAGGCCTTTGATGGCCTTCTTTCTACTCATTTCAAACTATTTCATTATGTGTTCATGTTGCACAACCCCTGGATTAATGAACAGCAGAACGGTGAACATGTGGAGAGATCTAATGAAGTGTATTTGGTCATATTGTTGTATTGTTTGTTTCAATGTTATAATTGGGAATACTTGATATATTGCATCAATTGACATGCAATTAGAAAGTGAGAAAATGCTACGAATTTGAAGAAAGTTTAACATAATACATATCTCCCCCTTCTCCTCAAGACCTGACAAAATAAAAATAACATGTAGTGTGGTGAGTGAGTGAGGTGATAAGATTGTATACAGAGGTGCACGGGCTATAGTAATGTGAAGGTGGTGCGTAAGTATAAATTTTAATTGTAACTATGATAAAGTAATTTCAAAGTGGTGCATAAATCATAAGCATGAGATATAAGTATAACTTTAGAAAATCTAATGTTTGTGTTTGTATACCAAAAAAACTAAAGTTTTCCCAACTATAACTTATCTTTAACCCATTTGTTTTTTTAAGATTTTCAATTGTTTTTAAAATCTAAATTAATTTTTTTTATAATCGGACAGTTTTGTGTTTTCAAGTGGAGTGTCAGTAAGTGAAGTGTGGTACAAGTTAGAGGAGGATAGTGTTGTAAAGTGTGCTGTGGTACAGTATAGTGCCATAAAGTGGAGTAGAGTGGAATGAGGTGCACTGGAGTGGTGTAAACTGGAGTGCCTTACAGTGATGTAGAGTGAAGTGATATACAGTGGTGCGGCATACAGTGCAGTGGCATAGACTGAATTCGGACAGAGTAGAGGGGAGTACAGGAGGAGTGGCATACAATGGAGTGTGTACAAAGGAAGAGTGTAGAGTGTTATAGAGTGGAGTGGTATACAGCGGGATAGCACACAGTGGAGGTTGTTACAGTGGAGTTAGGTACAGTTGAATAGTATAGAGTTGATCGGCGTACAATGCACATTTGAATATTCTATACCTGAATAGCATACAGTGCAGTGGTGTACAGTGGAGTGTAGTAGAGTGGAGTGTTGGGAAGTGAAATACTGTAAACTGGAGTGGCTTAGAGTGTAGTGGCAAATAGTGGAGTGGTGTACAGTCGAGTGGTGTACAGTGAACTTGCAGCGGAGTGAGACTAATTTTAGTGGCATAAATTCAAATAGCGTAGAGTGGAGTGGCTTACAGTGGAGTGTCGCATTGAAGAATAGCATACACTAGAGTGGGGTAGAGTGTAATAGTTAACAGTGCACTGGTGTACAATGGAGTAGCATACAGTGGAGTAGTATACAGTGGCATAGCATTCAGTGGAGCAGTGTTGAGTGGAATAACGCTATGTTTAGCAGCGTTAAGTCTAGTGATGTACAGTGGGGTGGCACATAGTGGAGTAGCGCAGAGTACAGTGTTGTACAGTGGAATAGGGTTAACTGTAGAAGTGTATAGTGTAGTAACATACAGTGAAGTGGCTTTTAGTGGAGTAGCATACAATGCAGTGTTGTAAAGTGTAATAGCATACAGTGGATTGTGATACAGTGGAGTGGTGCATACCTCAGTTGAGAGTTGAGTAGACTGGAGGACCATAGTGTGGAGTGGCATACAGTGAAATAGATTAGAGTGCCGTGGTGTACCATGAAGTAGCGCAGAGAGGAATGCCACAGAGTTCAGTAGTGTGGAGTTGACTTTGCGTTCAGTGCAATAGCGAACAGTTGTGAGGCGTACAGTTAAGGGGCATACAGAAAAGTGGCATAGACTGTAGTGTAAAAGAATAGAGTGATGAACAGTATAATTGCGTAGAGTAGAGTGGTGTAGAGTGGAGTGGCATACAGTGGAGTGGAGTGGCTTTCAGTAGATTAGCGTACAGTGTAGTGATGTATACTGGAGTGATGTAAAGTGGAGTGGCATAGCATGGAATAGCGTAGAGTGGAGTGGTGTAAAGTGAAGTGTTATAGAGTGGAGTGGTGTAGAATGGAGTGTCTAAATTGAAGCAGATGGACAGTGAAAGTGTATGAAAGAATGTAAATGTCATGTGGCAGGAATATACATTATAATGTGTAAATGTAAATTGTTTGGTAGTATATGTGAATAGTGCAATTAGTGTAAAAGTTGTAAGTTGTATAAAATGTAGTTATGTATTGTGCCACGCTATACTGTGGTAAGTTCATGGTATACCACAGTAGGTGGGGTTTAGAAGTGTTTATGTGATTGGCTAATGTCTGTGTTTACCAAAGGTAAAAAGCAGCCATCTACTTTTTATCCGTTTTGCAGTGTTCTGCGCTCTGAGTTTCACTATGTTCTGGTTTAGGGTCTTACATAGAGGTAATTATCAGATTTTATTGTTGTTTGCTACCTATAACCACTTTATGTAAGTGATAATAGGTTAACATTTAAATTTATACATTTCTATATATTTTTATAGATGTCTAGGGTGAGCTGCATTTTTTTAAGTAGCGCAGTAATTTGTAATTATCACACTACACCATATACTTTTTGGTGCATATTTAAATCTGTAAAAAATAGAAGATACACTTTCATATTCTATATTTGTAGAATATGGTGTCTTACTGTGTATTTTGAAATTTGTAAATTAATTTTTTGGGGTACCTCAGCACTTCCACTATAGTACTGTGGCACTCCATTTTTTTTTTAATATATAGAAACTTAGAAATATTTTCCCATACCTATTACCACTTTACTAAAATGGTAGAGGTAGGGAAAGTGCCAAACCTAATGCTTACCTAGATCGAAAGGCATAGTGCAAAACACAGGCAAACTGTACTTAAAAACAACATGGCTGCCTTTAACTTTTCTAAAGGCAGTCATTAGCCAATCACCAAATAACTTGTCATCGCTATGTCCTATGGTACTGCCGCGAGATACTGCGAAATTTCCCCAAAATACTGTAGCAACAGATATCACCAAGTTGAAATGCCTAATAACTTAAAACATACTAGCTCTACTTACCTGTGGTACCCAAAAGAATCATCTGTGCAGCATAATGTCTTATCCTGCCAAATTTCATCCAAATCTGACTGACCGCTACGTGATATACAAAGGTTTATGTACAATGCATTAGATTTCAAATGTGTTTTGGGACACCCCCCTTTTTTCTTTGCACCCCCTTGACCAAACACCACGAAACATTCAATCCTCTGACAATGTAACGAGTGCAACAGTGTGCAAAGTTATTAAAATACAAAATACAAAGAAATCTCTATGTCTGGTAATCCTAACTATAACTACAGGTAGCTAAAGCCACTCTGTATTATATACCCTCTGTATATCTATCTATCTATCTATCTATCTATCTATCTATCTATCTATCTATCTATCTATCTATCTCTCTCTCTCTCTCTCTCTCTCTCTATATATATATATCTCTCTCTCTCTCTCTCTCTCTCTATATATATATATATATATATATATATATATATATATATTACCTACTGGCGGTCGCCAGTAGGTAGTTATAGTTAGGACCACGTTTCCATAGGAAATCCGCAACATTCTATTTTGAATAACTTTGGCGCCGGTTGACGAATCCTCGCGAATTTTTCAAAATAGGTGGGGCGCTACGCTCCGCTCCTACCCTGAAAGTCTCGGGGGGATTCGTCAAGCAGGGGCTGAGATAAAAGGGGGGTGCCAAAACGCGTTTTTCCCATGCATTTTTCCATAGGACCTTTAGACACAGCTACAGCCCGAACGGCTGAACAGAATTACTTGAAATTTGGCAGAGAGGTAGTCCTCAGGTCAAGGAAGTGCCTTTTGTAGGTTTGGTGTAAATCTGTTCAGTAGATTCTGAGAAAATAGCCTTTAAATCAATATATATATCTGAGCCAGCTTACGGTGCGCTTACGGTACGCTTACCGTACGCGTACGGTGGCGTGCGCGAGCGCGATTCTGATTGGCCCTTAGATCTTAGTAAACATTCGAATCGGTCGAAACCAGGAAGCGGCGGCCGCCATTTTCTCTCTCGCACTCTGAGGGGGGAGCTGATAAACAAATGCCAAAAACATATAAAGGGGCTGTTTAGACAGCGCCCATGCACATAACCATGTTAGTTGAGTCTTCAAAGATCCCCCAAGGCAAAAAACGGTAATTTTTTATTTTTCGAAAATTTCGCCGATTACGCTTACCGTACGCTTACCGTACGCGTACGGTAAAAAATTATTTAAAAAAAAAAACCCACTCTCTCCACCCCGTGTGCAAATGGTGGCCGAAGGCCACCATTTGTGCATGGCATATAAGAGCACAGCATTTCCCCAAAAAATTTCAACAGATTACCTATCACAAGGAAGCGCATAATATGTCCTCCATGTGCGCACGGTGCGTGAAGCGCATCGTGCGTACATGGCCCATCTAGCGTAACGTGGGCACGCGGTGCGCGTAGCGCACCGCGTGCCCACCGTGCGT
The DNA here is from genome assembly GCF_964204655.1 of Triturus cristatus. Taxonomy (NCBI): domain Eukaryota; kingdom Metazoa; phylum Chordata; class Amphibia; order Caudata; family Salamandridae; genus Triturus; species Triturus cristatus. The sequence continues at coordinate 1,435,025,346 of NC_140589.1, forward strand.
GCACGGCACTAACTGCGTAAAGTGGGCGCGCGGTGCGCGAAGCGCACCGCGTGCTCACTGTGCGCGCACGGTGCGCGAAGCGCACCATGCACGCACGGAACGAACTGCGTTAAGTGGGCGCGCACGCCACGAATGGCGTAAAGTAACTTAGCATTTAAAAAAACGTACAAATTCACTGAAAAAAACCATAGGTTTCACACACGTTATAGTTAGGAATTAGCATTTAAAAAACCTTGCAAATTCACTGAAAAAACCATAGGTTTCACACATGTTATAGTTAGCGGAAATTTTACTGATAAAAAACCAATGAAATTCCCCCGTTATAGTTAGTGCAGGAAACTATAACTCACGCGACCGCAATCTTCTGCTGATGACATATGTGTCTTTATGAAAAAAAAATATTTGTAATATATGTATAGCTAAAAATTTATGGAAGAAGACATGGGCAAATAAGTGTCTAAATACAGTATTAGCATCAGCAGAGGATTGCGGTCGCGTGAGTTATAGTTTCCTGCACTAACTATAACGGGGGAATTTCATTGGTTTTTTATCAGTAAAATTTCCGCTAACTATAACATGTGTGAAACCTATGGTTTTTTCAGTGAATTTGCAAGGTTTTTTAAATGCTAATTCCTAACTATAACATGTGTGAAACCTATGGTTTTTTCAGTGAATATATATATATAGAGAGAGAGAGAGAGAGAAAGAGAGAGACATATATATAGTAAGGACAATTTTACAATATTAAATCAATGGTGGATATTTAATATGCGTGTGCACTTTCAAATGCAAATTACTATAACCTGTCAGTACATTAGATTCATATTGCATGTGGCATACAGTAAATCGTTAATGAGCATGTGTAAGTAGGCCTAAGAACTGCATTTTACATGAAATATACGTGAAACATTAGTGCACACATTCCATAAATCCATTGTCGTTTCTACAGTAAACACATTCTAAATAGGGGAGACTGTTTTATTCATCAAATCTCTAAAGATTATCTCATTTAATACGGTTAAGGCACACAATGTTATGTATGAATCCTCTCATCCTAATGCACTTCAATACTGATATCAAGTGCAGCAGGTCTATTATTAATGTTGTAAAGTGCATGTTTAGGTTATGCATTTGTGACATGTAAAGGTGGAGCTAAAATAACACTGTTCCAACCCTAAAAAGGGGATCGATTTGTTGGGAACCTTAACCTAGATCGGGGAAGTGGCAGAGGCGACTGCGGCACCCAGTGAATCATTGGATCTGCCTGTTTTAAGGCGTTAGATTTAGAGACTGATTTGCATTCTATGGAATGTGAATGCAGCTTTATCCACAGACCACAGGAAGACTGTGCTAATGCGCATCAACCCCTAACTGGCAAAGATGACAGATAAGAAGCTGTGAGCATCCACACAGTCATCTGTTTAGGGAAAAGTTTGTCAAAGAAATTACTACTTGTGTACAAACTTTTTTCTCATTGGAGAAGGCGCAGCAAAACTTGAAGAAGGTGTTTACCAGACTGTTTTTTGTCAGAGCTGGCAGAGGTAGGGTTTGTGCTACCAGCTTCCAACACAAGCACAACACAAGCAAAGCACACACTTTAAGCTGACCTTTATACCCAGAGAGGACGTTATGGATTTGCAGGTAGTGACAGAGGAGCTTTTACACCCTTCCATCCCCAATGAAGGGAGTCAGTGGCGTAGAAGAGGTCAAAGAGCAAAAGGACACCCCCCCATGCTAATGGTAAATCGGCAAACCTTAAATCTATTTCCCCAAGAAAATTTGTAGGTAGACTCCGCCTCTTCCTATTTCAGTGGCAGAGAATAATTTTAGACCCCTAGGTTTTATAAACTGAGCAGGGTTACAGAATAGAGTCCTATTCCCAACCATTACAGTTTGTGTATCCTTATCCAGTGGTGTTTTCTAAGGACAAGAGGGTCCTTGTCTCAGAGCAAGTCAGAGGTCTTTTGAAAAAAGGTGCAACTGAATCAGTGCAGGGTTCAGCACAAGAATTTCTGAGCAATTTGTTCCTAGTAAGGAAGGGAGATGAAGGTTTCGGCCATAGCATAAACCTGAGGTTGTCGAATAGCTTTGTTTGTTACAGATAGTTTAATTTGGAAGGAGTTCACGCCCCAGGGCATGCTTAGCAGGAGATTAGATAGTCAAAACAGATTTGAAGGATGCTTATTTTCAATTCCAATTCACCCTGAACACAGATGTCTTCTTCAGTTCATTTCGGTTCAAAGGAGGTTTCAGTTCAAGCTATTCCTTTCGGTCTGTTGTCTGCCCCTTTGGTACTTAAAAGCTTCTGACACCGGCAATAGAGCTGTTCAGGACATGGGAGGTGTGTGTTGTAATGTACTTAAATGATATGTTGATTATGTCTCAGAGCAGGACTGGAATTCAAGTTTAGACAGTTCAGGTCGGTTATCTGTTACAGATGTTAGGCTTTGTCATAAATCAGAAAGAAATCTTTGTTGGTCTCTACTCGAATGATTCACTTTCTGTGCTTAGTTATAGATACTAAGAAACATCAAGGTTATAAAGAAGGAGATTCAGTCAGTTTTGAGGAAAGACAGAATTTGTCCATGAGTGTTAGCCTGGATAATTGGTATTTTATCAGCATCTATTCAGGCTATCTTTCCCCACCCCTCTCCATCACAAGGCTCTTCAGCATTTGCCAGTGCTTCATCCGAAGAAAGGGATCCCACACTTGGCTTTAGATTTCCCATCAGAAGACGCCAAGGAGGAGTTTGTCGGGTGTCACTACCAGATCGAGGCCCAGAATGGAAGATCTAATTGTGACCCTGTTTCCAAAACCCCGTTGAAGTCAGATGCAAGCAAGGCAGGTTGGGGAGCTGAATGCAAGCACATTGTAACAGGATGAAAGTGGTCTTGTGAAGAGGAGCGGTGACATATAAATCACTTAAAGCTTCTCTTCGGCTCCTTTTCCATAAAAAGTTTGGTGCAAGGCAGAGCATATTGTTCCATGCATTTAAGGATGGGTGACATATTAGCTGTAAGGTACATGAAGAAGTTAGATGGAGTTGACACAAAGGGACTGGCGGATATGGCCATCTGTGTTTGGCACTGATGTCTGAGAAGGAACAAAATGGTATGTGAAGAATATCTCCCAGGATTAGCGAACTCTGTAGAGGACCGGGGGTCATATTTTTTGCAGAACAGGTACAATCGAGCGCTCCACAAATCTGTTGTTTTTTTCCAAATTGATCACTTCTGGGGTCCTTTACAGGTGTAATTGTTTGCCTCTCAATTGAACCCAGGTTTCTTTGGTTTTAACCTGAAGACAGCCAAAGTAGAAGCTTAGGCAGTGGACCATTACCTTCATTCTTGGTAACATCTGAATTGTTACGTGTTTCTTCCATATGCAATGATTCTCAGGACATCGGTTCAGCTCAGGAGGGACAAGGCCATTCTGGTCCTGGGCACGTCATTCTAGACAGCTTACGTTTGATATCCACAGTTTTTAGAGCGATTAATAGGTTTTCCTAGACTTCTTCTGTATTTTCAGCTTGTCCTCTCTGATCCCTCAGGCAGCTCAAGAGTGGGTGTTACAAGGACATTTTCCTTTGATGGCTGGGAAGCTTTCAAGCAATCTCAAAATATCCTAGGGCTTTTGAAGGAAGCCTTGTCCATTATCAGACATTTCTGGGTTCTGGCTACTGCAGCAAGTTATGAGGGTGCATTGTCAGTATGGATTAACTGCTATATGGAACAACAGGTTGATCCCATTTCAGCTCGTCCAATGCATATAGTGAATTTTCTGGATGATCAATTTCCAAATGGTACGATTGAGAGCATGAATAATTCTTATTGTTCACCATTGCAGCGGGTCATGATTTGGTTCAAGGAGAGCAGATTGGAAAGCATTTTTTAGTTTCTTGCGATTGATTTATGTTAAAATTCCTCCAATTCCTAGTTATTTATTTTCTTAGAATGTAAAAACTGTGATTACATTTTTCTTACAGTTACCAGATAATGTTCATTAATCTTTGGAGCAGTTGGCAGCAAAATTCACTATGCTTTTATGTTTAATCTGTCCCAGGAGCGCCTCAGATATTTAATTGTTGAATGTGCCTAACAGATCTATTCAGAAAGTCTTGCTGTCAATGTTTCACATACAAATATCTCCGGCTGACATTAGCATTGAAGCTTCTGAATAATTATTCAAGAAAATGGGATAATGCTTTGGTGTTAAAGTAATGATGTTTATTTGTGTGTATGCTCTGATTCGTTAAAACATTATTCATTTGCTCACACTACAATGAATCTGCAGAATATTTTATTTAATTATCAAGAACTGTGTATAAAAACCCCTTGAATTTGGGGGTGAGCCAGTATCTTTGAAAAGACTTTACTGTTCTACTAGAGATGCTACATGTTTCTTCTATGATGTTGCTGCCAATTAGGACTTAAAACATTTTCTGACAATTGTGTACTCTGTATAACTCTGAATCTTAGAGCCTTCATGGCATTACTCCTGCACCACTTCAAGTCAAGTCAAGAGATACTTTATTTCGAATTTAGTATATAAATTCATAAAAAGTCACATACATACAAAATTAAAAATCACAGACCAGTTAAAAAGAAGTAAAGTACCATTGACAGTTTAGCAATCCATATCCGCTCTTGATTTCATAGTAGATTTTAAAAAACGGACAATAAAATATATACAGTCCATATGCAATAATTGTAAGAACATTAAAGCAGGTTTAACCTGGGTAAACTTCATTTTCTTCAACATTGGTGTCAGGTAAGTTTTCCTTGGGACAGAGTAGAAGTTGCAAAAAAACATAAAATGTGTTAAGTTTTGTGGAGACTGCCCTGCACCACTTATTTTTTTAATTTTGTACCAAACCCCTTTCAATTTCCATTGATCTTGAACTGAGTTATTGATTGAGCTCATTCAATTCAATAATTTTACTGAGCTGTATTTTGATTGATTCTGATGTTTTGGGAGATGCCTTAACGTGGGGAAACTTTTCCTCATTAAACTGAGGGTTACCAGCGTCTCAGATTCAGTAAATCGTGGGAGATCTGAGTAAGGTACATTTTAGGGTGTCTCTAGTTTGGGAATACAGTGTTTTGAGCCACATATCTTGGTAGCAGAGGATGGTTGTATGTTTGCTACGGGGCTCCCCTGTAGATCCCTCTTTTGCCCAGTCTATAGAGATAGTAGAATTTAGTAGACTTTAGAGTGTAACTTTAACATTAGAAAGCTGAATTTCTTGAGACAGACTATGAATGACAGAAAGCCATTACCTTGACCCACAGATGTTTGAAGTGTTGAACAAATGTAATTGAAGGTCACATAAGAGGAGAGAAAGAAAATGACAAAGCAAATGAAAGGCTAATTTACAAATGGGATCAACAGGAAAACTGCTGGTGGGAGATATAATGGAAGAAGTGAAAGTTTTCCCTGCAATAGTCAAAGAGACAGATGGGGAAAAAAAGAAACCTATTGAGAGAAAAACAAAATCAAGATTTGGATGAAGAGGGTAATTTTCTGAATGACCTTTTGAATTATAGACCTCCTCCATATACTGTTGGATGGAGGGACAGGGAATTGGGCCTGGTCCTTTTGAAGTACCAGAAATGGGTGCAGCAAGGGACAGTATGAGTATCCAGAAACAGGTACCAGCCACATCTGTCAGTGTGAGTACAATAGCAAGTGTTCCACATGAGTCTGTAATGACAGCAGTACCCAACTCTAGCAGAGACACCCCAGTTGTTTCTTAATTTCAAATTGACCCATCTGTTAATTTAGCTGTGGAAGATGGGTGTCCTAAAAAAAGACTTATTAATGTTGGACTGCTAAAGATTGAATTTGGAGAGATTTTTTCGGGATAATTGATTTAAACAGATTAATGGCATACAATATTGATGAAATTAGGTATTTGAACAAACAAGCTGCCAGATGTGCAAACGAAGCACACGATAAAATGGAAGAATTGTCTGATAAATGTGAGGTTTAGATCAGCAAAATGAAAAATGCGAGACAGAATTACAAAATGGTTTTGACTCATGATGAAGTAAAGGAATTGGGTTTAATGACTTTAAGAGCTCACATGCAGATATATTTGAGAAAACTAGAGAACTGAATAATTTGACAAAGTACAAAGAAATGTGGAAGAGAGGGGCGGCAAGTAAAAAGAAAGCTGCAGAGGCAGGTAGGAATGTGAAGGGGGCTCTCAATGATTCAGAAGCAGCTACAATTTTTGAGTTTTCATTGAGAGCAGTACATGGAGGGAATTTAGTCCATGTGCCTTGGACAAGGGATGATATTTATGCCTTAACTGCAAACTTCCCAAAATTGAGAAAGGAGCCTAAAAGATGACACATGGAGTTTTAAAGGTTGACTATGATTTTGTAAAAACTGCGGCCTAATTTGAATTCCTTGTCTTAAATTGTGGTTCCTAGTGATTTGTGACCTAAATGTTGTTGCTTGGCCAACTAAAGACCTAGATAGGGTTGCACCTAATATTTCTCCTTCTGATGAGGTAGCTAATAAATATAGATACATGATTGATCATCTGAAAAAAGAAGGTGCCTGAAAAGGATATTATTTGGGCAAAGATTTTGTGAACTTCAGCCTAAAGAGCCAGTGAGTATTATGAGAGGCTTATGCAGATTTTTAAGAAGCACAGTGGAGTTGAAGATCCCACAAAAGATGGTGTCAGTGGTTTCATCTCGACTAATGTTATGAGTTTACGTCCGAAACTTAGTAATCACATAGAGCAAAGTGAAATGTGTCGGCAGACAAAGAGTATCGAGGAGCTTTTGAAGCTTTCCAAATACAGTAGTGATTGGTTTGATGCAACGCAAAAGAAAATTATAGAGCAGCTGATGGTTGCCAAGACAAAGCAATTTGAGAGGAGTGCCCGGAATCAGTTGATGGATTCTGATTTGGTTTATATGCAAACTGGAAATGACGTTAGCCCTTGCAACTCTCCGTTGATGAAGATGAAGAACCTGAGTGGTAAGTGAACCCTAGTGGTAAGTGGAGAATAGTGCAGGATTTAAGAAAAATTAACAAAATTGTCATCCCATGATGTCCAGTAGTACCGACAACAGTAGTAATCCTCCTCCAAATTCCATCAGATGCAGGACGGAATACAGTCGTTTACTTATGCCAAGCATTCTTTTCTATTCCTCTCCACAAATATAGTCAATTCCTTTGTGGTTTCAATTTCAAAATAAGTTTCTCGTCTGGTGTCGAATCCCACAATGGTATACTCAAAGTTCTTTACTTTTCTAGTTACATCCTAAAGAAAGATCTGGAAATGTTGGGAATGCCTTGTAATTGAGTCTTGGTGCAATATATTGATGAATTACTAGTTGCATCCAAGGCAAAAGAAGACTGTAAACTTGACACAGTTACTAATTGCTTTGCTGAATTATTTAGCTTGCAGTGGTCATAGGTTTCCCCAACAAAGATGCAGTATTGTAAAAAGTTAGTAATTTATCTTGGTTGGTCATCACACTAAAAAAAGAGCAAAGAAAGTCTCAAAAGAACACGTTTCTGCAATTCTGAAAATGAATCCTCCTGTCACCCATAGGGAGGTGAGGATGTTCCTGGGAATTGTTGCATACTGTTGTCAAAGAATTCTAAACTTTTCCTTGATTTGCAGCAGTCGTTGGTGCGAGCGTTGATATCGGGGAGGCCGATAACATACAGGTATTGCGGGCATCGGAGCTGCGGTGCAGGCATGCTCTTCACGAGCAGTGCCCTCTGCCTCAGTGCAGGTCGTGTCGTCACTGGCGGTGGCGCTGACGGCGTCTGTGTTGTTTTTCTTGGGTCGCAGCACCAACCACATGATTGCAAGGACTCAGAAACTGGAATGGACACACTTTGGCAATCAGGAGTCCAGCAGAAGAGTCCAGGTGCTGTTTAGCAAGTTGCCGGTGAAGTCTTTGTGTCACTGAGACGTCGCAACAGGAGTCAAGCTCTACTTCAAGCCCTTGGAGAATCTTCTTAATCAGGATACCATAGCAAGGCAAAAGTCCAGTCCTTTCCACTGCCCACAGACAGAAGCAGCAACTGCAGGCCAAACCAGCAAAGCGACATACAGCAAAGGGGTAATACTGCTCCTGACAGCTCTCCAGGTCCACTTCTGGGCAGTGCCCTCTTAGTCCAGAAGTAATCTAAAGTTCAGGGGTTTAAGGTCTACTTCATATACCACATTTTCTCTTTGTAGTCTTTGTTTCCAGAGTCTCTGAGCTCAGTAAAAACCAGTTCTGTCCTCCCTGGTCCAGCTTCACTACAGGAGGTCAAGACAGCATTGTGTAGAGCAGACACAGCCTATTCAGTTGCCAGTGAAAACTCCTCCCACCACTCTAAATGCAGAAATATCTATTCAGCCTGGCTATGAGTCACCCAGGAAAGGCAGGACATACCTCAATCCCCCTTGTAACTGTCTAGAGTGAATGCACAGCCCCGGCTACTATCCTTCCAGAACCAGATGGTCAATACACAGGTAGAGGTATACAGGATGGTTAGACAAGAAAATGGCCACTTTTTAAAAGTGGCATTTTCAAACACACAATTTAAAAACCACTTTTACTAAAAGGTGTGTTATTAAATCTTGAGTTCAGAGAGCCTAAACTCCAAATCTCTAGCTTTTCCCAATTGAAAGTTACACTTGCAAAATGTTACAAGGCAGCTCCAATGATAGCCTATATGAGAGCTAGTCCTTGCAATAGTGAACAACGAAATACACAGTATTTCCCTATCAGGACATGTAAAAACACACCTGTACATGTCCTACCTTTAACATACAATGCCCATGAGGGTAGCTTGGGCCTACTTTAGGGGTGACTGACATGCAGTAACAGGGAAGGGTTATGCCTGGCAAGTGGGTGCATAAAAACTGTGCGTGCAGACACTACAATGGCAGGTCTGAGATCCATTTGAAAGGCTACTGGTATGGGTGGCACAATCTGTGCTACAGGCCCACTAGTAGCATTTGAGTTACAGGCCAAGGGCACACATATTGCACTTTGCTAGGAACTTACCAGTAAATCAAATATGCCAATCATGGATAACCAATCATAATTACAATTTACACAGGGAACACTTGCACTTTGACACTGATCAGCAGTGGCAAAGTGTCCAAAGCATCTAAGCCAGCAAACACTAAATCCAGCACACAGTCAAACATACAGGAGGTAGAGGCAAAAAGTCATGGAAAACCACCCCAAGGATACCATGTCTAACAGTCTCCATATGTTTGAACAGTTTTTTTTTTTATCTTCCATCTGCAAAAAAGAATATGTGATGAATCAAACATATCCTGTCTTCAAGGTGTAGACATATTACTTTCAACACATGCCTCAGATTCCCACCCCCCACCCCCCCCGCAGACCTCCCACCCACTTCGGCTCCCCCAATTTGCCAAAGCCATCCCAGGAGTGTTTAAACAAACCCCAATAGAACAACAACAAAATAGCATAGTGTGGGGAACTCCCATACAGGGGGCGTGAGAGTGCTACTACCCTCCCACTTCATAGGAGGTGGCTGATCAGGTCTAGTACCTGTATTACAATTCACAAATGAATACTAAAACATAAGGCATCCCTCCAGCATACATATATCAAAATAAAACGTGCCATGCCCATCAATGTAAGTAGCAGTCCACATATATCTTTTCAAACAGACGAATCCCACCATAAGGAGGATGCACAGAACAAACACAATGAGAGCCGCAACTAAATATCATCAGTCCTCCTCCCCATGTTCAGTTTCAGCCTCACGCCGGTGTCTTCTTCAATTGTTTTGCGTCATCCATCGCTGCCCTTGGGGTGGAAAAAACCTTGAAATTCCCCTCTGACCCTACACGAAGACGTGCGGGATACAACATGGCGTAAGGAATGTTTTCGGACTGAAGAAATCTTTTGACGGCACTATACTCACGCCGCGCAGCCTGAACTGCGACAGTAAAATCGGGAAAAAAAGAAAAAAATTTCCCCTGATGACTGATGGTGCCCTTCTCCCAGGCCAGCCATAAGATAGCATCCCTGTCCCGATAGTTCAATAGTCGAGCCATTATGGGAAGAGGTGGGGTACCAGGGACCGGACGCGCTGCCAAAGAGTGGTGGGCACGCTCCACGACAAATATGGAGGTTAGGTGCTCGGAGCCAAATATTTAGGGACTCAATGAAGTGCTCCATTCTCCCCGTGTTCGTTGACTCAGGCAGGCCCATAATGTGAATATTATTCCTCCTAGACCGGGCCTCCAAGTCCTCATTCTTGGCCTGTATGAGGGCTTGTACCTTTTCCATATTGAGGGCCTTACTAATTACCTCACTGAGTCCATCTTCAGTATTAGAGACCCTCTGCTCCACCTCTCCCACTCCCGCAGACTACTTTTCCAGTTTTGAGGACATATGATCCAGCCTATGAATAATAGTCGCCATGCTGCCCTCTTTAGCCTGGAGACTTTTTTGCATCGCCAGCAGCGTGGACTCTAGATTAGGCAGGCTATCTCCTTGTCAATCAGCCTCAGAGTCAGAGGCAGCTTTTTGTTGGGCTCTGCCTGACTTTCGCGCCTCAAACGTGAGGCGGGGCTGCGACTTATCTGTCTTCCCCATAGTTAGTGAGAGGGAGTGCAGGTTAGTGACAACAACCCAGGCAATTTTCCAGAACAGCAATCTCCCCCTACAGTACAGGAAATGTATGCCTTCGCAGACACGTCAACAATTGGGGCCAAGACAGCATAACAACTCGTGAGCCGAAAGTGTGGCAGGGCAGTACAGCAATTCTACACTATTGATTTGTTCCCATCAGGCCCCCATACTCGGGTAGTAAACACAGTGCTACACTCCTGAGACGTAAAGGGACCAAAAGTCAACCACAGGCCCAGATGTAGAACTACCACAGAGCAGCGACTCCCTAGTGCTTTGGTGATACAAGTTCCCAGTCAGCAGGCAAAAATAAGAGTACGCAGCAAACCCAAACAGCAGGCTATTTACGACAAGATCACCTCCTGGCACTTTGATATGTCCCGCAATGCATGTGCCCCCACAATCAAGGTCAGGCGCAGCCCCAAGAACAAGAGGGAAGCAACTGGAGCAGGCAGTTCAGGAAGAGTGACTACAGAGGCAGTCCCCCAACCAGGCCGCAAAAAGACATCAATGGGCAGCATTTCGCACTCACGGAGGCACAAAGAGATGACCAGGCCGCTGCGGCCCCTGCACTCGATCCCATAGATACACAGGAATTGTGCAGATAGGACTTCCTCTCAGAGCTCAGATGTGCAGCATAACGAACCGTGAAGGCCAAGGTCCCAGAAGAAATGTGTGGGGGACCGCAATCTCCAGCGGAGTCCCCCCAGAGCCAGCCAACACAGCGTGACAGCCCACTCCTCCACTAATCACCAGGCAGCAAGTCACACGGGGCAATACCCCAAAGACACAGGTGCACTGAGCAAGCGATAGGCAATGGCCAAGGCGGGAGGATCGATGCGCAACACAGCTGTCTCCTCAGCAATCACAGCCCACAGGTATCTCTAAGTGTGGGGGGCGCTCACCCGGGCAGTGGTGAAAAGCAGGCTGCCTCACACGCGCCACGCATGCAAACCACAGCCGGCAGGCCACGACCCAGAGCCCTGGCCCATCCCCACCTCCGCATCCGCGGTCCAAGGCCTGGGCTGCCCCCACCTACCGCAGCCCACGGCGGGCACCGATATCTGTCCTCCTCTGGGTCCAGGGACCGTAAACAGGCCCCGCAGCGGCCTCCAGGCTCAATGAGAGTTTCTAACCTGCGTCAGGTCAGCAATCAGGCCGCAGCTAAGTGAGGGCGCGGAGCCATCGCGAAGCAGGAGGCAGTCTCGTTCGCCCATGCACAGCTGAGACAGAGCAAGCTCAGACCGACGGTAAAGTTACAGGGTCCAGGTACAGGTACCGCGGGATCGCGGCTCTCGTCACCCCGGGCGCCGGTCATCAGTCAGTCTCCACCTGCATAAAGCTCAGACCGCCATCTTGACCACAAGGCGAGCAGATCGATTCTCGTCGGATTTCAATGCACCACAGCGCTCGCCAGCCGCACTCTTGGGCCCAATCTGCAGCAGGGGTGGCACTCCACACAGGGCGGCAGACAGGGAGCTTGGATGCCTCTAGAAATTGCTGATATTAGGCGGATAAGGGCTCAGCCGGGCGGAGCAGCACTACAGTGCGGCCATCTTGCCTGGCGCCCTCTAGCGCCCCCATATGATTGAACTGTTGATGGCAATCCAGCAGTCAAAGGAGATTGCTGTAGTTTATTGTGCTGCCCATAAGGCTGGAAGAGATATGGTCACTTGTGGAACAATTATACTGATCAAGTGGCCAGATATTGTGCACTTGAGTACTAAACAGCTGATCGAATCAAGAATAAATTCTATGAAAATTACAGAAAACATAAATTGTTTCTTATTGAGTTCAATTCAAGCTTTTCAAAGTGTGTTGAGAGACCTTCAGGAGGAAGCTACAGAAGATGAGAAAAAGACATCGGAAAAATCAGCTTACAAGAAAAATCATCAGGATTTGTATGAGTTGGAAAGCGGATTATTAGTAGTGGCAGATATGCATTTACCACTGGCAATAATACCACTAACACAATATAGGGCTCAGAATAGGTCTTAGAAAAGTATTCCCATGCTCAACCCTTGGTAGCTTGGCTGCGAGCAGGCAGGCCTAACTTCAAAGACAGGTATGTAAAGCATTTAAAAACATCAATTCAGTAAATAATTAAAAAACAACACACACAATAAATCCAACACCAATTTGTAAAATTAGGAGATATTAGTATCTTTAAAATTACACCAAAACCAAAATAATCTACTGTAGGGAACCAGAAATATGAATTTTTAAAGATTAAACACGTTTTGGTGCTTACAAACCAATAGTGCCAGTTTTGGGCATCTGGTTGCCTCTGACCGGGACAAAGTCAAAGTTTGAGGCCTACCGCAATAGAGTCCTGGTCGGATACACTAAGCGAGAGACCCTGGTCATAATTTTACCTTCACAGTTAGAAACGTTTCTGGAGGATTTCTCACTAGACGTCGTGTAGCCTCCTCCAGGAGGCCGGATTCACTGAAGAACTCCTTCCTGAAGTTCCTCTTGCGAGTTCACAGTGTCCAAAACACAATCCAAGGGTCTGGAATCTCCACGATGGTCCTTGAAAGGTTGGGACAACAATTCCCACAATGCACCTGGACAACACCCTTAAAAATCCACTGGATACACTCCAGGCTGTAGACTCTTGGTGGAGTTGATGCAGGTGAGCTCTGTTAACCTGTAGCTTGCAAGGAGCCCACTTTTTATTTCTCTTGAAAAAATGTACATCAAAAGTGCTGTAGTTTCAGATAATGCAGCAGACGCAGTCTGTCAGAATGCAGGGCCTAATGGTGCAAATCAATTTTCCAGCTTGGCGTACTCTCTTTATTCCTCTTGAAGCAAGGTACATCCAAAGTGCTGTAGTTCCTGATAAAGCAGCCGGCACATCTTCAGAGTGCAAGGCCTGGTTGGTGCAAACCATACTTCCAGCATGGAGCCTTCTTCGTTCTTAAGTTTCAAGTAGCAAATCTGAGAGGCACTGCCACTCTCAGATACCTAAAGTCCCCTCTTTATTCCTCTTGAAGCAAGGTACATCCACAGTGCTGTCATTCCAGATAATGCAGCCGGCACATCTTCAGAGTGCAGGGCCTGGTTGGTGCAAACCAAACTTCCAGCATGGAGCCTTCTACTTTCTTAAGTTTCAAGCAGCAGATCTGAGAGGCACTGCCCCTCTCACATACTTATTCAGTGTTCTGTGGGGTCAAGCAAGAGGGCACTCCTGTCCAATGACGTGCAGAGCAACACCTCCAAGCATGACCACTTCCTCCAAAGTGTGGTACAGCGGTCTCCCAGAAAGCACCATTTCTCCAAAATTCAATATGTCAGATTTTTCAGCAGAGAGAGAAGAGCTGGCTGAGCCCTCCTTCAGGGTGGTTCCCTTCCATACTGTCCCTCCCCCTCACACCTGCTCATTCCTGTCTTAATCCTGCAATCTGGCTGGGTTCAAAGAGTAGGGTTGTAAATGAAACTGGCTTCTCTTGCCCATCTCCTCCTTCTATTGAAGATTATTGTGTACAACCCCTCTCCCTGCTCTGGCATTCCTATGTAGCAGCGCCCTACCCTCCCAGAATGGCTCTCTAACCCCCAGGGGCTAATTGTCACCTCATCAAGGCAGCCTGGCTAATCCACTTGACTCTGACCAATCAGGTCTGATTACAGGAAGGCTGAATTTTCGGTTACAGACTAGAAAGTCTTACAACATCGTTTGTACATTTTTGGATAAATTCAGCAATAACATATTGTTGCATTTATCAGTACCATTCTAGGCAGTCCTTGAATGATATATATTTTATGACCTCCTGAACGTTAGTTATTATTTAATAACTTCTTGCCATGTTAACCTATGTGGCTGGGGATTTGCAATGGGAAAAATGACTCAGGCAATTTTTCCAACACCGGGGCTTATAAAACATCTTATACAAGGACCCTGCCTATATCTACAGGACCCCACAACACTGGGGTACCTAGGGGAGACTTTAGGGGTTCTGAATATGTCAATATATTGCAAATCCTCACTCCACAGTGCTCCTAGCACAAAGGTCAATTTTGGGAAGCTCTTTGCTACAATGTGGGAAGTGAAATGTGCAATTTCACTAAACCCAAGGCATATAAAGCTCACTTTATAACTACCTGACCTCCCACCCCTGGGACTCCTAGAGGAGACCCTGGGGGTACCTAATATGCCAAAACATTGTAGCCTATTCATTTTTATGTGCCCCAAGCAGCAAAGTTGAGTTTGGGCACAATTTGCATTTTAAAAGCAGTCCTGCTACACAAGGCTGATTTTAAACTGACCTCAGGCTTCAGCAGTGCACATATGCAAGTGCAGAAAGGGCTGCTGGTCTCTAAATTGGCATACCCTATTATATACTAGGGACTTAAAGGTAGTTTCAATCCCTGTGCCCTATTATGTACTAGGGTCTTATAGGGGGAGGTCATGCCAATCCTAAGGGTACCCTAACCTATAGTGTACTCTTGTATATGTGAGTGTTTTCACTGTATTCTAAGTGTGTCTTCAGCATAGCACTGGCCATGTACCTGGTTAGGCAGAGCCCAAGGTCAGCCAGTCAGTTACCACCAGTATCAGTCAGCAAAAAAGTTGGGGGTGCCCAGGGCAAAGGATGACTTTGCAATAGTGTTACCTCTGAACATAAATATGTACTAACTGAGGCAATGTTCTATGTCATGGCACAATATTTCTTTGAGCAGTCAAATTGCGGGAGGGACTTAATGGTCACAACTTTTAGGAATTATTGGGAAAATGCTAATTTTGAAAATGTTGCTGAAAACTTATATGTGTGCTGTTTGGTCTGTCAGAGAAATAATCAGGGAACGAAAACCACAACAATCATGAATCATATTAGCAAAGCTGAGGGCCCATGTACAAGAATCCCAGTAGATTTTGTTGCGATGTCAGTGTGCAATGGCTCAAAATACATTCTTGTAACTGTCTGCTTATCCTACCCAGAGATCAGACAGCCTTACTGTTACCAAACTTTTGTTAAGCAAACTGATACCACGATTCACATTACCAATTTCTACTGAGATAGATCGTATCTCCCAATTAAAAAATTTGATTTTGCAATTGATTTGTACTGCTCTCCAAATTGATAAGAGGTTCCATTATATTTATTGTCCTTAATCTACTTGAGTGGTTGTGATGATTAAAGGGACCCCCAAGAATAAACAGGTCAACGTCTCTTCTTCTACTGGCCTAAAGTAGTCAGATGCGCTTTCTCCTGTTGATGAGCATTAGATACATTCCTAATACAAAAACTGTTTTTTCACCCCATGAAGTGGTCATGGGCACAGCCATGAGATTGGTTTATGCTTCTTTTGCTGCCGTTGTTTCAATTGCTGATGACATTGTACTAGATTACTGCAAACGTCTGGCTGATATGGCAAAATTGGTTTCTCACTGGG
Organism: Triturus cristatus; assembly: GCF_964204655.1. Lineage (NCBI taxonomy): Eukaryota > Metazoa > Chordata > Amphibia > Caudata > Salamandridae > Triturus > Triturus cristatus. The sequence continues at coordinate 1,435,041,381 of NC_140589.1, forward strand.
TGAACTTGGCAACGGAAGAAACAAAAGAAATACATGGCCTCAATCTGGGCCCTGTTGATTGGATAGTTGTCAGAAGGCATGTGAGGAAAAACTGCCTTGAAGTGCGCTGGAATGGACCATATCAAGTGATCCTGACAGCAAACACTGCTGTAAAGTGTGCCGGAATCCCACAGAGGAACCATAGAGATCACACGAAAAGGGTGAAGCCAGTGAATGAAGAAGTGCTAAAAACAACCACTGAATCACAGAGTTAAGCTCAAGTTCACAGCGTGGTTCCAGGGGGTGTGATAATTTTGTAAATTGTGAAACTACTGAAGACAATGAAGTAATAGGAATCCAGATCGTTGAAAGCAAACGTTCTGGTGAAGATCCTGGCACTTTTATTAGTAGTGCTGTCCAGATTCAAGATGAGGATCACAGGGAAGAGCTGTTACAATGTCAAAGTCAAAGCCCTAAGAGGCAGCAAGAAGAATTAGTCTCTGATCCAAACAATGAAAGAGTTCAATTCAACATTCGAGTGACAGAAACTCCCTGAGGGAGAAAGCCGCTTTTAGTAAATCTTGCAGTTGGAACTGATCAGAATTCAAGTCCATCAGTGAGTGGAGCAGAATGAACGTGGTTGCAGGTACAAAAAAATAACTAAATAAGACAGGTCACTGAAAAGAACATGCAAAGGAAAGCACTATAAACAAGAAAGATTACAGCCAATCAATTACGACTCTGAAGTAACTGAATTAGATTCAGAAAATAGTGAAAGCTAATCACCAGTTGCTAAAAGACCAGCATGACGTTGGCTATACTCTACCTGGGGGACGTTCCGAGGCCCAGGGTGGGGAGCTACCCCTTTTTTAGGCTGCTTTATTAAGGGAGGGGGGCTTTTGCTGGTTGTCATAATATCGTATTGTTGTCTCCAATACCTGTATGACTATTTTGCCAGTAGAGATGTCAATCTAAATGTCTCAGTCTGATGCACTGCTGTGAAGTTGGTTTTCAATAAAAAGTTATATTAAAAAAAAAAAAAGACCAGCATGAAAGAGAACCTCAAATAGAAAATATGCAACACCTGAATGGGTATATCTAGCAACAGTGTCTGAGGAAGAAGAAGAGTCAAAGCCAGAGATTTACAGTCCAATAAACTGTTGTCAATACACTTTTGGAAGTGATTAAGAGGAGGAAGAAGCACCTTGAAAAGTTGAAAGACTGCTAATGATAGAGCTAAAAGTGAGATACACAGCACGTTATAAAAGAAGAAAATTAAAATCTTTTAAGAGCATGAACTGAGAAGACCCTTTGGAAAAGAAATAGATTTTGATCATTGTTTTCAAAGAAACGAGAACATTTTTGTTAACTTTGACTTTTGGAGTTTTGCGATAACTTTGGTTCTTAGAAATAATGCATAGATTACTTACTTTCATGCACTGTGTGGATTAGTATATTTAACAAAAATGAATTTTCATCTCCTTACTTATCAGATTTCAAAGTCTTGCTGGAAAATCTACCCATCACAGAAGGTGAAGAAAATAATAAGGATCCTAAACATGCTAATCATTTTAAAACAATTACACAAATTGAGCATGGAATCAAATCTACTAATCAGGAGTATGTGTGTGTATTAAATAAAGAGGAGCATGCATATATTAAAGAATACAATGAGAAGAGAGTAAGCATTGTAAGGGATTGGAGAGGTTAGAGAAAAATAGGAGAACTGATGAATGAAGAAACATTTAGACTGCAAGTTCTGCATTCTAGGATGAGAATGGAACATGATAGCAAGTGAGAGATCGATACGGGGTGCAGGGAAAATTTGAAAAAGGAGGTTTAATATGTGGGTGAAAGTGGGTGTGAAAGAAGTTACGTTATATATCGTGATTTTCTGATTGGTGAAGAGACGATTTTGAGAGGAATCTATTCTGTGCATGGAAAGACTGCTTACCATACGTAGCTGGGCTGGATCATGTTATCTTGCTTTGGTGTTTCCCAGAGTCTATTATATTAGTGGAGTGGATGAAGCAGTTGGTTTGAAGAAAGTGAAATGTGGATTTGGACAGATAGTATTAGCTATATATCTCTTGTGAACTTCAAGCTTTAGAAGAGCATGGTGTATGGGAGATTGCAGGCTCCTGTGTTAGTGAGATGGGGAAGGGTTAAAGCAAGGTTGGTGATTTAATTGATAATTTGGGTGGAAGAACTTTGTGTTTAAACCTAACTCCTGTAATAATTGCAATGATTTGTGAAATTGTCCTGTTTCTTTTGATAACATGTTCTGTGTATCTGTTTAAAAATTGTGGGTGCAAGGATAAAGAGAAATCATTAAAAAGGAAATGTGAGGAAGAATTAGTGATGGAAAATATCAAAGATCATGTCTACAACCAGCTAAAGATAATTGAGAGTCCCAGAAAGAAGCAGAACTTTGTGCAAAATATGTTGCAGTTTTGATAAATAAATCTTTATTTGTTGTTTTAGTGATTATAAAATAATCATATGGGGGAGATTTGTCGAAGTATTAGGCTTATATTTTGTGCATAATTAACAATGTGCGATATGCATTTACACTTGATTTCACATATACAGACTTATTTAATATGATTGCTTTTGAAACAAGTTTTCTATGTGTACAAGTGTATAAGTTTATATGCTTTAGTTAGGCCACATTTATGTGTGAAACACCATCTTGAACAAGATGGACATCATCTTCGTCACTCACTCAGGGTTTTCCCACCCCGTGCACATCCTCTCTGCACAGGCCGAAGTCATAATATTTTACTTTTATTGTTGTTAATACTCTGCTCACTATGAACCTTTCACAGCTGACATGTAAAACTGAAACATGTAACTACATCATGCATTTCCTTGATGGATCTATTTATTCGAAGAAAGTGTTATTGTCAAAGTTTCATGTCTATTCGAACACCTTTGGATGACATTAGCATGAAGAGTGCTGAAAAATTATTCAAGAAAATAGGAACGTGTTTAGGTGTTGCGGTAATTCTTTGCTCACACCATGATGAATCTGCAAAATTGCGGATTAAATATGCAAGAACGGTTTATAAAAACTCCTTGATTTTAGGGGAGAGCCAGACACTTTGGGCAGGCTTTCCTGTTCTACTAGGGATGCTGCCCATTTCTTTTCTGATTCTGCTGTCCAGTGGGACTTAAAGACATTTCTGACCTTTGCATACTCTGTATAGCTCTGAAACTGAGAGCCTTTGTGGCATTAACTCTGGAACACTTCTTTTTTAATTTTGTAAGAAAACCTTTTAATTTGTCATTGATGTAGAACTCGGTTATTGATTGGGCTTATTCAATTCAATCATTTAAATGAGCTGTATTTTGATAGATTCTGATGTTTTGGGATGGCCCTTAACACAGGGACACATTGCCTTGTTAAATTGAGGTTTAACATCATCTCTGATCCAGTAAGCTATGAGAGAGCTAACTAAGGTACATTTTGTGGTGTCTTGAGTTTGGGGCACAGTGTTTTGCACCCTCACTATGTCCACATATGTATTTTACTCTTCTTTTCCGGGACTGTGAATTTTTATATGTGCTTCAATATATAAAAATATATGAGACTCATACTGCTACTTTCTACCTTTCTTCAGCTTCACAGTTGTTGAATTCTGTTAGGAAACCTTTTCTCCCCATTACCTTATCTACTTTAGCTAGATTGCTGAGATGGATAATGGAGGAAGTAGGAATAGATACTTCAATTTTTATGGTCCATTCCTCTAGCTGTACTATAGCACCCTAAGCTTTGGTACCCTCTGGACGCCTGGAAGACATCATGAAAGTGGCAGGCTGGTATCAGGAATTAAACTTTAAAACATTTTATTTTATGGTTTTATTGAAGTTATTTTATCACATACAGAAACACTCAGGCAGGTTTAACCGTCATGCCATTAACATTGCTGAATTCAGGACCTTGAAGGGATAAGCCAGTTCCGTTAGTGCGATAATGGTCCGTGCCAAGTTAGAAAAACCTTCCCTGCAATATAATTAACAAGAAAAAAACATAAGACGAAAACATCATAAACCCTCCCCTTCCCACCCACCCCCGTGTTCTAAGTCCACCACCTAAGCTATCTAAACTATATCTGGTCTCGAGCTCTATTCCGGCTGTTGCGTATCAGAGAGGCGTAGCAAGCAGAGATATCGGGGGCAGGTAACTTCCCGGAATTCAGAGGCCAATATGAACAGAAGTTCAACATATTTGGATCCCTCCCCCGCTATTGTCAGTGTTAGTTTCTCCATTCCAAGTACATGCCACTGGCGGTGTAGCCAGCCTGTGAAGGTTGGGATGTGAGAGGTACGCCAGTGTGTGAGGATATTTTGCATCGCTGAGCCTAGCGCAATTGCTATATGACGGCCTCTATGGGAGCATAGTGGGTAGGTCAGGGGATTTGGGAGGCCCAACAGGACATATGCAGGAAATCGTGGAATTTCTGTATCAAAGTGTTTGTCTACTTCATCCAGCACTTGTTTCTAATAGGGTTGGATGTGGTCGCATTCCCACAATAAGTGTACCAAAGTGCCTAAGTGTTCGCAGCCCCGCCAACATGTCGCTTCTCGAGTGTGGTCCATTGCATGGAGACCCTCAGGGGTATAATACCAGTAGGTCGCTATCTTTGTGAGGGTCTCAGTGAGTCCCATGTGATAGGCTGAGTGACGCGCTTTTATAGTATATTCCCTCCCACTCTTTATGACTGAATGTCCTGCCTATTTCCCTCTCCCAGCGTGCCTGCCCGGAGCTGTAAGTGTGAGTGTATCTGGCCTGTAACATCTTGTATAAATCGGATATTACCTTTTTATCTGTCGTGCCTGTAACTAGCCAGCGCTCATAGGGAAGAAGATGTCTATCAGCCACGGAGCACACCTGATCATTGAGCACCCAATGTCGTGCTTGCAAATACCTAAGTCTCTCCGCCTCAGGCATCCCGTATTCCTGTTTAAATTGGTAAAAAGGGATAACTCCCTCCACGGTATACATGTGATACAGGAATCGACACCCAGAGGGTCGCCACCTTGCAAAGGCTACAGTGTCCATACCCGGGGTGAAATCCGGGTTATCCATCAACGGAGTGAGCGGAGACGGGAAAGTAGTAAGCTTGTGTTTAAGATTGGTTTGATCCCATATCTCCATGGGGACTCGCGTAATATGTGAAGCATATAAATTAGGGGGTCTATGTCGTTTCGAAGAAAGGGGATTTCCTGTAGGGGTCTAGCAGCCACCGCCTGGTCCTGGAATAACCAGTGTTTTTCTAATTCCCAACAACTCCACTCTACCAGTAGGCACAGTTGGGCTGCCTGGAAGTAGAGCTGTAAATCAGGGAGTCCCTTTGCGATTTCTGCAGCAGGGGGTTTCCTTAGGCCTACGTCTTCGGCCCTGTTGGCGCCATCGGGGCTTGGAGTCATCCATTTCCATCTTGGGTCTCTACGTGTCCTTCTCCTCCGTAGGAGGATCCACACCCAGTAAGCGGCAGGCCTCCGTCTGGGATCGTAACTGGTATAGTTTATTGTCCATGCGGAACACCAGACGGAACGGGTGGCTCCAGCTGTAGGAAATATTGCGCTGTTGTAGATGAGCAGTGATGGGTCTAAAGATTCTACGTTTTTGCAGGGTGAGTGCCGACAAGTCCTGGTACAGAACCGGTGTCTGATCACGAAACGTCAGAGGGTGTAGCTGGCGAGCTTTTTGGAGGATATCTTCTTTGGTGCGATAATCTTGCACGCAGACCAGGATGTCTGGTGGCAGAGCCGATGGGGCTCGCGGGGGACCCACCCTCTGTGCTCTGTCCAGACGAAGTTCCGCTTCTAGGGGCCTCCCTAGGATGTGATTGAATAGCTCCCTTGTGTACCTGAAAAGGTCCTTCGTGTCATCTTCTAGTTTTACTCCTCGAATCCTGATAATGTGGCGCCGGGAGCGGTTTTCCAGCGCCTCGAGGTGTGTCTGAAGGTCAACCTGCTGGTCATGAATCCTAAGGACCTCCTGTTGTGGTGCTGCTAGTTCCGTGTCCCTTCTATTGCTTTTGTCCTCTAGCTCGGCGACTCGTTCACCTATGCCATCCACGTCCCTGCGGACTTCCTTTATTTCCTCCATGAATTCTCTCTTAAGCGTTTGGATATCTTCCCTTAGTGCGACAAACATGGATTCCAAGAAGGCCTTGGTGATCGGTTCTGCCCCATCGTCTTGCTCAGATGTGGGTTGGGAAGTGCCTGATGCCATGCTGGTGGACTGTTGCCCTGCCTGGGCCTTTGCGAACAAGTCCTTCAGTGTCTTATCTCTGTGCCCCCGGGAGGAGGACATATCGCGCACAATTGAGTTCCAGGGGAGCTGCGTGCTGACCGCGTTCCCGCCGGGCACCAAGACCACTATCCTAGGGAGCGCCGGGATCCGGGATATATCTGACCCCCTCGCTGTATTTAGCGCTTGTGGGCGGCAGGGCACAATGATAGGTGGGGCTGGGTGGTGCTGTGGCTGTGCAGTCACTAGTGGGGGGGGCTGGTGTCTCTCTCTGTATGCCCCCTCTAGTAGGCTTGACCTCACAAAACATTTTATTTTAGGCCTATTGATCGTGTATCCCTCTGAATAGTGCAAAAAGCTTTTAGACATGTTACAATCAAGTCACTGGTCTTGTAATAGAATCTAAAATCTCCACCTTTAATGTGACAGGAAGTTTAAATTCTATTAAAGACACAGAGGCAATGATTACTCCTCCCCACCTCTCCCTTGACATGTTCTCTTTCCTTCAGTTCAATAAGTCGAAGTTGGAAATTTCTTGGAAAATGCTAAGATTCTGCTCCTGGATACAATTTTTTCCTGGACTCAAAGGAACCTCATGAGAAATGTTGTTCATCATTTATTTTATTCACTCATTAGGGACTGCCAGATATTGTAATATATAGTGCCAGTCAAAGAGGAGGAAATGCTTTCAAAGTTATTTATAATGAGGACTGTGAGGTTATTGAGACTTCTGCAAAGTAGTATGCTGCCAAGGGCATAGAACCTTTTTTGTTTCCAAGCCTCTAATTTTTTTCTTTTAATGTCTATGTTACTATATTCTTAACTTTGTTGCTAGGGATTTTATTTAAAGCAGGTTTGTCATAATCGGCCTAAGTGTCTTAAATAGAATCCAAACCTCCTGTCATAATATTGAGGGACATTTTACACTCTCAGCACAAATGAATGGACTGCACCTTGCAAATTGTATTTTATTGTAATTGCATTTATATAGTGCTTACTACCCCTGACGAGGCGTCGAATCGCTTTTTCGGCGAGTAGCACACTACTCCGGAACCCGTAAAGGATTAGTGTTAAATTAGTATAGTGAAATATGAAAGTAATTTGAGTAGTAGATAGGTTAGTCAGTTATTTGGATTCAGAAGGATAGTGGAGGGATAGAAGAGGGAAAAAGGTTTGCATTTATGAGGTCAGTTGGATGTGAAAGCCCATTGAAAATCAGGACAGTTAGTTTACCTTCTATTATCATGCCATGCATGATCAGTGTCACAAAACATTATTAGAGGCAAACATAGAGAAAGCATTGGATGTTTCTTCCACTGCAATCGATAATGCAGTTTGAGGCAATTTATGGGGCCAAATGGGATATTACCCCTTGCTAAATGCCATAATAAGTTTGTACTCAGACACTTGGGTTAAACTTAAAGTTACAGCAAAATGGACCACGTCTGGGAAAATATTCACCAACAAAGGAATAAAACAAGGCTGCATCCAAGCCCCTCCCCTCTTTCATGTATCCGTGGCAGATATGAAGCAAGCAATTGATGAGGCATGAGCCTTTCCTCTCATATAGGCCGGAGCAAAAAGTCAAGCTCTACAGCACGCAGATGATAGTCTTATACTTGATCACATGGCAATTGGGTTGCAGAGATCTTTGGATGCCCTAGCTCATAGCTGGCATAAGAACAGAATCCAAATCAACATAGCCAAAACAAAGATAATAATATCTGGCTGCAAATTAAATAAAATGTGCTCCTGACAGTTGAAAAATAAGAGTGTGGCGAGAGTACCAGCATATAAATGTCTAGGAGTGTGGATCGACAAAAGAGGTCGATTACACAGGTCAATGGTAAGTCTTAAAATGCTTGGCCCAAGTTTTACACTTTGCATTTCAAAGTTCCAAAGAACATGATAAATTGAAACAACCTAATGCCAGCTTTGGCATATGGGACAAATGGATTTAGAAACAAACTTAATAAGTGGCTGAATCAAGCTCAATGTAACGGTTATGGTTACCTTTTATCCCTCCCTGACTGCACAGCTCCATCACAAATTTGATTAGAATTTAATCTCACAAAACAAGAACTAATACTGAATGCAAGATTGTTATTGCACTGTGCAAAATTGAATGCGGCTGACCCAGGCTTATTGAAGAATTTTTTATGGTTGGCAATAATGAAGGAGACATAGCCATGAAAAAACGATTTTGATAACTCGTTGGAAAATTTGGAAGCGCAAGAAACATGGGGTGTAAACTTCGTCATAAGCAACTAGCAAAGGTATTGTCAAAGCAAGCAAGAAGACTGTCTGCAGGGTTAGATATTGAGTACCTAGCTGGATAATACATTGCAAGGGAATTCGGCAGTACAGCTGTATGCCCCCATAAATATTCCAAGTTATCTTAAGAAACCATTGGAACTAGACCAGAAACAGCAACTGATGAGTGTGAGATTTAGTCTTAGTCCTTTGAAAGCCTATTGGTATAGGACACTGAGTGGCACCACAACCAACTTTGCAGACTATTTAGTGCAGACCCGGAAACACTGATTCATGTTATATGCACTTGCAAAAAGCTTTAAAATGTGAGGGAAATTTGCTTGCGCCCAATTTTTAGACTTTTAAAAAAATATTTGATCCCGCAAGGAAGCTGTACAATCCCGCCTGAAGGGAGAATCTAGTAAACTGTCCGAATATTTTTATTTTTAAATACAAAATAGCGGCAATTAAGGAACTGAATCAAATAACGATCTAGCACTAGTTGAGATCATCCTCTGTCCATGAAAAGGAATTCATTTTAAACTGACGAAGTTAAGGTGTCAGCAGGCAGCCTGTCAGGGTGAACAAGCATAGGTGTGTCGGGTCCTCGGAATAATGACAAAAAAGCACTGGGGATTGAACGTATTCCCCTTTGCAGACTGCTCATCAGCCTGGATTTGATGCTGCAAGGCGTGACCCAAGGCTGGGCTCATGTGATGGAGCAGGAGGCTGGCGATCGGTCTGTCTAAAAAAAAAAAAAAACACGACACAGGAGCACGGCCGAGCATAGAGCGCGTGCGGCTGGGCTCTGGAGAGCGTCATTCGCAGCCTGCGCTCCTCTGGGGAGGACATATCTCTCTGCCTGTGTGGGTCGGCTTCCTCGGGTGCCTCGAGCGATTCTTGGCGGGATACTTGGGAGACACAGCGAGCGTCGCGGGACATCATCTGCCCTACATCACTTAAGTGTCCCATTTCCTAGCGGACCATCACTGCGCACTTGTATAACTCCGCATCCGCACAGGGACCGGACAGCCGCAGCATGGGGGCCGGGAGCTCAGCTGCGCAGACTGCGGGCGCTGGAGAAGAGGTCTCGGAAGCGGCCGCCGCGTCTGAGGTGGCGGACCCAGGAACCCCGCCGGAACTGCTGGTTCTGCTGGAAGACGAGGAACATGGAGCGGGTGACGCCAAGGTAAACCAGGACTGGCTCGCGACCCTCCTGCAGGCGTTGGTTTATTTGTGGGCAACTTGAGGGGAGTGCAGGTGCATTTTTGAGCCTCGGGTGCAGTATACCACGGGCTGCATCGCGCCCCTCCCTAGGGAAACTTTCCGCAACAAAGCGTGGTGCGCCCGGGCGGGGCCGCTGCCGTCAGCGCAGGGCTGAGGCGCGGCCGAGGGAGGATGCTGCGGAGGGGGCAGCAGGGGCCGCTGCTCAGTGCCGCAGTACTTTCCGGGACTCCGTCAGCCTGTCCTTGGCAGCGCACCGCGCGCCGGGGACGAGCACGACCTTGCCGCATCAGACGTTTTACCGGAGTACGGATAGTGCACACGCCCGTGCGGGCCGAGGGGCGTGTGGGACCGCTGGGGGTCTGCAGAAAACCCCGGACCTTGCCGCATGCTGGCTCCCCGCAGCAGGTGCACGTGTGGAGGCCACGCCTCGCCCCTGCTGCGGTGCTGGCCCTGCCCTTGCCTCAGTCCATGCTATTGTTAGCTACAGGCCCCGAAGGAAGGTACCTCAGGTATCAACGCAGCTCAGCCCTTCCATACATAGACGTACATAATCCATTGGAGATTTAAAAAATAATAATATCGGGAGAATGTGAAACCCCTACCCGAATTTATTGGAGCAGAGGCCGTTTCAGGCGATTAAGTCCTATTACTCATCAGCCCTCCCTATGTAGGGGTTTTTAGGTCCTGCCCTTTTCACTACTTTTGTTATATACTTTATCAAACGTAGAATATGCCTAACACCGACATTTTCATTTAATTAATTGGCAAATATCGACATACGTATACAGTAGCAAAAAGTAGGCTCAAAAATATATTTTTGGGCGGTGAAAGTGAGATTTCCTTAAAAGGCATTCATGCAGTGCTGATACCAGATTGGGCCACGGTCAATTGAACTTTACTGTATATGTAGTCCTTCATATCTGCCCATGAGGACGAAGGAACGTTTACCCATTCAGACCCTATACCTGGGTTGTGAATTTAGAGAGAAGGTTCTAAATCCTTCCATCTGAGCACGAGCCCCTCACCCTTCAGGATTTTGTCTGATGCAGAAGGAATAAAACCCCTCTCCTTCGAACCATGACACTGAGGGCCAGGGGCAGACTTTTTCAGACCTATTACTTGGTTGAACCTCACCTCTCTAGTTCGTAAGATCATACCTAGCAACCTATTTACTTTGGGTTTAGTTAGACGTTTAGGAAAGGGACCCTGTTAAGGTGAATGAACATTTTTTTGGAGGGTGAAATAGGTGTAAAAAGCAGAAGACCCCATTAAAGTTTGAGACGTTTGTTAAGCAGGTCACTAGAAGTAATAAAAAGTGAGGTGATGCCTAACATTCGAATGAGTTAATAGGTATGTCTGAACACGTGGGGGAGTGAAGATTAATTGCACCTCAATGTATTCATACACTGGTTGAAGGGAAGTGGCAGTCCATCTTATCCTTCAGGTATTGCGCCCCAGGAGAAAGGGAGACCACTTTCCATTCTTTCAGACTCGCTAGAACCCTCTCAGACCCATGTCTGATTTAGCTCTTGAGTGTAATATATTTTGACAGCTATGGTAGAAGTGGCTGAACAGGAAATGGAAAACTGCAGTAGAGGACAGCTGTGAGAAAGTGGTTTATTAGTTGAGGTGGATTGTTGTCCATTAATGTCACTATCCTGTAAGGACTGGTTAAAGGTTTCAGTAATTTAAACCTGAGCTCAAATGTCTGTAGCTATCATGTAGCGTAACTCAACGAAAATGTGTAAAGCATTTAGGAGTACTAAAACTGTTAAACATTTGAAAACACAACACTATGACAATCCCACTTTATAAAAATAGTCACATTTAATGACCAAAATGCCACCAACATGACAAAACAGAATAAGAGGAACCAGATATATGAATTGTGAAAGATTTAAGAGAAATAGCATCAAAAAGTGTAAAGCACCAATGGCAGTAAATGGTAGTGTTCGACCGTTACTGAGGCGCGATCTGAGAATGACCTCGATGGAGGTGGGTTGGCTAAACCAAGTAGATTGGTCCAAAGATACAGTATTAGTATTTAAATATGTACTCTGATTTTGTACCTATGACATCTAGATTTTCAATATTCAGATTCTGGTATTAATGTCTTGGGTATTACAGTTTAGGAATTATGACCTACAGCAACACCTGGGTGCTTTGGCTGGTCTCTTGCAGCTGAGTTTGCTATCTTACCACATCAACTGACTTGCAGTGGTCCTTCTGGGGAGGGTCTGGATGTGTAAAATCCCTTTTGCAATCTGATTCCCCGCATGGGAGAGAGCTTGATTTGATTGAATCACTTGTGCTGTGCTCACTTGCCTATATGTGACACCCCCAGTCAGCAAGGCATTAGGATTTGCCAAGCACACTTCTTAACATCTTTTCAACAATTTGGATTTTATTTAGAAAAAAAACTGTAAAAGATAACGTTTGGGAGCTAAAAGTATATAGTCTCAAAATTGCAGGCATTGGCGCCCACAACTTTCTGTAACAGACATATTGAGCATTTTTCATGTGAAATTGTGAAAGTACCTTTGGCACAATATGCACTTCAGTCTACCCTGTTCCCTAAGGATAGTCCGGTGGCAGATCAGGGTTTATGAGTTGCTCTTAGTTTAAACAACTAAAAAGAGTAGCAAGGGGGACATAGCAACTAGCCAAGATGTGCAGTGAATGATTCTGCACTGAAGCGCTAGTTCATTTTTACATTTGGAATGTACTAAATGATATAAAACCACCAGAGGGTCAAATTAGTATGCTTAGCTGACAAATGTAGGTTGAAAGAAACATAGAGCAACCACATGGTTCTGTGCCATCTACACAGCAATTCCAAATTCAGGTGTGCAGCCAATAAACACTTTTTTAGACTAGGATGGGCAACTCTCAAGATTCATTGAAGCATCTTGGGATTGGCTTTTGTGTTCCCCTAAAATCCAATGGAAGTTTTTTCTAGGGGGTGTTTTCAACAATATTTAGGAATTTGTATCCAAACTTGGGGCTCATCCTTTATAAGCTTCTGAATAATAGTACTGTTGTCATATTTTGAAAAGTGTTGAGAATGATTGATCAAGTTGTGAGTCATAAGGAGCAAAGTCATCATGCTGACATGGAGAATCTGAGTAATGTAGTCACATGTTCTAGTGACTAAACAGCTCCTCAGAAAACAGACTGGAATCAAACTCAGACCCTTTAAGGGGGTGTGGGGGGCTGAGCCAAAAACGCCACTCAAACATTTGTAGGCTTTGTTATGGTTATTCTGTTCAGCTGTCCTTGTATACTGTACTGTATTTCACGAGCGTAGGGCACACAAATTCTTGAGTGTACGAGAGACAAAGTCTGTAGGAGAGGACAGGATAACCTAGAGACATCGTTACTGACACTAAAGAACAAAATTTACATTGCTGCTGGTTGGTTAAGAGCAATAATCTACTGGCCCTTATACATGTTTATATGATTTTTTTTTTCCAAGAAAAGAAAACACACATTTGTATCGCAAGTAAAACCCCACGAGAGGAAAGCCCTCAATACGATTTGGCTGCTTTAATCCATGCAATTTCCCTCCTCTGATTTACTGTTACTGGCAATTTTGGAATGGTTAAACAGGGATTATACGGTACATGCAGGAATTGGATTTAGTGTGCTGATTCCTGCATTTCTTGTCTATTATTTCACCCAGGAACTTTATCTGCTTACAGTAGGTAAAATCTCCGGTTGAAATTCCTCTCACTCGCTGTGTTCTCTTCTTAATATATAATTTAAGTGGGTCGTCTAACTCCCGTAACTGCTTGCATCGGAATTAAGGGCCCGCTGAATATCATATCAACAATATCGATGGGACAGAATATCGAGGACAGAGTAATGTAAATAAAAAATTTACAGTTAAGCCTAGATTTTCTATACCTAACTCCAGGTATATGTACCTTTGCTGTACATGTATCTTCAAGGTACGTAGCTGTGGAGTTAGGAATAGTAAATCTATACTTCCCTATATGCACTCACCTTTCAATATTTTGTCCCTCGATATTCTGTCCTCGATATTAGTATGCCACAATATTGTTGGTGTTGATATTCAGTAGTACAGTCAAATTAATGGCATACTCATAATAAAGGCCACATTTTGTTAACCTGTTTTGCAATTTGCAAAGACTATTTCAAACAATTTATAATCCAGTCAGCATTTTATAAATAGTATTTATATTTTACTAGAACATTTCAACATTTTAGAGCTGCAGTTAAGTTCTTACTCCTCCCAACAGTTCAACCTATTAAAGTTGTTCTGAAAGTTCATCACATAGTGATTTTTGTTTTGATGTAACAGTTATAGAACTACAGTATGTTTCACACTGATGTGCATTGGTGAGTTTTATGTCAAGGCAAAAGAAAAATCGTCACATTTTAAAAGTGGTCAAAAAGTGAGACACACACCCACTCCCAAAATAAGGACAGTCTGCTTTTATGTGGTTAAACTATTTCTTTAGCACTGACATTCCTCAATGGCATGTGCATTGTGCCTTAAGCCTTGTTCAGCCTCCTTACTCTCTGTGGACTGTATTTCCTCTTTTGATGTTTGTGAAGTGCTCTGTTCCCATCTGGCTGGGGTGCACTTGGAAACATAAATAAGTCACCAAAACATGTGTCACGAGAAAATAAAGGTATGTGCACTCTTGGAAGATGTTGCAAAACAAATGACTTCCAGGAACTGTTAACCCAATTAGGGGAACACACCTGTGTTGAGGAGAATTGGGTCACCTAAAACTGCTGAAATGGAAACCACATTCCCAAAGAGCTACTGCATTCACAGCACATTCCTGGAGAAAGCTAACAGTGCTGTAGACATAGAGTACTGACAAGATGTTGCTGGGAAAAGTTCAATCTTCCGGAGCCCTTAGCATGCTGCGGAAATACAGCTGACGTAGGCTCACACATATGGGATTATGCTTTCCTAAAGGAGAGTGCTGAAGAAAGCTCACATCACAGGTGTCCTTAAAGTATTAGTGTAGCTAAAGATTAGTGCTCCAACTCCTGGGGTGTTAAAGTATCAAAGGAGTACTGTTAAATGAAGGTTACACTGCTGCTACCCCCATAAGATACTGCTGGAGAAAGCTCACCCTGCTATGGTCCTGTGTTACTGACTGGTTAGTGCTGAAGAAAGCCCACACTCCTGCGACCCTGTGTTACTGATGGGAAGCTGCCGGAGGAAGCGCACACTAGTGTGATCCTATGAGAGCTACTGCCGGAGGATGCTCACGTCTAGGGTCCAGCATTTCTAATAGGAGACTGCTGGAGAAAATTAAAACTGCAGGGGTTGTATGGTGTGGATGGGACACTGCAGGGGTCCATGAGGTGTGGATGGGATACTTGTGAGAACTGACAGTGTACTGCTTATACAGTCTCTCATTGCTGGGGCCCTGGAATATTTACAACAAGAATACAGCACTGTTGATGCTTCCACAGAATACTGCTGATGGAAGCTCACACTGTGTTCTCCAATCCCCGTCGTGTTATATTCAGCAAGTAGCTCATGAGTGACCCTCATTTGTAAGGTCTCACACTGATTTTGATCTATTTGATTACAACTCTTACTCTTTACATAAGTACTTTTTATTCAAAACATACACCCCGTTTTCTCGGGTCCACAACTAGTAGAGGGCCGACATGCAAGCTTTGTACTTGGGAATGGCAGAGGCCAGTGACAGAGCTGAACCAGTAGTCTGATATCAAAAGAAGCACATTTAAATCAGGGAGCGCAGTTAGGAAAGCAGAAGACCTCTGTATGGACAGCACCCCCCTCTCACGACTGTGGTTGCTGGAACCTACCTTTCTTCTCACGACAGCCCCTATGCTCTATAGAGTATAGAATTTGATAAAGTTTCTACTTACCAAGGGGTGGGAGGATTTAGAAATATTTATCTTCTGTAGAAAAAAAGAAAAAAAACACTTGTTCCTTTTGGTGATATTCAATGAAGAAACAAACTATAGCAGCGTTCCCATTAATTAATATCAGAGCTCCGATAATAGTCTGCCTGATTGTTTTAGGGCATAATTCTAGTAGAGCTCTGATTTTGCCACCTTTTTGTAAATCTGTATACAGAGGTTGGAAGTAGACAGGAAGTGATAGTTAAAGGGTTGGAATACCTTTTAGTCTGTGTGCACCCACAAGTTTACGTGATTAAGAGTATTCAACAACACCTCTTCAATCTCTTCACACACTTGAAAAGCTTGGAAATATACTGCTCATGAGGACAGAAGTAAAACTTTTTCCAGGATAGGGATAAACGTTTAGCAGATTGTCATATAAGTAAATACAAACGTGTATATTTGTTCTTGCGAAAATTGAATTCACAAAAGTTTTGTAGGAGGACGGTTTACAGGCCTCCTGAAAACTATTGTGAATTTCTGAAAGTCGAAATTGTGCACCAGTGTGACCGCATGTACCTGCAGGTGTACCGTTGCGATGTTCTTTATTAATTAGGCCCCTAATTTATCTTCATAGTTGCCTAAAATTGAATTCATATTTGCATGTGCATGTGTGCAGCCTTGTTTTACTGAAGGATACCTGTGAGAAATGGCATTTAAATTGCACAATAGGTTGGCAACATATTTTTTCAAGTTGTCTTATTTGTGTACATTTAATTTGAAAGCAAACAATCACCAATCTTGCTTTCATGTTGATGCATGTTATCAGGGAACATTTTGCGAGCATTATAAATAGCCTTATTTTGTTGAAAATTGCAAACAACTTTACATTTTTTTATACTGGTTCCAGTGTCACTAATGCTCACAGCATTTCCTATGAGCACTCCTCCTAATAGTAATGTCTTTGCTTTAATGACCCATAAATACATGTGGGTACCAACCCTGTCTTACTGGCAGGCAATCCCCTTTCACAGATTCATATTCTGGTGCTGCAAATGACAATCAAGGAGTTGTGTTGCATGGGGTGAGCCTACTTCTCTAGTGGTCAAAATGAACATTCAAACTTGTTACCTTTGACCCCAATTCCACGCCCATGGCTCTTGTCAAACATTGTAGTGACATTACAGTTTCATGACACAGCTGAAATACACCCTAGATGCAAAAAATGTCACGAATTGTGTACGGTACTTATTTCTTCGACCTAGCGTTGTTATGATGTCAGCACTACTCGCTCGTCAGCATATGGCATGAAAGGGCTTGACCCTCCTGGCTGTTACTCTTGGATGGAATGGTTCTTCTGGATTGCCTGAAATGTGTTGCCTATGCTGCCCCTCTCTGCATTCTGACATGAAAATGCGCAATGCCACGGCTATATCTGTGGCATCCAAGAGTGAGATTGCAGCAGGCAAGCATGACACAGCAAAACGTCCCAGTGAACTGCATTAGGGATTACTCTTAAACATTTGCTTGCTTAAGCACATTGTTGGCCACCTCAGGAATTTTTTTTCAAACAACATCTTCTTCCTAGATGAATATTTGCCAATTTCTTGTGGAGATATGGCTGTTGGTGGTAGTGGAATCATGATTGGGTTGTGCTTTGATGAAGAGGGAGGGCCTATGGAAACTACGATGTTTAGATATTTGCAGTGAGCAGAACATTAACCTCTTCAGTGCCCCGCCCTTTCCCCGCCCTGTGCCGGGCGTTGCATTAGCGGGCGGGGTTCATGACGAGATAGTCTCGTCATGGGCACAGCGCAACCGCGCTCCATGACGACTATCTCGTCATGGGCACTGAAGGGGTTAAGCAAAATACACAAAATCAATTCTTGCATGTTTCAAAGCATGCTTTATGTTTAAGGTGCTGTGTGTGTGTGTGTATACATAGTTTGGCAAATCTCTTAATGTCTTGCCACGATTGGCCGTAACTTGTTACATTGCATGTTTTTTGGGATATAAGGCATTTTTCAAGTTCGGTGTTTGGGCATTTAGAACGTTGTCTGCCAGTGGTTTTCAAAGGCAAGCATTTTGAGGGCGTTGGTCGTGCAGCCTTCTACCTTCCTCTGTGTTTCCTAACCCTAGCGGCATATTTCTGTTTGTTGTGGGATTTAACAAAGGCGGAGATGGGGAGAGGGCAGCAGGTCGGTGTTTTACTTTTCTACTAACTTTCTGTAGTGGGTAAACTCTAGTTTTGTTGCTATGGCTATTCTCAGAGACAGTGGTGCTAAAGAGGTAGGAGGTTTTGATTCTTGGGCGCTTCCACTGTTCCTTGTATGTGCAGTCTCCATTTTTTGTGTTCTGAGTGTAGATTTACTCAAAGGGGTGTCCGAAGGGGTGGGGTGGGGGGATCTGGTAAAATTTCATACACAGGACTGTGCTTCGGGGATGTCGAAGATGGGTGCTGTCAGGTCATGCTGCCTTCTGCTAACCTGTGCTTGTGTTTCACATTATTTTTCTGCATACTGTCCTATGTTCGTTGTGGGTATTACAAAAGGAGTACCTGTCAAAGGGAAGATAAGTGACTGTTGTGACGTTCTGCAAACTAGTTTCTTTGTTTTTGTCCTTGCAGTTGGTCTTTGATGGTTGGACTGCCCCAGTGGAGGGGTTTCTGAAGAGGAAAGGATCTCAAAACCCTTCACTTACCAGTTCACGTTCGATCATCTGAACTTGGGATGCAGTGGGTGTGCAAATCTGTGTTTTTCATTTGTTTGCTGAAAGATTCTTTTTAATATGGGTTTCCCTATTGGCAGAAGCTCAGTTTGATTTTACTGGGCATTGCAGCCTTCAACTAAGCCTTGGTGTTTAGTGCAATACAAAGTCTTCCATATCCATACCTTTTTTCCCCAGGAGTAATGCAAGACGCTTCCAAATTATTGGAGCGGAAGAGAAAGTGCAATATATTTGATGCTTTATAAATTAAATTTTACGATTACAGTGATTTATAAACACAGTTGTCCGTTGCAAGAGCATATTTGTAACACTAGTGAACACACAGTGCTATATATAAGGCATATATTCCTTTGTAGTCTTGTTAAGTCATGAGCACAATTAAGTTAGACCGCCACTAGATTTTAAGTATTGTGATGTTGACACATAGTCAAACTTATTATAGTAAATATGACCTAAGGACCTGAAGTTAGAGAAGTCCAAATAGGAGCATGAAGCCTTATATACAATTGTAGAATTTAACACTATTATTAACCTCGTCGGTCACACCAACACTTATTCACGCACTGGCCACACCTAGCCGAGGATTTTGTATGAAAGGTTAGATGGTGACACTTGTTAAATGTGTTTGATATTTAGAAGTTTTTCCCAAACTTAGAGTTAGATAAGACAGGAAAGGATACCTAAATGAACCTGTCAATGTCCAAGCACTGCAAACATTAAGGTAGGGTCCAGCTAGAGAAAGAACTGGTATTGTTTATTGTTTTTGTTGGTCTGTAGTAGTCCTCCTAATTTCTTTTGGATTGACTGAACCGTGGCATGTTTAACTCTGTTCAAAACAAATAAAACATGTTTTTGGTGCACGGCAGTTAGTCTTTAAGACTCTTATGGCTTGATTGCAAGTGACCCATTAAATTGCGATCTCTACACCAATGCCTGTTTGCGCACGGATCGCAGTTGTCAGTGACCCTTTGTTTATCCCAGTCGGTAGCTGACAGGTGCTATAATTATCGCATCAGGCAAGAGGCACTCGAGAACAGGCCTCTAGTGGTGTTATTAACTTCCATCCTCTTGAGTCCCCGCTCCTTTGTCCAGACCTTTCTTCCAGTCTTCTATATTTTGACCTTGTTTTTCTTTTTCTCTCCTCCTTTCGCCACTCTTGCTTTGATTTCTAAAGGGTCATACAGCCCCAGACTAGACCCAAAATATATAATTACTTGTCACAAATATATTGTTAGCCTCTTAGTAGAGATTTTCGGAGCGGGGGGTTTACACTACTGAATTAGCCCTTTTTTTTACTCACTTAAAGTTTCTATTTGGATCCCTTCACTACGTTGATATTCAAACAGAATCGGTTATGGTCCCTTTTATTCTTTTCGGTAGTAGTCACAGGCATTTATGCAGCCAGTGCTGACGCAGAAGTTGCACTCTAGAGTCAAAAATGCCTCTGGAAAGGTCAACGCAATTCATTTCTTGAACTGCGAAGTAGCCCTGGGATAGGCCTGACAAATGTATGTGAAGTCAATTTAAATTAGAACGTAAGCACTGGGCCCCATCTCTCTCCCAATGCATGCCGCTTCTATCCCAGCAGATTATGCAGTCGTTTGATGGGTTTAGGTGCTTTAGACTGCACGGGGGCCAGGGATGTGAATAATCCCCACCACTCCAGGAGAGTGACGCATGCAGGGCGTCGCTGCTGGCTCAAGAAGCCTCGTATTTTAGTTTCAAAGACGATTACTTCACGTTCCCCTTCTTTCAAAGAGAAAAGATTTCTCCTCTCAATGGGGAAAAATACATGGCCCGACACAGTGAGCCGGTGCTAATTGGCATTATTTCTCCATTTTTACGAATATGTTATTAATTCTGATTGCAAATGGCAATTGCACACATGGTAAATACCAACAATGCCTTTGGGCTTGAGATTTATCATATGTGCAATTAGCAGACCATTCAGACTTTTCCTGTTCAGAATGGCATACATTGGACTCCGCATACCGAATTTACACACGTTGCCTCTTTTTGAAAAATATTTCCCCTTCACGTTGTGCTATTTTTCCCTGATGCAATACAAGAGGGAACATGTCATATACGCTCTGTGTTACTCCAGAGCTCGCAACGTGAATTTGAGCCCACGGTGGATTTTGTTCTCGAATCAGATTTTGTGACCTAATTGCATCTCTGCAGTTTTACTGCAAAATTCCTAAATGTGTCCAAGGCAAGTAAACATTTACTAATCAAGGATAAAAAGCTAAAAAACAGTCGTATGTGAAGAAACACATACTTCCTTTTTAATGACATACACAGGATTATTGTAAACACGTAAATAATGGAATTATAAAAGTAAGGACTGCTAGGCCCTTATTGCAAATGGCCTCCAATCCAGCGTGGCAACTGCGCACTCAATAATTTCCGATATTCTCTCGTTTGGAATTTGCCACATATACACTTTCTACTTACTCCATTCACACATTTCTTGTGCAAAAAGAGGCATAACATGCACAGATTTAAAAAACATTTAGCTTCTTTTTGAATGTCTTTTCCCCGCTCACATTGCGCCAGGATTTCCGTGATGGAATATGAGAGAAGCACGTCAGTTATGCTCTATATTACTGTATAACTCTCCATCCGAATTTGAGTGTAAACTGGATTTTGTTCCCGAATTCATATGTTTGCGGCCCTGTTGTAACAAGTGCATTTGAATCTGCTTTCCTACCGTGGATTTAAGTGAGTCCCAGGCACCTAATATTTATTAATCGAGGATAAACCTTAAAAAGTCGTATTGAAGAAATACATGCTACGCATTTGATAAAATCTACTTGATTATTGACCACGCATAATCTAATCATAGCACTTTTAAAATAAGCAAACTATAAGTTAAAAAAACACACGTCGTGACAGTTGTAGTAGCCAGCATTTCCAAGCATTAGCACGAAAAACAACCAACAAGCAGAAAATATTTCATTTACAACATTTTTGTATTGGTTGAGTATGCATGTTTTCATCTGCAAAAGTTTTTTTTTTTTAACAAATTGAAAGTATACTCAGCTTTTCTATATCAGCAACTTTTCTAATGTTCAGCACGCAAAATGTAAATAGGTTTAAAACAAGCATTAATTAGGTGATTTATGGCTTTTCCCCCTGGCAGTAGCGCATATGGGAGGAGGACAGCTATTCATGCACATGGATTTTTAGGTCTGGCTTGACTGTCCATTGATAAGAAATACCTATGGGCATTGCCAATGCCTGTTGGTTTTGCCTACAAGCAGCTTTAGCTGTTTGCAAGTCTCGTTTTCTGATAAAACAAACTGTAGGAAAAATAAATGCATACACATATACATACATACAAAGGCAGTTACTCGGCCTTCTTCACTGTTGGTCTGTTCAAATGTCGTTCATGAGTTGTTTCCATTTACCACAGCCTACTGCAGAGACAATGGGTCAACAGACTTCTGTCATCGTGCTTTGTAAGTGATAGCATTTACCATAACCTTGTGTACTTATTTCTTAGGTGGATGTGCGCATATCAGTGCCAGGTCATGTGTGCGTTGTCTGCAGGTCCAATCCTTTATTTTTTTTTTAATGTTTTTGCAATTTTTTGCAAATGTTTGCAAAAATAAATATATTAAAAAAACATTACCCACTTTTCAAAGTCAGCGCATTAGGTTCGCCAGCGCTTGTTTATTTTTCATACTAAGGTGGACAAGTAGAAGTTGTCATAGAAGCTGGGATACATTTTTCAGTGGGAGCTATAACAGTGGGCTGCATGGCGTATAAATCAGTAAATCGGATCATTGATTTGCATTAATCGATGCCACTAAAAATAAAAAAGGGAGAAAGGGAATATTGTCAATGGGCAGGGGCTCCCTCAATTCCCATATTATTCAGAAAGCTCCTTGAGCCCAGCCTGTGTTCCAGATATCTGTGAACTGAGCAAAATAACTAGAATATGTAATTCTCCTCTGTCGCATCGCCGCCCTACATTAATTGTGATGGAAGCATGCATTCTAATCATCACCGCATCACCTGTCCAGCAGCCATGCTCCTCCTTTTGCTTCCCTGGAAACTGGAAATTAAATGTGAGATCATGTAGTCCTTTAATCCTGTTTTTTCTTTCCGAACTTAACACAGCAGAAACGTTAGTAGTCATGCAAATGTTTTTTGGGGAAAAGGGTGCCGCACATACCACTGACACCACGATTGTGCGAAGAAGACCGCTTATTGAAACAGACGTACATTACAACATAACCTGGGCCTTTTGCCTTACAAAACTATAACCTCACTATATATCTAAGGGGTGTGGAATTTATTAAAATATCTACCTGTCCATGGGGCAGGTTGCTTCATAAATCTGCTTGTCCTGTAACAAAATCCACTTGTCACTTTGGTGTCATGTAGTGCGGGGACAAATTATGTCAGCAATCTCATTATATAAGAGCTCTGATTTAGCTTCTCTGATTATGCCAGGTCTCATACCATAGTAGTGTTTGAATACTTGCAATGCCCTTCTGTTGCCTCGTTTCCACAAATCTACATACTGGGGCTGAAGGTAGTGGTAAGCAATAGTTCCATCGTTAGAATGCCCTTTTGAGTCTGTGCAAACCTACTAACTTGCATGTTTTAAGGGTTTTCAACAACTCTTCTCTATTCTTTTCCCATTATGAGAAATGTTGGAAATTTACTCCTGACAATGGCAGATGTAAGCCTTCTTCCAAAGTTGGGGAAAAAAGTGGTTGGATGGAAAGTGAATTTGCAAACTCAGATTTTCACATGAGCAAATCTACACATGCATATTTGCTCATGCTAAAATGCAGTTCACAAATATTTTCTAGGAGTACTATTTCTTGTCCTACTTTTGTAAATTCTTGGGAATTTACAAAAGCCGTATAGCTGCACTTAATGCAAGGACATATACCATGGGTGCACTTTTGAGACTTTCTTTAATTGGGCCCCTAATTTAGTTTGGCTGTGACCTTTTGCGCTTATTAAAATTCTGTCTCTCTCTCTGTATCAGCTGGCTTCAATGTGAGTGACAGCATTCTGCTCTTTCACAAGGAGCATATCGGCACACAAAGTAGTTTTGTTCAGTGCCAGTAACTACTGTGGCAGTGTGTGCTTTTTGAGACCCAAAACAATTTTTGCTTTTGCCAAGGTTGGTTATAATCGTGAGGACCTGGCAGCTCCCACACCAATAGGGTTTTACAAAAACTATGCCAAAACAAGTCACACATTGACAAAACTAAAAAGCTAACCACCAATTTCAGACCTACTGACTTTGCCAATGCTTGTTTATTTTTGTTTCCCGTGATCTTATTGAAACTGATTTTCCATTATGAATTTTTGGGGAAATACTAGCATGTACAGACACATATTACTAAATGATGCTGCAAAGAAAAGGTACCTGAAAGTATACAGTAGTTTAGCTAAATGTTTTTTCCCTGCTTTCATTTTTTAACCCCTTCGACGCGCTTGACGGAACGGTTCCGTCATGCACGTCGGTTGGGCTGTGCTTATGACGGAACCGTTCCGTCATGGCCCCGCCCGCAATCTTCAGCGTGGCGCGGAAATCCGCGCCGCGCTGAAGGGGTTAATCAACATTTAATTTTGAAAGCAAAGAATCATCAATCTTGCTTTCAAGCGTCTGAAAATATTTGCATCAAATCAGAGAGCATTCTGGGAGCATTAGATATAGCCTCATATTGCTAAACTTTGAAAACGTGTGTACACATTTTTATACTGAAACCTTTAGTAGTGCAGTCAAGCTTACAACATTTACGTAGAGCACCCACCCTAATAATAAAGGCTTTCAATAAATGAACCATATATACAAGTTTGAACAGCATTCACATATGGACAAAAATATTACCTTAACTGCAGACAGTCCCCTTCCCCGATCCATAATGTGGTACTGCACACTGGCAGCCAAAGGGTTTGTGCTGCAGGGGATGGGCCTACTTGTCCCAAGGACAAAATGCACATAAAAACTTGTTGCCCTTGACCCCAAACAATACGTCCTGGGCGTCGGGCTATAGGAATTCCACATCCCTGATATCTTTAATCACCTATGATCAACTACCCCATTCGTAAATTAACCCTCCCCCATAGCAACTTCGAACCTCAATAACATACTTGCAACAGAGCTGATCAACTGTAAGTGGAACCTCTAAAATCCTTTCCCTTTTCCTACCTCAACAACCCTTTGACCCACATTCAACTTCCTACCTAATCTTCCTATATCGTACAGGCATGAACTTCCTACCTGTTCCCCTTAAGCCTGAACTGCAGCTGAAAAACAATAAACTTCTGTAAATCATGGCAACTTCTGAGTCAACCGCCAGTGTACCAGAATCAAGCGACAACCAGAACACATAGCTTCCCCTGCGCACCTGGACCAATAAAACAAGCCGAGAACAAAAGGAAAATGATGGAGAACCCCCCGTCAGAATTTAGGGACGACTGCCACTCGGTGAGACATATATATTTTCACTGGAAAAAACAAAGGTTAAAGTAATGTTGTAGTTAGGTGTGATAAAAAGATCTCTTTTTGTTTAAAAAATAAAAACCCTTAGAAAGTCACTGAACAAACCAAAGATTAAAGTAATGTTATAGTCAACTGAATTTCTCAGCGTCAGTGACAACATTAAGGTTTTGAACTTAAAAAACACAAATTCATCTGTTATAGTTAACTCAGTTAACTATAACTTGCGCCCCTGCCATGCACTGCTTATGACTTATTATTATTATTATTATTAATAAATTTGTTAGGCGCACAGCTACCCTATTAGGGTTTCCCGGCGCAAATGAGTCTAAAGTTAGACTAAGTAACTAGGCCAATTGCTGGATGAAGAGCCAGGTCTTAATGTCGCGACGGAATTTTAGATAGGATGGTTCCTGTTTCACATGATTGGGAAGAGAATTCCAGAGCTTAGGTCCAAGGTACGAGAAGGAGCGTCCGCCCATTCTTGTATGTTTAAATCTGGGAAGCGCCAAGTTACCCAGAGTGGAAGAACGCAAAGCGCGATGCGGCGTGTAAGGGCAAATGAGTTCACGTAGATACACTGGAGCTGTGCCTTGCTTTATTTTAAAAATATGACAGAGAGCCTTAAATTTGATGCGGCTACCAATGCAGAGCCAATGAAGATTCTGAAGAAAGGGAGTAACAGAGGTTTTCCCTGCAATATGACAGAGAAGGCGCGCTGCAGAGTTTTGGACCATTTGCAACCTCTTCAAGAGTTCCTTATTGCATCCTAAATAGAGTATGTTCCCGTAGTCCAAACGAGAAATAACAAGAGATTGGACTACGGTTCTTTGTGTAGAAGAGGGGAGCATCCAGAATATTTTCCGCAACCATCTTAGTATGGAAAAACAGGTGCCAACAGTGCTCACTGCTTGTTGCCGCATGGAAAGTTGGTTGTCAATAATAAAGCCTAAATTACGGGCATGGGCTACCGGCTGAGGAAATGAACCCATTTCTTGAGCCCAATGAGAATGGTTCCAGAGATGTTTATCTTTGCCCAGGATGATGATCTCCGTTTTGTCCCCGTTTAATTTTAGGCAGTTGGTATCCATCCATTCCGAGACTTGAAGCAAACCACTCCTTAAGGAAGATCTCGTGTTGTCTTTAGAGGAGGATAATGAAAAAATAATTTGAGTGTCATCTGCATAGGAGTATAGGGTGAGCCCTGCGTCCTCAACGATGGTAGCAAGGGGACGCACATAGATATTAAAAAGTAATGGACTCAAAGTAGAGCCCTGTGGAACTCCATATGCATATGCATGGGAAGTGGAAGAGAAGCCTGAAGAAAAGACCTGAAATGAGCGGTCCCTAAGAAAAGAGGTCAGCCATAACAAGGCTGAACCTTCCACACCTGCTGACTGAAGAGATTTCAACAGAATAGGGTGAGACACAGTATCGAATGCTGCGCTCAAATCTAATATGAGCGCCATGGTCTCACCCTGATCTAGACAATGACGAAGTTTTTCCGTTACTCCTAAAAGGGTAGTTTCAGTGGAGTGGTGTGTTCTGAACCCCGATTGAGAAGGGTGCAGGTATCCAGACTTTTCAATATGAGCAGTTAGGTGAAAATTGACGTGTTTTTCCAGAATTTTGGAAAATACTGGTAGAAGTGAAATGGGGCGATAATTCGCCAAGACCGAGGGATCAGCATTGGGTTTTTTCAATAGAGGAACCACCATCGCGTGTTTCCAATCAGTTGGAACCTGGGACTCGCGTATCGAGGTGTTAAGGAGGCCTCTACAGAATCCCAATGCAACAGGGGAAAGTTGTTTTAAAATGTTAGCTGGTAGGGGATCCAAAGGGGAACCTGAATTCACCCTGGATAGACAGTATTTAAATGTTTCCTCATCAAGGAGAGGCCACTGTGAAATTTTCGCTATGTCGGGAAGGGAATCCATGTACGTAGTGTCTAAACCAGACGAATTTGAATCCTGAGAAAAAGTGGGAATAAAATTACTATAAATTGTCTTCACTTTCACAGTGAAAAAATTTGCGATGTTGTTACATTTGGTAGCATCCAGGGCAGGAGGTAATGGGAGAATGTTTGCCCCGGCCAATTTTTTAACCATTGAGAACAAGACTTGAGGTTTGTTCAACGAATTAGTAATGGTCTTAGAAATATATATTGCTCTTGCTGCCTTACAAGCGGCATGATATTTATGAAGAGCTGTCTTGTAATCAACTTTACAGCTAGGAGCATATAGTTTTCGCCACTTTCTTTCTAGAGCTTCACATTTAGATTTCAAAATCTTCAGGTCTTCATTAAACCAAGGAACTGGGGTTCGGTGGGAGGAGCAAGTTTTTAACGAGGAAGGCAGGCATAGGTTAATAGAGGAAGTTAACCAGTCCGAAATTGCCTTATTTAAAAAGGTAAGTGGAAGTGTCGGATCTGGAGAATTCTGTTCAAGGAGACCGTTTAATGAGTCTAGATTTAGCTTGTGCCAGGGTCTCTTGCTCCTAGAGTCAGATATTGGCAGAGACAAGGGGGGATCAAGAGCCATAATTTGGAAGTGGACCGCAAAATGATCAGACCAACTTAAAGGCAGGGCAGGACAGTTACAGACAAAAGAAAAGTTAGAAAAAATAGGGTCTAGTAAATGCCCTGCCTGATGTGTAGATCCGTTATTGTGGAGAGACAAGCCGAGGGCTTCCAAGTCAGCTAAAAAAATAGTTATCCAAACTAGTTGGGTCTTCACGTACGAAATTTCTCATGACATGTTCTATGACATCACTGATGACATCTCAAAAGACATAATCGATGACATCACTCATGATATGAGAACAAAAGGAAAATGATGGAGAACCCCCCCCCCCCCGTCTGAATTTAGGGACGGGAGGGCGAGGTAAAAGCTCCTGCCTAGGGACCAGCCACCATGGCAAAATGGTGGCTGGCACCTAAAATGGCAGACCTATATATATGCTGGGCTACAACCGGAAGCCAAAAACAGCCAAAAACCTACTCTACCATGCGCTTCTTATACCCTCTCACATTACATCACTTATACCATCTGAAATCATAGCATTTATAACAACACTTATGAAATCGCAAATCCCATCAATATGCAAATCAGCTCAGGGAGGGGACGCTCACTCATGCCCCCTCCCCTCAGATGAAAAAAAAATGGCAGACTGTATTTGTCCCGATCCGAAGGATCAAGGCAAAAATGCCAGATTTTATAATTTGGGGGGGGGGGGGGGGGTCCTCTTAAAGGAAAATTGAAGGACAGGAGACTTAAGTCCCCGAGTCCTGTAAGGACTGCCAGCAATTTTTTCTTCATAAGCAACATGGCCCAAGGGGAAAAAAGAAGCCTCTATTTTTTTTTTTATATTGGGTTTGAGAGACTCTTGTGAAAGTCCCTTGAATCCAACCGTCCAGATATACAATTCTTTTTGTAACTTAATATCTCACAAACTGCTTAAAAGATGTTCACAAAATCACAATAAGCACACTTTCTGGATCAACAACTGGCTTACTGCCTAATTTGGTGTAATTCCGTTCAGCAGTTTTTGTGGCAGCGCTCTTCGAAAAAGTCTATGGAAAAATGCATGGGGATTTTGTTATGGCACCCTCCTTTTCTCGGCCCCCGCTTGACTGATCACCCCAAAACTTTCCATGCACAAACTAGACAGAAATTAGCACTTTTATGATAAGTTTTGGAAAGATTCATCGACTGGCTCCAAAGTGGTTAGCAAAACAAAAAATGCATTTCTTATGGAAATACTGACCTAAATATCATTACACTTTGGCGACTGCCACTGGGTGAGATATATATATTTTCACTGGAAAAAACAGAGGTTAAAGTAATGTTGTAGTTGGGTGTAATAAAAAGTTCTCTTTTTGTTTAAAAAAAAAACAAAAAACGTAGAAAGTCACTGAACAAACCAAAGATTAAAGTAACGTTATAGTTAAGTGAATTTGTCAGCGTAAACATTAAGGCTATGCACTTAAAAGACACAAATTCACCTGTTATAGTTAACTCAGTTAACTATAACTTGCGTCCCTGCCATGCACTGCTTATTACTTCACGTATGACATTTCTCATGACATGTTCTATGAAATCATGGATGACATCTCAATTGACATAATTGATGACATCACTCAAGACATCATCCAATGAGTGTGCTAGTTTGTTTTACAGTTTACATAGTAGCAGGTAAGTACCATATTACTTGTCTACATAATTTTGTATAGCATGGGTCGAGCCAATTGGTGTAAGTGTTTACAAAACACACCTGCTCCTAATGCACCATAGGTGTGTAGCGGTATTGAACACGTTATCAATTTTTGTATTCAAGAGTAACTGTATACAGGTGACAGTTGACTTGTGTTCATTATGTCTCACACAAGTTTTTTAGTTCTGCGGAAAAGGTTTTTGACAGCAGTAAGATTCTACCAAGTAGATACTAACTTTTGTAAGTAGCCTTGAGTTATTAGACAGAATTTTGTTGTGCACTAGCTACTAATATATGTATGCAAGCTTGTTGTGGTTTAGAAGATGGGCTATGTGGAAAGTTTTAACCACAGTATGAAGGGTGCAGGTAGTTGAATCTTTAGCACCTTCAGATCTTTGTTTTTTTTAGCAAATAGTGACTTTTTTTTACAACTGTTGCGTAGAATGTACACTGTTCTTAGTAGATTCTTTTTAATACTCTGTGGTGTATTTCTCATGAGAGTTTTACTGTTTACAAACAGTGCACTAAGAATTAACTGTTTCCATAGAGTGTAATCTGTTTACAGTATGCAGTTCTCTTCTGATAACTTCATTTAGTAATGTAGGTTTGGTGCGTGTCAGCGGTTTGATACAGGTAAAAGCTATCCATGGTAGGGCATTACTTTTGGAATTGGCATTCACTATTTCGGCTTTATCTGAACAGTTGTATACAGATTGAACACCTTACTCAACTAGTTAATGTGAACTATGCAATTTGTAATGCCATAGTAATTTATACAATATACGGATAAACAAAGCTTGT
Source organism: Triturus cristatus (assembly GCF_964204655.1). Lineage (NCBI taxonomy): Eukaryota > Metazoa > Chordata > Amphibia > Caudata > Salamandridae > Triturus > Triturus cristatus. The sequence goes on from NC_140589.1 coordinate 1,435,071,176, forward strand.
ATGATGTCATCAGTGATGTCATTAATTATGTCATTTGATATGTCATCAGTGATGCCATAAATGATGTCATAGACCATGTCATGAGTGATGTTATATGTGAGGTCATAAGCAGTGCATGGCGGAGGCGCAAGCTGCTAACTATAACTGGTGAATTTCTGTGTTTTTTTTTAGTTCAAAATGTTAATGTAGCCAACTATAACGTTAGTTTAACCTTTAGTTTTTTCAGTGAATTTCTATTTTTTTTCAATGTTCATTAATTAATTTACGTGCGCAATAGGGTGTGGGGAGGGACTGGCCTCTCCTTTCAGACCCTTTTCTCAGATGATGGGTGTGCTTAGTAGGGTGTGTGGATGGACTAGCTGAAGTGTGGTTACCGCTTGAAGCATTAACTACGGCTTTCACTGCAGGCCCCAGCTCGCCTTTGCAGTGCATCAGAGTCAGTCCCGAGCACCGTGTCACCGACATGTCGGTGGCACCCACTCCGACTCTGACGCAGCACCGGCTCGTAGCTGAAGAATCGATGCCGCGCCTGCCTCATGGCTTTGAAAATGGCGCATCACCTGCATCGCTGCTGTCACACAGACGTAGCACGTCTGGATTTTCAACGCATCGTCTCGCGATGCTGACTCTTCATTGACACTGCGCTGCAGTAAGGAACTGAGGCTGCGTATCCAGAAACCGACGCATCATCTCCCCTGCCAGTAGGGAACCTATGCTTTACCCCCCTTGCCAGTAAGGAACCAACGCATCACTGGTGCCTCACCTCACCTGCGCCTTGCACCGTCTTTGATGTTTGACACATCTAAGTTATTTTGTGCTAAAACAAACTCATCCATTGATTTCTTTGGCCAAAACTTGCTTAATCTATTAAAAGTGACAGTTTGACTTTCATATGTTGGAATTTTGACATTTTGATCATGTTTTATTTAGACAAATATTGGCTATATCTCTAAACCGGAGCAGACTCCGTTTGTAGTATTTTCACTGCTACTCTGTGTGTGGGTACAAATGCTTTACATATTGCCTCTGAGATAAGCCCGAGTGCTCGTGCCAAGCTGCCAAGTTGGTGAGTAGGGGTTATTTTCGCTGTGTCTCTCTTACCTTGAATAGAGTGAGGGTCCCTACTTGAACAGAGTGCAAACCACTGCCAACTAGAGACCCCATTTATAACACTTAAAATTTGTGGTAAAGGCATCTGCATGGTAAAGACTGTATGTAAAAGGCATGAGTGTTAAAGGAATGCATTGTCTGCATGATAAAGGTCTCTACGTGGTAAAGGCATGCATTGTCTTTACATACATCCCACAGGGCGGAGTGTTGTGTCACAATGAGGTGAGGCTGAGTGGGAATCATTCCAAGTGAATGAGAGTACCTTCGTTGTGCACAATATTTATTCAAATGTATTCAACTGATGCTGTCCAAATGACTGCATTGAGAAGATCCAAAAGTGAGAGGAAAGTACAAATTTTATTATTTTTCTTGCAGAATGGTGAAAACATACCCAATATGTTTTTCTAAAAATAATAAAAAACAGTTCTAATAATGTTCTCTAAAGAAAGCACCAAAACCTGAGAAATTACGAATCCTTGCATTTGAGATTTCAATCCTAAACCACGACTCTTACAGATTCCTCATAAAATACAGACCATCAATATCCTGGTTTTGTATTTTGCTGAAGAAGTGATATTATGACAATATGAGGACATAGAAACATAGAGCCTCATTACGTGTATGGAGGTCCTCCAGCAGTGGTGGAACCGCGCTGTCCGCTGGAGGTCCGCCAAAGCTGTGGTGCACCTGCTCGCTGGATTACTAGTGTAATCCTGGGTGGGCGGTGCAGGTGCGGTCTGACTCATAGGAGAGCCTAACATCCAGACCACCGCCATGAGGACGCGGACTGCATGTTCCTGCATAGTGTTGGATGCATGCCACACTGTGCAGGAACTGGGGGTGCAATACAATATGTGCCCCCCCCCCCCCCTCCCCTGCATGCATCTCCAGGTCCAGGAGCGGCAGGGGGCCCTGTTAGGGGCCTCTTAGTTACCTCTTTGCCATCCTTTTCATGGCGGGCTCACCGCCTTGAAAGGGGCAGTGGAAAGCCAACTCAGAATATGCTTGGCGGTGCCCCAGCTGCACCACCAGTATATTGTCGCTCCTGACTGCTGCGTGACCGCCGCAGGATCCTGGATCCCTGGAGGTCGCAATGGTCCTGTGGCGGTCCAACTACCACACTTTCAATACAGTGGGCCCGCAGTGTGGCAGTGGTTGGACTGCCACCACGATTACTGCGGTCCTATGGACTGTCGTACCCATAATAAGCCCCATAGTGTATAGAAACAACATTATACAAAATACCAACATTAGCCTATTTTCTAGGTATACTGCATAAAAGGAGATTGACTACCTAATTCCCTTTTGAATAGAAGTGTCCCTGTCCAAAGTTTTCGAATGAAACCACAGCGTTTTATTTTGCTAGTGCTTTCAATAGGATATGCACACCAGAAGTGAGGATGTTGACTGGAATCTTCAGTGTGTCTGACCTGGACTCCCAACTGCCCTACAAACTGAAAGTTGAAAACCTTTCGTCGTCATATACCATATATAATTGAATGTGTCCATTGTTCATGTTAAACAATAATCGTAAAGCAAGTGTTGGAAACAATACATTGAATAGAGTAAAATAGAGTTAATTTTTATATATGAATTGTATTGATGACCTCAGCCCTACAGAGTGCACTCTTGCCATTATTCTATGCTGTAAAAAAGAGGATAGAGTTTCAGGCAATTATCTATGGAAGATGTTGCAGGTCTCTGATTTCTAAGTACTAGCAGAAGAGATTTTGGCATGCATGTCAAACTGGCATCAAACGCACACATTGTGAGTCAGATGCGCTAAATGGATGTTGGTGACAATGTGACCTTAGCAGCACAGTGTTTTCGTGAGATAGGTGGGACCCACCGGAAGAGGATTCTATTTTTTGTTAAGTATTCGCACTGGTACCTCTGTGTCAATTTTCAGTATGTTGCTCAATCAGCAAGCAGGTTGGTCTCCCAAATGATAGGCTCAAGAATCCGCCTGCACATGCACATGTTGCCCAGTGACCAGTTGCTCAGTGCAACCAGCAAGCGATATATGCAAAAGTCTTCTGTTCAGCCTTCAGTATATGATGATTCTCTGCTGAAGCTAATACAACTCCTTGTTTGAGCCCTTGTTTAAATAGGAACCAACCAACAGCGTGCAGTAGCCACTGAGATATCAAACCCATGCTCATTATTCCAATAAATTAATGTTTTACTGAACTTTAACACATCTTGTTTAGACTCTTACCATTTTTCTTGGCATATGCAGAATTCCAGTCAGCAAGCCCACTCTATCCTCATTCAAAACTTGTGACTACTCGCTAACATAAGTATCATCACAGAGTTATGATGCATTTGGAATTTCGTGTAGGTCCTTCAATAGAAGTGTGATTCTTAACTTTGACCATATTCACCACAGCCAGTCGGAAATTTCACTTCATATTGCTAGTGTCCTGTTACTGACCCTATTAATGAAACATCCTTCTAGTCTGTTTCATGTCTTTGGTGGACTCGAGGTGTGCCTAACCAATGAGATTGTTTGTACGTAAGCAAAGATGAGACTTGCCAATCTGTAAAGGCCCATAATCTGTAATGAGAATTTTTAATTAACTTTGACGATGCTAAGATCAAAGTTGAATACAGCATGGGCTCAGGTACTGGATACGTCAAGTTCACCACTTGAAGATTAACTGCTGTCGGTCTGCATAGGGTTTTAAGCAGTAGGACAGAGTGAAGTGGTTGCATGTATTCTGGCTCAGTGAATTAAATCTTTCCTTCGAGTTAGCTACGAAATCTTATATGCTATATTGGGACTGTAGGTGAGGATTATGCTAGTTTAAAGCTTGTTCTCAACAAGCGAAACTACTTACCCTACTGGCTTAAAGTAAAAATGTGTAAAGGTGGACTCGAACTACCAAACTGTCGCTATCATAATGTCCTCCCAAGTGTGTACCCAGGAAAAATGTTTTTGAAGCCGTACTTAGTGAGTGTGCATCAAACATAGGCACCTCAATGCCTGCCTCCACCATGGTCCAAGTTACCCATATTGCGAAAGTAGCTGAGGAAATCAGCATATAAGGCTTTTTTCCCCAAAATGCTCAATAACCACTGAATGCCTGTGGATCTTAATCTCTTATTTATGGCTTTATAAGCCTCACTGCAGCTCAACACTGTGGGGAATCCTTGAATTCCAGGTAAGAAATGACGTTCATATTTTCTTTAGTACATCTGGACACAGTAAAGGTGACCCCATGCGGAGTAAACATTCTGCCAAACAAGTAAAGTACTCTAATAACAGAAACTCTCTTATAAGATACGAAACAGAGTAACCATAGCAGGCTAACATATTAATTATTATCTTGTCAGGTATTCATTATTCTGGCATGATAAAAGGTTAAGCGCCTTATTGACATCCAAAAAGCATGCATATTTTTGTTGTGGAGGTGCTGATAGCCTTGCTCTCTGTAATAACTTGTAAACCGTTGGGTGTTCCCCTACTGAAACTCAATCCACTAATGTGTGTCCTACCGATATGAAGTGTCTGAAGGAGTTTACCGACCTGTAAGCTTTTCCTTCTGCCACCAGCTCTGAGAGAAAATTCAGGATGTCAACAGTTTCAGTCCCCTTCCCAACGTTTTCTTTTGGATAGAGACACAAACAGAATGGTTGACGGCAGGGTCTCTTTTGGGATGTTTTAGTCCTTCTCTTTTTGTGAGTTTTCATACTTTTATGAGGGGAGTTAGAGAAGCCTCACTCCCTGGTCTCTCTTTCTGTGGATTTGTTTTATATTTTAAAGCTACCTCATAAGTGTACTAGGTTATCTAATGGAATGAGGGCATAAAACCTATCTACGACAAGTAGGACGATTTTGTTTTCACTGCGATTTCACAAATGTTAAATGGAGTAAACAATCACAGACTGGATGCTAAGTGTTCCACAGAATTCCACGAAGGTGTTTCCTTTCTATGTGTCCAGATCTGTCTGTCTGGTTATGGTGCATCAGAATTCCTAGCAGTAATTTACACTGTGTGTGCACAGGAACATGATCAACCCAAGTCCATTTGATTTCTCTTACTAAGCTAGAGTAATTTTGTATGTAGTTCTCAATGAGTTGGTTTATATTTCCACAAGACGCTTAGTCTATAGAGGTTTGAAAGTGATTACTGGCTGTGCATATTATTATTATATATGTAGGGCTACAGTTTCACTTGCTACTCATCTGCACCTACTAGCTTTAACGCTCATTGGTTGGATACAAACAATCACTTAAATGTGCATAGTTAATGTTAGCAGTACCGTCACCCATGTAGGCTTTCTTAGTTCATAAACGAGAAGTGAACAAATTAAGAGCGTGCCTCTGTCTTTGCCATAAGCAGTGGGCTTCCGTTCGAGTGAATGACAATACCCACAGGTGATTTTTACATCAAGGACACTATGGGAGGCTCATGCATACCATGTTTGGAATGAATGTAAATATTAGGACATTTAATGTTTATAATAGAAAAGGTCAAATGTACGTATGTAACTTTATTGATGATAAATAACTGCTATATAAAACTTTGGAAAAAGTGCACTATTTAAGTGCCTTCATTCGCCTTAAGGTGGAATCCATAAGCACCGGAATTCAGCATTATTAGGGGGTGATGGAAAATTATGGTCCAATGGCTTTTTTTAGTTCTGGGAAAACATATAGATCGTTTTTTTACATGTTTAATATATATTTAACATATAGTCTTACCTCGCCCAGAAAATGCAAATTTTCTCATATGAAAGGACAGAGGACTGAAAAGTAGCAAGTTGAATTCATAATTAAACTAGCAGTTAGGGAAGGAGACAGAGGCCATTCCCTTAACGCACATTGTTCTCGCAGAGACCCATAATTGCTACAGTTCCAGGCCCTGAATCTGTCTCCAGTCCCCAAATGGGTCAGCGTCGCTTCCAGGTAAGGCCAATGTACCCGATGAAAACGCTTTTTCAGCTTCAATAGCAAGGAACATTGTTGCCTTCGGTGATTACTTAGCCATGTCCACTGAGTGGAGAATCCGCTTAGTGTTATGGCTGCACTGGCGGTGTAGTACAAAGCCCACTTGGTCAGTATCCACGAGCCCCAGCATATAGGGGCCCTGCCTCACTGCTAGGATGTTAGTGAACAGTTTTGTGTCCACATTTATAAAAGAAATGGGCCTGTACGAACCGCACTGCCTCTTGTCTTTCTCCGGTTTTGGGTATACAAGTAATGGAAGCCTTGAGCACGGAGGGTGGGAAGGTGTCTGTATCAGCTGGAGAGTTAAAGAGCCTGATAAGGATAATCAATCAAACAATCATGGCATTTGTAAGGCGCACTACATACCCGCGAGGGTCTCAAGGTGCTGGGAGCGGGAGGGGGGAAGCTGCTACTGTTCGAAGAGCCAGGTCTTGAGAAGTCTTCTGAAGGTCAGAAGGTCTTCGGTCTGCCGCAGGCGGATGGGGAGGGTGTTCCATGTCTTGGCGGCGAGGTGGGAGAATGATCTGCCACCGGCAGTCACTCTTCGGATGCGGGGCGCGGTGGCGAGGGCACGGTCTGGGAAGCGGAGCTGGCGGGTGGGGGTGTTGAGGCTGAGTATACAGGGGGAGTATCTGGCAGAACTTTTTGTGGAAAAGGGTGGGAACCTATCCGTGCGGGGGGCTTCAAATGTTTCTGGTGCGCCATTGCCGTCACAACCTCTTTAATGCATATGGGCAGGTCTTGTGCCTCAGCCTGCTGAAATATGAGTGGAGGCGTATGTGCACTGCGGAAGTAACCACTCAACTTCGCAAATGGCAAGTCTTGCGCCGTGTATAGGGACATATAATAATCCCGGAAGGCGCTGCTATAGGTACATCCCCAGTGATTTCAGTGCCATCTGGCTGAAGGATACTCTCAAACCTCTCCGCCTGCCGCTCAGCCTTCAGTCTGTTGGCCAGGAGCCTGCCACCTTAATCCCCCACCTATATAGAAGGAATGCTGACGGTGGAGCATGATATATTCTGCCCTGTCCAGGTCTAAGCTGCGCTGCTTCTAATTGCCTCCAGATCAGGGGGGTGGGGCTTTCGTTTGTGGATAGCCTCTAGTTCCCTCACTTTGTTTATGTTTATAAGCTTATATAGCGCATGAATCACCCTCAGAGGGGCATCTCGGCGCTTGCGGAATTGCAGAAGAAGTTGTGACGGTATGCTATACTATTGTTCGTGTTTTTTTAATCCTAGGGATTTTGAGCAGGGATTTCGACCGAGATCGCAGGTCCCTTGGGGGATATATTAGTGAAGCCTCACCGCCAAGTAGGAGGGTCCGTTTCCCCATATTGCCTTGTGTGTCAGGCAGCAGATCTTAAACTTCACCTGTTTCCGTACAGGTAACCAATGTAGTTGTCGTAGGAGAGGGAGCGAGGCTGACCTGTAGGGCGCGTTTGCAACTAAGCGTGCTGCAGTGTTTTGTACCACAGGCGATTTAAAGCAGACTTGTTGGCTGCGATCAGTAGAGCGTTGTAATAATCTACTTTACTCAGTACCAGGGCTTGTATGAGAGTCTTTCGTAAGGAGTCCGGGAGGTAGGGGAAAGCTCTTCTCAGAAGGCCCAACACATGAAAGCATGCACCAACCGTGTGGGTAACATGTTCTTTCATTGTTAGAGTCTGGTCGAGACGCACCCCTAGATTTTTTGCTGTAGTTTTTGGGGCAGGAACAGTTCCCAACTCTTTAGACCACCAGCTTGGTGCCCATAAAAGCGGAGCTTCTCCGAAAAGCATGATTTCCGTCTTACTGGCATTCAGTTGTAAAAAGTTGTTACTCATCCATTGTGAGATGGCCAGCATGCCGGAAGAAAAGGAGGCTTGGGCTGTCTAGGATGATTTATTAAAGGAGAAGGTGAGTTAGGTGTCCTCTGCATAGGGTATCTGGACAAACCCGTGGCTCCTTAACAGTGTGGCCAAGGGGGCAACGTAGATGTTAAACATAGTTGGGCTCAAACACGAGCCCTGAGGCACTCCCTTGGTCAATTTTTCTGTATTGGACCGATATGGGCCCAGATTGATAGTCTGAGTGCGATTAGAGAGGAAGCTGGACATCCAGTGCAATGCCACTCCCCCAGTCCCTGCTTCCCTCATTCTTCCGAGCAGAGTCTGGTGGTTGACCGTATCGAATGCAGCGGAGAGGTCTAGAAGCACCAGGAGGGTTGATTGGCCCTGGTCTAGCGCAAGCCTGATATTGTCTGTTATGGCCACCAATGCAGTTTCCGTACTGTAATTGGGGCGGAAGCCTGATTGAGATGGATCCAGGTAGCCAGCCGATTCGATATGGTCAGATAGATGTTTATTGACATGTTTTTCCAGGACTTTGGTCAGGTAGGGTAGGAGGGAAATAGGGCGGAGATTTGAGAGATCTTCCATAGGAGCTTTGGTGTTTTTCCGCAAAGGGATGATCTGAGCCGCTTTCCATGTTGAAGGTAAGTGACCTTCCTTCAGAGATGAGTTTAATAAAGAACAAATGGGATCGGATAGCAAGTTGGCGAGGGAGGCTGACATTTTCCCGGGTAAGACATCCAGGGGTGAGCCTGATTTAACCTTGCACATTAACACTGCAGTCTCTTCTCGCGATAGAGGAGGGAAGGCCAGCAGTGTTTTAGGCCCAGTGCTGAGGGGTACTGGTGTGTTATCTAATGGCGAGGAGCAACTTGTCTTGGTGAATTTATTATAGATGGAGTAAATTTTCTGTATGAAGAAGGCACTAACTGTATCGCAGAGAGGCTGGGAGAAATTTTCTTTTAGTTCGCAGGCTTTGGGGCAAGTGAAGTCTTTTAAGATATGTTACAAGACTTTAGGAGTATTGTCAGCCTGGCTTAATTGCTGGGCTATATGGGTTTTGCAGGTCTGCCTAATATTTTGTGATAGAGGGCGAGGGCAGCCCTATAATTCTCTTTATCCACTTCAAGATGGGTTCGTCACCATCTCCTTTCCAAATTTTTGCAGTGGCTTTTATTCTTGTGCAGTTCGGGAGTAAACGACACAGCCTGGGATTTTCTTAAGTGCTTTCAAGCAGGTTTTCAGTGGGGCAATTGAGTCAATGGCAGCTAGTGCCATTTTATTAAAGTGGGTTAGGTTTTCTTCAATGTTGCTTCTTAGAGAATACCTAGGAGGTATGAAGGTTAGTGGAAAAGTCTCTGGGTTGATTTTTTATACCATTGTCTATATGAGTATTGATTGCGGGGGACAGGGGTCTGGAGTTCAGAGGGTCCCTGCACTTGAAAATCGATAAATGCATGGTCCGACCAGCACACTGGTCTTGGGGCTTCGCATTTGAGCTAGGGTGAGTTGGAAAAGACAATGTCAAGAGTGTGTCCTGCTGAGTGGGTAGGGCCGTCATTGATTTTAGTGAGATTCAGTGTAGCTAGGTCTGCCAGGAAGGATGACGTTTCTGCTATGTCAAGGCATTCACTATGTATGTTAAAATCTCCCAGCAGCAAGAAATTGCTGGAGGAGATCACATGGGGGGCTATCAATTCCATAAGCTGCAGGGAGAAATCCACAATGGGGCCCGGTGGGCGATATACCAGTGCCCCTCTGCAGGAGTGTTGTGGTGCAAGATCCATCCTAAAAATCAGAATTTCGATCTGCGCATTACTTCGCTGTTCTAAATTTATGATTTTTACTCTTTCATTATAAATTATGGCGACCCCTCCCCCGGTTTTTGTCTGCCTGGCGAGTCTCTGAATCCTGTACCCTTCTGGGATAGCGATGGTAATTGCGGGGGCACTAGATGGCTTTAACCATGTCTCCGTCACAAAACCCACATAGGGTGTGTTTGAATTTAGTAGGTCCCAAATCTCTGTTGCATGTTTAGGAAGTGACCTCGCGTTTCCCAGAAAACCTTTCCAGTTTTGCCTGGGAGGAGTGGAATTATCCTTAGGGTTCAAATCTGGATCTTTTGTTTTGGGCACATTGGATTCATTTGTGTCTATGTCGGGATTCCTTGACATTTTATGGGCATTTGGCCGGGATTCCCCTGGGACTGGTTTTCCCCTCCAACTTCAGTCTGTTTGCACAAAAGGGGTTAAAAACATAAATACGCAACCTTATCTTGTTAAGCATATAGTTATGAAATGAAAAATGTAAGGCGAGGTTTGGGCATGCTGTACATTATGGAAAGCCTTGCCTTGATGTTGAGAACGGTGTGAAATGATGAATTGAGTTGTACCTCATGGGATGTATGGCTTATAGTGAGGGTTCCGCACAAATTTGATGAAGTGTGTTCAACCTGGACATACCCAATGTGCAGAATCTGGTTTTCATCGAATATCCCTGTGATTGGTCAGTGTACTGGGTCTGCATGTGGTGGAGGAACTGAGATAAGATTTGGTTGGGAACAGTAATGTGCTATTTACTGTGGTGGAGGGCGGAAGTGACATCATATGACAGTGATGGTGGTATTTGGTTAGGAACAGTAATGAGCTAGTTACTGTGGTGGAGTGCGGAAGTGACATCATATGGGAAACAGCCTTTACAACAAGGTTTTTACCTTGTTAAGCCATTACAACGCATTTTTTAGCGTGGATATTTTTACCGCGAATATGCATTTAAAACGCATGCCAATACAATGCATTTAAGGTAAGTTGGTGGGTTGGGGAGTCTCCCCCTACAAACACATTGTTTTTAAATATAAAAACAATGCGTGGTATTGGCTTGCGTTTTAAATGCATTTTCACGTTAAGAAAACGCGCGCTAAAAAATGCATGTAAAAGGCATGCAAAGTAATTGCATGCGATGTACCGTCGTACAACCCATGACAGTGATGGTGGTAGTTCACGGAGAGGGACAGCAAACTTATAAGGAGTGAGACATGAAATGACTGTATGTCATTTTGAAGGAGGAGGAGTGGCTGAATCAGAAACTGGACACAAGAGAGTGTTCTCTCCATAAATACCTTAAGGCAAGGGAACTAGCAGCAGCCACAGGCATTAGAACATGGAGCTGGACATGCGTCATGGGTTTTTCCCCCTGTAGTGTTCTGCTAGACAGGAGCGAATCGGGGAGGGAGGATCACGGCACAATGACACAGCCAGCACCAGAACTACCACATTGAACAAGTAATGTTGGTCTTGGGGTGCTAACTGTACTTGGTTGTGGAGATGCCTGTACATTATAGAAAACGAGCCTTGATTGAATCTCATGGCCCCTGCTCTTTTTTTTTTTTTTTTTTACTGCAATGATGCACTCATGGCTACCCTAAGGCATCCCAGTGCTGGTGGTGCAGCACAGACCAGTTGCATAAGGGTCAAAGGGATCTGTTCTTGGAGAGCCAGGTCTTTAAGAGTTTTTGGAAAGGAAGTTCCATTTTAGCGGATATCAAGGAAAGCCGAATGCTCTCTCAGAATTTGGCAACGTTGTAGGCACAAGAGTGCCCTCCAGATTTTGCCAATCTGACCCTAGGAACTCTGGCTAGATGGGCCATGATGGAACGCAGAGTTCTCCTGGGAAGGTAGGGTGATACTAAAGAACGGGAGATCATAGGCCCTTTGTCAAAGCGGGCCCTGTGGACGATACAGAGTGATTTAAACTTAATCCTCTCAGCCACTGGAAGCCAAAGGATGGATTCAAGAGCTTATCGAGCGGACTGGTGTCTAGGTGGATTGCACAGTATCTGGACAGCACAGTTCTGTATCACCTGCAGTGTTCTTATTGTGGTCTTTGGGACACCCAAGTAAAGAGAGTTGCCGTAGTCCAGGCGAGGAAGAATGATAGCCTGGACCATTAGCCTCTTTGCGATGGGGAAAGAAGAGGGAGAATTTTCCGAGGCATTCTTAGCAGGCCAAACCAAATGGCAGGGAGCTTTACTGCTTGGGTGTTAAAACTCAAGGATTTGTCCAGCCACATTCCTAGACTTTTTATTACAGTTTTTGGATTGGGAGGGAGCCTAGGCTACTTGGCCAGTTTAGATTACATGAGGAGATCAGGTTATTAACGAACATCATGATCTTCGTTTTTCCTCCGTTTAATCTGAGGCAGGAGCTGTTCATCCAGCCTGACACTTTCTCTAGGCAGGGGCCTGTACTGAAAAAAGGGAGTTCTGGCTTTGAGTGAGAGAGTGACCAGTTGGGTATAGTCTGTGTATGTTAATATCGATATCCCAAAAAGAAGGACAGTCTCTGCAAGTGGCCTCAAATAAACATTAAATAGGGTAGAGCTCAAAGACAAGCCCTGCGGTACTCCGCATTCTGAGTGGAAAGTATTGGATGTTCAGTCTCCGTCAAAAACCTGGAACGACCTGTTTTTCAGGAAGTACTTCAGCCAGGAAAGAGCTAGTCCTGAGTTACCAGCATTCTGCAGTCTTTTAGCAAGGATTTTGTGTTTCACCGTATCGAATGCTGAACTAAGATCTAACAGTTTTTAGCCTCTTCCACCTACACCAGAAGAGCGGTCTCTGTGCCATGGTAAGTCCGAAATCTGGTCTGTGTGGAGGTGCAAAATATCGTGGGTTTCAAAAAATTGGGAGAGCGTAAGATTAAAAAAAAAATCTAGAATTTTACTTATCCCACGAAGCAGGGAAATTATTTGATAGTTACCAAAGTCAAGGGGGTCCAGATTAGGTTTCTTTAATAGTGCTTTAACCATGGCATGTTTTCATGCAACCGGAACTATTCCCACAGCAAAGGATAGATTAGCCATTTCTAACAAGGTAGGGCATATCTGATCACCAATTTGGCTAAGATCCGTGGGGGACCCAGATCTTTGGGGGCCCAGATCTTAAATGGCTCAATATATCTGTGAGACTATTTTCAGAGGGGGAAACACACTGAGCGTCGGCTGGTTTATGCCCAGCGTGGCGTCCTTATGGCATTACTTGATTCCGTGGATGATTGAAAATCCCTGTATATTGTGTGGATTTTATTCTAAAAAAATCTTGCGAGGTCATTGCACCAAGAAAGGGAGGGTTCAGGGGAAGGACCAATAGAGAAGGGTTCTGATAGTGTTTTGATTATGCAAAACATTTTGCGCGAGGAGGTCATGGACAGTTGATTTTTTCTCGAAGTATGAGACTTGAGCTTTTTTTTAATTTCAGCATGGTAGACTCTCATGGTTTCTCAGTAGTTTTGTTTGCTCCCACCTCCCCCCCCCCCCCCCACCCCTATAGTCTCTTCTCCAGACCCTTTCTGCTTTTTTATAATAATCTTGTTTGAGTTTCCAGAGGTTGGGGGTATACCAGGTTGTTGATTTATCTTTCGCTCTTCTAGTATAGGTTTTTTGTGGAATAACTTGGTCAAGAGTGGAAGTAATCCACTGTGAGATTTTGTTGTTTGCTACAGTAGGATCTAGGCCTTAAGTAGGTCTTGATTCATTGACTGCGTGTTTCCAAGCTTCAATAGGCAGTTTGGACCAAGGACTTTCTTTCCAGGTAGATGGTTTGCAAATTGAGGATGGATAGGATGTTTTGATGGTTAACGGAATCATAAAGTGGTCTGACCAGAGAAACGATAAAGGGTCGTGGGACTTTAAAAAATTATCACCAGAAAAAACAGGGTCATGTAAATGTCCATTCTCGTGTGTGGGACCAGAAACTCGTTTAGAAAGTTGTATGGCCAGAAGGTCCTTTGAGACCAGTAGCTTGAATTAAAATCTCCCATAAGGGGGAAGTTTGCTCTACTACTAGTCAGGTTTGCGGTCATTTCGGGGAAGTAATGGAGAAACTTACTACTAGGGCCTACACAACAAAACGCATGAAAAGTTAATTGTGGGGTAAAGTGATGTAGCAAACAGCAGGCTTTTACAATCTGGAATTTCGAAGGGTTTGAGAGGCAGCCTTCTGCTCCACTATAACAATTACACCACCACATCTGCCTGATAGCTTCGTTTGTTTAATTTTGTAAAAACACAAGATCCCCACTCCTCTTTCTGACAGCACTTTGACCATTAAATCTTTAAAAAGCTATTACTGGTTGGCCACACAGTCAAATAGCACTTCATCCGAAAGAGCAAAAGGTACATCTAAAAATATGGCATTTCCGGTGTATATGAAATCAAAGTGTTTGTTTACATGCCATGAATTATTAATATGAAGAATAGTCCTACGTGTATGATTTATTAATTTCAGGAACTCATATAAATGCACTTTTAAAGTGTAGCCGACATTGATAAAGCAAGAATTGCTGGATATGGCCCAAGTGTGCACAAATAATGTATGTGTAGCACTTTCTCTGAAAGGAAAGAGAGCCAATGCAAAGAGTAATGGAAACCTCAATATCCATAGTCCTTGCTTTAGTGGACTTTATATGCATTGCATTAGAGCAAGTGGTGATCGATTCTAAGTCAGCAACCCTAAGTGTACATTTGTACCGGAAAATGATGTATTACCTGTGAAACTGAATGAGGTTGTGTTTGTAATGGAAACAGTTCTTAAAAGTGGCAAATGATGCCAATTAAAAATATGTTGTAGCCCTGTACTACTTTTGTACCTTTCAGTTCACTCTATTCTCCTTCCCTGTTTTGCTTTTCCCTCAAAGTTTGTTTTAGTACCTTTATCACTCTTGTTCGGTCCTCAGATTTGTTTCATGGTGATCCTTGCCTCGGCGTTAGATCTATCATAGGCCGGCCCTCAGGACTTCTTCCACCTTAAGCAAACTGACATTTCATGTTGTCCTTGTTCGACCTGCCCTCTTGCTACATTATGGGTGTCATTTTAGGTGGGGATAGAGAGATGGTGTCCCCAACTGCAGAAAATGATATCTTTCCAACCCAGCCTTTACGTCATCCTGATTCCTTTCACATGTTAGATTTGCTTTCTTATGTTGAATATCTCTGGCTCTGACAGGGCAGGGACAATAAAGAGAGCGAATACGCTCATCGAATGACCAATGTTAAGGAAGTGCATATTTGCTTTCTGCCCCTTAGGGGAGAGTTTTTTTGCATATCTGTTTTTTTGTGATTGGCTAGCTGGAGGTTCAAACATGCACCCATCTTTGTTGTGACTTGAAGGTGAGAATGGGGTTGCTAGTTTCTCTGTGTATTCCACAGCTCTTTTGTAATTTGGGTAGTTGAGAAGCGACAATAATACATGACAACTTCCCTTGTATGATCGAGCAAGCAATGTGTATTCTGGGGCGGTTCACTCAGCTTTTTGACCTAGCCCAAGGCAGTCCAAAACCTCTCACCAGCAAATACACCATCCCTCCACCCACAAATATTTAAATATTTAAATATTTGAATATGTGAATGGTCATACACAACTTATAGCTATGGGTTTGAAGAGCACTCAGGAGGGGTGCTTTTGCGGAGGGCCCTAGCCTGCTCTGTTGAGCGTGGCCCCCTGCACTGTACTGGGTGGGCCTCACCATGACTTAGTGACTAAGTCTGGGTTAGTGACCTCCAGTGGTGCTTGGTTGTCCTGTGGTACTCCCAGCTCAGTGGCATAACAAAGTGATGGCCTCCCCTGCAGAATATAATGAGGGCCCCCTGAGTGTACCATATCTCTCAGATATTCATTGGACTTGGACTGAATGGTGGCCCCCTGAAAGGTTGGGGGCCCCTTGCGCCGCAGGGTCTTGCGTTACGCCCCTATCCCAGCCTGAGGGAAGACGTCATGATACTTGGATAGTCTAGTTTTATGTTCTTTGGCAATAGATGTAGTCTGTGTAGACTTTTTTTCTTATAAATAAACGTTTTCGTCGGTATGTAACATGATTTTTGCTGTAAGAGAAAGCAAGTAGGTCCAGAGTAAATACATTTTGCCTTTTTAGTAGTTTTTGTGAAACCTTTAATCATTTTTTACTTATTCCTGTGGACAGATTCACAGTCAATTGTACACCATGTGGAAGTTAACGTATCTTCCACGAAAAGTGGACAGACAGTGGTTTTGGTTATTGAGGCACCCGTGGTTCCCAGACCGTCTTTACACCAAAATAGATGAGCCTGCTCAGAAATGTGCCTTGCGTTTTGTTTACCTCTTGTGGTTAGTGGTTGTTATGTCGGCGTAGTTTACTCTTGTGGCAAGAGCAAAATGCAGAAATGCCTTTCAAATGAAAATTGCATGTTCTAAAGGATATGTTCTGCTTCCTGTGTTTCTGGCCAGAACCACACAAGCTATTTTACGCTCCCCCACGTCGCCTCCCTGGATCTCGTACACTTGCATTTCTGTAAAGCTAATGGAGACATTGATCACATTTGCAGTCTTTTTCCAGGGTCTGTCATGAACAGCCCATGCATTGTAATTGCATGTCAATCCCAAGGCGGGTCAGGGAGAGGTTGAGGGTGCTTTTTAGGGGTGAAAGCGAGAAATGTCAGATAGTGGAAAGCTATTTGTTATATGACGATGGTGTAATCATAGGGGAGGAAGTGGAGCAAATTAGCTTATTTCCCTTGTGGTGCTGGTGCTATGTTTAAAAATGAAAAGATATTTAGTGGCAACGTGTATTTATTTCCATCCTCCAATCACAAAGCTCTAAACTCATAGTGTGCCGTTTTTGCAAAGCAGGAATACAGAAAGAGAAGTGGGCAAAAATCAAGCTCTTATAGAAGGAGTTGGAGATAAAAATGCTTATTTAGTTCTATTGTGGTATATAGCTCCAGCGTGCACTGTGAGACTCGGTCAAACACAATAGTGATATTGAGAGACCATTAATGGCCAAGTCTGCCTCAAGATTAGGGGTGTTGGCAGTCTATTGGTTAAGAGTTTGCAAAGTACTCCACTGCAGTGGCCAGTTTGCAAGGATTCGTAGAAAGTGAGGGCAGACACAGACCACAAAATCTTTCTTGTGTTAACATTATTATTATTATTCCAGTCTTTCCTTTTCCCAATGTATAGGTAGATACTCCACCTCTTAGTGGACTGCAAATAGCTTCTTTTAGTAGTGAATTGAAAACTTTGCATGACTGATTCAACACATGCATGACAATGTATAAGGCCCCTTCGTCCCTTTCCATGGCAAAAGTTCACAACGTGACCAGTTCTCCTTTTTTTGTGAAGATTAAGGTGGGTTGGGGTGTGCTTAGTTTCACACGGAGTGATTCAGTACTATGGGTCTATTCTGGGGAGTGAAGTATGTCCCCCGTCATGGCAACTCTTGGAGGATGCAGCATGGCGATACATAACCAGACCCTTCCTATGTTTACTCTCCTGTTTTTTTTGATAAACAAATTTTTATTTTGCACATAAGCAGCAAAATCAACAAGGATATACAACAATTAGAGTAACTCGGCATCCACAAGACCTGTCACATAATCATTGATAAATAGTCTCATGATCTTTCCCCCGCCCCACCCCCCCTTCCGTTCCCACCCACTGCAATCTCCCTCCTAAACTAGGCCCCCAAGCCACTTTCCCCATATTTTGTGAAACTTTTTGGGGCAACCCCGGGCGGCATACAAAGCCCGTTCCTGCGCAGCGCACCAGTCCACTTATCTCCTCCATTTAGCCTCACTGGGCGGATCCGCCTGCTTCCAGGCAGCCGCGATGTCCCTTTTGGCCACCACCAGAGCCGTAGTTAGGAAGTATTTCTCATTATGGGAACCATCTAGGCCCTACGTTATTCCCAACAGCGCTAACCTAGGGTCATGGGGAACCTCCCACCCCAGGACTTCAGTTAATTCAGCTTCGATCTCGGCCCAGAAGTTTTCCAGGCGGGGGCAAGACCAGACCATATGAAAGAAGTCTGCCGGTTCCCCCCCGCATCGCGCGCATGAAGCCACTGGGCACAATCCCGCCCGATACAGACGCTCCGGGGTCAGGTATGCCGCGTGGAGATAATAAAGCTGGATAAGCCGCAGTCTCGCCGATGTGGTGATCGTCCTGGGTGCCATAAGGGCGTCCCTCCAGTCACTTTTGTCTAGAGAGCCCACCCATGTCTCCCATCGCTGCCTCAACCCGCTCCAATCCACCGGGGTGTTATTAATCAGGGACCGATAGATACGGGATATACCCCCCCTCCCAAGCCACCCCAGCATCACCTAAGCCTCAGATGTTTACTCTCCTGTTGAGTCCCGATCAGACACTGTATACCCTGAGTCGTACTCCTCTTCCTCTCCAGTTCTAATGACCCACTACTGCCCATTGCAGATTTTTGAGAACTGTGTGTCAGGTTGATGAGAAGAGGGACGCACAGCAAGTAGAAGCACAAAAGGTCAAGTTATTTGT
This sequence comes from Triturus cristatus, assembly GCF_964204655.1. Taxonomy (NCBI): domain Eukaryota; kingdom Metazoa; phylum Chordata; class Amphibia; order Caudata; family Salamandridae; genus Triturus; species Triturus cristatus. The sequence goes on from NC_140589.1 coordinate 1,435,089,389, forward strand.
AGTAATGAAAGACACCCCAGCGTCACTGGTCTTTACTCGCCAGCACCATACACAACTTGGTCCTCCCTTCGCCAGCCACGGAGTAACTGACAATGGCAGAACCTCACGAACAAAGAGAGTATTAGGGAACTGTAGTTGTGGCAACATTCTACTGGTTGATCATAGATACAGTGCACGAGCACCCATTACTACACATCCCCTCCCCTTCTACCAAACACTTAACAAAGCAGGTAAAAATACAATAAACAATGAACTAGAAGAAGGGAAGAAAGGAAAACATGGTAAAACGGAAAAGGAAAAAAGATATAAAGGGAAACCATTCCTGTAACACTGCTAAGGATCCACGATACAGTGTTCAAAAAAAGTAAATAATTCATGATCTTTGCACATAATCCTCAAAATAGCATGGAGGTCTACTGTTCCTGGGATTCTGTGTTTCTCTAAACCTTGCCGGGGGAAGAATGCTGTCACAGACACGCTCGTTCACATCCCCGCCCCCAGTCTCATCATGTCTCCTCACCCTCACTCCTGTTTCTCTCTCCATCTCTTCATCATCCATCAACATGTAACTGTTGAGTTGAGTCCTCCTTGAACTCCAATTTCGTACACGCTCCTCCTCTCTGGTATACAGTGTCTTTACACTTATTTCACTTGTTTCCATTTTCCAGTTCCACATAACTGTCAAACACTTCCTTGACCTTGAACGGGCCCCAAAACATAGATAGCCCTCCACACACTCTGCCATATTTTATCTTTACCCAATCTTCAGATCTTATTCTCCCTCTAGTTTCTCTAGGGCCCTCATATTCCTTTTTCTCAAGACAGGTATTGGTCAACTATTCCGTAAACAACGTGCTGCCCGGCCTTCTTCCTCGCATTCTTTCAAATAGAGAAACATTGGTCACACAATGAGCCGTAGTGCGATGAACCCAAATCATGTCATGCACAATTGTCCTAACATCTTTCCCACTTTGACTGGCCCTGGCTATGACACATTTGACTAGACGGTTGACCCGTTCCGCCATGCCATTGGCCTGGGGGTTTTCCAGCGCTGTACAATGGTGCTTAATACCACAGTTATCTAAAAATGACTTTATTTAATGTGATGTGAGTTGTGTCCCATTATCTGTAATTAGAATGTGAGGCAACCCTTCCTCCAAGAACACCTCTTTCAACATCTCAATAGTCCTTCTCGTCGTAACCTCAGACATAAACTTGGCCACTAACCATTTGCAATGCACATCAACCATCACCAAGGCCTTCTTCATACTTTCCTTCATCCCTTGCATAGGCCCAATGAAACCCAGACACATGGTACTACATAGTACACCCGGGTCTATCATGTGTCCATGTACAGCTTGGAGTCCCGTCTTCAGCTTCTTTTCACTCTTACAAACCTCACATTTTTCTACCCACATAGTAATCTGATCATCCCATCCTCGTCGCCCAAAAATGTAGTAATGGAAGACACCACACCACATAAAGATGTAACTGGTCTTTTTTCACCAGCACCATACACAACGTGATCCTCCCGTCGCCAGCGACGGAGTAACTGAAACTGGCAGAACCTCACGCAAAAGAAAGGGAACTGTAGTAATGGCAGCATTCTACTGTTTGATCATAAACACGGTGCACAAGCTCCCATTACTACATTCTCCCAGTACCTCAGCACTGCCCAAAGGTTCTTTGGTGCACAGGTAAAAGTACGGTCATCTTAAGGTATGACCCTTGGAGACCACTCTCCTTTTGCTGACTCCTGCTTTGATGAGTCCAGCAGGGCTGTAGCACCTGTGTCTAGCCCCATTACACCAAATGATAAGTACACAACCCCACCTTCTCGTTCACTCCACTAATTCTGCCTTCCTTTTGGGTGTTCTCTCCCTTGCCCCCACCATGCCTTAGGAAGCCAGTTCTCCAGTAGCTTTTCATGACCTGACATCTGTCTCCACTGAGCTCCATAGTAACAATGCTCTCGTCTGGCTGCCCTCCTTTCTAACAAAGTTGCCTCCATCATTTGGATCTTATGCATGTATTGCATTGAGCTGTTGCCCCGCGGCCATTGCAGGGCTTTATTAAGTAATTAAGCAGACAAAAGCCTGGAATCCTTAGTGTCTCTTGTGGGTTGGGAATAGCCAAAACCTTTTGGTTTTACTAAAATTACATATATAATATACTCATAGCAGTTTTCAGCTGGTCTTCCTTTTCCATTGACCTGTTACTGTCATTGACATTTGTCTTCCACCCAATGAAGCATACAGAGCGGTGCAGTGGGTAAGCGCACTTCACCCACCGGCTGGCTTCGCTGTGACTGATAACATTCTGCCTTTTCTCAATGAGCATTTCCATACAAAAAGTAATTTCCTTCATAACCAGGGACTATTATGGCATTGTGTGCTTTTAGACACTTTTAGACACTTTCTTTTAATTATTTACTTATTTTTAGATTGACTGGTGTCCAGCACCTTCACCAACAATTGCCAAAACAAACAAGCATTGACTACATCATATGACTGGCAGCCAATACTAGTCCCATTGGCTTTGCCAATAGTTGTTTCTGGTTGAAATAAAAAGATCCCAGGGAATGACAGAATGATGGGCCAGTTTCATGACACACAAAGTAATTGTGCGATAGGACTGACACACTAATGCGGTAACAAATTCAGAAACAAAAACATATATTGCTCACCTGCTATCCCTCTAATCACTCACTGAAAACTGTCTACAGAATGATGAATCTTAAATGGGGATATAACAAGTGTTGTGTGCCTGTACTTTCAAGGTTAAGAGGCGCTGGCAACTTTGTCAGAAATACAAAATAATGACCTGATAGTGATTGCAATAAGTAAAACCCTTTACTGGACAAATGTGGAAGCCTATTTCATGATTTTCGGGAGATGTAGAACAGCAAAGTTGCCAACATTCGAAAAAACATTCCGGGGACACTGCAGCACAGCTATCAATTACTTACTTGAAAATTTACCACACCCACTGCCCCAAAGCTCCGTCCAACCCACATATTTAGCATAATTTAACTCCGCCTACTTACATTAGGTTCTGTGATATGCATGATACACATTCTTTGCAGCACAATTGACCGTCTCCACTACTGGTGAGTCCATACTTGCACTAGACAAAACTCCGAACTCTCTCCAGCACGAACATTAAACAACACGTTCTCTTCGATTTACCAACACAACATAGCAGAGTCACTGACAGTGCTGGGAAAATACCTCCTCCTGCTCTGCCTATTCGCTGTAGCTCAGCTGCAATCTGTGGAGTCACTACTGCGTCGCATAATCTGCAGCTGAACTGTAGATTTAAAGGGAGATTAGAGCATGTGACATGCCCTTAAATCTTATTTTTTGGCAGTTTTACATAGCGTAAACAAAGACAGAGTTTGCAACTCTGTTTTTGTTTGGACTGTTATTAAACTGTCAAACTTTTTAATGATGAATGTTTGTCACCATACATGCCAATAGACCCGATTCAGGGAGATTGCCTAATCTCCCACTTGCCTGCTCTAAAATGTTGGCATGTTTGGGTACCCTTTGTCCAAATCAGTGCCTCAGGTTATTTTTAGGAATAATTGTTAAATTGCTTGGCGTGCCTTTGCCAACTGAGTTGGTTGTTTTAGAAACCGAATATAGCAAAACCGCAGTATTCAAATGTTTAAGTGACGCAGCATGCATTATTCATTTATTTGTAGAAGATGAGAGTATCATAAACTGTACATTTCTATTTCGTGGCTCAGATTATATATACTGTTGTTTTTCAATAAATGTCAAGTAAAAATGGCTCTTCCCAAAAGTTAAAAGCAGCCTGGGTAGGGCATAAAGTAAAGCAACAGTCCTTCCTCTAAAGTGAAAGCAATTTGAAGAGGCGTCCATGTTGGAAAACGTTCTGTATACTAACACAGGTCAGTCAGAAAATATGTTTTAGAAAATAATACAAACGCTACAAAAGTATGCAAAATATTGAAAGATCTGTGGGTGGTGCAGTGCTCAGTGCATACAAATTAAAGGAAACTGTGGTGCAGAAAATATGTTTTGAAGAGTTAATTGATGCCCAGTAAAAGTCACAAGTGGCAATGATATATTTGGACACAGGACCTAATGCGTCCAGGAGATTTAGTTAGCCAATAGCATGTTGTTGTCGCTTTTACCCAATGGAGCCAATCTGAGTGGCATCATCACATCTGGATAAGTATAAAACACATCTGAAAGTGCTATATATGAAAAGAAAAGGCAATATAAATCACTATGTATATAGGGTAAAAGTGTCTCCCAAGTAATAGAATTTAAAACGGGGAGCTTACTTAACCAAGCATTTGCAATGCAATAGGTCTTGTGTTAACGAGAGTTTAAGCTATTGGCAATGCAATAGCTTAAACTCTCACAAATGTGAGACCTATTGAATTGCAAATAGTTTTTTTACTAGCGCCCATGCGGCGCTTTCACATTCATGAAGGCCGCGCCCCTTTCTTTAGGCAAGCCGCGTCTAAAGAAAGGGGCGTATCCGACATTAAAGTGAAACTGCAGCATGGGCACTAGTAAATAAAATAAATAAGCACGGCCACTAAATGCGGACAGCGCTGCTAAAATAAATGAATCAAAAAGAGCAGCCGCTATAGTTAAAGCAGACTGCCATTAGTAAAAATTTAAATAAAAACGGGTGACGTGCTACGAGGTTGTGGGTGGAATGGGGAAGAGCATTAAATAAAATAATGCTCACGACTTATAAAGCAGACCATGTAACACCACCTGTAAAAGGTCCAGTCGTTATGGGAGGTAACAAATGCAGACAAGGCGGTACCAAGGAGGTACTAACAAGCCTAATAACCACTCGGATGGCAGCATTTACGAAGGACAATACACAAGCCAATTAAAAATATGGGCAGAGAGTGGGTGGGGCTTCAAAGCCATACTCCACTACTGCATGCCTCGTAGCAGCGCATGTGCTGCCCAGGCTTGACCTAAAAAGGCTCAGAATAGAGCGGTCCATACATGATCTCCCTAAAAATAGGATTAATTACAAAGCAAAAATGAAAAAAAATGGCATTCTACTTGGAAAATCATGAAGCATTAAGGGTGATAAGATGTGAACAACATTTTACCGATTGGAGTATGGGTTCTCCAATTTAAAAGTTGCGGTGGAGACTTTCATGTAACAACAGTTATGTGAGAAGTTCAGTATTTCTTGTACAGAAGAAGACATACATATTAATTATTTTTACAGTTTCGTATTTAGAGCAATGTGTGGAGCCGGCAAGAAGAAGCTTTAATTAACAGTTCGCTTGGTTTGTTGGTCTAGTAACATAGCAGTAACTGTCACTGCTTCACAATTAGCAGACGTGCTGTCACTCTCACTCAATTAACATTAAGAAGGGTCAATTCGTGGGAAAGGGAGAATCTAGGGCTCAAATATTCAGCCAAAAGCATTGCTGAAACATATGCAAAATTAGGCTTCCTCCAGTCTATATATTTACTAAAATGTCAAATTAATCATAGAAATTAAAAGGTTAGAATCACAGACCAAATTTATTAATAAATGCAATAATTCAATGTGCCTTTCAGAAATCAAATAACCACAGCAAATTAGAAAATATTCAAATTAATTCTAAAAAGCCCGACACAGAATCTAACTCTCTCTAATAAAAAAAAATGTAACCCCCTACAGAAATATCACCGAGTTTTCCGTAGTTGCGATGATATTTCTAGTATTATAGAGAATTAACATCTAGTACAGACTTATGAGAACTTTGGTAACAATCCTTAATTCTCGTTCTCATTAAGGCACATGAAGATTTGCCCCTGAGGAAAGGACCGTGTATGGTCCCGAAATGCATCGGGCACAGTGAAAATATATGTGCATTTTGGTGGAAAAACCTTTTCTGTCATACAATGATGGTTATTATACATGAGATGTATTCATGTTAGAAAATTACAAATGATGTATATTGTGAGATTGTTTTAATGAAAAATTTCAGTTTATGGCAAAAATTGCTTCTGATTAATGGTTTGATAAATAGTTAGAATTTTGATTCAACAATGGATTAAATGATGATGTAAATCATTTTGTGAACTGTGCGCAGCATTAACAAGCCTCACCACTTGTTATTTAACTACGTGTATATGAGATATGACTTGTTTTGCTACATGGTGGAGATGGCACATATTCTGCTAAAGTCTAATCCTTCTCATGTTGTGCAGTTCAGAGAGGCATGAGTCTGGGTCAAAGACTCAATAGAAGTGAATACACAAGTCCTATTGTGATCTACGACTAACATTTTTATGTGGTAGATTGATAGAATGCAAAATGATGAGATGTTGCTTCTTTATACAGATATTTCTAATAAATGTGTTTTTTCCTGAACTGTCTTGGAACCGCATTGCATTATGGGCAATATCCCTTTGTGAGAGGATGACAAGTCATAGTTTCCCGAAATCATGTTATTGGTCTTTAGGAAATCTATTGATATTCAAAATTTTCAGAAAATCTGTCTGACACTGTAGTCAAGAGAGGCCATCTATTCAATGATTCATTCTACACAGGGTGTCTTTGCATATCTTTGGTATTGAAAGAGGAATTCTACACTTGCCTAATATCTAGTAATCTTGAGGAAACCAACAAACGTATATTTAAAAGAAAGGTTATCTGCCTATGCAAACGGTAGACTTTGTTTAGAAGTTCCAGATATTGTCTGTGGAAAAAAATCACTTTCTATTTGGTATGTGCCTTGGTTATCTCGGTCTGGCACTTCCAGTAGGAAACGATAGACCTTTTTCATGTTTGGTGGTACCCAAACAATCAATCAATCAATCAGGCGTTTGTTGAGCGCGACTACTCACCCGTAAGGGTCTCAAGGTGCTGGGGGTGGGGGAGGTGCAGGTTCCAGTCCTTCAAGGAGGGGGGTCTGTCGAAGAGCCAGGTTTTGATGTTTCTTATGAAGATGGGGAGCGATGTCTGTCTGAGGTGGACCGGAAGAGCATTCCAGGCTCTGGCCGCGAGGAAGGAGAAGGAGCGGCCTCCCGATCTGGTCTTTTTGGTGCGGGGTACCACAGCGTAGGAGAGCTGGGCTGATCATAGGGTCCTTTGGGGTGCGTGGCTGTTCAGGTATGCTGGTCCGGTGTCATGGAGGTCCTTGTGTGCGTGGGTGAGCATCTTGAAGGTGACTGAAGGCTCGATGGGGAGCCAGTGGAGTGTGCGCAGGTGCTGGGAGATGTGGCAGTGTCTTGGCGGGTTGAGGACCAGTCTTGCTGAAGCGTTCTGGATGTTCTGTGGCGTGCGGGTGAGGTTTTTGTTTATTCTGGCGTAGTGCGTTGCCGTAGTCGAGTCTGCTGGTGAACAGCGCGTGAGTGGCGGTCTTTCTGTGTTCGAGGGGGGATCCATTTGAAGGTCTTACGTTGGAGGCGGAGGGTGTGGAAGCAGGAGGACGAGACAGAGTTGATCTGGCAGTCCATTTTGAGCTCGGAGTCCAGGATGATTCTCAGGTTGCGTGTGTGGTCCGTGGGGGTGGGCGGGCTTCCGAGAGTGGGGGGCCACCAGGTGTCGTTCCAGGCGTAGGGGTTTGGGCCCATGATGGAATTGCTCCATAACTCCAGAAGTAGTACTCTGAGGGAAATCAGCAGGTCATGCCATTCTTTTACAATCAAAGAGGGGAATGAAACTGGTCAGTCCTGGGATCAATGTTCACTCTTTTTTAGGATTAGTGTTGGGGTGCCCCATCGCTGGGGCAGCTGTGCGCTTTACACATTGTTTAATATGACATAACAATGTGGTTTCAGCAAAACCCCATAAATATCTCGATTCCTCTCCACATTAGAAGAGAAATGATAATAAGAAGCCCTCAGATTTCTCACAGAGACAGTTTTTCTACAAGTGCTTCTGTCAGCCATCAGTATTGTCTTTGTTATAGACCTTGTATCGCCTTAACCTGATATGCCAAAGTAGGCCACCTCTCCTTCTAGACAAAATTCCTTGAAATCCTTTAATATTCTTTACATCTCGCAAGAGGAATACAAGTCATAGAAGTAGGATTTCTGCAGTCTTTACTGTGAAAGGCATTTCAGATATATATTGAATGATTCGTGGTTTCTTTTTTTTTTAAACTTGTGTGAGCCCAACTAAGAAGAACTTTAACAATTTGCATTGTTAAATGTTAGATTTGTATTTCTCAACAAGACAACAAAGGGTACATTCTTCTCCATATCTACAGCTTTCGCTAACCTAGGATAATAAAATGCTCTACATTGTATTGCTGTGAGATGTGTGGATTACCTTTCCACCCTCGGATAACAGACATTCTCCCTTAATATCCCTGAAGTCATATCCCTTCTGGGAAAATGTGTACAGCTGGTACTTCGGATACTCCACTTATGTTTAATTAGTACTGAGCACTATTGCCCAGTTCTATGGCTGATCATAAGTGATCTACTTTCCGACTGGCTGGAGGCGAACTTAGCCTGCACTAAAACAATCTACCGATTACTTGGTGGGAGAATAATCAACAAGCTGGAAATGCAATGCAGCCAGCTATAGTAATAAAAAAGGTTACTTATAACAGTAGCATAAGTTTTTTGTTCTTTTTCTGGCTGCAGACTCTAAGATTTTTAGCAGTCGGCCTTGATTGGTTATACTATTACCCGAAGAACATTACGAAGAGTGTCAGTACTTCGTTTGACCACATAAGAAATCAAATGGTTTCTTTAAAACTAACTTTGTACTACTTTACCAGTATTGTTGTTTTCTGCCTCTGATGACTCACTCCTCTAGGAATTGTACTGACTCTGGCAGCTAAAGCGTAATTCCTTAGATTTCACCCTTTACACTCACTGACTATTAAAATACAGGTGTCCACAGCCCGTCAGATAAAACGCATGTTGTTCTGTTTTAGTCCCTATAAAGTTAAATAAGAGTCAATACTGATCGTTAAAATAATAAAACATCTCAATTAGTGTATCTAGTTAAAAAAAACTCTTGTCAGAAGTGATAATTACATTTTACTCTCAACTTCCAAAAGTAATTAGTTAAACACTGTATCAAAACCTTACATGGTGCCCACAAACCTGAAAAACACTTTTTTTTAATAATAAACTTTATTGCATTTGTATTTGTCATTTGCCAACACAAAATTACAACGGTAGCAGATCAACACATTAATCAGATGAAGTACAATCAAGATAAAAAGACTGAGGCTCCCAGAACACTTTTGGAATTGATAGACCATTATGCAATTGCATGTACTTTCTCCTACACATTCGGACCCCTCACGGGGGAAGTAGATTGAACCATTTACCCCATATTCTACCCAACATCTCAGGGCAACACCTGGCCTCAAAAAGGGGCTCCTCCTGGGCTCCACACCAATCCACTCCCCGCTTCCATCGCCATTCAGTGGGTGGTTTGGCTTGGGACCATAGTGCGGCAATGTCACGCTTCGCTACCGCCACCGCCGTTCCCAGCAGGCATTTATCTGCCCGAGATCCATCAAGGCCATCCAGCACCCCCAGCAGCAGGCGCAGCGGATCATGGGGAACCACCCAGCCCAGGGCGCACGTGAGCTCCACTTCCACTCCCCTCAAGAACGGCTCAATAACGGGGCATTGCCAGACCACATGAAAGAAGTCTGCAGAGGCGTGGGAGCAACGCGCGCAAGCTGGGGAGGGCCACATATTAGCTCTATATAGACGTGCTGGAGTGAGGTAAGCCGTATGAAGGAAGTAAAGTTGGGTAAGACGAAGTTTGGAGGAAGTTGTCAGGGTCTTGGGTGCCATAAGGGCATCGCTCCAGTCTGCCTCCTCCAGGGGGCCCAACCACCCCTCCCACCGGGCGCCTAGTCGGGCGACAGAAGTGGGACCATTGTTGACCAGGGATCGGTAAATCCGTGACACCCCCCCTCTGCCAAGGTTCCCCATCATCACATGGGCCTCCAAGGGCCTGAATTCTGGAAGGGCAGTGGGAGCGGGGATGTGCGCCTGGAGGGCGTGTCGAAGTTGGAGGTATTTGTAAAATTGTGAGGGAAGGAGAGAGTGACGCTGTTGCAGGTCTGCAAACGTTCTGATGTGGTCCCCCACCCATACGTCCCCCAAAAGCGAGATCCCCACGAGGTCCCTGAAAAACACATTTTACCACTACTTCTCCTCCAAAAGACTAAATACCTCATCCTCCCTGATACTTGAGGAATGGTTCAGGCACTGATGCTGTCCCACTATAATGATGGATGTGGACGTGTAGGTCTGCTTTAAACCTCCATTTCCTCTTTCCCCTACTCGCCTTGTCCTATAGTGTAGAAATCCAACAACCTTAACCCCTCGTCATTTCTCTTTACAACTTTGTCACTGTCAGTGTCTCTTGCATCAATTTCAGTGCACTTCTATCATCGTGACAATCTCTGGAGGCTGTCACGTAACAAATTGTAGATCTCTACTTTTGCTGGGCAGTTCCCTGACTGAGAGAACTAAAACAGACAACAAATTCTTGTCCAGCTTCTCTCAATATTTGAATACAATTCTAGAAGAAACTTGTCTTGCATCTTCTCATAATTCACAACATGGTGCATCCCCATCTTTCCAATGCATAATTCCTTGCTATCAGAGTACTTACTGTTTTTAGTTACATGGTCTTTTTCAGTCATATGTATGTTGCTTTGCTGTCCGTCACCATATAAATAACTATTTAAACCAGCCGTTCCAATATATGGCAAAATGCCATCAAGCCAGCAATTCATTTTACCTGACATTTGTATAGTGAGCTAATGCCGCTTCTGTGGTCTCAAAAAGCTCTTTCCTGGGGGAGGAGCCTAGCGCGCAACCAAGATGGCCGCGTAGGTGCGAGGCTCCCGAGGACCACCACGACCTCCTGAATTAATCCTGGCTATATCCTGTCCTTGTTGAGGGGACTGCATCGGTGAACCCGAGCTGAGGCGCCATCCGTTTTTCCTTTTCGAATCGGACCCCGGACACCGGTGGGAGCACCGATTGAAGGTTGCGGCCTTCTCCGCGCTGGCCCCCCGGATTGGAGTAGTGGGGCGATCCGGGGACAAAGCGAACAACAGCGGCGGGCAGGGCTGGGCGACTCGCGTACCCCGTGCTTTCACTTTCGCTTTTGCGCTCTCCTTGCCCTCAAGCGAGGTAGGGTTGCGGAGCGGGGTGCGGTGGTGTGGCCTTGTCCAGGTGCCCGGCTGACCCGCCGGCCGCGAGTCGTCCCGCGGCCCAGTGGTCGCCCTCCCCCCCCCCCCGGAACCCGTGAACTGGTTTATCGGCCCTTTCGAGGAGATTGGCACGACGGTGGGAGAGCAGGCATGTCCACCAAACAAGATGGCGACCGGGCGAAGGTGAAGACGACCCGCCGTGGCCCGGCGCCTCAATCCAACAGTATGGACCGCTACACCCTCCAGAAGGGATCTCCGGAGACATCGCGCACATCCCCGGCGGGCCCGACGGAGGCATCTGCTCAACCGGTGGATCTGACCCTCCGGGACGTCATGGGCGCCATCGCAGAGATGAAGGCCTCGGTGGACCAGCGCTTCGACACCCTAGCGCAAAAGATAGACTCGGTCCTGGTGGATGTTAGCCTTGTGAGGGCTGACTTGTCCAAAACCAACGACCGGGTCGATTCCCTGGCCCACACCACAACGAGCCTCACGACGGACGTGGTGGCCCTCCAAAAGGAGGTGCGCCGGCTTGGCCAGGCGAGCGCCCTGATGGACCGGCGACTGGAGGATTCCGAGGGTCGGCCCGGAGGAATAACGTTCGCATTGTGGGAGTGCCGGAGGGACGAGAGGCGGAGGCGGCAGATCTTTTTGTGGAAGAATTGATCCTTACCCATCTCCAGCCCCGGGGGCTGAGTAAGCTTTTTGCGGTGGATCGTGCTCACCGGGTCCCTGGGGGCAGACCTAAGGCCGGTGCCCCGCCGCGGCCTCTCATTACCCGGATTTTTAATTTTCGGGACAGAGACGCTATCCTGCAGACCTCCAGGCAACAGGGACCGGTCAAGCTTGATAACATGGATGTGCATTTCTACCCAGACTTTACTCCGGCGGTCCAAAAACTGAGATTGAGTTTTCTCGGAGTTAAACGTCGCCTACGGGACCTGAACCTTAAGTATTCAATGCTTTTTCCAGCTAAGCTAAGGGTGGAGGTGGATGGACGCACGCACTTTTTTGACCAACCCGAGGCGGCTGGGGACTGGTTGGACACTCTACCTGGAGATCGGGGCCGAGGGGGTGGGGGGGGTGCGGTTGGCGGGGAGGGCCCGCCGGATCAGAACTGAGGGGTGAAGAATAGGCCTTGCTCTGGACAACATTCCTTTACCATTTACTGATCGTTTAGGTTCCCCTCCGATGGAGGTCGTGTGGGGTCTGTTGGGGGCTTCCCTCCTCCTCTGGGGGACTAGTTAGTTTTCATCTATGGGGCGACAGGCACACTGCACTTTGGGGGGGCTGTCTGGGCTCATGCAGGGGTGCAGGGAGGGGGGAGTTCTGTTGGGATGGGGGGGTGGGGGGGGTGTGTTGTTTGTTTGCACCGCAAGGCAAGCCCTTTACTGTATTGTTGCTCTCGAGAGGCTCTGTGGGGGACGACTGATTGCTTCTACGTATGATGGGGGGTAGGGATTTGACTGTGTTGTCATGGAATGTTAACGGCCTGGGGGACAGGATTAAGCGTGGTGTGGTCCTGCAGTACCTGAAACGTATCTCACCAGATGTTATCTTCCTGCAGGAGACACACCTTATAGGTAACTCCTTCCATGCCATGAATCGGCGAGGCTATCGTTTGGTGGCCCACTCGGGCTTCACCTCGGGCTTGCGGGGGGTGGGTATCATGATTAAGAACTCGCTCCCGTTGGAGATTGATGAGGTGCGCCATGATGAGAGGGGACGCTACACTGTTCTGGTGGGTAGAATGGAGGGTAGAGTGTTTGTTTTTATATCAGTGTACGTCCCGCCTGGGTTACAATCTACTACATTTGCGGATTTGGGGCGCCTCCTCCTGGACCTCCCGGGTGGCCTGCTGGTGGTTGGGGGGGACTTTAATGCGGTAGTTTCTGGGTCTATGGATCGCCATCCCCCTAGGGACCTCCCCCGGGCACAGGCCTGGCTGTCCGGCCTTTTAGATACTTTGGGCCTGGTGGATTGCTGGCGACTAAAGCATCCCGCACAGCGGCAATACACCTTCCACTCGGGTGCCCATGGTAGCCTCTCGCGGCTTGATTATATCCTTGTCCCGGCGGCCTATGCTGGGAGGGTGGGAGAGGTGTGCCATCTGGCGCGGGGCATTTCAGATCACTCCCCAGTACTGTTACACTTCGATGTCTTCCCTAGGGGGGAGGGCAGGGTGGCTCCAATCAATGCTTGGTACTTGCGTTACCCCACTATTCGTGCCGACTTGATCAAATCCTTACAGCGATATTTTGATGAGAATGTGGGGTCTGTCCCTTCGGCCATCTCCCTGTGGGAGGCTTTTAAGGTAGTTCTCAGAGGGGAGGCCCTCTCCTCTATCTCCCATGCCCGGAGGCGCGAGCGGGAGGAGGTAACCCGGGTGGAGGCCGAGATTGCGGAGCTGGAGGGTGACCTGGGGAGCGGGGTAACAGACGCCAAGTTGCATGTTCTGCACCTCAAGCAGGCGGCCTATAGGGCCCTCGTCACGGAGGCGGCCAGGGGCCTCAGTAGAGAGCAACAGGGGCGACTGTATGATGTGGGTGATAAGGCTGGTAAATTGATTGCGTGGTTGGACAAGAGGGAGAGAGCGAGTTGTGTGGTTCCTTTGATTGAGGGGATGGATGGTGTGCCTGTCACCGAGCCGGAAGCCATTGTCTCCTGCTTCGCGGATTACTTCCGCGAGGTGTACTCCCCGGTTTCTCCCTGCTCGGAGGAAGATTCCCATGCCCTGCTTCGGGACATCGCGCTGCCCTCCCTTACGGTGGAGGACAGGGATTTGTTGGACGCTCCTCCCACCTCGGACGAAATTGCCCTGGCTATTCGCTCGGTCGCATCCGGCAAGGCCATGGGCCCCAATGGTATCCCCATCGAGCTTTACAAGCTGCGACCGGATGTACTGGCGCCCCACCTGCGCGCCATGTTCCTGGCGGCCCACTCGCAGGGTTCCCTCCCGCCGGACCAGCGTCTGGCTACAATCGTGGTGATCCACAAAGAGGGGAGACCCCGTGAGCGGGTTACATCCTATAGGCCTATCTCGCTCTTGAACGCGGAACCCAAAATCCTCGCCAAGGTACTGGCCAACCGGCTGGTTGGCGTGGTGGGGGATTTGGTCCACCAAGACCAATCTGGCTTTATACCCCATCGCAACACGGCTCTTAATCTGCGACGCTTGCATGGGGTGCTCGCGCGTGTCCCGTTTGTGCGGGAGCCGGCCATCTTGGCGTCCTTGGACGCCACCATGGCGTTTGACACGCTTGAATGGCCATACATCTGGGCGATGCTGGCGAAATTTGGATTTGGACCGGGATTCATTAGCTGGGTCAAATTGTTGTATTCGGGCCCATTGGCGCAGGTGGTGGTGAATGGGCGAGTCTCGGCCCCCTTTGCGCTGGGGCGGGGCACGCGTCAGGGTTGCCCCTTGTCACCGCTCCTGTTTGCATTGGCCTTGGAGCCCTTGGCGGAGTGGCTGCGGTGGCACCCCTCCATCCGTGGTCTCCGCTGGACCCCCGAGCATGAGGACCGCGTGTCCCTCTACGCCGATGATATCCTTTTGTATCTCGCCTCCCCGCGTAACTCGCTGATTGTCCTGGTTGATGTTTTGCGCTCCTTCGGTCGTAACTCAGGCCTTGTCATCAACTGGGCGAAATCCTGCGTGTATGTGCTCTCCGGGGAGGCTCCGGCCCTACCACGGGACTGCCCGATCCAGATTGCCTCCCAGGGGTTCCGGTACCTGGGTATATATATTACTCTAGACCCGGAGGCCCGCTACGAGCGGAACTTGCTACCCCCCCTCCAGCGCTTGCGGGAGGACGTTGCGCGCTGGCGGCGTCTTCCGCTTTCGCCGCTTGGCCGAGCGGCCTTGTTTAAGATGATGTCCTTGCCGCGCTTTCTGTATGCGCTTCAGAACACTATGGACTTGGTTCCGGCGCGCTACTTCCGTGAGGTGGAGAGCCTGCAGCGGCGCCTGTTCTGGGACGGGAGGCCGCGTATTGCTCTGGCTAAATTGACGCTCCCGTGGTACGATGGGGGGGTTGCCCTCCCGGACATTAAACGGTATTACTGGGCCTCCCAGCTAGCTGCGATTAATCATGGCCTTTACGGGCCCGCCCTGAACCCGGCATTTGAAATGGACAAGATGCTCCTGCCCGGTGGCGACTACAATCGAGCGCTCTACTCTGGCGCGCCCGACTCCCGTCTGACGGGACCGACGCGTGTCATGGTGCGTGTCTGGCACGCGGCTAATGCAGCGATGGGGTGGAAGGACCGTTTGACCCGGGCGACACCGCTATATGCGTCTGAGAGGTTGGGCTCCCTGTGGACATCGAAGGGCTTCGAGAAGTGGGACACGATCGGAATCAGCACAGTGGGAGACCTCTGGACAAGGGGTGGATTTAAAACTTTTGAGACGCTGCGGACGGAATTTCAGCTGCAAGGCAGTGAGTACTTTCGGTACTTACAAGTCCGCCACGCGCTGGGCTCCGTCTTCCCTGATGTCGCGTCCGTTCCGGAGTCTTCCCCCCTGGAGGACAGAGTGCTGGATGGCCATGTCCCAGACAGCACGATCTCCCTTATATATAAAAAACTGATCAATGACAGATCGTGCCTGCTGACTAGTCTCCGCGAGGCCTGGGTTGCCGACGGGCTGGAACTGGACGACGAGGACTGGATTTCCGCGGTGGCCTCTCCGAAGGAGGTGGCCATCCCGGCTCGCCTTCGCTTCGTCCAGCTTAAGATCCTCCACCGGGTTTACGTGACGGGGCCAAGGCTTCTACGTATGGGCTTTGTTGGTGACGGATTGTGTAAGCGTGGCTGTGGTGCCTTGGCAACTTTCATGCATATTCTGTGGGAATGCCCACAGGTGGAGCGATTCTGGCGTGGTGTGCATGAGGTCCTGCGTGTGGTGACGCGTGTTGCGCTGTTGCCTGAAGCGAGGAGATGCTTGCTGAATGTGTGGGAACCAAATGACTATTCGGTCCCGCAGACGCGGTGGGTGACTCTGGGATACATGATAGCTAAGCGTGACATTGCTCAATTGTGGGGATCCCAGAGACCCCCGGCGGTGTCGGCCTGGAAAGAACACATGGATTGGTGTATGTTTCGTGAAAAGGTGGTGTATGTTGCGAGGGGTAAGCCTGGGGCGTGGGTGAAAATCTGGGGCCCCTGGAACGCCTATCGCGGGGGTATTTGTGAGCCGCCACTGCTACCGGCCGCCTCACCGGCTCCGTCCCCTTAGCCGACCCCCTCCCCCAGCCGCGGGCATGTGGTTCCCCTGTACCTGATCTATTCCCATTCCCCTCTTCAGAGTTTGGCTGCTGGTTGGGATCCCCCACTTAAGGAGCACGTGCCGTCACTTTGGATGGCGGGTTGCCTTGCGGGTGTGGTTTTTTTGTGTTGTTCTGTTTGGAAAAAGGAAACCGTATTGTGGGCTTGGAGTTATGGGGCCTGCGCTATTGATATCTCCTGATTTACCGATCTGCACCGCCAAGAGACTCTTACTGTAGGTATGTCATATGCTTCTGCCACTCTAGCGGCCGGCCGGATGGTTGTAGGCCCATACTTGTAACCTTTTTTAACATGTAATAAACGGTTTCAACAAAAAAAAAAAAAAAAAGCTCTTTCCTTGTTTGGTTCGTCTGAGACTGAAGCCTACCTACTTTGTCTGAATGGTTCCAGACTTGAACCTATCTGATCTATCTGAATGGTTGTGGTCCAGATGCCACATGTGTTGTATAATGGGTTGCAAGCATGAATGGTTGGAAGAGCGTGTTGCTGAAGAGTTGTGATGTTGTATGGATGGGTGCTATGCTTAGGCAAGCGTTTGTCCAGACAAGTTTGGGACTGAAATGCATTCTGATTGACTTTGTACACTATTCACGTGTGTCACTCGGCGCATGCTTAGTCGTTGGTCTACCTTGGGCAACATTTATTGGGTAGGGTTCGGCTAGTTAGTGGTTCCAGAGCTTGTAGCTGGTCCAAGTGAGTATTAGTGAACAGTTTGCTAGAAGACTGTCAAATGTATTTGTCACCGGGACCAGAGATCCATTTGTTGGATGTAGATGCCACCCGAGGTGTGCTCCATTTTTATCAGGATTAGAAATCTGTAAGGTAGAGAGGCTCATCTAGCGCTG
The DNA here is from genome assembly GCF_964204655.1 of Triturus cristatus. Lineage (NCBI taxonomy): Eukaryota > Metazoa > Chordata > Amphibia > Caudata > Salamandridae > Triturus > Triturus cristatus. Next base: position 1,435,106,672 of record NC_140589.1, read on the forward strand.
TAAGTGCTAATGAAGTCACAAGCAACTACATTAAGTCTAAGCTATTAGGTTGTTGCTCTGACCATGGGCCAACAGGATGACTGAATTATGTGTAGCAGCCAGAGAGAGCCAAGGCCTGGTGTCACAAGTTGTTGGTTGCTTCCAAGGATGTGCACTGGGTGCCCAGATCTGTCAATAGCAGCTGGTAGAAATCAGAAGGGCAGTGTTAGGTTCATCTAAATCTCATGATGGTTGACTGTATCAAGTTCCATAGTTTGGATGATCTATGTGTTCACAAAGTCTGGGTGAGAAAGCAGCCTAATGCCTGAATGTATAAAGGTGATTGGGTCTTCCAGTGATGTGAACAAGGTATCTGTATAGTAGGGGATGGTAGAGGTACCTCAGTTTCATAATTGACTATAGTGGTTATTGAAACTTCCTATAGCTGAGTTTTTTGTCTGTCATGATCTGTGTATCCTTTACTGGGGCGAGGACGTGTATCCGGTTGATAAAATGAAGGTAATACGAAAATCGAGTTCGTTTTCAGTTGGGTGATAGTGAGTATGCTTGTAACCAAGATTCACAGACCGTAGTCTAGCTGGGACATTTACTTTAAATACGGTTGTGGTACGAGTTGGAAGTCTTTCCAGGAGACCGTATACTCTGATAGTATCCATGGAAGATAGTTACCACATAACCATGTAGTCAGACAGATGTACCTTGTGTGATGCTTTTGTGTGGAAACTATCTGTAAAAAGAACCATTTAGTGTTTAAGGATAGAGCATTTCCTCTTAAGTTTGAATATTAGATACTAGGTAATAAACTATGATATCACAAAAATACATTCTAAATTCGTAAAATAATGTGAAGTAAATTTCTTTTGGTAATTGCTTGCGTTATTATCAGTTGTGTGCCTAGTTTCCCTGGGGATATTGAAAGGCACTTTATAATTAAACCACACATGGATTCCAGCTCATAATGTTGAGGGGCTGGCTATCATTAAGTTTCAGACCTTGATGGCTCTCCTTGGAGAAGGTTCAACTAGAAGATTAGTAGGTGGACGTAATGGTGAGCTTGATCTCCAGGTTTTTAAGGTTAACACTTGAAGGTTTTTCTATGGTGACAGTGGTGACATCAGGTAACTAAAACTTCCATAGGCTACACTGTGAACCAGCATTGTACAGAGACATCTGCAGAAAGAAAGATTGTACTAACTTTAAATGTTATATTAGTGGGTAATTGTAAAATGCATTAATGCCCAAGCTTCCTGGCTATAAATGACCAAAACCGTGTTATGGAAAAAGATAATTAGGGACTATTAATTTGAGAGCCATGTTTTCTAATGCCTCATAAAGATGGCAAGAATAAGGTTGGGCACGAAGATATAGAGGAGGGTATTCTGAAGTTTGCAAGAGCACCGATTTGAAAATCTTAAAAAGTGAATCCAGCTGTTCTAACTACATTCAGTTGCCAGGAACTGGTGGATAGGAGGACTAAATCAGTTTATGAACAATAGTTAGAGACTCAAACTGGATATTTTACCGAATTGGTACCCAATGCACTAAGGGCCTCATGTAGGTAACATACTATTTACCGATTCATAAATACCGAATTTTACCGATTCGGTATTTATGAATCGGTAAATAGTATGTAGGTAAATTATCGGTAATTATTACCGATTCGGTAAATATCAGTATTTATGAATCTGTATTTACCGAATCGGTAATAATGCATCCCTTCCCATTCATTCCTTCCTATGGGCCTGGAGGCCCATAGGAATGAATGGGAAGCCTGTTACTATTACCGATTCGGTAAATACCGAATCGGTAATAGGGGAGGCATTATCATGGGTGGCAGGGTGTCACATTGACACCCTGTTGCACCCCTGATTCGTGCATGTGTGCACATGTGGCGCACATACATGCCCTAAGGGCATGTATGTCTGCCACATGGCACTTTACAAATAGCACAAAAATGCTTTTTGTAACGTATTCGTCATTTACCATGAACTTGTAGTTGGTGGTAAATAACGAACCCAGACACCAATAATGCACTCACTTGAGTGCCCCCTACATTGCATTTCTGGATTCGGTTATTCTACCGAATCGGTATTTTACCGATTTCTTAAAATTCCGATTCGGTAAAAACCGAATCCAGAAATCAGCCACCTACATCTCAAGTGCCTCAATACCGGTCGGTAACGGGATATTTACCGATTTTCAGCCGTTACCGACCGGTATTGAGGTACCTACATGAGGCCCTAAGTGAGTTGACTGGAGATATGCTCCAACTTTTTGCGACCTATTATCAGCTTGGCAGCAGCAGTTTGAAACAGGTCAAAGTGGTTAAGACCGCTCTCAAAAGCTCCCTGATGAACACTGCTACTATAGTCAATCCTGGACTGAATGAAGGCGCTAATCACTTGAACATGGTACCGAGAGTCAAGAAAGGGTAGGATGTGTCGCAGGATTTTCAGATGGTGGAAAGGGTCTGGTTACTGATACAGCTTGTTGTTTTAGGGTAAGCTTTTTAACCAAGATGATACCAAGGCTTTGCACTGTTTTGGTAGCACAAGGAAAGGAGTCCACTGATAGAGGCCATTTATGGCATTTCAGAAAGAGGCAGCTGCCTAGAGAACGTAAGTCTTTGATGGGTTCATCTTAAAAATAATTGTGTGCATACACCAGGGGACAGCTGTTAGGCAGGATGTAAGGTGGGTTTAGGTATGAGCAGATTGAGGAGAATTCTTCCGAGTCAGGCTCATTTTTTCACTGAATGGAGTGGAGCAGATGAAAGAGAGGTTGCATGTAGAGTTTGAAAAGTAATGGTGAAGTATAGCTCCTTGGCAGACATCCCATTTCCACTCATGTGGGTATGTCGAAAATTGTGATTTGTTAAAAAAGAAAGGCTGTTGGTGATGTAGAAAAGAGCAATTTTGATGGCAAATCTTGAAAGCGGTCTCATGTGAAATAGTACATCTATCTTCGTGCCTTTGTAGGCCATTTGGGGGCACCTCATTTCTTGTTTCTAAGTTCTCATGAAAGATTTCTTCCCGGCTCTGGTATTTATTTAAAAAAATATATCTCTGCGTTAAAGTATATAATGTTCATGAAATGCTTTTGATGAAACACATTTGTCTTCCTGCGAATGTGGCGTTTCTTCCTTTTAAAGTCAAGGAGTTTGCAGGCCTAGCAGGACAAGGATTGTTGTTTGTGAACCTTTTGTCCTACCTTCTGCATTAGTGCACGCCTCTGGGAATTCGCAGTGAAAGATGAAGTTTGGGTGACTCCCACAGACCGAGACTGCCAAGTCGTCTGGTGGAAATACTCCACAATTAAGGAATGTGTGTACTTCCTTGAGAATTATGTCATTGCCCTTCATTTGCCCTGACCCACTTCTGCCAGTTGAACTGTAAAGCAGCAGCAGTGCCCATTATTCCCAGCCGTCAGCTGTAGGGAAACGGCCGCTTCTATTCTGTGTTAAGAAAGGACAGTGGGAGGCTTGTTTGGTGATAACTGAGCCGCATTAAAACAGGAGGCGTGGAGTAACCATCGCAAATTCGAATCACAGCAATAACTGAATATTTATCACTTATATTTTGTTATATTTATCATTTATATTTTGTTTTCTGCAGCGGGAAGCCCGCCCAACCGGGTTTCAGAGCAGTGTACCAAATTTTGAAGAAACAAGCGCAGAATCAGCAGATGGTGATCCAGTTGCAGTACGTTATTTATAGTGTGCTATACATGACACCTTTTATGAGTTTGTGGGGAATAGCATACTGATTTTGGTGTTCAACGCACCAAAAACTGCATGGTACGGTAAATACTGTACAATTTCCCCAGTTAAATTTCAGCAGGTTTGACCTGCCACAATTTAATGAAGGTTGAGTTATTAACACATCTGATTATTATCGGAGGTGGTAAACAAAACAAAACTAGTAATTCCGACCCGAGTGTAAACAGGAGTTTAAGCACGGGTCAGAATTAACTGACCCACTTGTAATCACGCTTAAAGTCTGTTCATTGTTTAGGAAGGTCAGAGCAATGACGTATTAAAATGAGTAGAAAGCATTTTAGAGTCCCAGACAGTGTTTGCAAACAATACTATGAGAAGCATTGAGTAGAACAGTCTCAGAGTGCTGTAACTGAGCGTTTTGCAGGTTAACAGGAGTGAGGTGAACAATCCAATCCAGAAAGATGTTGGCTAGTCATAACTAAGTGCACATGACCATGATGAATGCTAGATGGGAGGTAGTTGGGTAAAGATAAATAAGTATTATAGGTATGTGTCAAACATCATCACAAAACAGGGACTACAAGTAAGACGTGACTAGTACAACCAAGTTACCAGAGGATACTGCAGACAGCAAAAAGAAAGGGTATTAAGGAGTCACACAAAGATGTTTCTCCATGGTTGTATATCATAATTTTGTAAGGGAAAATATCGTCTGACAGAAATATTGTGTTCTAAATATCGTTTACAATATAGAGACCCATTGGGTGTAGTTAGTCTACTATTAACTTCAATAGCAATTTTTATGTAAACAGTTTTTAGGACACAGTATTTCTTCCAGAAGATATTTGTTGTTTCAATATTCTACTACAATCCTTTTCATTATGCATGTATCAGAAGGTAATAGAAGGCAGATAATGAAGGGGTATTCTAGATGTGTTCTTGAAGAGTCTTTCAGACTATTGAAGCATTGTCAGAGAAAGACCTCTGCCAGGTGCACGTCTTCTTGAAATGTGGAATGTAGACCAACTTTTTTTTGGGGAATGTAATTGCGAATCTCTAGACATTGATCACTTTTGAGAACGAGATATGGGAGTGTTGAAGTGTAAGGCTTAATACTGAGACCGGCAGTTCTCATAGTGCATCTTGCGTCAATGGGTAGCAATATGAGGAAAACAAGAACAGATCTTGTGGACTAATGCATCCACTGCAGGGGCCTTTGTTCATCCTCATGGTCACAGGTTCAAATCCTGGAGGGTCCACTCAGCCTTTCATCCATCTACGGTCGATAAAATATGTAGCATTGAGTTGGGTCACAACATCTGTTATTCAGTGCCAAGATACCCAGAACGTGCGCTTTACAAATACTTATGTTACGTATTGGTCAGCAATTTTGCAGCAGCCTGTAGGGCCTGTTATAGGGGGGTTAGTCAGAAGTGTCAAGCCGTAATCAATGTGTATGGATACCAGATCCTCTAATGCTGATTTTAGGTCTTGTGTAGAAAATGTATGTTATAAGTCTTGATGTTCTGGAGTTGAAATCTTGCTGCTTTCACTATGGCTTAAATATGCTATTTCATTTGAAGATTTTTATTCAGAAAGGATTGCCTGAATTTGGCTGTGGTGACAAGTTTCGATATAATCCTAGCATTTTAAAGGTTCAGATCCACATGTGTCTCTTGTTACAGTTGACTTTTGGTGAGAGAAACAGAAATTCAGTTTTTAGGAATTTTAATTGTTATGTATTTCTTCTGCTCCATGCATTTGTGTATTGCTTGTAGTTCTGGTTTAATGGTAGAGACAGATTTAAGAGAGTCCAATTCAAGGTAAATTTAAGTGTCAATGGCGTACTGGTGGAATGTACACTAAGATTTTTCAGAAGGTCTCCAAGTAATTCAATTTGAAGATTGAAGTGAATTGCCACTGGAATGCACCTCTGAGGTATACCACATGGAATAGCAATAGTAAGGCTATGATAATTAAAGTTGGACTACAGTACAGTATTAGAAAATTAGGGAAATTAATAGCATCCACTATCTAGATTTTATTGTAGGCCAGCGCTTTGCTTGATGGAGTTTCCAATGGTTGTTTATACAGGCACTGGTTTAATGCATTTGGTATGTGTGCTCCAGAAATGCAGCTTTTCCTTGTTGCCATGGTTTAAATTCCTTGTTCTGATTAAATGCTGGTGTTGTGCTTGAGCTGATACAAATGTATTTATTGTGGTAATATCAATATGATATAAATATGAACCTCCCATTCGATTAAGATTATTTTATTCAAGTTCGCCTACCTCGCTGTTGTACACTGTTTGCCTGGAGGTTAATAAAATAAACTTTGTTTGTCATTATCATCACTTATTCAGCAATTTAACACTATCCATCAAATCACAATAGTAATATTTATGTTCTAGCTAAAAATAGCGACAAAACAATCCATGAAATGTCTTTACTCTTGTCCGGTTATACAATAAATTTAATGGTTTCTCCTTTAATATTAAAAGTGGAGTGACCAGACTGCTCCATTTCATCGGGAAGCCACTTTGCTTTTACATATCATTGTTATGAGGTGTGTTGGTCCAATTGGCTTAATTAGGATGAACCAATATTAGAACTCCCAGAATACATTGATATGCTAAATAAAAAACCCAAACTAGAGAAGCTGCGTCTCAATGACATGGAGTCTTCTGGTCACCCTAATTAAAAACAGATCATGTAGTAAAATTACAGTTTACTTCCAATAAGGTTTCCTCACATTACCTTTTGTTGGGTCGTTGAATATGAAATGTTTAACATGAGTTTTACATTTGCGATTCTGACCACTGTATTTTTCATGATTTTTTTAAAGACTTGAAATAATGGGCAGTGGTGGGCTGCATAGCTCCTCCTCCCACACAGCTAAAATTATTTACAGAATGTGTCAGATACTGAGCCAAGGCTCTGCTAACTGTTTATAGTCTGCAAAGACAGCTAGGGAATGCGTCTTCTAGATGATTAATAAACATAACGCTTCATCTACTCTTTGGCTTCTGGCATGGGCCGACTAGACCATTTGCATACAAAATCAAAGAGGGCTGTGGCCCACTGTAGTAGACTGAAAAATACTGTTGACCTTTTTAAAACCTCAAAGTACAAGAGTTTTGTGAAGCATATGAATGCAAGAGGTGAAAGGGCTTAAATACAGGCCGTAAAATAGCGTGCAAGTTCGAGTAGAGCAGGCGCATGAGCTGGGACATATATATTGTTATCAATTTGTTATCCCTTTTACAGATAGAATAGCTGTCTCCATACAGGGTTGGTGAGATCATAAGATATTGAGAAGTTTTATTTGTATAAAGCATTTGTATAATTTGCATGGCCCAGTAGCACTTTGGAGCCCTTTTGCAGTTCAAGGATTCTCATTGACTGTAGCATAAATGGCAATTGTTGGTCTTGTTCAACAATGATCAGTATAAGATAGTGACTAGCTGGAGTAGAACTGACTAATGCATTGTTTAGTGATGGGTTAAATTGGACAGTGGGCGAGTGGATACGGTAAAAGATCTGTCCACTGCCATAAATATGAGCAAATATGCCTGTGCTGAAGGATATTTCCATATGTTTCTTTTGCTCTTCTTGGGTGCATGGTTTTCAGTTGAGGGCTTAGGGCTCTGTTAAGAGAGGAGGCATTGTCAGCTGATCATATGGCTTTGATGCAATGTACGCACAAGGAGTGTTTTTTATGTACGTTAACTTGTGGGTGGTTTGATGTGTAGGTTGGTGTTACAATATCGACTTGCTACATTAAGAAAACTGTATGGCTTTGGTTCGTGGGTGTGTATCTAATGTTTTCTGTCTTGATAATGAATTTCTTGTTGAAGTGGTCCATCTTGGTCAAAGGTATGTCTTTTGTTCCATGTTGTGCATGATGTTTTCCACCTGGTGTGTCTAATGTTTATTTTTGGAGTGGGTCGACTTAGGAGTAAATCATGCCAGGACTAAATAAGGTACAGTTTAGTGCTGTTGAGAGTTTCGAAATAGCTGATTTGTTGGAATTTCAGAACCATGTTAAGTGCATATGATACGTGGAGTCTAGTGGAGTTTGTTCAGAAATTGCGTGGAATTACATATTTGTGAGCGTTGACTGAGCATTGATATAATAATCTACTGACCCTTTTTGTATGTATTCAATGCATGTGAGATTACTTCTCCAATATGCTCTGCTGGAAACTTGGGGACTTCACGAGGAAAACTCAACCTGAAGCAATTAAGAGTGAAAATAATACAAGCTTTACATGTGTAGAACCAAGAATGACCTAGTTACTTAGCCAGGACAAAACAGTAAGTTTTTAGGATGGCATAGTACCAGCTCCTTGAAATGAGGAAAAGGCAGATGAGATAATTCTTCGACTTTATCTTTCCTCGGTATTCACAGACTCAGCCCACTCTCATCCTGAAGTGAGTCAGCTATGTTTTGTTTGAGCAATACAGACTTGGACTGCAAAGGAGCAGGTGTTGGGCCTAATGCCATCTTCTCGCCCTAGTGAAGGGTGCGGAAGGCACAGTTGGGAGACTTCGAAGAGTTGGGGTATTAGAGATATCCTTATATGATAAATAGGTCTAAGGTCTAATAAAGGGGAAACAACCTTTACAACGCGTGACATCACCGCTATACCTTTACAACGCGGTCGTTACAATGGCCGCGTTGTCAGTACGCGATGCATATACATTCGCAAGTCTTTACAACGACTTCCACTAGGGGGCACTGAGGTATTGGAAATTAATTTCAAAACCTTCCCTACTGTTGCGCAAACTGGAGTAGGAATAGTAAATAATACTATTTTTAAGTCCAGCGCGCCTCCCAGTGGAAGTCGTTGTAAAGACTTGCGATGTAAATGCATTGCGTACTAACAACGCGGTCGTCGTAACAACCGTGTTGTAATAGCACGCGATGATATACATCGCATAGTAAAGTGCTATATTCCTCATAAAGTCCACACAAGGTACCAACTGCACCGTCCTGCTTGCAAAGCATGTCAACCTTCTTTATTCATATACTCGAGCAGTCTGACCCATATTGCCCGGTGCCACTTCCTACCCACTGTCTGCGGACATAAGGCCCTTACAGCCTACACCAGAGCACCCATTGCCTCAGCCTCCTCTATGCTGTTCTTAACCAAGTCATCCCCGTTCTTTTTGAAGACCCCATAGTTTAAGTCTATGGCACTTGTTAAACTGTACCCCCTATACTTCAGCATCCCAGTCCACCTGACTAAGCAGCAGAACTTTGATGCAGGGCAGGCGACCAGAGCAATACAGCCAGCATAACCCCGCTGTCAAACAGCATGGCACCTGTGCATGGAAAACACTGTTTATTAACCCGTCGCAGGGATCAAAAATTGCAGCAGTGGCCATGACGTCCTGTATTGCTGCTCCGCATGTCAACCCCCTTCAGTTACCACCCTAAGCCCCCATCTGCCAGGATCTAGGGCAAACCACCCTCAAAGCCAACAGGAAAAGGCCTGGCAACAGGCTCAAGAATTCAAATCACCCTGCATCCTCAGCACACCCTCTTCCCAAGTCCCTACACCACGCACTAGATAAATCATGGCCAGAATCAGGCTGATCTAGAAGTATCAGTCACTCGCCCACACCAAGGTCATCACTTCAGAAACTAGAGCTGGAGCTGAGCCCTGAAAACCTATAGTCTTGGTCCACTTTTCTGAGCTGTTTTTAATAGGTTTTACTAGCTTAGCTAACGGAACCAAAAAGCACAAATGGAAGATGTTCTTCAATCTCTGTTATCTGATAGAGACTTCTAGCTGCATATTCCTTACCTTAGAATATTTCCTAGGCGCCATACAGGATCTGGAAATTTTCAAACAGTACCCCTGGGCACTGGTAGGTGGCAGAATTCTGCTCTGCGTCTGCATTGTCTGCGACAAAAGTGATGTGTGTGGTGCCTTTATAGGCGCCATTCCAGCGCGCTGGCGTCAGTTCTTTTCTTTCTGCGCCAGTTAGAGCTGATCCGTTAAGAACTACCCCTAAGTCTCTTTTTGACAGTTTTTTCTCAACTTTTTGGTGACATTTTTTCAAGAATTTATTCTTCTAGTGTGACAAGGATGTCCTCTACGAAATCTACGAGTTTCAAGCCATGTGATGTCTGTCACAGGCAGATGTCTGTGACAGACCCACACTTGGTCTGTCTATGGAACTTGAAGATGGTTCACGACTCCAAGACTTGCGAAGACTGCTGCACCGTGCACCCGAAGGCACTAAGGGAGTGTTCCCTCACTCTCCTCGCTGCCTGATGTTGGATGATCCAATGACGTTCAAGACCACAGTCGCGCAGAAGGTTGTGGGACCGCTTGCCGATCCACATCCGACAGTCGTGTTGATCAATGTTGTTGGGTAAGTCCCACTTAAAAAAAAAACTCCAAGAAGTCTTTGGCTTCTTCGCACCCGTCCAGATCCTCAGACGAGGCGCAGGAGCTTCAGTCCTCAAGGCATCGTTCCTTAGTGGAGCTGGTGCCAGGGACCGCTATGTGACTCCCTTACTCCCTGACGTTCCTGGAGCCGGAGCAAGCCCTGTCCAATTGAAAGAGTTATGTGAGGCTATGCACCTTATATTTGGGCGATCCGACATCTCTGGAGTGACTTCGACCCCATGGGTTTGGTTTGTCTACGGCCCCAGTCAGGCCCCTTAGATCTGGTGCCGAATTCGGAGCGGTGCCACCAATGAGACTGCGACTGTCCTCGCCACCTGCCCCAGTACCGACACTCTCTGTGTTGCCGACACCATCCGCATCGTTATTGCCGACTCCGACAGTAAGACAGACAGGCGCTGTCTGATGCTGGCACCCACCAGGACCATTCCCTCCGAGTTGGAGCCAGTGCCTTTTTCTTTCGACAGGCCAGTGGAAGACAAATGGGATGGGTCTGAGGGCCCTTAGGGATACCAGCATCCCCTACATGACACAGAGGTCAACTGGCTGATGCAAGTGGGTTAGACACCTCACCGGACACAGGCTTGGTCTCTGTCCCTACTGTGGCTACAGAGGAAGGTGCCACATTTGTTATGGTGGTACAAAGGACGGATAAGGTCTTAGGCTTTCAGTTGCCCTCTTTGGCAGTCAATACAAAAGGAGTTATGTTATATACACACCTGACTCCAAAAATCAATATAACATAACGTTATTTAACTCACTCTCATATGCTCCCTTTCATCGGAGCTATTCTGGACACAGTCTGGGATCACCAGAAGAGCAGGGACGGCTCCCCCGCTAAGGCAAAGGAGGAGCGTGGCCCCATTGCTGTTTGAGCAGGAAAAATAAAATGATAATAATGTAGTTATTATCATTTTATTTTACGCAGGTTTGTGGCTCGGTTAGGGCTGGGCTGGTGGTACAGGGGTCGGAGTGGTTTGCACACTCCAAGTGCGCATGACTGCTTGGCTGGCCAAACAGTCATGCGCACTGTGCATGTTCCCCACCAGGGTAAATTACACAGCCTGGTGGGGAACATGCCTAGGGCCCCAGTCCCCATCTGAGCACTGATCCACGGCGCTCAGACCAATCACAATGCTGCATTGCAGCCTTGTGATTGGCTTTGGGGAGCCTGGGTGCTTCCTGTTCCGGCTCTCGCCGGAGAAGCAGAGGAGAGACGCGTTCGGCGGAAGAGGTAAGTGGTATTTTTTATTTATTTTGCTTGATTTCATGATGGCTGTGTGAATAACAATGTTTGAATACAGTAAATAAACTGAGTTGCTAAACGTTTAGCAGATGTGCTGAGACCTGCAGCTACTTTTTGGGATTCTCGGTCCTACTGGAGAACAACTGCTTCAAAGTTTGATTTCCAGCACTACCCCAACACACTAACATCCTCTTTAGGTTAGGATATCTAGTTGTACTTTTAGGAACTTTCATCATACTTTTCAAGTCCATCAAAAGATCACATTTCAGAAACGCGTGTTTATGAATTTTCAACTGGGGTTATTACTCCATATGTTCCCATATAGATGGAATTCTCATGCTTCTTTTTTAGGCTGAAATACCTAAGGATTATTTTTGTTTCATTTTGATATAACTTCAAAAGCTTTTTGAAGCTTGAAACAATTAAATAATTAAATAATTAAAGAAAAAAGATATATTCGTCGACATACTAAAGTTCCAACCACAGTAATTATTCTGCTGTTTTGTTAAACCTTCATCCGCTTTGCAGATGAGATTGCCTTCGTCTGTTTTCTATCCTCAGGTAGACATTTATGCTTGCCATCTGTGCCTGAAATGGACTGTTTATATTCAGGATGTGCTTACCCATGTCTGCTGCACCTTTATGATGATGCAGATGTGCAGGAGACCAGGTTGTGTGGGACTGTCTACACTGGAAGCATGGGCAGCAGAATGAAAGAAGTGGTTTCTGTGGATTTCACAGCTGTGTTGATGTTAGGTGTGTAACCAAAGACCAGTGGTGACCTATGGTTACACACCATTGCATGGCTCATAGTTACCTGGCTCTAGTTTTCTACTCTGAGAGAAATACTTGTAACTTAGCAGAGATCCACTTTTATGAGTCCAGCGCCATACTCCTCAGATAGGGCTTCTAGAAATCCACAACCAATTGGCTTGGGTCATTGATTCATTGTTTGCTTCAAAGAGGGGGTCCACTATCTATATAGTTGCTTCTGTGCTCCAGTGTTGTTCTTCGTTGTAGAGCACGTCCCTGTTCCAGATTTTGTTACAGACTGCATTGAGTGCCTGTCTCTTGCAAAATGAGAGACATTTGCTTGCTTGATAGAACAATATAACCCTTTATTCCTAACAAATAGAGTCCACTGCAATATGGCTGTACAGCGAATAACTGGGCGAAATGGATTATATATACCTAGCTGCCATGCAAAAGAACATTGTTTAGTTTGTAATTTGAATTGTATTTTTTAGCTAATAGTTGGGGATGTTAGAAGTCGATTTCAGTTGATATATCCCTGGTTTAGTTTTCGTCTTCATTTGAAGCTTCTTTTACTGTCTTGTGTCGTTTGTTGTTTTCTGTTCCGTTGAAAACGTATACATCAAAAGGTAGGGGATTTCTGGTAAAAACTGCAAACACCATGAACAGTAACCATATATTTCTTATATTGCCGAAAAATTCTAACCATATGCAAAGGATTTTTGAGCAGAAAAAAAATCCATTTTAACAGATGAGAGTGAGAATAAGCAAGGGGAAGGAGACTCGCGTACACACATACAACGTTATGCCCAACAAATGCTAGTAAATCTGACTTCTGGAATGAAACAAGCAAAAAGCAGCTGGGTTGTAGATCTACCTTGACGGACGTACCGGCTCTGAAGGCTCCCGACACACACGAACCTCATCACTTTGTTTCAAATTTCCATATCCTTACTAAGGATTAGACTTGGGAGGCGTTACATAGTCTCCTTGGCTTTCCAGGATCATCTCAGCGAACCCACTGAGAGATTTCCTTACTTTGACTTCTCAGTCACGAATTTTGGAGAACTCAAACCTATACTCAACCTGCTCCAAGACGCTTTTTGTACTTTGCCCTGAAGAAGCCCATGTTTGGGTGAAACGCGTTGGCTGTATCAAACCTTGAACACGTCAAGGCTGTATTGAACTGTGAACACACCAAGAATTAAGATAATACAAGAACATAAGCATCATCGTGGATTCTCTAATTCTTCATGTATATACTGTATAAATCCTATTACGTATTGCCTCTCATACTCCTGTGTAAATCTGACTTCTAGTGAATATGGCTGAAAACTAATTGGTAAACTATTTCATAAGCACCAGGGGGACGAGCTTTCAGAAACAGAGGGCAGCAACTTTTCACATAAGCCCTGGTAGCTCATTTGATGATACAATTTGGAAGCTTCTGGCCAGATGTAAACATTTTGATACTACAAACCTCAGTACCTCACAACAAGGGCACAGGTGCACTTAAAGTGATGTTACGGTAGGATTGTTGCCTAGCTTTTCTGTGAACCCAAGTGCTAAAAGCGGTGATGAAAAAGAGGTAAATGCCCTTACCACCCTCTGACGAAAAAAATAGGATTAACCCCTTCAGCGCGGATTACCGCGCTGTGCTGAAGGTTCTATTGCGCGGGCGGGGCTATGACGGACCGGTTCCGTCATACGCACAGCGCAACCGACACGCATGACGGAACCGCTCCGTCACTCGCATCGATGTAGTTAAGAGTTACTTTATTGACATTAACTGCATCAATTTTCCACTCAATCCTAGGTGCTTTCTTAATCTGAAGTTGTCAGTTGTCTGTGGTTCGTCACCATGAACAGATAGTAGTACCACCGATCTGCATTAAAATTAGGCATATGTAAAATGAATCTTTTTTCTTTATATATCTAATCTGGTTCATTGTCTTTGGAGAGAAAATAGCATGTATCCACGCTGATTCCTTTAATGCAGTTATTGACCGTGAGGCGTTTGGAGGACATTACATAGAGAGTGGAACCGAAGCCAGAGGGCTTGGTGATATTTTCAGATAAAAACTTCAACCGACTTTGCCACGCATCAGACTGACACAACTAGTCACACTTCTAATAAGCTATAATGACGCCATCAACCTTAATATTATTCTTAAAAGGTTCTCAGAAATAGCAGTTTTTGATGCAGCTCATAACTCAATTTTCTAAATCTCTTCCGTACCAAGTACAAACTGTTTTTCCTTAACTGTCTTTTTAAATTGCATTTGTACTCGCACATTCTGTCAGCATCTCAATTTCTTATTTTTATTCTTCATCTTTCGTGTGTTGTCTTGCTTTCATTCTTTCTCTCATTTAGTCCCCAAGTGCTGGAATGCATTTTCTTCTTCAGCCAGGTCTGCCACTACTCACTATTGTGTCTTCACTACTTTAAAGGAGGATCTCCTAGTTTTCTCCTTTCGCGGAATTAACATGCATCTTTATGGAATTAATGTTTCTAATATTGTACTGATTATGTAACTATTGGACGGCTCATTGACTTCGAAGGTGAATACACGAGGAGTCATTATATTGTCAATACATACTCTTTATAAAGCAATTACATTTATTTCAAATTACATTAATATTAAATTCACATAGTTTTAAATGTATTTACAATTATATAATTTCATTTTTGTTTACACCTCTCTGATCCCTAAAAACTGAGTACTACCCCTATTCACTATCCATCCCTAAAACCCCCATCTCACCCCTAAACACTACCCATTCTGAATCGTACAAATTCTACACTACCCGTATACACAACCCATTTTTTAACTCTTAAAATCCATTGCTTCACCTATGTGCCACCCATTCAAGAACCCTAAAAACCCTATACATTCACTACCCATCCCTGTACCCTAAACACTGTATACACTACCCATCCATGAAAACTAAAAACCCTATACTCTACCCATCCATGAACCATAAAAACCTCTTACTACCCCTATACACAAACTCATCCCTGAACCCTAAAACCCTTACGTCCCCATACATCTCTGAACCCTATACATCTCTGAACTGTAAGAACACATTACTACCCATAAATGGACTATAACAAATTGTGAACTTATACCCATATATTAATTAATATTTTTGAAATGTATAGCTTATTAGTTTACATTACATTAATTAAAATTAGGTTATATTTAATTATTACTTTAAAGTAATTTAAATTATATACTAAATTCAAATCGTATTATTCATAATTAAATAATGTTTGTATTCGAAAATTGCTTTGATTCCATTAATTAAATTTACTTGTACAATTTTGAGTGACAAACTTTATGAAAATTAAATAATCTGCGAAGTAAAGGCCTGAGATGTATAATACTGAAACTCCTGAACAGAAAGGCTCCTGATGTAGTGACCGTGATGTAATGACTCCCAGTGTGACTCCCACAATGTAACGGTAGGATACCCCTTGGAGGTTATACTGAAGTTAAATAAAATCAAATTATAAGGACATTACGATATGAGATTTATTAACGATCCAGTTGGTTTAGCAACTTCCAACTGTATGCCAGCAAACGTATACATAAGAATACCTTGCATGGATATTGTTTGTAAAGGAGACATACTTAGAAAAGAAGGTAAGATCTGTAGGCATTTTGCTCCACCTGTGTCTCTACCTACCCACCCCCTCCCTGTTACAATTGTCACTTGCAGATTGATGCCTGACTTCCCAGCTCCACTACTTATAATTTCTGTTTTGTCATAGATCTGTCTTGCTTCCCACACTGCCCTGCACAACCCTACTCAGCCAGGGACAGAGGACCCCAGAAAGGTCTTGATGGAATAGTTTATTTACAGTCAGCGGCTTAGTTTTCTTCAGTGACAGCTATAAGGGTTGTTAACCGAAGTGTTCCTCTTCCTCTAAAACCAGCATTTATTTTCTTGCATTGTATTGACTGGTTTACCAGAAAAATGACAATTCATTAGCACAAGTTTAGGTGGAGCCTGTAGAACCCGAGTTAAACTCATATTGGTTACTCTTTGTGCTTGAGTGAATATTTCCATGGCTTTTTCTAATCACTTCATAATAATACTGCAAAAAGAGGTTGCTAGTCTATTTGCAAATTAAGAAATGTGTCCTAAAATGTATCTGTGTAGCCCATAAAGAGAGTCTTTGGTCTCTGACATGGACAAAGTCCTTGTTTTTCCTCTACAAGCTTGGTGTGCTGTTTTTTGAAAGGATTACTGTATTGTTCTTGAACGAAAGCCAAGGTGTCTTATTCTGCTGATGTTTCCAGCAGGCACTTAGAAGATCACAGCAGAGGTCCCATATTAATCAAGCCAGGTCTACTTATCAGCTACTTTAGAATCTAATGCAAGGACATATTGATTTTTCATGATGGTCTGTTTCTAAACCTGCAATTGAAAAAGTGATTTCAGCACTTTCTTCCCAACGTAAACTGCACGGTCTCCATTAAATAGTCTAGTCTTGTAACGTCTTTATGAAACCTTCATTAGAGCGTCCATTACCTCTGTCCTGCAAAGTGAAACAGTCTGTTCTCACCACTCTTATTCCCTGTGTGCAAGCAACATTTTCCAGACTTGTCTGTGTTGAGAAATAAATGATAATTCAACTCGACAATTTACTCCATGAACTGGTGCATGCACATCCTCATCACCTGTGTCTTCCAAGTAGCATTAAAACACGATTATAAGACACCGTGTTTCTCATTAACTGAGCTGAAAGGGGTCCTATTTCATGGAGCACAGTGGGTTGGCTTGGTGAGAGCATGGGCTGTATCGGTTTCAATCGTAGCTGGCTGAGATCTGCTCAGTAGGGTCCATTATATAGTATGAACAGATTTAGGAGCTTCCATAGTTGATATTTGGGAAGAGTGTCAAAGGATCTGTGACTTACCAAATATTCTTTTCTACTGACTTTAAAGTATGGGAACCGAATTGCAATATTACTGCAGAGCCCTTGCTTGCCAAGCACCATGTGGTTGCCCTCTTGTGACCTATAGTAGCCTATGTTTGGGAACTTGCAGGATGAGGACTCACCTTGAAAGTCAGTGACGCGTTGTTCCTCTGGCTTGCTACATGATTATATAGTTTCTCTAGCTTTGCAGTCCCTCAAGATTAATTCAACTGAGAGAGTTAAGGGTGACATTGCACTCTGCAGTAATCTCGCCAAATTCTGCAGGCTTAAGAAGGCACATTTAGGATTATTTTGAAGATGGCAAAGTTTGAAATACAAGAAATATATGTGATTCAGAACTATGAAGGTTCTTAAAGCAGTCCTCCATTAGTGAACAGATCTGAGATGAGCATATAATTCTATATGCCGGAGCATTTTGGACAGACGAAATACGTGTGTAAATTGACCCTACTGATAAAACAGACATTCTTATTCCCAACTCCACTATCAAGAATCTAAAAATTGTAGACTAATAAGAACAAGTGCAATTATGAAATGTATACTTGTCAGTTCCAGGGTA
Organism: Triturus cristatus; assembly: GCF_964204655.1. NCBI lineage: Eukaryota > Metazoa > Chordata > Amphibia > Caudata > Salamandridae > Triturus > Triturus cristatus. The sequence goes on from NC_140589.1 coordinate 1,435,124,317, forward strand.
AGCCAACAAAAGGTTGCCAAATAGTTCATAAGACTGGAGCAATCCTACCTCGTTGAGCGCCCTTCCATGTTCCAACTTTAAGGACTTGTTGAATTCCTAGGCCAGGCACCAGTTCACTGTGGACATACTCTAGTCGTGTAGTTGTCTCTTCTTAAATCTGTACTGGGCATTTACAAACCTAGCATTCCACCCAAGAGCACTGGGTTATGATGAAATTATCATGTTTAAGACTAAAGGATATTAGAATCTTGAGTAATGATTTACCCATTTCCATTTCACTTAGACGATTTTGCTGCAGGTTATCCAAACCCTGTCCATTTATAGCCAAGTTAAAGCTCCTGAGAGCGAAGTGGCAGACCCATATCATTCGCCATATATCAGCTGAACTCAAGATTCCCATGAGTGATACCTTTCGGAATCTGTTTTGGCTTCTGAGAGGAGTGAGGCATTCTGGCCAAATCAAACTCAAAGAATGATGGAGAAATGTAAGACTCGTGATGATAAACATGCCCTGGCCAGACCTACCACAATATAGAAAGACAGTTGTAGAGAGACATCCTGTGCCATTTCCTTGCTTGATTGACATTTCTGCTTTGTGTTGTGGCTGACAAGGGGTGTCTGTCTGCAGGTTCACACTTGAAATAATGCAAATATTGTTTCCTTGTTACTCTGATGCAAAGCTGCCAGTATGTATAGTTGGTTGTGTGTCTTGGCACTCCAAAGAAAACCTTTTGTGTTCATTTATAAGAGAATGCTCACCACTGATCAAGCATAGGTCTTACCAAGGTCCTACCTCTGGACCTCATAGTGGATTCTGATCTAGTATGAGAGCTATTGCAGTGTCCTCCAAAGGAAGCTTCTGGGCACTCCTTCATGAAGGTACTTGGTCACCCTCCTGAGATTCAACTTGGGGGTGGTAGATGAGCCATTTTGATCAGGATGTAATAAGTGGCTGCCTGCAATCTGTGTAACTACTGTAGACCTCGAAACATGTAGAAAGCTCAGCCTCACGCTGTCTTCCCTCAGTCATTAAGATAAGATCAAATTTGATGAAGGCTGATGAGTATAGTAGTTGTTGAGGCTAGGGAAGTCCTTCCAAACTTCACTTTTTACTTCAAAGTGTGGTTCCTGGTTGGCATTTCCACTTTAGATTCAGCATCACATTTTAATGGAAGTATATTGATCCCTTTTCCTGGAACGATGGCTAAACAGGAATTGAACATTCATAGGTATAGTGTCTGCAACCTTGAACTAAGATCTCGGGCACTTGGCTAATGTGACTGAGCTTCTCTTTGAATTCTTCTGTGAAAAGAAATTATTTTAGGTAACTTGTGGAAGACAAATAGTTGAGTGTTGGGGAATGTCTGTTTTCTCGATTTGCCAGTCACTGTGATATGTGGCCTCCCGATCTCAGTCATACGTTTGTGGTATACTTGAAGACTGTTGTGAATGAGTGCAGTTTTTAGAGGAATAGTGGAATCTGATAGCTAGGTGGACAGCGGTATACAGGCATTCCTAATGCTAATGATTGCTGCTACTGGTGAAAGTATTTCAGATGGAGGGTTTCGTGGCCTAATACAGGGTTTCTTGGTTGCATTTATTGGGGACCCATTGAAGGAAGCCAGAAGGCTGACACGGGGTCCCCGAGATGACTGCGCTTAGCAAGTAGTCCTGCTGATGAGTTAGATTAGCTCTAGTCTGTGTGCGAGTTCTTTGGCAGAATTACAGAGAGCAATTTACTGTAGTCTAACAGAAAATATGTTTGTATTGAAAAGGGAAGAAGCAAAGGGCCATTGAGAGCTCGAAATGGCGAGAGCACATTAATACAGTGCGGTTCTGTTTCAAGAAAGGTACGGTAGTGCCAAACAGGAATTACATTGAACTAACATCTCCTAGAGAGATTGGTGAAGCCAAAGAAAACTGAAAGCTTGAGGCCATCCTGATAAAAGTCTCTTTGGATCAGGCAGCGGCCCGTGAAGTAGATACATTATTTAACCCGCAACCTGTACAAGTTGCAGCAGGCTTTGAATTCTATATCAAATTTCTGAAGAACTGCTGCTAATTGGATTGCCTTGTTTTGATTTTTCTGCAACTTGGTGATATGAAAGTCTGCAAACCAACCATAAGTGCATTTCTGTAGTGCATCCAAGACCAGATTGCAGAACTAATCATCAATGCCCAATTGTTCCAAAGGAGAAAAGGTAGATTTTTCTTCATATTTGTATGAACAAAGAGGAGGGTGCCCTGGTTTTATGAATTTGGGTATTGAAAAAAAAGGCCTTGGTCAAACCAAAGTCCACAAATTTCGCCACCGCAGGACACTGAAAGATGGCACTCACAGAGGGATGTCACAGAGCCTCAGACTAAACTGACTGATTGTCACTAAAGATCAGGTTTTCAGTTTTGTTTCTGTTGAGCTTCAGAAAGGTGGCCTCCATCCAGTCTTGCCTAACCATCAGACAGTCCTTGAGGGTTGGAGAGTCATTCTTCTGAAAGATCTGTACGTCATCCACTGTGTGGCATCCACTTATGACACTTTGTGGAAGCCAAATCTCCTAATCAGCCCTCCCACAGGCTGAACATAGAAGTTCAAATGTTTAAGGGAGAGTGAAAAACCCTGTGGAACTGCCATTGTGTAGAGCAGAACAGTCGCAGAGAGAAAGTTGGTGCGCTTTCTTGAGTGCAGCAGAAACAACATCTTTTTTACAGAAGTCAAGGACGCGTCCTGTGTCAAAGGAGGGATTTTGGTGGTCAAAATCTGGGTCTGAAGGCTGTGCTTGCTGAGAGTGTAAGAGAGCTGGTTGAAGCATATATTAAGGAATAAAGATTGCTATCTGCTAAAGCCTATAGGTGATAGGACTGTTCCCGACTGCTCCCATGTTCTTGCACCGCCTGCCTATTCAGGTAGTGATCTGGGAGTACAAATAGGTTCTGTTTTCTCCATTTAGATCTTCAGAACAAATGCTAGATTTTGGGGTAGTATATATTGGAACTTCTTCTTGAAATCGGAAGAGATTTTGAAATATGCTGGGTTTAAGTTGCAAAAACATTGCATCCAGCATCCACAGTTGTAGAAAACACATTTCTTAATAAAAGAAAAAAATATACTGGTATCTTCTCTAATCTTCTGTACGTTGTGGTGGAGTTGTAGGTTTTGCTTGAAGACTTCCTTACATAAATTAACAATTTCCACAGGTACCAAAGTTTTGTATTTGAATATTTAAAATTGTAGGTTGTGTTGACATCTATCAGTCTTTACAAGCTATTGTCAGTGTGTCTATAGTGTGCCGTGCTTTGTCCCTTGCAAGTCCACATCTCTCTTGAAGGAACCTTCTCTTGCTTTGGCTAAATGGAGCACTAGATGCTTGCTATTCATTTATTGTTAGACACAAAGTTGTGAAGTACTCTGAACCATGCTCAGCAGCCATTATCTGTAAGACTTTGTCTGGCCAAGCCTCTCAAAGCCCTCTGGAGATATCCTGCCGTATGTGTACTTCCTCCAAAGAGTAATCGCTCTTCCTGAGTTTTTGTTGTAGCATTTGCTGCATCACATTACCCATTAAGTTTAGGATTTGATAATGTTGTACCTGCAGTGCTAGTGAATGACTGTTCTTTCAGCACGTTAACATATATTTAACACCATAGTATTTATTGAGCTAATATATTAATGTTTCCCACCTTCTGTAGTGGCAGTTAAGGACATACTAAGCTACCCTAAACCCTGTTGCAGGACAAATGTGGATCTGGTGGTAAACCTGTGTTGTACTTGGCCCTTTTTGCAGGGTTGTCCCCAGACATTTTGCCTTCCTTCGCCTATTTTTCTGACTTTCTTTTTGCTGGGTTTGGGATTCTGGGCACTTTAACACTGCTAACCAGTGCTACAGTGCATATGCTCTCTACTCTGAACACTGTAACATTTGGTTTCTCCATGATTGCTATATTTGATTTACAAATAAGTCTCTAGTACAGTGCAGTGCATGTGCCCAGGGCTTGTAAATCAAATGCTACCACTGGGCCTGCAGCACTGATTGTGCCACCCACATGAGTAGCTCTTTAAACCTGTCTCAGGCATGCAACTACAGAGCCTGTGTGTGCAGTTTTAAACTGCCATTTCGACCTGGCAAGTTACCCTACTTACCAGGCACAAACCTTCCATTTCATTACATGTAAGGCACCTCTAAGGTAGGCCCTAGGTAGTGCCATGGGCAGTGTGCAATGTATTTAAAAGTTATGGACATTTGTTTTTAAGTTTTACATGTCCTGGTAGTGAAAAACTATGAATTCTTTTTGCACTACAGCAAGGCCTATCCCTCCAATAGGTTAGCATTGAAGCTGCCTTGAAACACTTTACTTGTGTAACTTCCAATTAGAAGCTGAAAGAAAATTGGTGTTTGGTGTCTCTGGACTCACAATTTAAAAATACATAATTTAGTGAAGTTGGTTTTCAAGTTACAGGTCTGAAAATGCCACTTTTTAGAAAGTTGGCATTTTCTTACTTTAACCATTCTGTGCCTCAGCCTGTCCCTAGAATACATGTCTGGGTTGGATGACAGCTGGCCTTTGTGAATTCACTACAGACAGTTGCACACAAAGGGAGCTGAGGTGTGCCCTGCATATCCTGATGGTCGATCACCAGGCTGGTGGATCTTCGTGACCTAGAGTGGTGGGAGGAGTTGACGCTTGCACTTGAATAGGGCTGTGTCTGTCAAATACAAAGAGCTGGATACGCGCCTGTAGTGTGTCTGTAGCCGGGACCAGGAAGGGTAGGGTCTTGTGCACTACAAAGACCTTTCTTTAAAGTCTCTCTACTTCAAAGACACAAATGGGTATAAGTACTGGACCTCAGCCACCATATACTCAGAACACGTCTGGACTCAGGACATTCTGCCAGGAAGAAGAGCTGATGTGCTGCTAGGAGGGACTGCCACTTTGATGCTTGTTGGTTGTTTTGGCCTGCTGCCAGCTGCTTCTTGCCTGAGAATGAGAGGACTGGACTTTACTCTCTGCAGCCTGCTGAACTCTCAGGGACATTAAAGACTTCACTTGCATCTTTGCTACCAGCACCTGGGCTCCTCTTCTCTGGGTCCTGTCCTGCCAAGTGGTGCCAAAACCAATCCTGGGCCCTTGGAGGTGAATTTGGTGCTGCAACCAAGAAATTGATTCCCAAGCTTCAGTTAGGAACCGGCGCATCCTTGTGAAAGCGATGTATCGCTGCTGCTTGCACTGAAGCTGTGCACACCGCTCACTAAGTGCGAGACACAGTGTCCTCGACTTTCAACGCAGCCCCGACTTTGCCACAGCGCCTCCAAAGAACCGCCACTGCGTGAGTCTCGAGCACAGCTTCACCAAAGTCTGTGAACCAGCGCTCCGACTCCGACGCAACCCTGCCCTGCGTGGCTTTGGACAGACGCATCGTCTTCAGCCCAGCAATTCAACTTCGACGCTGTGAAATCGATGTAGCTCACTCTTGACGTAGACGCATCATCGACACTGCTTCACCTTCAGGAACCAAGGCCTTGCACCAGCAACTAATGCATCACTTCCTCTGTGCAATGCATTGTCTGGAGCGGCAGAGCTTCAACAACCATGCACCGCCTTAAGAAACTGACGAATCACATGCATACACGACACCTCACCTCATGCATTCAAGGTACTGTAAGGGGTCTACGTGATTCCTGTATATGGTCTGCGATTTCCATCGCGGTTGGACTGAACTTTTGGATTTGTCCCGTCAAGCTCGACCAGATAGTTCCAGTTAGAGCTATAGACTTCTAAGCACTGCATTTTGATGTAATGTTTTAAAATTCATATCTTTACTTGTGTATGTTGGAATTTTGTCGTTTTGGTCGTTTTACTCAGATAAATAGTTGCTATTTGTCTAAACTAGTGTGGAGCACTTCTGTGGTGTGTTTACTGTGTTACTGGTGAGCACAGGTAAACCCTTTAATGTGTACTACACTTACCCTGACTAGAGTGTGGGTCCCTAATTGGACAGAGTGCATACCTGTGCAAACTAACCCCATTTCTAATAACCTATCATTCTCACAATGTAACCTTTAGTTGGACTTGACGAGAATCCACACCTCCCAGTTCCCTTACTCTGGTGCATATTGTAATACTACCAGAGATCGGAGTTGGAGTAAGGTATGAGAGAAAACTTTGGTCTAGTAAAGGCCCAAACTGTACTGGTAGCATTTGAATGGGATGCTTTTCACAGCAATCACTCTTGGTTCTTAATGGTGTAGCACAACACACTGGTCTCTTTAGAGAAAACCCAAACAATGTGGTATCAGTTACATAAAGTAATGTGCAACGTCTTATTGATTCCTGGGGAACACAACATTCAGATGAACATAAGGAAGACCAGGAAAAATTACAGTGCCCGCAGGAAACCAGTGCAGTTCAAACAGATCTCTGTAAGGAAAGAGCACAAAGAGAGCCAGTTAGGACGAAGCCCATTTCCAAGTAGCTCGATGAGAATTAACCTGGAAACCTAACTAATATCGGTAGACACCGAGAGTGAGAACAAAATCAGAAAATCAATGCAGCCATGCAAATTCCTGCCAGGCATGCAACTGCAGGTGAGTTTCCTATATATGCTATGGCTGTCTAAAGTGCTTTGAAGTCCTGCTCACAACCTGGATATTTTAGTGTTCAGTTAGTGCTATCATCTATGGCATGTCTCTTGATAGTTTCCATCTTCCATTTATCCACGGTCTTCCGAGCCTGAGCTATTCTTCTGTTATGAAGACAGGTTTCCAAGGAAACAATCCCTTTATGTGGGGATGTACTGAGTCCTATTATGCACTAAATATTTGTCAATTGGCCCTGTTCAGTTTAATCTATTAGCCATTCAGCAGTACTGTGAAATGGCTGAATCACCATAATTGGTTTTCAATTTAAAAATGAAAATGTATTGAATTTTCTCACTCGTGCAATAAATAGCCCTCACCAGCATTTAAATTTATTCTCACAGCAGGATCGGTCTATCAAGTTCCTGAAAAGTTGTTCCTTTCTGTGCATATTCAAATTCCTAGTTAGGACTTGAAGTGATGCTGTCCGTTCTCAAAACTAACACCATTTTTGTGTCAGCTACCATGATGTTGAGTTCCAAATATATTCCTATTAGATCCAACTACACTTCAAACCTAGGGAAAGTGGGCTTAAATGTCTTAATATTGCCTCACATTGATGCAGAGCTAAATGGATAATGAATTGCTTTAGTTTGTACATTTCCCATATTCGAGGTCCTGCTTCTTGGTCTGGTGGATCTAGTCTGGCAAGGCTTTTCTCCATGGGACTGTCCTCCAGTCCTAAGCTGAAAGCCGCTACCTCGGAGTAACTGTTAAATATGATCTGTCCTTTGTGGCGCAAGTGACTACTGCTACTAATTCTGCTTTTTGACAATTGAGAATCTTTTGGTACATAGCCAATTACTGCAAAATATCCATGATGGAGTTCATTTTGAAACATTGAATGATATTCAGGTTTTCCAACAGTAGGTAGACTGCATCATCTTGGAAGAAGACGAATTTTATCTCTCAGGCTTTGAAACTTTGCCTGGCTGCCAGCAGTGTCCTGATTTCAAGGTCATGTGCCTGGCCAACGAAGCTTTGCCCCCTTCATGTGCTCAATATTGTACTAGATTGATGTTTAAATAGAGATATTTTGGTCTTTGTGCTTTCTACTTAACAATATGACACCCCTGATGAAAAATATCTTTGTAACTTGAAGGAATATGTGTTTGAAAGCTGCTGATGGAGTCTGGAAATATTGCATTACAGTTGTCTGTAAATAAAATGGTTTAAGAACCGAGGTTTGGAATCTTTTTATACTGCTTTAGCATGTTTGTTGGTGGAACGAAACTTGTGACATGTTTGAAAACATTGAGCCGCGTTGTGATGGATGCCTAACGAGTTTAGGGTCTATCCCTTATGGAAACACCAACCGTTGGGACAGGTAGTAGGGCAAGAATATGCAGTGGCAACCAGACCTACCACCCCCATCCCCTGTTCTAAGATTGCTTTCTTTTGAAAACAGAACGGTAAGAGGAGCCTCATTCTGGAGACTGTACTGATGAGCATGAATGTGAAATGGGTGGGGCAGGAGTTAGTGGAGTGAGGCCGGAGCGGCACTGAATGGAGACTATTTGCAGAATGTCCATGGCGCGGTGTGAGCGGTTGTATTAGGTTGGATTGAAAATACGTTCATTTATCCATATGCATAAACACACTACTCACTTTTAAAGAGGGGTCTTAAAATTGAGAAGTGTGTTGTGCGTATATCTTTCGCCCACCCCCTCCAGGAACAGAACATTGTATCCAGCAGGTGTGTGCAGTTAATTTCAAGTTTGGACTGCTTCTAGTCCTTGCTCGGTATGCTGCTGCAGATGCAGATGAAGCTGAAAAACAGAGAACTACGTCACAAGTCCTAGTTCTGGCACCGTGCAGCATACTTAAGGCTGTAAAGTACAGCAATAAAATCCGTCGCCTGCTGTGCTGGATTTACAAGGCTTTAGTAGAGTTTGAGTGGTAATTTGTGGCTTTCAAACAAAATAGGACACCTGAATTAAATTAGTTGTTGAAAAACCAAGCTTTCGTTTTATTCACATTTAGACCTTCTGCCAGCATTACACCATTTAAAAAGCAGTGTCAAAGACAATCGGTATGGCTTGGTGGCTAGAGTGAAATAAATGTGAGAACGAAGTCACGTGTATATTTTTCTTGTGTTATGTACGGGAAGAAGCATACTTGTTGAAATATACGTTCTGGAACTCTGCTGGATATTTTCTATTGCATTGTATTGTAATTGCATTTATATAGCGCTTACTACCCCTGATGAGGCGTCAAAGCGCTTTTTCGGAGAGCAGCACACCATTCCGGAACCCATAAAGGATTAGTGTTGAATTAGTATATTGAAATTAAAGTAATTTGAGTGGTGGATATGTTAGTCAGTTATTTGGATTCAGAAGGATAGCGGAGGGATAGAAGAGGGAAAAAAAGGTTTGCATTTATATAGTGTGTGTGCTGTAAAAGATTAGTAATGTAATGTGCCTCTAAATTTGAAAGGATTTTCGTAGGGAAGGGCTTGAAATTCAGGTGTGTGTGGGGTGGATGCTGCAGATGACCTCCAATAACTGAAGTCTCCTCTCATAGAAGGCAAAGTGTGTGTGCATATATAACATGGTTAAGCCTTCTTACTGAATGTTTGTCCGTGCTTTCAGAACTCATATTTCACAGGAAAGCGGTCTAACTATGAATTATTTCCTGTAATTCATAGTGTTGAATTTATTTGCAGGATATTTAGCTTCCCTAAACAAATAGAAAAGTTAAATGTCGCATTTTGCCTTTCTTTCCGTGTTGGTAAAAAGAAAATTTTTAAAAAACACAATGACGGTGTGGCTCTTGCAACATCATTCAGCACACCTGACAAACTCACCCTTGCAGGCACATCCTTGATACAATACATCATTCATTTAAATCCTCGCCCGCAAGTGAAAATAAAAATTGTAAATACAAAACCTCGTCAGCAGAGAGCTACACGTTTATGCATTACAGTATATTTTCTTTCTTCATGTGTTTTGTTAAACATACTCTGTAGAGTCAATGAACTACAAAAAAGCACATTTTAAAATGTATGTTTTTACATTGTACTTTGCATTTATAACAGTACTCGTTGCATAAAACATGTTTTGAATATTAGCAGATTAGCCTCAACAGAAACCAAAAACACACATTTCTCAAAAACCTGAGACACATATTAGCAATCTTACCCAAACATTGAATTTTAAGTTGCTGAGGTTCAAGTGCTAAAAAAATTATAAAGAGTACTAAAATCAATTATTAATCATGTAAGATAAAAAATACAAAACGAGTAGCATGTGTAATATGGCCATATTTTGTCATCTTGGGGTTCAAGTGACTTTTATAAACTACTCAGCCTTCGGACTTATGGTTTGACAAAGTCACCAGAACCTCGTGGTGGCAAAGTTAAAAAGCTAGTTATGTTTGAGGCTCAAACACGCAAAACCATAAAAATTCTCCAGTTATGTTTAATAACACACACAGCACATGGCAAGTCATAGACAGAATGTGCTTCTTACAAGCCAATTTCCCTGATTAACACAGTGGTTAACTTCTGACCAAGGTGGGGATGAATAGACTGATCAAAGGGATAAGACACAAAATACTGTGGGATCAAAATGGCGTCATGCCGGGCAGGGGGACTAAGCATTGCATCCAACGGGTGCAAGTAGCTTTGGCCCATATGTAGGAGGTTCAGGACCCAACAGCAGTGTTTTGGTAGACATCAAGAAGGCATTTGACTCCGTTGAGTGGTCCTTCCTCAAGAGATATTGGAGAATTAATTTTAACCCACTCTATAGAGCTTATGTGAAACTACCCTATACAGCAACGTAGGCATGGGTGCAAATTAATGGGGTGATATCAGAAACATTTACCTTACAGCCGGGCACCAGACAAGGATGTCCTCTCTCCCCTTCTATTTTCCCTAGTCATGGTGCCCCTAGCTAAGTGGATGCGGGTGGATACACACATTTGGGACCTTGCATGACTGGGTGGTGATGAGGACTGAATCGCATTGCATGCAGATGATGTCCTGCTGTATGGGTAGAGGCCTGGCCTATCCCTTATCTAATGCCAAGGCTTAGTGTAAATGGCGAGGCTTCTATCCTTAAAGTCAACTAGGAAAAATGCACACTAATCCAGCTGAGGGGTCAAGTGGGGAGGGGGGTAAGATACTTCAAGTTAAGAGGGCCGCATCAACATCTCTAAGAACCCACAGGTTTACTGTGACCTTGAACTTGCGCTGTTGACACAAAGAATCAAACTACACATGAAGGCTTGGAGCAAACTTCCCTTGTCCGTAATGGGGAGGAGAGGGCCTTATTCAAAATGATAGCTGTACCTCAACTATTATTCGTCCTTAGAATTATCCCTATGTACACATTGGAGATCTCAAATCTGTTGTCTCAGATGTATGGGAGGAAATCATCCTTGGCAATACCCAAATCGCCAGGATACCATTGGAGTTTTGACGCATGGCCCTAAAAAAGAAATCCAAGGGGTGTGGTTATTGACAGTCGACAGATCTGACAGGATTCCTGATCTTGGATATCATAGGAATCTCTAGAGTGGGTGATATTTGGAAAACTAGCCACATTAAAACATATGGACAATTGGTGGAAGATTTTGAACTGCACAAGTCACAATTCTTTAGATGCCTACAAATCGGGTGCACACTAGAGGGGTATAAAATAAAACTCCTGTCTGCCTCAGAGTTAACTCACTAGAATCTAAACCAATTCTTGAAAATGTGCAAGAGAAGAGCATTTCCATATTGTACAGAGCTCAAGTGGTAAATATGCCAGACCCCCTGAAGGGATTGAAAGATAAATGCAAGCATGACCTAGGCCTTCTGGCGGATGAGGAGTGTGCGGATGCCAAAATGGCAGCTAGGCAAATGGTGATGTCGGCCCAAATACGTCTCATCCAATTCAGGTATTTTCACAGAATACACCTTTGTAAGGTTACTCAAAATGGCATTCGTCCAGACGTGACGTGTCCTCGGTGTAGTGTAGAGGAGGGCACTTTTTCCTTGTAATATGGGAGTCCCCAATCATTCAGCTATACTAGTCCAAAATATTGGAGCAGATGATAGGGATATGCCTGATGACAGGCCCCAAAGTCGCACTCCTAGGATGAATGTCAGAATGTGACGGAGGTTGGGGGTGGGAAATATAGTGCTCTTCGGTATGATGGTGGCTAACCGGGATACTGCTTGCCACTGGAGATAGAGGATGGCCCCATCTCTGGAGGAATGGCTTACAGGTATGGACATTTTTACAGTGATGGAGGAGACAGTCTATAGGGCGGGGGTGCATGAACACATGCAAAGAAATGGATGATGTGTTGGAAACACTTTAATTAAGTATGGCCTCAAGAATGAGTTTAATGAGATATAATGTAATCAGGAATTATAATAATCACGCAGGTACTAGAATTGAGCTGTGAAGTTTTGTTTAGGTTTGTAAACAGAAAAACAATACTATAAAGAAGTGCAAAGATATGGATACGATAAGGCATTGCCACCCAAATCGATACATAAAACCAAAACGGCGAGGTGTATGTGTGTGTGTGTGTGTATATATATATATATATATATATAATATTATAGATAAATACACACACATTCTCTGAAAACACACAATTAAAAACTAAGTTACGGTTCGGATATCCATAATTGCTTATAACAACAAAAATGTGCGGAATGGATTTGCTATATATTTCCAGCCATAGCCCATTCAGGGCAAGATATTAACCTGTGTATATATATGTATAAATGTGCAGATAACCATATGAATTTAGCTAGATAGACATGTATAAATGATTGAATTTTGCATGCTCTAAGATGGCCAAAATGATTTTTGTTTCCATCCACACAGTCCTTTGTTTGTTTCGATTCGATTTGAACCACCAATGAACTGGATGTTTGTTTATTTAAATAACGCTGTTTCGGGCTGCCATTTGATATTGACAAAGGCAGTCGCCGAAACACGTCTTTTGTGTGCTTGGATACCCAAATAAAATCGGGGTAAACAGTTTCCCACGAGTGCTGTACTTTTTGTGCCTGGCAGCAGTAAAATATATATATATATATATATTCCAAAAACACTTGCCCTGATGCGAGGACAAACACAGCAGTGAAGTGGTAGAAAGCACCATTTATTTAAAACCGGCAGTGACACTCTGGATGTCTCTCTCCTCTCCTGACGCGTTTCGGGGCTGGCAAAGCTCCTTATTCATAGGACAAACACACTGGAACAGCGTCGAGTAGCTCAATCAGGCAACCTGCATGCTCATTTAAATATTCCCAGGTGGGCTTGTCAGGTGACTCACAATTGCAGGCATGCTGGTACCTGTGGTCTTTTCAGTCCGTGGGCATACAGTATTTCCCGAGTGGGATCAGCGCCAACATTCCAGTCTCTTGGTTATACATAAATGACCCCAGTGGGCCTCCGAGTGTCAATAGTCAGTGATTAACTCCTCCGCTGCGCCTGAAGGTTTCAAAACAATTCCAAAACTTCTGGCCCCTGCCACAGTCTGGCGGTGGTTAGCTGAACTAACTATAACGGGGGAATTTCAATGGTTTTGTACGAGTGAAAAGTCCAGCTAACTATAACGCCCCTGAAACCTATGGTTTTTTCAGTGAATTTCTAAGGTTTTTTAAATGCTAATTTCTAACTATAACGTGCCTGAAACCTATGGTTTTTTCAGTGAATTTCAAAGGTTTTTTAAATGCTAATTTCTAACTATGCCTACAGAGATAGGATATGTGAAGAAAGAAGAAAAAACGCACAGAAAGAAAAAAAAGAAATGCAGAAAGAAGCAACAGAAGTCCTCAAAGACGAAGAAAAGTGCAGGAAGAAGGATAACGTGCAGAAAGAACAAACAGAAGAGCAGAAAGAAGCCTTGTTGCAAAATCATCCTGTACCCTCAACTTTTTCAGACGGATACTGGTGGTAACTGAGTCTGACTATCCAGTCCTAGAGCCAGTGCTATGTTAAAATACACTCAGAATACAGTGAAAACACCTACATACACTAGGGAACACTATGCGTTGGGGTCCCCCTGTGATTAGCATGACCTCCTCTGTAAGCCCCTAGTATATAATAGGGCAGAGGGATTAAAACTACCTCTTAAAACGTGCCACAGGGCGTTTGCACACATCAGCCACGTCCCCTCCCTTCCCCACTGTGTAAACATGCCCTGTGGTCGTTTTTAGTTGGGAGATTAAGTTCATTTGAATCCTGAGGGTCCCTAGGGTCCAACTAGCCCACTAGGTACCTCCAGTAAGCGCCACAGAGCTGCGTTGCAGAGAGGTGTAAAAAGTGGCATGGCCTGGACCACCTCTCTGCGACGCAGCTCAGTGGCGCTTACTGGAAGCCCCTGGTGGGCTAGTTAGCCCCCAGGGGCCCTCAGGATTGAAGGGGAATTATTTCCCCAACTTAAAACGCGCCATAGGGCGTGTTTGCACATGTCACCGCAGGCCCCGTCCCCTCCCTTCCCCACTGTGTAAACACGCCCTGTGGCCGTTTTAAGTTGGGAGATTAAATCCCCTTGAATCCTGAGGGTCCCTAGGGGCAAAATAGCCCACTAGGTATGTCCAGCAAGTGCCATTGCAGAGAGGTGTAGAAAAAGGGCACGGCCTGCACCACCTCTCTGCTACGCAGAGCAGTGGCGCTTGCTGGAAGCACCTGGTTGGCTAGTTGGCCCCCAGGGTCCCTCAGGATTGAAAGGGAATTATTTCCCCCAACTTAAAACGCTCCACAGGGTGTGTTTGCACACGTCACCTCAGACCCCGTCCCCTCCCTTCACCACTGTGTAAACGCGCCCTGTGGCCGTTCTAAGTTGAGAGATTAAGTCCCCTTGAATCCTAAGGGCCCTAGGGTCAAACTAGCCCACTAGGTACCTCCAGTAAGCGCGACAGAGCTGCCTTGTAGAGAGGTGTAAAAAGGGGCGTGTCCTCAGAACACCTGTCTGCAACGCAGCTCCCCGGCGCATACTGGAGATACCTGTTGGGCTAGTTGGCCCTCAGGGACCCTCAGTATTGAAGGGGAATTAATTCACCAACTTACAACTGGCCAGGGGGTGCGTTTGCAGAGTGCTGCAAGGAGGGGGCGTGGCCTCCGGCGCGATGCCGGTCTTTTATTTATTTATTTATTTTAAGAAGGAGGGCTGTTTGGCCCCCCTTCTTTTTCTAATTTATTGGCCCTGGGGACCCCATCTCCCAGGGCCTGCCACCTAATTTTTTTTTTTGAAAAAAAAATGTGGGAGGGGGCCGCGGAGCCCCCCTCTCAAGACCTTAATCGGCCCCGGGGACCCCAACCCCCGGGGCATGACCTTTTTTTAAAAAAGAATTCTTTAGGAGGGGGCTGCCTTGCCCCCCTCCTCAGCCACTTATGGCCACGGGGACCCCATCCCCCAGGGCCGGCCTTTGTTTTTTATTATTTTAAAAAACATAGATATTTATAGAAACACCTAAGACATGCTGGACAAACCGTATGTACCTACCACCATGACCATTTGCGTGATATTCATTAAAAGGCGACTATGCATACAATGAATCCACGTGGAATGTATTTACACCACTAGTGAAGCTCTGACGTGTCTGATGCCCTACCGTGCCTAATCCCGACGCCCCGCCGGTGGGTACTCTCCAAGTAGACACCCTTGTCGTTTATTTATACAAACATGGGTAGCTATTGACGGGCACATTTAATACACACGCACACCAAGCCATTCAAAGGGGATTCGACAAAAATTCGACCAAAAATATGCAAGAAACCCTCCTCACGGTTAATAAAACACACATCCACCGCCGGATGTGTAATACCTTTTATTTTACTTTCTGGAAAGGAGACCAACCTCACTTGAGAGTTACAGCGCGCTCCTGGCTGAGCCCAATGCTGTGTTACACCCACCAGTGCCCGACGAGAGCCACACACCTCTGTGTTGTATTTCACCAGCTAGTGCGTATGCTATGACACTCTCTAGCCCATGTGCACTGTAATACCAACCCGTGAATGTCATGCCACACTTGCCTTCGCACGGGTTATATTGCCCCATCTAACGTGCCTTCCTCGATGCCTATGTTATAACGCACAGCGCTATGCCATACATATTACAATCTGGGATCCATAGCTTTGTCACAGTGCATATGCAACGTTACATTCCCCAGCACATATTTTATATTACATCTTTAGAGACTAGTTAGGTTACACAACACTGCCCTGTGCATATTACACTCCAAGGCGCATATCGCATAGCACGCGCTAGTGCCTGTGCTATCTCGTGCTCTCCTATGAATCTGTCATTGCGCACAATGTATTGTATATTATATTTCACGTCCCGGTTCATCTTATATCACACTTTTTGGTGAATAGTTTATACCATACACTATATCTAGTTTTAATTTTCAATCGTGCACTCAGGACTATGTTCTGTATAACACTGCGTTCACCTACCCTTTTCACTGGCATTACATTTTGCGATGGGGGTGGAGGGTCAGAGGGTGTTTCTGCCAAGTGAGCCCGGAGTCACAGTCACAAACGTCCTCTTCTTCCTGAATAAAAGTGAGATTATGCTGCATACTTGTTCATATTTTAAGTAGTTCACACAGACACACATTTTAAAAACAATAAAGTTCCTAATACCCACCTTCTCTGAACAGTTAGCTTGCTGCCCCATCCACCTCCTCCCTATCCTCTGTTGTCTGAATCCATGGACTAGCCTCCTCCCTCCTGCCATGCATGGTCTGTTGTGCTGCCACTGCCCTCCATTTAGCATGATGTACCAGTCCACTCCTCCTGTCCTCCATTGCCCAATTATATGCCCCATCATTGACCTCCTGCTTAGCCTCTGTGCTTAGCTTGCTGCCCCTATTCTCCTGCCCCCTGCCCTCCGATGTCTTTGTGCATGCCCCTGCTCCATCCTTTTTGCCCACCATGTTCCATGGACCTGTCACTCCTATCTACTCTGAGTGTTCTGTTGAGCTGCCACTCCCCTCCCACCTGCCTAGCATTGTCAGATAACTGTAACCTGTCCCTGCCACCTCCACCCTGCCTGTCCACATGCCATGCCCCTATCCCCTTCCTCCTGTCCTCCATGGTCCATTTTACTGCCACACCCTTCTGCCCTCCCTGGTCTGTTGTGCTGCAACTGCTCCTCCTGCCTGCCCCGCGCGGTCTGTTGTGAGGCCCCTTCCCCTGAACTCTCTTGTCTGTGCCCAGGTCCTGACCCTCCCTTCTATCCTCCATGGTCCTTTGTGCATGCCCCTGCACCCTCTTTCTTGCCAATCAAAGCCATTATGCTGTCACTAACCCTCCCGCTTGCCATGCATGGTCTTCTCTGCTGGCACGGCTCCTCCCACCTTCCCTGTGTGATCAGCTAGCTGCCCTTGACCCCCTCCCGCCTTCCTTCAATGGTCTGTGTGTATGCCATCAGAGTCTCACTGTTGCTCTACATGGTGTGTCTTGTTTCTAGTGCCCATTCTGCCTGACCTCCATGGTCATCTTGCTGCTCGTGCCCTGCCCCCTTGCCCCCAGCCCTCTGTTTCCATGTGCAGACCCCTATTCCCTCCCTCCTGGCTTGTCTGTTCCATTGCCCTTTATGGTCTGTTATGCTGCAGCTTTCTCTCCTGTCTGTCCATTATGGTCGGCTAGCTACCATTGCCTTGTTCCCCTCTGTTCTCTGTTGTCCATGTGCATGGTCCTGTCCCCTCCCTATTGCTTTCTATGGATTGTTGTGCTGCACTCCCGTCCCGAATGCCCTGTGTGGTGTATTGTGCTGCTGCAAACCCTGATGCCTGCCCTGAAGGGTCAGTGTGGTGCACCTCTCCATGTCCCTCCTGTCCTCTGTTATCCGAGGCCATGTCCCTACCCAAATTCCTCCTGCCTTCCATGAACCAATGGACCATACTTGCGAACATTGTGAACTTGGTAAGAGGGAGTCAAATTGTTGCCTCTGCACCCTCCTACCTGCCTTCAATTTTCAGAGTCCATGCCCCTGGCCTCTGCCTCTCAACAGTATCCTAATGAACAACTAGATTGCTAATATTCTATATTTATTACAAAAGTGTGGAACGCCTGACGTCATCTGGATGTAATCAAAACTGTAATACCTAGAGCATTTCCTTTAGAAATTACATATATGAGAGGGTCTTATTTGCATCAAAATTATGGTTAGTGCTCTAAAAAACTAAAATGAGGACAAATTGTCTGAGTTTTCAATTAGCGACAAAGCACTTTTAAATTATTTGTTATCTTTATGTTTTTTTATCCAGTTGACCACTTGATTAAATGTTGCACTTAGGGGAGAGGATGTGGTGTTACTTCCAGAGCTGCAGACTTTGCAACTGGGGAACCAGGTTGGAGTTTCTGCTTCAGCTCAACATTCTGTGATTCTGGTCAAATCACTTTATCTCCCCATGTCTACAACCAAAATGATTTTGATCTTGTGGGATGTAACCAATGCTCATGTAAAGCATTCCAATACCTGACAAGTCTGCACTATATAAAACTGCAAAAACACAAACAATAAGTGTTTTGCACACTTCTGTCATTAGGCTACATGTGGGCTACATCGGGGTGATATTTGTGCTGCATTTGGGCTCTTTTGTCTCTGGTGGCCATCTTGGGAGATTTATTTGTTATGAAGTTTCCTAATTTCCTCATTTACTGCAGTCTCCTCAGTAGGAAATGCTTTCAGTTTTTTACTTTGATTCCATCAAGAAGGTATTCAGATATGTCACACATTTGCCATAAATTCTGAATGTTAGCACTCTAGTTGCTCATTAGATCACTGTAGTAAAGCTACTGCTCACCACGGAAGTCTGCTGCTGGTATTAAAAGTGCATGTTTCAGTCTGCATGTCAGAATTTTTTTAATGAAATAGAAGAGGATTTGAGAAGTCACTCAAAATTGGTCTTGTGCAGGCTGCATGAAGCAGTTTTTCCCCAGTTCTTTTGTTGTTGTTTTTTTATTATTGGAAAATTATTTACCCGTATTTTCCCAAATTGTTTTATGTTTTTTGCGCAAAAATTTCAATTTGAATGAAAATGGCTATTTTCTGCACAAAGTGGTATCTCTTTACTGTTCACTCATTTTTTTCTGCAGCACAAAAGATCAGTTTTTTTAAAATATTGCAATTTTCAAGAAGGCAAAAAATAATAAATGGTCTTAATTAACCAGTCACACTTGAGAACCAAATCAAATTTGATTGACAGGATTTCTGATTTTCTGGATCATCAGAAATACGCAAAACAGTTAACCCTTTCAAGCCCACCAAGCAACTTTTTAGAGGGTTATGTCTCATAAAGTACTGAACGTATTTACACCAAGATAATGATTGCATGTTTTCTAGAACCGGCGCTAGACATGGGCAGTATGGGCATCTGTGCTGGGCTCGTCAACATTTGGCTCCATGCACCCCTCCTGTGGGCCTATGGCGGAGTTTGCGGGTTTGTCTGCAAATGTGGCTCCTGTGCCCTGTCTCGCACAAAAGCTCTGTGGGTGCCCATTAGATCACTTTCTAATTCTTTGTCTGTTTAAACCCTCTCTTAGAACAAACAACATGCGCTCTTTCAGCTATTTATGAGCTGCAGAAGAGGTGCTTGGCGGTGATGGAAGGGAGGGGCAGCAGCAGCAGCACAGAATGAGGCCTTCACAAACTAGGAGCAGGACCACCTTCAGATAATGAAATGCAAACAGCCCTGAATATCTTAACAATTACAATGTAGGAGACCTGTCCTAGGAGCATGTATTTGATGTCAATGCATTTCTCTTATTAAACCTGTGTGTGAGTGCTGACATTGTCAGATTAGTGGATAAAAGCACAAGGACATTATTATTTGCTCAAGATCAAACAGTTAAATTAGTCGTCCTTAAACTGCAGCACACTGCTGCTTGCTGCAGATGCTATACATATACCACAATATTGCATTTAGGTGAACATATCTTGTGACTGGCCACTTCTTCCCTACCACAGGTAATATTCAGTCCATTTATTACAAATAACTTTTACATTGAAGTGAAATACTCAAAATCTTGCTAAAAAGGCAGCTTAGCAATTCTTCAGAAAAGCGGTTGCCCAGGAGCATACAATTTGGCCACATTGGAGGCTGGGATTGAAAACCATGTCTTCTTGTTCCACATTTCCAACTAGTCCACTATACCACATTTAGGATGGCAGTGATTCTGATAGTAAGGTCAGTGCTTAATTTGAGCTGGTGGTTGCAGATGGGGCCCACCAACACAAATGTTTGCTGATTGGCACTTATTTTTCCTCATCAGAATTTGAGCTCGAGCAGGAGAGAAAAAACAAAGAAGGAGGAAGATGGAAAAAGAATGACAAAAAAGAAAGCAGTGATGAAAGAATATTAACAAGTACAATAAAGCCTCACAGTGCTCATATCTGCAAGGCCCACAGAAAGGCACTCTCCTCCAGTGGGCATTGCAGCTCTCTAAGACCAGGTCAGTGCCTCGCTCTGGATAGTGGTGGCGAGGCCCAGGGGAGGCACCCCCTTTCCCTAGGCTTGCAGTGCTAAGCCATTGCTGCCAGGTCCAGGGAAGTGGGCTCTTCCAACCTGGGCTTCCCCTCGCGGGGCCTCGAAGCACCACACAATGTTGCAAGGCCTAGGGGAGTGAGGGCCCCTATCATAGGTACTATAGCAGTGGTGTAGCACTGCGAGTCCTAGAAGAGGGTGACCTCTCCCCTGGGCCTATCAGTCACTGTCCAGCATTGTGAAGCCCAAGGGAAGGGTATTCTCACAGCGCTACACCGTCACTGTGAGGACCAGGAGAGGGTGGCCCTTTACCTGCGCCTAATTGATATTGCCCAATAGCGCTGAACCATAGCTGTGTGGATGGCTGCATGTCAGGCGTATAGCCTTAAGTGGAGAATCCGGTGCAGTGGCACTGGGCCCCGGGTATTAGGTGCCCAAAGTACCCAAATTGTGGCTGCATTTTACTGTGCAGCCAGTGGACGAGGGTGTGGGGATGCTTTTACTTTGCACTATTGATACGCCACTGACTTCCTTCCTCTGGGTTTCTCTACCATGGTCCTCCTCTGCGAGACTTAAGGGGGGAGCCCCATTTCCTGGCCTCGCAGTACAGAACCATGGCTGCGAGGCCAGGGGATGAGCTGCCGCAGGGGTGCAACTATTAATATGGCAGCAGGTGAAGTGGCACTGGAGCCAAAGGGTGTTAGGTGCCCAGTGTACCCAATGTATTGCAGCATTTTACAGGACTAAGGCAGCAAGCCCAGGGAATGAGGACCTTCTCAGGGGCGCATCTACCTATACTGTAGCAGGTGCAGTGACACCACAGCCAAAGGTGTTAAGGGCCCAGTTTACCCTAATAATGGATGTATTTTATGTCTAGCTAATGAACAGAGAGAGTGATCCATTTAGTGTTAAGGGCTCAGTTTACCCTAATAATGGATGTATTTTATGTATAGTCAGTGGACGGGGTAGAGAGATTGATCCATGAACCTTGCTTGCACCAGGACCCATGTCACTATTGCTATGCAACTGGCCTAACTCTCATGGACTCTGCAGCCATGATCTAGTGCTGCGAGGCAACAGGAAACCCCCTCTTTACCTGGAGCTCCATCTATGCTGCAGAGCTGCTATGCCCAGCAACGTCAGGTAGCAGGATGTAGGATTATCCCTCATCTTGGATGTTTGTACTGCATTCTACCCTGAGATCCTACAGGACTCCAAATATCAAACTATTGCAAGCAACCAGGATAATCAATAGGGGTGAAAAACAAACCGACCATCTGGGAAGCCTGGAGCTGGCCAGCCCTGTGTCATGTCCCAACATTTACTCTGAGAGCAACCACTGTGCAGAGGTTAAGATGACAATTGTACCAACTTTATGGGGCAGCCTTATCCAAATATGACTTTGTTCTCCTCAGAAAGGAACAGTCCAGCCATGTCATTCTCAACCGAAACACAAGCAACCCTAGACTGGCCTCAGCCTCTTTAGGTCTCCCCAGTGAGGTGCAGCTTGCATACCCTGGCCCAGTGAGCTGCTGAGCCAACATCTGGGCATCCCTGTTGCACTTAGGCAGGTTCACTGATAAGAAAAAAAGATGAGTGGTTGACTACTTGAATTCATTCCAGCCCCTGGTAATTATTGTAGTAAGCATTCTAGGCTATTCCTTTGCCTATTTTACTACAGACGAGAACCATATGTCAACATTGGTCCTTCCATAGAAAAGATAGAAAATACCAGCTTTCGTATATTTATACAAGTTTTCTTCTACTTTAGACATGTAAATACTGGCTATGCAGGTAAAATACTGGACAGGTGGCAACTATAGAGGCCTGGCCTCTCTACCCTAGGCCTTGCAGCCATAGTCCAGCCCTCTAGGGCCATAGGAAATAGACCAGTTAGTGAGCCAGACTTGCAGCATAATTTAATTGCACTGGACGTGTGCTTTCCATGTGCGCAGTGAAACTGGGAAAAATCCTCAAAAAGCAAGTGAAAGACAATATGTCTCAAAAATGTTAATTGCTTCTGCATCTTGCTTATCTACAAAATAAATGCATTCTGACACCATCTAAGTGTATACTAATGATTATCATTGGTAGGAGTGTCTTAGCCATGGCTCAGGGCACATGCTGCTAAACTCTTTTAGTCTACATCAAATTGTATTCTGATGGTTTCTAATATTTTACGGTGACTTGAGTGATGCATACTATAGAAAGCAAGCTATTTTGAACCTTATTCATTCATAACTTTCTTTGTAAAATCCTTTGTGCGACACATCTTATCTTGCACGGAGTATCTGAGAAGCCATATTGAAATGTTGATCCACAATGGCTCCTTTAAAGGGCATCTTACATGCTGCAGCACACCTCATTAGAGCCTATAGAAATATGACTGCATCATCCCACGCTGATAGAAGTCTACAGGTCCCCTTGTCAGCCCACACCACTTTAGCAACTAGCTATATAATCTACGAAGTGATTATAGCTGGCCCTCATAATAAATTAACAGTTTACAAACCAGTTACTTTTCCTATCTCTCGTTGACTTTGTGCTTATCATTGACCCTGTAGAGCACTCCACTGCATTTTGGGTAGATTTGAACTATATATGCAACATACATACAACTAGCATTCCTGCCTATTTGAATGACAATCTCTTCATTTCTAATGGCTCTACAAACATCCAGAGCAAGAACACCTTCAGCCTGAAGATGAAGAAGTGTAATAAAGAAAACAACAAAGTAAAATGCTTTCTTCATCTATGCAACTGGAATCTGGAACCATATTCCCCATATCCACCCATACAGCCCCAACCTAGTTCCAATTTAGGAAACACCTGAATTCAGCTCTTTAAAGAGCATTACATCATAGTGCATAGTCCACAAATCAATAACCCCTCATATTACACATTTAGTGTGTGTTTGGCTTTGACCTTGCACAGCTCTCCCCTTCCTTTTGGCTAGGCTTGTGCTTTGTAAGCACCACATACATGCATACATGTATACATACATCTTAATCCACTAATCTGAAATATGTTGTTAACTTTTGATTGAAGATCTAAGTTTTGGGGAGACTGAGGCCAAACTATTCCGCCCATTGTGACTATGTATTTCCACTTAATAGAACTGTAAAATATATCTAATTATTTTATAAGGGTTATTATTTATGTTTTTATTGTTTAACTGAAACCCGCACCAGGAAACATCCTTTTTGCAAAGTGCTTCAACAGTGCCAGAGAACTGATAGTCATTTGATGGCACTTCTTGTGATGTAATTTCTTGTGACATCACATTGTAGAAAAATTAGGGTGGGAGGATGGGGGGTTGCATATTGCCATCCTGCCCTGGGCCCAAAACTCCGAGAACCTTCCTTGATGTTTTCTGATTAAAGTTCAATTTTCATGGTAAATTTGGCGTACATGCTATCAGTGAGGTTTGCTGTAAGCACGAGCAATAATTCCCATGGGAGCTAAAATGGGGAAAACCCAGCTTTCCCATTCTCGCTCTTCCGTTAAACTTTTTCCCCTGTGGGGATACCATACCAAAATTGGCATGCTAGACCTTAGCTGACTCTTCCAGGTGATTGACAACTTTGGTGCAGATCCATGTTGGCGTTTGAGGTTTATATAGTGTAGGGTATATAGAATCCCTTTATGTTTATTGCCAAAGGCATAATCCTGTCCAGCCCAGACATGTTCCCTTTTTACTCAACAAAGCAGGTATGGCTTTGGGAAGGGAATGTACAACATAGCTCACACCTGCCTGTTGAAAGTAAGTAGTCTAGTTTCTCATAGGGCGTAATACTGGTAGACTAGATCACTTCTAAGAACGTCCAGTACTAGGCAGGAGAATTAAGAAACCTGTTTTCCTGCTTAGCCAACCGGGCCTGAATCAGCCCCTCCCCCCTGAGAGGGGCTCTTCCCCATCCATTTCTGAACACCCTGTTAATTAGTCTACTTTCCCATCTGCTCAACACCTGCCTATCTATCTTAAGTGACTATAAGGTGGCATTAGAAACTCAACAAAGCACTAAATACATTGGCAGAAGATATTCTGAAGAGCTGACATATGATTGAAACGAGGCCCTGCAGCCAGGTTTCTTCCCTCCAAGTCCTGCTCCTCCCTCATCCTCTCTTTGTGTTTTCCACCTCCTGCAGACAGCAAGTAATGTGCTCAGGTCTATCCAATGGTTGAAAAACACTCTTCCCTTCCATTCTGATCCACTGTGCTCCAAGGTGTGCCCAGGAGTGTCTGCCTCTTCCCATTCTCTAGGTGTCCATGGTCTTCTCACATTACTCTCCCTTTTCCCTCTGTGATACATTCTTCCTCCTTGCAGGACTCCTTTGTGCAGTTATACCTCCACATTTCCTGCTTGATTGGTCTCAGCTTTACTGCTGCTTTCCCAGGACCTTTTGTGGCATGGGCAGTGCAAAGAAACTCCCACAAAGCTGTGTTAGACAGTACACTGCATGCACATCCAGCCCAGGCACGCCATATAGGTAAGTATCTCACTACTCACAGCAGCCCACCTCTCTAATCGCATGCCATGTACACAACTTCCGACAGTACGCTTAATACAATACATTACACACACATCCAGCAAAGCAAATATATGCAATATATTTGTTTAGCACTTTTTAACAGTACTAAACACCATGACAGGTCATGCATTATTATCAGGGTACTGATGAAACACAATCCCACTCTGTGTGCGCCACCTAAAGCCCTGAATCACCCAGGCAGATTGCGTTCTGGCAAATATCATATAACAGAGCACATTAAAACAGCATTACTAACAGGCTTCCAACACAACCTAAATGTGCCATTAATTGGCTACTACTAGCACTGAAAAACATGTGCTACTACAAGTTGCCAACAACACAAACTGCAAAATGCGAAACACAGAGACACAAACCCTCCAGTGTTGGTCGATGGCCATACCTCCCATCCTTTATGACGTTTAGGTATCGCCCACTGGTCTCACCCATAAAAAACTAAAACTCTTCGCTCACAACTCATTGAAGTTGACACATGCATCCAGTATAGGAACATTCATATTCACGCCACTGATAGCACAACTTCACAGGTCAACGAGACTGTTCTGCGATGTAGCCCTCAGAGGTGTTTGGAAAATCATCCCAGACTATAGAAAACTTTGTGATACCAATTTAATGGCAGCGTATGCGCTATACAAATGCCAATAATATACCATATTGTTGTTGGAGATTATGGGACATGTATGTTGTTTAGGATTCTGTGCCTATTACCAATGATGTGGTCTTTTTGCGCCAGAAGAGATAGAAAGGAAAAACCACCCATTGTCCTCATTCCACATTTGGCTTTACTGCAACATTTATGACCGTTTTGTAAACTGAAGCCCAGACAGTGTTATTTTTCGAAGCTTTATGAAGCTTTAAAAAAGGATTCCTTGCCTTTTTTGTAAGGGAAGCTGCTGCAAAAAATGTAGTTTAGAAGCCAGTCATTTTTTTGTTTACTAAGCGGCAATACACGTGGGTGGGCTGAAGTTAATTTGTTTAGCTTTCAATTTCAGTGTTATGGCAAGTATTAACAAAAAATGGAAAAAGTGTCCACTATTATGTGCAGCAAAAAAGAAACATTCCACGTGTTGTTCTACATACAAATCGATGTACCATTTCGGCAGCACTCTGTCACCCAGGAATCCAGGCTTAAACCGTAAAGGCAGGGGCCTAGTATTTCACTGAGGCGCCTGTAAGGGTTCCAAGCCCATATCCCAAGTAAAAGGTTCAGGAAAATGTCATAATAGTCGTAAAAAATGCAGTCGCTTTATGCTGGACTTTCTCTAGGAATGGTGTCTGTGGGCCTTGGAGTTTTTATGTTGTCCAAGTACATTTTCCCCATTGCAAGGTATTAGACCAATTCAAACATATGTGGATTGTTTGTATACACACTACAATAAGAGATGAGTTATAAAGAAAATACTTTGTTGGCTGAACACTATTGAGACCGAGGGAGTGAGGCAGATAGTAATAGAAGTTATACAATTATTTATTTATGCATTTGTGTAATAATTATTCAATGTTATTAATGGCTCGGTGTCGCATCATGTACACTGGATTTTGGCATGTTAGAGTTACTCAATAAGGCCCAGTGAGTTATTCTGTGAAATAAGGAACGCATGATGAGGTAGGAGAGCTCATCATACAACTCTCATACTTAACACATCTGATAATATGGTAGAAGCCCCAAGAGGATGAGTTAACAAAAATGATCCTACATCCTGTTATGGTCCTTGTGAATGCATTGACTTTAAAGCTCTTTCATGCTGGAGTAGTTGCACTGGTGTCCCCAGTTCACCTGAGTACATTTACTTGATGGACGAGCACGATGTTCCAAAATGTTTCACATTTTAAGTTTCTCCCTTTAGTTAAGGACAATCTTTAAAACTTGGTAGTGGCAAAGCTGGTGCCCCAGATATTACATGGGATTTCTCTGGTTTTCCAGTTAGTTCTTATGACATGCCAATTCCTAGATAACATAGAGCTGACAAGTTCGCTGGAAACAACTGGTTTTAGGATTGGCTGGAATGTTTATCAGATTGATCCAGGTAATTAAATTGTGATACCAAATATTGCCTGATCTCTTTTCCAAATTCCTCATTGCCCTCAATGTTTTGAAAAGCAGGAGCTTGAAAGAACAATCTGTAGGTCACCGCATTCTGTGTTGCAGAACCATACTGTATTTAACGGCGCCAGTGCACCTTCGGCCATCATCTGCATATATAACACAAAGAACACACGTGATGCAGATGAACCATCAATATCAATGTTATGAACTTAGTTCCATTCGCACATGCTGGCACCTACTCATTTGATGTTAATTAGAACCTTATAGTTGTAAATGTGGGTAGATCCAGGTTTTTGTCCTCCCTGGAATTCCAGATGATCGCCATTTATATTTAGTCTAATACCAAGAGATTTCTATGATATGAAGATTTCCCCCCAATAAGAAATTTTGTTGAAGGAAGGGACATAAAGGAAATAGGAGCTTGAAAGAACAACCTTTAGGTCACCACATTCTGTGTTGAAGAACCAGATTGTATTTAAAGGTGCCAGTGCACCTTTTGGGCATCATTTGCACATATAACGCAAAGGACACAATGCAGCTAAACCGCCAATGTCAAGAACGTGTGCAGTGCATTTAGAAGGGGTTCCTCAGCCCCTTTTCAACCTCAGTTGAATTTGTCTGCTGCACCTTCTTAAGAAGGCATATGTTAAAATATATGGGACTGTTTTTTTCCTAGACGCCATTTATGCTGATGGCTTTGACCTCCAGGACAGAATCTCAATAACATAGTCATCTTTCATTCAGATATGACAAACCCTAAAAGGAATATTTAATGAATTGCATTCTACTAGCCATTTGTTCACAGTTGTCTCCAGTCGGACATTACTGTAGCTTGCATTTAAATGTCACGGCCCAGCCAAAGTAACAGATGAACTTAAAAGACTGGTTTGCTTTGTAGCATTTATCTAATGATTCCTACCTGTGATCTGGTTGCAGAGTAGTTCGATTTTCATCTGGAACCTGGGGTCCTTTTTGGAGTTGAAAAAGGTGTTAGTTGTAGATTGCCCTAAATATCAAGCATTGAGTGAAGTGTGAGTTTTGCTCTAAACATGGTGCCGCAGAGTCACTGTGCTGAGCCTTAAGTTGTTAGACTATTGTGAAATTAGATCGATTTACACCTATTAATTACCATTTCATTTAATGTTAATTATAACCTTGTAATTGTAAGTGTGGGTAGAGCCAGGTGTTTGTCATCTCCGGAATTCTAGATGGTCGCCAATTATTCTTACACTAACTCCAAGTTCGTCTATAAATTAAGGAGTTCCTTCCAATATGAAATGTATTGAAGGAAGAGATACAGAGGAGTGATACCAGCCTGGAACTAAGAGCTTTGAGCTGATGATAGGTAACTGAGTTTTTGTTGGAGGATGCGGTATCCTCAGCTTTGAATGACTTGATGATCTGTGCACATTGCTTTGGAGGTTATGTGTTTAGCCACAGGCAGCTAGTTTTAGAGACTGAAGTGCAGGAGAAATATGCCACTTGATGTTAAGGAATAGGAGTAGTCAGTGCTTGATTTTTAAGATAATGAGCTCCGGTGGACAAAAGCGCTACTCAGAAGCCCAGCCAGGGCTATTAAATGTCAGTGCGCCGAGTACTGAGGCTGCTAGTGCTGAATCCACCTCAGGGCTCTTAAATCCACTACCAGACACACTCTGCCCCTTTATCACACCTCCTGCAGTTTCCTGTTTTCTCCTTTTACCATCTCTCTCTTTCTCCTTCTTTCCTGTTTGTGTGTTTTCCCCTCTCTTGCTCTCTGGAAATGTCCTATGAGGCAAAATAAGTGCCCAAGAAACGAGTGCTGGTGGCTGACGGCTCAAAAAAAGTACTGGAAGTAGACATGTGCCTGCTTTCTGAGTTCTCTGTACCTTTCATATATATATAGCTCTTTTCACCATTTGGTTAACACGTGGAA
Organism: Triturus cristatus; assembly: GCF_964204655.1. NCBI lineage: Eukaryota > Metazoa > Chordata > Amphibia > Caudata > Salamandridae > Triturus > Triturus cristatus. The sequence continues at coordinate 1,435,152,912 of NC_140589.1, forward strand.
GATGTCTGTTTACCATAGACTAGTATCTCAGTTTTTGAGGTGTTGAGTTTGAAGACGTTTATTTGCATCCAGTGGTCTACAGCTAGCACTGGCCCATGGAACAGGATCTAACTAATATGTCCTTCTTTTGATATCATTTCTGCATCATCCTTAGTTATAATTTAGTTATAAATTACCTTTAAACTCAACTGCTGTAGTTGTAGCAGTTGATTTTAAAGGTGATCAGCTATAGAAGTGGTTTGAGGTAAAAGAGCAAGGTGAGCATCAGTAGGTATCCGAGGGACTCCCATGTTCAAGGGAAAAGGAACAGAGTAAAAAAGAGCAATGAGAGACTTGTTAGGTAGGAAGGAATCATTCTGGTGAGGACAGTGCCTTTTAACCTTATCAAGTCAGGAGCAGAGTGGGCTGATAGCCCATCAGAAAGGGGGCTGAAAGATCCAATAACAGGGTGTGTTCCCCCATTAAAGTCATCTGTAGGTTTGATATCATACAATGTTGCAGTTAGATTAGATTCCCTGCTCCTACCTGATGGAATACTGTTTAGATCAGTGTTTCCCTAACTGTGGGGTGCATCCTGCCAGCCAGCATGCAGGCCTCCTACCTCAGAAGAGGACTCCCTAATTCAGAGCAAGTAACGCAGAAGTCAGGGAGAAAATTAATTGGTGGCTACTACACGAAGAGGTCTGGAATGGGAAGGCCATTTTCGGGTCATACCTGGATCTGATTATAGAGTTGGATGCCCATTTTTGGTGGGTCGCAAAAGTCCAAACAATAAATAAAGATGCCTTTAATTCTGTATTTATTTTGTCACATTTGCCACGCTTCAGAGACAGAGGTGCAATGTCAGTCTATGTCATCTTATAAATTGCGGCTTCTGTTATTAACATGCAGATTGGTGTTTACAAACTCCTCTCACTTTGCAGTCAAAGAAAGAAAAGTAAAGTGAATTATTTGACAATCTTGATGGGGTACAGGCAGTGTGAAAGGAAAGGCTCTGGAGTGTCATTTTTTGTGACACAACAAAATGTAAATACCTATAAATCAACCTTACACATTCAGCAGTTTGGGAAAGCAAAAATTAAGCATATTTTATTGTAATTCTGAAGTGTTATGGAAACAAAGATTTTAATCGGACAAAAGCAAATCTAGACACTTTGCTTGGTGGCGCACAAATGATAACTATTTTCTGGAACAGACTCGATTTCCACTCTAACATTTGTGTGCAATATAGTTTTATCAGTAAAGGTATGTCTGCAAATGTAGTGATCCTTTCAATGGAACATTTGCTATCTGCAAATGACAGTGCACTACCTCAGGGTGCATTAGTTACATGTCCATTAAAGCAATGTAGGTTACAGAAGTTTGCTTTTATAAATATTAGTCAGCGGTTCTAAGAAGTTTGGGAAGCACTGGTTTAGATGTCAGAGAGCACCTTTGGGATCTAGGAATAATTAGATGCAACTATTGATGTAATCAATTTTGAGTTCTTCTGGTAAGAGGTTGGATACCAGCATATATATATATATATATATATATATATATATATATATATATATATATATATATATAATGGGTAATGGCTCGCTGGTGATACCAGTGCACAACAGTCTTTTGTGTGTGAGGAATTATTCCTGATCCTGCGCATGCTTGTACAACTACCTGCTAGTGATTATTTTCCCCTTATATCTCCCTGGCTGCACAATGAATCGCCTGGCTGCAAAACGCTCCCAGGATGCAGGTAGCATCATGGTTTAACCCTGAACATAAAGTGATGTGTTCCCATACATGCCAACATTTTGAAACATGAAAGAGTAAGATATTGAAAAATAATCGGGGGAATGTATTTACACCAAGGACTTACATTGAAAAAGAGAGAGAATTCTAGGCCGGTAAAAGCAAAAAGAAAGCACTTTTTTGCTTTAAAAATCTGGAATTTCCTGTCTGAATCGAGTCTTTTAGCATGAAAGTGTTACTTACGTAAGGGCTTGCAAAATGCAAGAAGGGGCAAACCAATGAAAACTCCGTCTCCAAAAAAGCTTGTTTTACCAGCACAGTGTAGCTGATCTTTAGTGAGCGTTCCTAGAAATAGTGAAATAAATACCTTTATGGTTATTGGATTCTGGGAAAAAAAATGGGCTTGCTTTTTTATTCTCCACATCACATTGTTTAAAAAAAAAAAAAGATAATTGGAACGTCAGGGAAGATAGCAGATGGTTTTGAAAAGTGCGGTTTTAAGTCCATGGTTTTGACATACTTTTAAAATCGGTTGCCTTTATGTGGGCACAAAAGTTGATTGCATATATAGTTTGATATGAGTCCAAGTGGACAGCCTGTAGCTTGGCAAATGAAACATTTGTAACCCGAAGTTGGCTCTTGCACTGCTGCAGTGTGGGGTGTTTATTCAGTATATCCATGCCGACATCTCCGTCACCCCATGCGCAAGTTGTTTTTGGAAAGATTTGTCCTGCTTCTTGTGCATGACAGATTAATTACACATGGCTTTTTGTCAGCCCCGAAAGATGCAGCAGGTCTGTTTCCCAACTTTGTATAGACGCTCGGCTGTGACCGCTAAGCCTTTTTAACGCGTTATTTGATTTGGTTAACTGACAGTCAAGCCTAGGAGGCTTTGTGAGATAATGCTGCGGGTGGTAGCAGTGCGCCCATAGTGTTCTTTGCTGGAGACACAGAGGGCTTGGCTCCTGTCCTGACCGCCTTTTCCCTTCTGTTTCAGTCTTTGTCCCGTTAGAGAATTCTCTCCCATTATGAAATTCCCTGTGAGGACAGGAGGCAAGGATTATGCATTCTTTCTTCACTTTAATTTCAAATAGCTGTCAAACACGACTTACATCTCCCAAAAACCATTGGGATTTTTTTTTTACGAAATAACCAATCAAAGCCCATCAAGGTGCATGTAGGTCCATATCTCTAGCCCGTCTCCATCTTTCTTCGCTGCGCTCGATTAAGATAAGTGACCCTACCCTTCGGGGACTCTCTTTTTGTTATTTCGAAGTATTGTTGTTTCATGCACTTTAAATAATGTTGCCTGCTGTGTAGAGCGCGACTCGTGTCTCCTTTTTCCATTCCGCATCTGGTTTTTTCCTCTTCTAGGCACTTAAGGATGCTGGGCGGTGCAGCCTGCCAACCACCAGAAGGACATATGGCACTCCTTCACTCGGATCACTGAGATCGACCATGCTTGCAGAGAAGCAGAGGTATTGACCATGCTGTTCTAATCAGCATGGTGCAGGGATCCGTGCCGGTTACGGTGTTTCATGTGCCCCAGTGATGGTTTGGCACTTCTGTTACAGCACCCTTGGTTAGCCATTGGTCTATGGAACTTAGTAATTGCTGTGTTTATAGCCTGCAGCTTGATGCCTGGGAAAGAGCTTAGTATTGGTCTCCTCTGTTCCACACTTAGGGACAAAGCGCAGGCTTGGCCCCAGTTGTGCAGGGCTGTGCATATTTATATTTGCCCAGAGGCATCAGGGCTTAGTGCCCCACTGGTTCCCTTCTAGTTCCTACGAAAAACGGAGGCCCCACGCAGAGACTAACTGTATTAAGGGACATCTAAGGAGGGTGAATAATCTGCTGCAGACTTTCAACTTCATTATCCACGCAGAGAAATCAATTCCCATTCCAGTTCAAGAGCTCTTATTCCTAGTCCTCAGTATTGATGCCATTCAAGGAATGTTATGGCTTCCGAAAGAAAAGATAAAGAAGGTGAAGTGGGAGCTAAAACAAACCCTCATGAACGTGACTGTCTTGCTTCGACAAATTGCCTGAGTGGTAGGTCATCTGGTGTCATCCATACAGGTAATCTTCCCAGGTTCTCTACTCTATCAGGCCTTGCAACACATAAAGGCCTCATACCGCAGAAGAGGACTCCCTTATTCAGAGCAAGTAACGCAGAAGAAGCCAGGGGGGAAATGTATTGGTGGCTACAACACAAGGAGGTCTGAAATGGCAAGGCCATTTTCAGGTCACCCCATAAAAGATGCCAGGAGGTCTGGCTGGGGAACCAGATGTGTGAATTTCACTATCAGGGGAAGATGGTCAGAAGTCTGTCACTTCACATCAACTGCCTGGAGCTCTTAGCAGGATCTTGTGCAGTGAAGTGATGGACAAAAGGCCAGGTGAAATGGTGGATGTGGATTGAAAATGGGCAACATCTTGATGGCATGCTATATCAACTACAACTAGAGGGAACCTGGTCAAAGATGCTCACGGATATGGCCAAAGACTTCGGTCAATTTTGCGTGGAAAACAATGTAGATGCCAGGATTCCTCCCAGGTCAGCAAAATCTGTCAGTGGATTGGCTCTCAAGACTCATCCAGGACTCCAGTGGTTGGACATGTCACCCAGTGGTGTTAAAAGCTGTTATGTTGAGATGGGGTCCTTGCAGGACAGACCTCTTTGCGACTCAGATAGATCATCAGCTATTGTACTACTTCAGTCAGAGGCCAGACCCAGAGATAGTGGCGACGGATGCCTTTTTCCAGTCCTGGTCGGGAAACAGCCTTTTTAACTCAACCGTTACAACGCATGCGATTACATCGCATGCCGTTGCAACGCAAAAGGTGTGCAGCAGTGGGTAGAAGGTGTTGGATTTAACTCCAACACCTTCCCTACTGTTGCACCCACTGGAGTTGGAATAGAAAATTAATCTATTCCAACTTCCAGCGCTTCCCCGACAAAGTCGGGGTAATGTTTTGCGTTGCAACGGCATACGATGTAATCGCATGTGTTGTAATGTCACATATTCGTCCTGGTCAGAGGGGAATAACTATGCTTTCCATCTGTCAGTGATGATCACGAGAGTGGTGGCGCAGGTCAGGAGTTAACCGGTCAACCTGGTCTTAATCACGCTGTTTTGGTGGTCTCCAGTATGGTTTCTAGTTCTGTGGTAACTTTCTTGGGATTTTCGGATCCATCTCCTCTACCCCTTCAGAACATCATCACGGATCCTCTGGGAGCTAGTCACCTCCTGACGATAGAGGGGTCCCTTCAACTGGTAGATTGGAAGATTTTAGGGTCTCAATGTGATGGAGAATCGGCTGAAGGGCTCATCAGGAGAGCCTGGGTGGACACTATGGTTAAGAGATACCCTTCAGCCGGGAGAACATGGTCACATTGGTGTCTGGCATGAAACCGGGATCTTGGGGAGTCTGAGGTTATGTATGTCCTCAATTTCTTCCAGTGAATGGGGTTGCTATGGAGGAGCACTCTTTGGTATGTAGGCTGCTTAAGGGGATCGGGATGACCATTTCTCCAGAACGCAAATATTCCGGCATGCGAGATGTGAATTTAGTCCTGAATCTGTTCTTGTCCTTGCAATAGGATGAGTTTCTTCTGGAAAGGAATTAGTAGGCATGTGGGTTGTGCTTCTTTTCTTGGTGTCCTGTAAGCGGGCTCTAATGCCAGGGCTCTAGATCTGGCAGGATGAATGTTTACCCCCACATGGAATCACGTTCTCAATTTCTAAGCTCACCATATGCAATACCAAAGTGGTTTCTTATCCGGAGTTTACGAGTACTTACAAGTTATTTGTGGTTCGTTGCATTAAGGCTTAAGAGGCCATGATGAATGAGTTCAGATCTCTTGGTTTATCACAGCTGCTGATTGCTATCAAGAAGCCTTACATGGCGGTTACATCTCCTATCATTGCAAGATGAGTGAGATGAGTCAAGCAAAAGGCAGGTATTTTGTCTTCCAATTCAACCTTCAAACATTTTTACTTCTAACCACAGAAAGATATGGATTCGCTCGCTGTTTGTGAAAAAACTTTATGTGAGCATAATCCTCACCGATGGTCCTAAAGTAGAATATCAAATTTCCTAGCTAGCATGAAAGTAAGTTTTTAGCTCTATTAAGGACACAGAAGCAAGGATTGTCCCTAACTCCCCTCCCCGGCAGCTAAATGGAGATTCATATATCCTTTAGAACCCAACCCATGAAAACATAAGGAGGAAGTATGTTCTTAGGCAAGTTTATTTAAGGCTATGTAAACTAAGTGAGCGTTGCAATTCGTATTGTAGTGTAATAGTTTAGTCTGAAGTACCAGAACTTGCCAACTGCTGTATTTTGACAGGTTCAGAAGAGAAACAGGAGTGAATGCGGTTGGACAGATGGCGGCTGAGTTCTCTGGAAGAAAGTGGGAGAAGAGATATGGCATTGCACGCAGCTTGATGGAATGTATTGGTTATTTTGTACTACTATTATTTCCCTCTGTTGTTGAGAAATGTAATTTGTGTTTGACTGCTATTTGAACTTAAAGTGAAGAAAGAACTCTTAATCCTCGCTTCTGTGTGCTTAATAGAATTGCAAACTTTCTTTCACACTAGCTGTGAAATAATATATTTTCTATGTGACAGAATGCTCGACTGTGAGAGCCTATGCTCTCTGAAATGAGCGCCCTGTCATACTGTAGCGTTATAGCTTTTGGCCATGGACTATACCCGTCATTAAAGCCCATCTCCCCAAGTTATAATGGCGCGGAGCTGCAGACTAGGGCCTATAACTGGGTAGAGGACTTTAATGATTAGACACAAAAAAGTGATGATAGGATTGTGTTGTAATCCGAAGTAATCACCATCCATACAGTTGAAGTACAATATAATAAGTACTTTATTCAAAGCACAGGAGTAGCGTTTGTGTTCCCAATACAGCAGGCATACAACTGCCAGTGAAGGAACACTTCTATGATACATACCATAGCAACCTTAGAACATGAAACTAGAATGTGCATTTAAAGCGCCATAACCCATAAAGCAATTCAATAAGTGCCAAACATAACATATCCTCTTCCCTTTATCACTTTTCCCAATAACTATACATCAAACATCATGTGAGCTACAACATAAAAAAAAACAAGCAGATTAAATACTTATCTATCCCCACATACATAGTCTTGAAGGTACCTCGGTGGGCACCTAGATCTCTGCGGCACCATTCTATTATTGACACCCTCACCCCGATCTCGACTAATCGCAGAGGGTTGATTTTTACACATTTCCTCATCACTAATGAATAATAAGGATTTAAATCACTATTATTCTCAACTGTCTCATCCTTTCCCTGAATGGCATCTTTCTTGTAAAGAGCAACCCTTCTCAGGTTCCAATTCTCTCCATTGTATAATGTAACATGCCTACTGTGCACATTTTTCACTTTATATGGACCTCTAAATTTGGTGAACCCAGCCCCAATCCGTCCAGGCTTGACCTTTACCCAATCATTGGGTCTTATAGAAATACTATGTGGAGATGTTTTACTCTCCTCCACTTTGTCATAGTCTAAATTAGCTAAACCAATACACTCTTTCATCCATGCTGGAATTAATTTGGTACTGGCAGGACGCCCTCTCATGACAGCAAACGGAACCTTCCCAGACACCGTATTCACTGTTGTGCGATATGCCCACACCAAATCATTTACCATAGATTTCACATCCTTCCTATTTACTATCGCCATTTGGATAACTCCTTTCACCATGCGGTTTGCTCTCTCCACCACTCCATTTCCCTGTGGGTTATTAAAAGATGTTCTAGTGTGTACTATTCCACATGACTTTAAGTAATGAGTCATCTCCTGAGACGTCAATTGTGTGCCATTATCCGTAATTAACCTAACAGGGTATCCTTCTTCTTTGAAAATATTAGACAAAACTCTAATAGTATTCTTCGTAGTGAACTCCCTTACAAGTTCAACAATTAACCATTTGGACATCACATCAACAATGACTATCCCAAATCTTAATTCTGTACTCAAACTAACAAATGGGCCAATAAAGTCCAGACAAATAGTATGCCACGGTAACTCTGGAACATCTATCTTACCTACATCATGTTGATTGCCTACTTTCAACCTTTTATCACTCTCTACACACTCAGCACACCTCTCAACCCAATCAGACACCTGTTGGTCCATTGCAGGCCACCAAAAATGTTCCCTTAACCTTTTCTTTGTAAGAGTTTGCCCCATATGGCCCCCGTGAGCTAATTTAAACAAAGAAAGCCTCAAACCTTGTGGAGGAATAAATTTGTCATCCTTCATTATGATATTACCTTCTTTATCAAACACAGAAAGCTCTTCCAAAACCTTCACAAAAGGCCTCACACCAATCGGAACTGTGCTTTCCCTCCTATTTCCCTTGGTAATTAAATCTTTAACTCCTTGAAGAACTTCATCCTTCACCATATTGTCATTCCATTGATCCCTATCTATAGCACCATTACATAATTCCACTAGCTCGTCAACAGCTGCAACCGCCCCTTCATATTGGAATGCCTCAACCTTCATTTTATCCACTTCATTCCAAGGTAAAGGTAGTCTGGACAACCCATCCGCCTGACAATTTCTCCATCCAGGAATATACTCGACTCTGTATGAGTATTCCTGTAAACGAGCTGCAAGTCTAGCTAATCTTGCCGATCCCTTGCCTGCCCCACCAGGAGATAAGATCTTAATAAGAGGCTTGTGATCTGTCTGTAACGTAAACTGAAATCCCCACAGATACATACGAAAATATTCAGCACCCCAGGCCGCCGCCAAAGCCTCTCTTTCAATTACAGAGTAATTTCTTTCAGAATTAGTCAGGGATCTTGAAGCAAATGCCACCGTTTTAATGCCAGATGTATGTACTTGTGCCAATACAGCTCCTATACCCACCGCACTAGCATCTAACTGATTTTAATTTTGTGTCAAATGGAGTTAGAATCTTCGCTTCACAAATCTCTTTTTTAATCATATCGAAGGTTCTTTGTTGGTCTATATCCCAGACAAATTTGTGACCCTTCCTTAGAAGTATTTTAATTTTCTCTGTCTTCTCTGCAAAATTCTGTACAAATTTTGCATAGTACTCAATGAGTCCTAAGAAAGATCTAAGCTGATCCTTGTCTGATGGTGCTGGAGCTTTTCTTATAGCCTCAACCAGATCACGTTTTGGTTTAATACAATCACATGACAAGGTATAACCTAAATACTCCACCTCTTCTACACCAAATTTACACTTCTCTTTTTTAAGTGTTAAGCCTGCATTATCCATTTTGTGCAACACCTCTTTTAAAACCAAATCATGTCGTTCTTTTGTTTCCCCGAATACCAAAACATCATCCTGAAAATAAACAACATTCTTTGTATCTTCCAAAACTGAACCCATCATTCGTTGGAATACCCCAGCAGCGGATGCCAACCCAAACGGCATCCTAGTGAACTGGAAAATCCCCTCAGTCGTGATGAATGCTGTCAGTGGTTTCGATTCTGCATGTAATTTTATTTGGTGATACGCACTGTGCAGATCTAATTTTGAAAAATACTTCCCTCCTTTCAGAGATAGAATAAGTTCATTTATATTTGGTAACGGATAATTATCCACTACAATATTCTGATTTAGTGTGCGCAAGTCCACACAAAACCTGTAACTTCCATCAGGTTTGCCTGTGATAACAACAGGTGAAATCCATCTTGATGTCTCAATCTGCTCTATAATACCCTGTTCTACCATTTCACCTAGCATTCGTTTAACCTCTTGTCTAGCAATGATAGGTACTTTCCTAACCTTGTGTTGCATTGGTATTGCATCAGGTTTTAATACAATTTTGTGAACATACCCTTTAAGTTCACCAATCTTATCTGCAAATATACTGCTCATTCCTTCCACAATGGTATTCGTTGTAATCTCATCTACGATCATCACTTGGTGTTCCGCCCTCGGATTTATGATTATGTGCAGGTCATACTGATGTGCCCATCCCAAAATAGGTGGTCCGCTGTGAGCCACATACACTTTCCCCTTTACACATCTTTCGTGAAAATGGATATCCGCTACCATGAATCCTATAATATCTATTTTTTCCCCTTGATACCACCCAGGGTTGATGTCTTTTGGGAGTAATTTTCCATTGGGCAAATTTTGTTCAAACAATACCCGGGGAATAATCGTCCAGAAGGACCCCGAATCCACCATTAATTCCACTTCTTTACCGTGAATTGTGAATAATGCTTTGGGTCTTGTTCTCCTTCCTACAGGATCTACAAAATTTTCTTCATCCACACACAAGATTTTATTTTTCCCTTCCACTTCACATAATGATGTAATATTTCCTACCTCACTCTGCACAATCGACACCTTTGGTTTGTATGTTTTGCACATCTTATAAAAATGACCTTTACAGCCACATTTCTTACATTCTTTATCAATGGCATAGCACCTCTTATAATCTGCTGTATGGTAAGTGCTTCCACATCTAGTACACATTTTTTCATTAAATTTTCTGGTGTCCGAGTTCGAACTCGAGTTATTAGTGTATTTCTTCCCATATACACCCTTTTTACCATTAACATCAGTATTTTTATTAGCACTTAGTGCTCCCACATCATCCTTATCTATGTACGTCACTGCCGCCGAGTTTTCCTTCTTTTCCATCTCCTTCATACATGTCTCGGATTGCTCTACAACTTTAGCTATATCAATAGCATTGGACAATGTGGGATTCTTTGCCGCCCATAACCTTTCTTGCATGTTCTTGTTCCGGCATTGTACAATAAATTGATCTCGGATCATCTCTTGCCTCATGCCACCAAATTGACAATTTAAAGACAACTCTCGTAAGCGTGTTACGAACTGATCAATCGTTTCATCATATTTTTGTGGTTGCGTATAAAATTTGTGTCTACACATTACTATGTTTATTTCTTTAGCATACTGTTTCTTTAGTCTTTCCTTCGCTTCCAAATAAACATTAGCCATTACCCTTCCTTCTGCATCCACCCCAACTGGCAAAAATTTAAAAGCATGCTGCCCCTCCTTTCCTAATGTACTTAATAACAAAGCCTTTTTCCTTGATGCACTGAAATCTTTACCATCAAGGGCTTCTATATAATTTTCAAATATTTCTATCCACTTATCCCACTCAATAGGAGGATCACCAGGTTGTTGTAGGAATAACGGCGGCGCTATTACAGTGGCATTATCCATTATACTGTATGATTGAATTCAATTCCAACTGACAATACCACGTATATACCAACCCCGTATAATGGTTTGAAACAACTACACACCAAAAAAATTTTTTTTTCCTTTGCCTATGCTTTTTTTTTTTAACAGGAAGAATACTTAAGATTCATTTCAGCCATCAAAGAACACATATTATAACCAATTCTTTAAAGTTATTTCAATATACTCATAGAATGAATGTTAATTCAATTTTCCACACTCTCGACTAGACTGCAAAAGAACCGATGACTCAATGTTCTCAATTTAGGCTTGAATGCGAGAAAAACGATGTCTGCGTGGTACTGTTTCCTTAATAGAAAGTTGGTTTCCTTAGTAACGACACCACCAATGTATCCGTAACGCTTGCGTGAGTGCACACGAAGGATCCGTTTCCTTGGATACAGCACAACAAATATGGCCGCACCCCTTGCGTGAGCGCGTCTCCACGTTTTAGCGTATGCGTTCCAGTGATTCTCTACACGTCACTGTAGCTTGAGAACCCTGGCATGAAGACGCTCGTCAGGCTCTTCCCATGGAATTCTCACACTACGTGCCGATGTTATTTTTCCGAATCCAGGTAACGGTTGCACTCGTAGTTTGTTACTGATCCAATTTCTTGACAGAAAATAATCTTGTAACCACGAAATCACCACACCATTTGCTTCCGAGGACCGAACCGCTTCTTTGGTATCAGAGTCAAATTACCAGCTCAGTTCTGACATGTTCCACATTTCACACTCGGATGCACACGGAACTAGTAAATCAATCACGGTGGTACATTAAACAATATTCTCCTTACTGCTAATGCTTTCACCTTCCACTCGATTCACTTAGTTCCTTTGCCCAAATATTCCTCGTGTTAGGTCGATTCCTTAACACGCCGTGAGTTCATCTACCAACGCTGTTTTCGCTCCGTGCACCATTCCTCACTTGCTGGCCGATTGTCGCCAATGTTGTAATCCGAAGTAATCACCATCAATACAGTTGAAGTACAATATAATAAGTACTTTATTCAAAGCACAGGAGTAGCGTTGGTGTTCCCAATACAGCCAGCATACAACTGCCAGTGAAGGAACACTTCTATGATACATACCATAGCAACCTTAGAACATGAAACTAGAATGTGCATTTAAAGCGCCATAACCCATAAAGCAATTCAATAAGTGCCAAACATAACAGATTGCTTGTTTTTCAACCCAACCCAAGACCTGGAACGACCTTCCCCTTCACCCCCGGCAAAGCCCAACACTGCGCCTATTCAGAAAAGACCTCAAGACCTGGCTCTTCAAATTACTCCAACGGAGCTGCAAGCCCCCCTCCCCAGCGCCTTGAGACCCTACCGGGTGAATAGTGCGCTCTGCAAACCCCTGCTTGATTGATTAATTGAACCCACCGTTTTTCGCCCACTGTGACACTCTAGACTGAAACCTGCCTGTTGGAAAGTAGTTTAGACCCTGCTCCTCTAGGAGAACAGTCCATCCCGAACTGCCAGACAAAGTCCTCTCCAGAGTGGAACACAAGCAACCTTGACCGATTTGGCTTTGTTAGTAAGGTATAGTTCAAAACATGTGGCACAGTATGCAAGGAATCCACGCCTTAGGGCATTCGATTTAACACACAAATGGTGATATACATAAGGCAGGGCCTTGTCTAGAGTGACACAGTAGGTGAAAAACAATGGGTTGTAAAGCTACCCACAGTGATTGCCAGTGGTTTTTGCAAGCATTCCCCGTCACCTTTTGTGTGTTTGATATATCAGACAATAGAAACCTCTTCCTTTCCTCTTTCGCAGTATGTCCGTTTAATATTCCTTGTGTGATAATGTCACACTTCTATCTCATGAAGCCAGATGATGGGTGGTACCCACCGAAGACTTTCATGTGCAATATTGAAGGTGCACTTCAGATGGTGCTGTCACTGTAACAATATTTTGGTTGTCTTGCAAATAATAGCAGCCTAATATGTAATTAAGTGGTAACAATTTACGGTGCCAGCCCAGTAACCCTAAGAACCAGGGTAGTTATATTAGACCAAAATAATTTAAATGAATTAAATGAAGGTTGAAGTTTCATCCCAGCTGTGAAATTGACCAGGGCTACCATCAGGACGAACATGTTGCTGAAAATACAATGATAAACACATTATATATAATCAATGACAATTATAGAGAGGGGTAACGACACCCTTCAAAGTATCTGCCCTGATATTGAAGGAACAGAGTACATGACCGGAAAAACCGGCCCAGGCCAAGTAACAGTAGACACTCATCCGAAACCCTGTGACGCGCGCAGCCAAGATAATCATTCACAGTGGCCACAAGGCGGTAAGGTGTAGGAGCACATCCCAAATACCTTAGGAATTATTAAAATCACATGGAGTGCAAATAAGTAGCTGTGCACCACAGATCAAAGCGGTGCACGGCTTCTAGTTTCTGGACCATTAATTCGTTTATTACAACTTCTACAAGGTTTCACCATACCCGTTAGTGTGTTGATATTTTTTCATCTCTATATTGCATACTGCTTGAGGCAGTTGATGCCCGCCATTTGATTTTAATAATTCCTAATGTTTTTGGGACCTTCCTTAAGCCAAGAGTTCTTGCATGGGACAGGTGTCTTCTCTTACTGGTGATATCCATTGTAATGTATAGAGAGGGATTAGTTTGATGAATATTACATGCGCCACGTTAACTGTGCTGCCATATGATGCCCTACATTGTAAATCGGTCGTTTTGTCTTTTGACTCAAATCTTTTTGGACTGTTACACGTGCTGACAAGGTTAGTATAGAACCAGGGTGTTGGCATGTCTAGTCTTTGTTGATCTTGAAAAAGTATATTTATCTGAAATCGTAAGGTAAAATGTTAATAAAGCCTTCCATGGCGCTCGGAGTTCAGTTTCAACATTTTGGAATATTTTTTCACACATAAATAGATCTCTCCGACCACTAGCAGGATGGCTCCCTGAGTTAAACACTCTAGTCTGAATAATGTGGTGTTATTAAATTGGGCAATGGTAAAACCAGTTATTTACAGTGGTTCGAGAAATGTCATATAAAGTGGTATATCTAAACAACGTGTTGTCCCTATTGTTTCCACTTTGAGTTCGGGCATATGTGTTGCACTGAGCTCTCAACCGTAATGCACTTTTATTATCTGCACACAAATATTGCATTGTTTACAACAGTCAACAGAAAAAGGAAATGCTTTGCCTTCTGTGGCTCTGACGCAGCATTGAAGAATGTATATGGACTGTCAGCACTCATTAACCTGTGGCTCGAGAAACCCTGTAAACGTTGAACCGAGTCAAGGATTCAGCTACCATCTGCAGAGCAGACTCGTCCAAACGCTGCATCATCCTAATAGGAAACCTTTTACTGGAAGTGCTGTCTCCGCTGATAAGCTGTACCATGGCCTGCCAGGAAAAAATAGGCCCTTACTCTATGGGACATCGGTGCAGCGCTGTGTTCTTCACAGTCCAAGCCAGCAAGCTCTTGTGTGCACATAGCAGCACAGCTGAAGGATGAGTGTTGGAAGTTCCAGTTTGCTTCTGAGCCAAGTAATTGCAAATAAAGATTTCCGTATTACGAAATTATTGTACTTGACCATTTTTTTTTTCAGTTGACCTAGCATTGTAGTACAGGGAAAAACAATCTGTACAGCAGAAATTCCAAAAACTGGGACTTATAGTGCATCCTTCTCCCCCCCAGTCCGACTACTTAGGTGGTCCATTGCCCTTTTCCCACAATGCTCATCACTTTTGTTAGCTTATTCATGCCATAAAAATATTAAATCAATGGTAACATTTCCAATTATGCTAAATACATCAAATAGAACATGTTAAAATCAGTCCCGATTGAGTAGGGCTATAGTTGATTGATTGCCATAGTAGGGGATCCCAGTGGCCTTCTTATAACAATGCAACGCTCCCATACTATAACTAGACACAAGCTTGTAAATACTTGGCAGATCTGATCTGGCGCAAAGTGCTAGTGCTTCTGTGCAAGATGTAATTGAGAATTGTTTGAACAGTGGGGTGAGCCACTAAGTGCGTAGGTGCTTGGTTTTGGTGCAAAGTAGTATAAAGTGCAATATGCACTGTCACATCATGCTACTTTATGTAACCTGTAACAGTAAGGGTTCCTATTCATCTTAGGTTGTAAAGGACTCCTCTGCCCTTTCAGTTAGGTTCCTGTTATAAAACAATACTTTACGTAATAGTAAACCGATCAGTAAATAAACTTTTGTCTGCCCTTGGTATATTTTAGGATATTCAGACATTTTAGTTTGTTGATGATCCTAGTTGTGGTCACCCGGTGTTATGTCACAGTAGTTCTTTACTGACATTTAAAAAATGTGCAGATATATGAAAAATAATATTTATCCTGCAAAGATCGTTCTACTCAAGAGAAACTGTATGTGAAGGGTCTGGTAAGAAGAACTCCCAACGGAACCCCTCTTGCCATGTGCCTTTTTTGGATACTGGTCGCGGTTCTTCCTGCTGACAAACTAACCAAGCAAAACTCCCAGCTCAAGATTTCCTTCGAGGAATTTTTGGATCACAGTTCAAAGCCAACATCTAGATCTTTGTTCTGGTTTACAGCATGAACACCGGGTAAAGCTTGCAATCTGATCAAACAGTAAAGATCCAGAGAGCCGTTTGATTTGAGGACCCACCCCTCACAGAAAGAGCTAGGAATGGACTTTGTGGAGATTTTTTTTTTATCCTGTGCTGGCTAGGTAGTTAATTTTGGGAGCCTTTTTGAGACCATATTCTGTATTTGTGGCACTTGCTGCTGTGTATGCAAACTTGTAGAAAAAGCCAAACTCAGTTGACCTATAGGGTTCTACACTGTTTCTTCCTCTATGCTATAATTCGTAATTATATGACTTACCTCTTTTCTGCCATTCAGGCATAAAAGGTTTTTTTACTCACATGCAAACAATGCACACATTCTTTTGCACGTGTATTTGCCATTGAATTGTTTCAACCACTTCATGGATTGTCGTAGTGGAGCTGTGGTCTTTATATGTAGCTGAATCTAGTGCAATGCAGATAAAACTGAAAGCATGTGTTACTCCATCAGTGATATTCAAAACTTATTTGAGAACTGGGCAACACTTCATAAATTGCTTGTTGGGTTGGACTCCATGATGTCCCGAGCTCCCCCGTTATCCAGCCTCATTAAAAACCGTGTTTGATAGTTGTGCCTTGTAAAGATTCTAGTCCCTAACTGGCAATGGATGATAGCGGCATAGTCCCAAGTTACTTAGTGAACTTTTATTACATCATTGCAATGCCATTTATCTAGAGATATCTGCAATTCAAATTGGTCACATTCAATTGGCCCAAAATGCTGACGGTGGTCTGGTTGACTGACTGAAGAAACACAGATCTTGTTTCATGGGCCTGGAAGACCCTTAACTGGCTTCCATTGACAATATTGGTACAGCTTAAAATAGCAAGTCCCACCGTAAGAGGCTACCAAAAGCAGCCTGTAGCAAAAGAAACTGCAAAATGGAGGCCACAAAGTGCCTTGAGGTCGCAAGCTCAGTCATTGTTGGCAATCCCTTCGTTTATGCACTTTGGAGTGAAAGAATTACTTTTGGGCCTGCAGCCCTTGTCTGAAGCTCATTGTCACTTTGCATCAGACAATGCCACTCGGTCACCATGTTACATAAAGACGGCCTCTAAAGTAAGACCCAGACTAATTAACAGAGCCTACAGATAAATGTATTAGCCTAATGATTGTGAAGTTTAATTTAACACACATTTTGTGTCTACTTTTTATCTGCATTGAATTCGTAGAGTTGTTTTAGGTTGGAATCCACGTGAGAGCTGAGGAGCCAAATGGGCTGTAAAAAAGTTACTGCTCAATAAACATTTTAAGAGTTACCACAATGAGTCAGGTTCATTTCGATGCATTATTCCTGATGTTGCCAAAACCGATGCTTTCAAACTACTGCATTGAGAGCCTGAAGTATTAATGAAGGGAAATGGAAAAAAAGAATTCAGGGCGGCGTGGAAGCTCTTTTATTACCCCCTCCTCTTTCTTGTATTAATATTTGATTATCCAAGAGCACTCTTTATGGCGTTCCTCCCTAAATCTATATATGTTGTCCACTCCATTACTCTTTTGTGACTTTGCCACGGTCATTAATGGTTCTTGTCCTGATCTGTGTTCCCTGACCACCTCATCCATGTTTTGCTTCCTGACACTGTTCCATCACCTGCCCTATTATCATCCCTGATATGGCTCCCCCAGCTCTTGTACTCTGGTAGATTAGAGGAGGTGGAGAGACCCAGCACCTTTAATGGCAGATTTCTACTGTCTAGCTGCCTCTTTACACTGTGCAAGTTCTGGCTTTCTTCCTTGGTGCTCTCTGACAGTGTAAGTGCTGTGCAGAAGGCATTGTTTTGTAGCAGGGGAGACTGGGTAGTGTACACTTCCAATAAGTCAGGCGTTGTTTCGTAATAAAAGAGACTGGATTGTATACGCTCCCTAGTCTTTCGGGTTCTGCTTAGGCTAACTACCTCTGCTCGAAGCCTCATAACTTAACTTGTTTCCACTTAAACCAGGTTCGGATGTTTTTTACCCCATATAATACATTTTGATTTGATACCTTACCAACTTTTCCCAAGGTTTATTAGACTTTACATTTCTTCTCCGTTCTCAGTACAATCTGCATCAGTTGGAATGTTGTGAACCAAAGTAAGAAGTAGCTATTTTTCTTTGTGTTTAACTGCCTCAGTGGACAGACTCTTTTTTTGTCTGAAAGTGAAGTGGATATTAACTTTAGACCTTGCTTGGTGTTTGCCTGTGTCTGATCGATTATTTTAGCTAGTTTATACTCGAGATTAAGCTACACACATTTTTCACGGAAGATGTCCAACTCCATCTTTGAATAATTCATTTTGCCAGTCGTATCCATGGCAAGAGTATTAGCTCTCTTGAATGAATTAATGTTGCTGTTTGACTCTGTTTTCCTTCTGTCTACCTTTGACATCTTCCATCGCTTTTCAAGTTTAGCAGACTTGCATGTTTGCAGAGTGTTGGATATAGCCCCAAATTTAGTCATTTAGCCAGCTACTTCTTTCAAATGTTAACCACTTTTAAAACAACCACTGGCAAGGCAAATAATTCTGGTGTTTGCTGCCAAACTTTTGGTTTTGTCAGTGCTTCTTTTGTTCTGTCATGGTTTTTGCAGAACTTTATTGAGTAAATTGCTGGGTCCTTACCAATTTGGAAATAAAACACTGGCTTAAAGCAACAATATTTTTGGTTCCTAAAAGCACACATTGCCAGACTAGTCCCGTCACTTAAAGGTGTGTGGATTTGCTTCTTCTGAATGGGCAGAAACCTGTCACTCAAAGTGAAGACAGAAAGCAAAATGTGAATGACACAATACCAGGCCAGTGGAGGAGGAAGGCCTACGAGACAGCCCATATAAGTATATTCAAAATATAATTTTAGTAAAATAATATCAAGATGTTTTGACTAACGTTAGACCAAAAACATCACACATAAGACTGAAGAAGTGTTTTTGCAGTGCCACAAGATGATCCTCTTTCACTCCTATGATAGGCATTTATTCGCTATAAATGTGTAGTCTCTGTGGCTGTTTTTATTGAGCTGTGTTTGCCAAGTGGAATAATTTTCAGCTGAGTTGAGAATTTTAGCAGGAAAATATTTATGAACAATACTCTTTATTTGAACTGGATTCTGAACTAAGGGACAACTAATAAAAATGTTGTCCAAGGGTCTGAAATTGAGCCCACTTCTTGAGACAGCTTTAGGAAATAGTTATAGCGTCTGGTGGTTGCATTCCGTAGAATGTGGACATCTAACAGCAGTAGCACAGGCAGACAGGAGCTTTGGAAAGTGAGACTTTTTGGGCCTGACTTGACAGCACAGCTGTCACTTTTCCTTGTGTGATCAGCAGAAAATGCTTTCAGAAGTACTACAGAATGTCTAGTTTAGGCTCTCCCCACATGTTGGTTCCCCCTAGTTGGGCAGCAAGTGTGTGCTTCTAATGGAAAAAAGTGCTGGTATTGTACTTTTTGCCTTGACGGAAAGTTTATGTTCAGTAAAGCAGGACTGCGCTGGTTATGGTGGCAAGCCAATGATTAAGACTATAGACCTGAATTGTTAATTAGTAAAAGTTCTGTTAAAGACAATAGCCCTTGTGTATTTCTTGTGAAAAGGGTAGGTTTATATGTAAGTCAATAGGCATTTAAGGGTAGACTGGTAAAAAGCCAGTGGAGCGATATTTTGTTACTTGGAAGCTCACAGAATACGAGAGAAGGCAAGGGGTTTGTTGTTGGTTACACACTCTTACAGATTGTGGGAAAAGAAGATTTTCATAAGTTTTATAAGGGTCTGCATCACTGTAGCCGGCTTATGTGGTATGCCTGTGCCCATTATGGTGTCATGCCAGTTGTGAAGGCTATATGTCTTATTAGTTCATTGTGAAAATTCCTAGTATACATTGCTTTGATTTGATATTAATGAAAAGTTATGACAGAGTCAATAGACCTAGTTTACGTATTATGAAAATCATGTGTTAAAGGCAAAAGCATTTTAAGGGTGTATATATTGTTACATGAAATCTCACAAGGCAAACATGTTGATGTTGCTTACCCCCTTTGACAAATCCTAGTGGTAGCAAATTGTAATTTCTTTTAGAACCCTTCTGCAGCCTTGACACACTTACACGCTGATTTCGAGTTTGGTGAACGAGTACTCTGTTGCAAATGTAACAGGTATACCATCTGCCTTACTACTAATGTTATATTCTAATGTACTTGTAATAAGATGGATGGGGTATCTCTCAAGTTTGTGACAGAGTATCTGTCCGTCAAACTCTAAATCAGGTCTTAGTTATCTACCTGACTCTTGTAATGAAAAAAAATCAATGCTTACATACATTTGTATAAATATATACACATACATAAAAGCGCTTTGAGTCAGCCTCTTCTGTCATTGATCTTTTTGATTGTCATTTACATTACAAGAGCCATTACCTTTTTTGCCATATATATATAGAAGTATTTGTCTGATCACGTACACATTCTGTTGAAAATGAGTGTGCTTCAGGGCCAAGACTGGTTAACCAGTCCTTTAGTTTTCTATCTTCTCCTTTCATGCATCCCTTTCATTCTTTTTCCTCTTTTTATTTTCATTTCTTTAGAGCATACCAGCCATTGCTAACTGGCAGCTTTCGTGACACTCAATTCCCTGCGTTGTGATCCTGTGCAGCCACTTTCTATAAGCCAGGCGACCATAGTGGTATTGTCCATAGTGAAATATTGTTTTACCATTCTAAGATGGCCAACACTTTGGTTACAAATGTGGCGACCATGCTTGAACTTTAAAACAATGATACACTAGGTACAATATTATTACAAGACGGCCACCCGCTGCTGTGTTTAAGGTTTTTATTGCAAGCATATGCCTAATATTGTTAGGCAGCAGCATATTTTCTTTTTTCTGATTTTATTCTTGTAAGTTATCTTGTTTATGTTATTGAGTTTGTGTTTTTTTATTGTGGTTGTGTAAGTGATTGAATGCAAGAATGAGTAACTGGGTGGATGCTTGAGTGTAAGGACGAGTGACAGGGTGCATGTGTAATGACTTATTGAGTGATTAAACCCATCAGTGATTACAGAGACACTTTTATTTATAAGCCAGACTTGCTGACTTTGCTGATGCTTTCTTTCTTAGGCAAGCAGGGACCCTGTGTTTCATTTTACAGAGCCGCAGTACTCGGATGTGTCGCAAGCATCTCCATCTCCGCTCTGAATGCTTCACTAGTTCTTGGTTTCCAAAACTGTTGAAAGGTCCTTTAATTTTTACCGCCAACCACAATTAGGTGACCTTCTGTCTGAGGAGCCTTTAACATAGGCTAAACCCAAGGTTGGACAGGTCTCCAACATCACTCAGGCTCTGATATTCTTGAGTCTTCAGTCTATTGGAGGCATTGGTGCTGTTCTATCCGCACCACCATGCCTTATCTTCTGAAAATGCAGTAATGTTCAAGCATTACGCCCTTAAGAATTTCAGCCCAAGCAGAGGGTTTTAAAAGTGGATCCAATCACTTTGATTTGCATGGACTTATTTGGCTTATTATTTATTTATGTTTAGTTTTTCTTAAGTGCTATATACTGCTTTCCATCAATTATGGAATCGCAACATTGAATGTAGGTGGAAATTATTTTGGATTAGGAAAATGGCTTCTGCTTTGTTGGAAGTGGTAGCTAGCCATCTTGTCTGGACTAGAAACTATAGAGCTTATTAACAGCTTAGAAAATCTATTGCGTAAACACTCCATTTGAAACCAAAACATGTTTGCTACTCAAGTAGACAAGATGATTTAACGATTCAGTCTTGTACATCTACTATTTGGTGTTATGCTATGGTATGCTGTCTTTAATCATAAGTCTTTGGTTATTCATGAATTATTTTATATCAGGGACTGGGTAATGCATAATTGAGAACTGGAATTGAGAGAAGGGACGAGGAGATTAAGCTTCAATTACATCCTGGTAATCTTCATCACCATATTTCCAATGTTTCGCCCCGGAGTCCTTCTGCTCTTCCCACTGTCCCGAGGTTTTTTCAATGGGCAGCCCTTAGCCCAGGTTTTGTCCGGTTAGATTTGCATTTGACCCTCTTAAGCATTCCCTAGGAACGTAAGGGGAGTAATGTTCAATTTAAACAGTTCAAAAGGCAAGAAAAGTGCCTGGTTAGTGGGGTAAATTAAACCTCGATGACAAGTAAGGATGAGGAGAGATATCAGTAAAGTGCATGCCGTAGTTCCCGTGCGGCAAGAAATAAGTTAACTGAACAGTAAGAAAATTAAAGGAAAGGTTGAGAGACAAGATGTTAATTGGCCATTGAAGGTGATTAGCACTTTCCTGTTGATAAGTACTGTTGGAGCATGGGACCTTAATAAATATTTGGTTTATGATTCAGAATTTGTGTCTCAGCATACCTGGAAATAAAGTCCCTGCTCTCACTGGGCCCGAAGGCTACGGATCTTTGCCATAGGTAAAGAATTAATCAGAAGCTGACAATCAATATTCACATTACATATTCTAGTTAAATATCAATTATTGGAAGTCAATGATGAGATTTTGGTATGAGTTTAGAGGATTTTATTAAAATCTTGTCATAAGTATTTCTTCATTTGGCATCAAAATGTATTTTCAATATGATAGAGAACATATAACATAAAGCGCGGTCTGTATAAGTAGAGTCTATTAAGACGAGAGAAGTATCTTGAACCCATAAAGAGTTTAAAATTGTGATGTGAAAGTGTAACGTTTTAAGCAATTCAATTAGTACTTATCATGAAGAGAAGTTCAGAAATTCAGTGGAGCCTCCGAGTATTTATAGCATAGATTCTGGCAAGGAAAGAAAGTAAATAGGTAAAAGTCTGCTCAGAGCACATGGCTTCACAGTGCATAGAGTCTGAGAAGCTCTCCTGAATGTGGAGATTGGGAAATCTGCTTCTGCAAAGAAGCTCTCTCTAATCTAGGAACACGCACTAATATACCATTTTGATATCTAAAACTAATGCAATTGATGTAATAATCCTGCTTCTTCATCCAATGGAATTGCGATGTCTTCATTGGAATGGAAATCTTCCACCGTCTACGCTGTCTTGAAACATGTAATATTACTAACAACATTGTACAAGTAGTTATTTGGTTCCACTCACCTTTCTTCTAAAATACAAAACAGATCACGGTTTGGTTTGTCATTCCACAAATGAAATCATCTCTTTTTCACATATTTTACCTTACAAATCCTATTTATGAAGAAACATTTAAGCAAGATTTAAGTACATTGCTATTGTATTTTATGGGTAATGTTTCTATGGGAAGGTCAATAACTATCTTTTCTATTAGATTATGTCACTTCAACACATTTTATCATCGAACTTTTCACTTATACACATTGCACATATTAGCTTACTGACGTCCGATTGCTGTCCAGTTATTTTTGTTTTACTCTTCCCAATGTCCTTGTTCCGCTAGTAATCTCTGCTTTTTAACATTCTTCTACTTGGAGATTTTAACATCTGGGGTGGCTCTCTCGACTGCCCAGACACTGGTTGTATCATTGACTCCTCTATATACCTTGGTCTAATGCAGTTGGTTTTCTGAGCCCACCTACTCTGATGGACATAACTTTGACCTCATATTTTCTACTTTGCTTAAAGTCAGGTGTGCCAAACTCTTTCACTGATTTGGTCAGACCATTTGGTGTTTCCTTTTAATGTTTCACAGTGCTTAGAAGGAACTTGTCTCGGAGAGGTCAGCCAGGTAAGTATGCCTATGCAAGGCAAAACCCTGGCCTAGACTGCTTATTATCTGGTAGACATAGCTAAAGCTGTTTACCTACTTGTTTTTCATCTTGTTTTTTTTTTTTTAAGTCTGACGGGTACCACAGAGCTCTTCTGTGAGCCCCAGCCTTTAAAAAAATATTTATGTAGTCCCACTGGCTTGTCTGATTTGATTTTATTGTCTGACTTTGAGGATATATGCTGAGCACACTCAGATTATGGATTGACTAGATGGTACTTCTGATAAGGCAGAGATGCAATTTTAAATGTCTTTGAGTTTGTAGAAAGTTGGTTGATGTCAAGTGATACAACTGAACACTGCAAGAACGAAGTGTTTGTTGGTGGCTGTGATTCATCTTTATTGTCTATAGGTTTGTGGCCACAATAATCTTGTGGCCTCTCCCCTACCATATTTGCAGAATCTGGGCTTCATGATGGGTCAGGCTTTGTTGCCATCTCTCTGCTTTAACAATGCTCTGTAAGATCTCCCCATTCTTCCAACTTTCATTTTGGATCGCAGATGTTCACCCTTTAATTCCCTTCTGCATTTAATATGGTAACGCGCTGTGTCTTGGTGGCCCATGATATTTGCTTGCCAGGTTACAGATGGTCCAAAGTTCAGCAGCACATCATCCTTTGGCCTCATCAGAGCAGTCCTATGACCTCTTATTTTGATCGCCTCTTGCTCCTGATGGCAAAGAGTTCTGTTTTTAAGGCTTATTTCTTTTGACCATTGCTCAGAACGGGCCCATGTATCTTCACTCTAAATGTCATCTTTATTATCCATTTAGGTCCCTGCTGTTGCCTTCTGCTCATTTGCCAGTGATCCTCTGTTCTCAAAAGCAGAGGTGGTGTTCTCTCCTTCTCATTTATTGTTACAAAATATTGGAACCTCTCTACACTTGGCTTAACTGCTTTAAGACAGTAATTTGATTGCTCCATAAATCCTTGAACATCTGGCTTTTTTGCATTTACGGTTATGCTCCTGTTTCTATATGTGAATGAAAGGACATACTTTGGGCAGTTACTTGCTCTATAT
Source organism: Triturus cristatus (assembly GCF_964204655.1). Taxonomy (NCBI): domain Eukaryota; kingdom Metazoa; phylum Chordata; class Amphibia; order Caudata; family Salamandridae; genus Triturus; species Triturus cristatus. The sequence continues at coordinate 1,435,177,293 of NC_140589.1, forward strand.
CTTTCCAGTCAACCAGATATAAGAACCCTTCTGGTCTGAGGTGCTCCACCTGTCGCCTTGGAGCAGTAACACGCCTTAAACTAGCTTCCAGAGGCAAATCCACTAAGCTTTTGTGGCACAAGGTGGTTGAATTAAAGAGTTTAAGGAGTTCGACATTTGTATGTGTGTTTTTCTTTCCTTTCTTACGTTTTCTTAGAGATTTATTTGCAGCATATTTTTATTTTGCCAGTTATACTTTCTGATGTGTGGTAAGAGCTACTGAAATCATGTTCATGCACTTACTGTTAGATTTGAGCTATTAGCTCGTTTGAGAATATTGAAAGGGTTTGTTTCAGCCTTAAGTATTAAAGTAATCATAATTATTGAATATTCATGACATTCTGTATGCAGTGAGCATTTCCAATAAGAGACATGGCGCCATCAGCAGTACATCATTGTTTTATTGCTCGGTGGGCACGAGGCAGCACTTAAATTTTATCATTTTGGTGACATAATGATCAATAACTGAATGGGAGTAATATGGTAATAATTCTTAGCATGTTTAAACGTTTCATTTGTCAGATGAAGGCTGGTTGATCATAAAACATCTTAGTTCAGTCGAACAAGTCTCCCTTAGATACAACTCTTTTCGATACAGTGATCAGACTTACCAGTGATTCTAGGATACATCTCTGGTTATTAACTGATAGGAGAATGAATGGGTTCTTAATGGCTCAAACTGAACACAGACAAAACTGAGATTTTGATCACACTGTTATATGGCCGTCCAATTTCGCTCCTTGTCCCTAACCCGCAAGCTCAATAAAAAGTCTAGCACTCACAGCTAGATTGCTGTTGTTCCGTCTCTCTGCACAGCTTCATACACCCTGTGCCTTTCCTTTTGTCTGAAGAGGAGCGACATGCTATTGGTATAGTATTTACCATCTGATGACTTGACTGTTGCAACAACGTTTACTTGGGTATTAATGCTTTTGTTAATCGGTTGACCCAGAATATTCAAAATCAGGCTGTGGGTTTGGCAGTGGTAGCTCCCTGTTTCAGCTGCACTACCCCATCTTGGAATTATTACCCTGGCTGACTATAATGGCTTGCATAATCGTGAAGATATTGAGCATTGTTCCATTTATGGAAGAAATCATAGTTTAATTTCCAGCCTACTAAGCAGATAGTGTCTAAAGAAATCCATTCGCTCTGCCAACCATATGCTTCCACAGATTCCGAGATTTTCAGAGCCTTTCTCTGTGGTCGGGTCTTCTCTGTTCTAGAGCAATACTCTGGAATGTTCTGCCCTGGCTTCTTAGAGCTGCTTCTTCTTTATAGCAGTTCTGAAATATGCTGAAGTCATTGCTATTTTCTCAGCCATCAGAGACCCACTGGAAGAGAGAGCGCTTTAGAGGACCCGATTAACATAACCTAATGAACTTATACTTGAAATCTTGAGATGTATGGAAGGATTTCTTCACGGTTTTGTAAGCCAACTTTTCATTCAGTTGGGGGCCGATTACAAGACGTTCCTACCTGACTCTTAAGTTCACCAGGTGCATACTTACATATGGTGTCTCCCCCACATACAATTCCAGCTCCTGCTAAAAGCAGGAAGAACTTTTGTGCGCAAAACATACTCTGCATCGGGACTACGCATCTTGTGAAGGGCCTAGTAATTCTGTGCCTAGCTTGTTGTTCCCCATTCCGGGCCCCGAAAGGTCGTAATTGCATGGTACAGGGATGGAATTGGCAACTGGAATTAGTGATTCTGGTCTATACTTCTTAATGCCAATTCCTTACCTTAGAATACTCCCCAAGTGCCACAATGGATCTGGAAAACACTCTTGATTGCTCAGTTGTGCCGCTAGTTAGCAGAGTGCGACTCCAAGCTGACTCCACACCACCCTGGAAGTGACGGAGCGGCGCCGCATATAAGCCCCACATTGGCACACTTATGGCACAGATGTTAGTCAGGGACATACACAAGTTGTGTCTTTAGAGTTTTGTCCCGAGCCCAGACACCAAAGTCATTCATTAAGTGCGCCTTAATGCACCAGAAGGTGATCCCTGATAGAGAGGCCAAACTGTATGCTGCTATGTCTCAGCATTTGCATCGGTCCTGCTTGTGCTCCAAGGCGTGGCTGTGGACTTTGTCCCGGTCCAAGGCCGTTCCCTCGACTGCTCAAGTCCTCCATTAAGTCAAAGTTCAAGCGCAAGCATAGGAAAGTAATTTGGGACTAGAGCCCCATCCTGACTCAAAAGAGAAGTGGACTAGACTTGCAGCTACCTTTAGCTGAGACCATAACAAATGTTTTGCCGGATATTTTTCAGCTTGGGCCGACAACATCTGAACCCTTGCTTCTTTTTAATGAAGCCTTGTTCTTGTCCACCTGTGTATCGGCAGGTGGACAGATGTTGCAAGCCGGAGTCGGGTGTCAGTCGTGTTGAATTCTGGCTCGCCACAGTCAGTCGTGGACCGCTTCTGGACAATAGGGAACGGCTTCTCAGTGTTAGGGTACTATCAACAAGCCAAAGTCCCATTTGACTCCTTTGCAGAGGCTTCCATTCATAGGAGAAATCCTGAACATAGTGGAGATCAGGGTTGTCCCGCTGCCGAAATGATACCAGAACATTAGTGATATGATACTGATATCTCAAGCTCGGTCCTGGATCACGGTGAGAGCAGCCCTGAGGCTTCTTGACCTCTTAGGCTCCTGCATCCTCCTGGTCAGCCGTGTCAGGTAGCACATGCATGCTAGGCAAAGGAATTAGAAGTTCCAGTTGTCACAGCATCAAGGCAGTGTGCCTGATTACATCCAGGTCTCGTAGGACACAGCTGGTGATTTGCAGTGGTGGCTGCTCGAACACAATTGTTCCAGCTTCAGGCCCCTCTCCTTTCCCCACTCAGAGCTAACAGTGGTAATGGAAGCGTACCTGCTTGTCTGGGAAAGTCATCTAGGGAAGGTGGGGGATTAGGAGACCCTGGTCTTTGGCAGAGAGCTGTCTCTACGTCAGTCTGCTGGAGTTGTGAACTATTTGTTTGTCTCTGAAAGCCTTCCTGCTTTCCATCAAGGGGTGACTGGTGCAGCTTCTCACGGACAATACCATTGCCGTTTGGTACTGTAACAATAATGGCAGAGTGGTGGTCTAGGTGTTGAGTCAGGAGGCTCTGCGCCACTGGCGATGATCGGAGTAGCAAGGAATTTTTCCCAATTGCAAACTACCTAGAAGGGTCATGAAAATCCAGAGTGGACAAACTGAGTGGGCGGTGGCTGGCAGATCACGAGTGCCATCTATATCCTGATGTGGTGCAGGGCAGCTTCCAACAGTGGGGAGAACCCTGGCCAAATCTTTTTGCCACCGTCAAGAATGTGCAGTATTCAACATTTTGCTTGTTGGTGTTTCCACAAAAGCATTTGTTAGGAGATGCATTCGGCTGAAATGGAACTAGGGACTCCTGTGCGCCTTCCTGCTCTCACCATGAGTTCTGAAAGAGATCGGGAACTACTGCTCTCAAGTCATCCTACTGGCTCCGGATTAGGCCAGGATAATGTGGTTCTTGGACCTCTGTCCTCCTATCAGGCTGCCACTTTGCAAGGACTTCTTGTCTCCGCAACATGGCAATGTACTCCTCCCGAACCTGCGCAATGTACATATACATGTGTGGACATTAAGCAGCGGCATTTAGCTGCATTTGATCTGCCGCCTGAAGTGTTAGATGTTATCCTTGCCTTCAGGTGCCCTTCTACAAAATCCATTAATGGCATGCACGGGGACAAATTTATGGCCTGGTGTGGCATTTGCAAGCAATGCTGTCAGATGTTCTTTTTTTTTTTTTTCTTTGGCCCAGCAAGAACGTGCAGTTGGCACTATTTAAATTTATTTGTTGACCTTTTCAGCCTCTCTGTGCTTGATTGACCACCCGTCCTTTTTTAAAACCTCTGTGGTGAGATTTATTAAAAATGTGGCATACATATTTCCTCCCGAATCATTTGTAATGCCACAATGGGACCTGAACATGGTCTTGACGTTTCTCATGTGTACATCCTTTGAGCCGATACATTGCTGCTTACTGTGTCTCCTGACCTTAAAGGCAATCTGCCTCGTGATTATGTCAGCTAGTCGGGAGAGTGAATTTCAGGCGCTTTCATTGCAACTGCCTTACACCATTCCCCCTCCCCAGACAATTTGGTGCTGAGGACATGGGCGGCATTCTTACCTAAAGTCATGACTCCATTCCATATTGCACAATCCATAACTCTAGGAGCGTTCTTTGTTCCCCCCACCCCTCGAATGAGGAAGAGAGGCAACATCTGCAGGACTCTACAAGGACTTTTACATTAATCGTAACAATGAGTGGTTGATTGGCTTTTTGCATGGGTCTGTGAATCAAAGAAAAGGATTGTGGTGCAGAAGAGGACCATGTCAAGGTGGACAGCCTCCTTAATTAAGATCTGCTGTGCACTGGCCAAGAAGCAGTCCTCTGAAGTTTTGAGAGCCAATTCCACCAGGTCTAGGACTGTTATCACTGTGCTGGCCTGTCCTTAACCTCTGCCAGGCTGCGATGTGGGTGTCAGTGTATATATTCATAAAGCATCACTGCTTTGACAGCCAGGTTCAGTGGGAAGGGCATTTCGCCCGCTCGGCCCTGCAAGACTTTTTGGTCTGAGTCCACTCCACAGACCCTCCTCCGGGTGATATGCTGCTTTGGTATCTATTCTAAGGTGTTGAATGTGTGGTTAGAAGTATCCTTCAGAAGAACTAGTTACTTACCTCTGTAACGCTCTTTATGGTGGATACTCTGTCTCACATCTAAAAAGGTCCAAAGTTAGTATTCAGCACACTTTTATCAACAATTGATCACTCTCCCCATCTGAGGGGGCTGAAAGGAAAAATTCAAGAAACTGACATCAGCGCAAAGGGGTGGCGCTTATATGCGATCCTGCTTTGTCACTTCTGGGGCAGTGTGGAGTCAGCATGGAGCCACACAACGCCCCTCTAGTTGCAGTAGAAACATTTTCCAGATCCAGTTTGGCCTCTGGGAAGTATTATAAAGAGAGAAATCTGCAGTTAGCGTAACCACCAGAAACAGCGTTACCGAAGGTAAGTAGCTTGTTTTTATGGCTGCTGTAATTTCAGAATTGCTGTATCCTGCTTATTGTAATTCCGCATTAGTGATCAATTAATTTGTATGGTTACACTTTATAATAAGGCACCTGTAATATATCTCGACATTCTTATTCTTCCTAATAGAAAGGAATCAATGCATCTTTGAGGATTGGGATCTGTTTAATGACGAGGTGTGTTATTGGTGACACATGCCTCTGTGTCCTTGACAAATGCCTCTATGCCTTCACATCAATGGGATCCCTGAGAAGGGTTGACAATTCCCTTTGGGCAGACGGCGATGATATGCCTTTCTATTAATTAGCCAGTGCACTTTAGGGCTTTGTTTTTTAGTGTCCCTGTTTTGTCACCAATAGCATATGTCCCTACTCCAAGAAAGCACGTCTGCTCTACTAATATCCAATAAGAGGCTGCACCCAAAGTTTCAGCAGTGAAATTTTGCTTTTTAAATGCTTAAGTATGCTTATCTCAATGCATGTTGTGGTGTTTCGACATTCCTATCACCTCCGCTCAATATATGCATCGCAGACCTGATCCTTTTTGCATGTAACCATTTGGGCGTGTACCAATCTAGCTCAGGGGGAAGTTGTGGGCCTTGTGGGCAGTTGGTTACCAACTCCCTATTACTGTAAATCTAGGTTCGAGGCATATGAGCTGCAGATTGTACACTTAGCATAGATCGCCATCTGGTGTTGGGCCCGGATGTTTGCAGTTTGTTTTTGTTCTTTGGACAGTCTTTGGAAGTCACGAGTTCGGTGACTCCTCCTTCGGTCCGTACTGCGCATGGGCTTCGGCTCCATCCTCAGATTGTTTTTTTCCGCCATCGGGCTCGGATGTGATACTTCGTGCTCCGGCTTCGAACTTCTACGGTTCCAGCCTCGACGGAAAATCCTCGTTTCTTCGAGTTTCTTCATCATCATCTTCATCTCTCGAAGCGGCACTTTTCTCCATCCCGTACATCGGCACCGGCCTTCGGGCCCTCCTCGACTCCGGTCCCGGCCGATGGAAAGGACTCCGTTCAAAAAGTGCCCAAAATGTGGGTCTAAATTTCCCCACACCGACCTCCATCAGGTGTGTAACCTTTGCCTCTCTCCAGAACACGAGGCCAGAGACTGCCCCGCCTGTAAGTCCTTTCGATCAAAGAAGACCATCCGGGATCGAAAAGCTCGACGCACCATGGCGCACTCATCGTCCGCAGCTCCACCGGACATCTTCGGAGACTGCGCCGAAGCTTCGGGGCAACTACACACCGAGCAGGAGGACGATGTCGTCAGCGCTTCCGAGGCCGACGACTCCGACGTGGAGGACATCACACCGGCGCAGCGGGTCGTGAGTACTGTACCCCCTCCCACCCCCGCGCCCAAAACCAAAGAGACTCAGGTTACACCCTCGCCTGCAGGCCTGGGTAAAACCAAGCACAAAGCTTCTATCACCCCACCTTCGGGCCCGGTGTCAAAGCCTCCAAAGTCTCACGGCAGCTCGGGCTCGAGCCAGCCGACGCCTGGTGCCGAAAAACAGCATCCGGCACCGAAGAAAGTAATACCCAGCTCGACCCCGAAGCCACCGGTGCCGAAGCCTGGACTCTCGGTGCCGACCAAACACAAACACAAATCCGTCGGCACCGACGCTCCGGCGCCGAAAACTCCTTCGACGCCGAAAAAAACGGAGACCCCAAAAAAGCATGGCGCACAGAAACCATCGAAGCCCTCGGTTCCGAAATCATCGGCGCCAGCGGACGATTCGACGCCACTGGCTCTGTTTACACCAGACCCTTTGCAAAAGACTCTATCTAAAGATCCAAAGACTGGGCTATTGACTTTAGTTGTCAAGAAAAGACGCCTTGACACTCCGGCTCCTCCTCCACCACCCAAACGGAAGGACTCTGCCACTTCTCCCCTCAGAGTGGCCTCCCCACTACCTCCTCCTCTGCCTCCTCCACCTCCTCCACCCCCTCCCCCCTCCCAGGTCTCCGCCACCCTTACCTCATTACTCCCCGACCCCGTCCCCAGATCCGGATGACGGGGACCCGGATTATGACCCGGCGGACGCCCCAATGGACCCCACTCCACCGGGGACCCCAGACCCATGGGAAGACTACCACAACCCTGACATACCTGATATGCCTCAGGACGACCTATACCCATCCAGGCCATCTCCTCCAGAAGACTCCTTAGGGTTTCATCACTTAGTGCAGAGAGCAGCACACTACCATGGGGTGGACATGCACAGCGAACCAGTGGAAGACGACTTCCTACTGGACACATTTGACATTCAGGACAAATCCACATCTATTTTGCCCATGCTTAAGGGTGTCACCAAGCATGCTGCAGAGGTGTTCAAAGACCCTGTCAGGGCCAGGGTACTAAACCCTAGAATAGAGAAAAAGTACAAGGCGGCACCCACAGACCCTGCATACATTAAGGGCCCTGCTCCCTTAGATTCCCTAGTTGTCTCCACAGCTAGAAAGCGGGCTAACTCCCAGTCCTCAGGAGAAGCCCCACCGCCAGACAAGGAATCAAAACTTCTAGACGCGTCTGGCAAACGCACCGCCTCCCAAGCTGCAAACATATGGCGCATTGCAAATACACAAGCGCTACTTGCGCGCTATGACAGAGCACACTATGACGAACTTGAGGCTCTTATGCAGCACCTTCCCGAAAAACACAAGCGCAAGGCTCATGACCTGATACAGGAGGGTAAACTAATTACAAGCGCCTCCATTAAGTGTGCCCTCGATGCAGCCGACACTGCCTCTAGAGCCATAAATACCAGTGTCCTGCTTCGTCGCCATGCCTGGCTCAGGATCTCAGGGTTCAAGCCTGAAGTCCAGGCGTCTATACTCAATCACCCTTTTGACCAGCAAACTCTCTTTGGGCCAAAGGTGGACGAAGCGTTGGAAAGGATGAAAAAGGACACAAACACAGCAAAGTCTATGGGGGCACTCCAAACACAAGCCTCTAAACGTTCCTTTCGACGCTCATCCTTTCGTGGCACAGGCAGAGGCTTCTCCACCGATAGCGCCTCTACCTCCTACAAGTCCCCTCCTCAAAATACCTTTTCAAAGGGCAACCAAAGGGGTGGTTACAGAGGCAACAACAATAAGGGCAGGGGCAAAACTAACACCACCCGTTCTGCTACCCCACCCGCACAATGACTTCCCTCCGCTCCCCCCAGACCATCCCACTCCGGTCGGGGGCAGGCTACAAAACTTTATCCATGCATGGGAGTCCATAACATCGGACAAATGGGTGACCCAAATCATTCGGTCAGGGTACTGTCTCGAGCTAACATCTACCCCACCCAATATCCCACCAAGGCACCGTCCAATGTCTCAAGAACATTCCACACTGCTCAAACAGGAGGTACTCTCCCTCCTCCAAAAACACGCTATAGAGCAGGTCCCCGTCAATCAGCAAAATCTAGGGGTCTACTCCCTATATTTCTTAATACCAAAGAAAGACGGGACCCTCAGGCCCATTCTGGACCTCAGGCCTCTAAACGCCTACATACATTCAGACCATTTCCACATGGTCACCCTACAACAAGTCCTCCCGCTCCTCTGTCAGGGAGACTTTCTCACTACCTTGGATCTGAAAGACGCATACTTTCACATCCCAATACACCCCTCTCACAGGAAGTACCTCAGGTTCGTGGTGGACGGGCAGCATTACCAATTCACGGTTCTCCCCTTCGGGGTTACCACCGCACCACGGGTGTTTACCAAATGCCTAGCAGTAGTGGCAGCACACCTCAGACGTCAACATATTCACGTCTTCCCTTACTTAGACGACTGGCTGATAAAAGCCGCGTCCTACCACCAATGTGTGCAACATACAAACAGCACCATCCAACTGCTCCACCAGCTAGGCTTCACGGTGAACTACCAAAAGTCCCACCTCATACCATCTCACACAAAGCAATATCTCGGGGCCACTATAGACACCTCCAAGGGTATTGCCTATCCAAACTCAGCCAGAATCACAAGCATTCAAACCTTACGCAAAACATTCCTTCCTCAACACTCTCTTCCAGCAAGAGTGTTTATGAAGCTCATAGGAATGATGGCGTCTTGCATTTTCATAGTGCCCCATGCAAGACTCCACATGCGTCCACTTCAAGAGTGCCTAGCACAACAGTGGAACCAGGCCCAGGGTCAGCTGACGGATCTGGTGTTGGTGGACGGCCGCACACATCACTCTCTGCAGTGGTGGAACACCACAAACCTTTCCAAAGGGCGGCCGTTCCTGGACCCGGTTCCTCAGGTGATTCTAACAGCGGACGCATCGCTCTCCGGCTGGGGAGCGCACCTCCTACACCTCACAATGCAAGGTCTATGGACGCCACAGCAAAAATCGCTCCACATCAACCATCTGGAGCTCTTGGCGATCTTTCTAGCCCTAAAATCCTTCCAAAAACAGATTTCAGGCAAAGCAGTCCTCATTCGCACAGACAACATGACTGCAATGTATTATATCCAAAAACAGGGGGGGACACACTCTCCCCAGCTCTCCCGCTTAGCCCAGAGCATATGGAGATGGGCAATTCCCCAAAACATCTTTCTCCTGGCACAGCACGTTCCAGGCGTACAAAACACCATGGCAGATCTGCTCAGCAGACAAACGCAACAAATACACGAATGGGAACTGCATCCACAAGTTCTTCACCCATTCTTCCAACAGTGGGGGCATCCTCAGATAGACCTCTTCGCCACCCACGAAAACAAAAAATGCCCAAGCTTCGCCGCCAGATACCCACACCCATTGTCCAAGGGCAATGCGATATGGATGAACTGGTCAGGCAGATTTGCATACTCCTTTCCACCTCTCCCACTAATTCCATTAGTGGTAAGGAAACTACAACAACACTCCCTCACACTCATTCTAGTAGCTCCGACGTGGGCCAGGCAGCCGTGGTACACCACACTACTACAACTATCAGTGGTACCACATCAAAAACTGCACCTATCCCCATGCCTCCTAACCCAGAACCATGGAGAAATCAGGCACCCGGACCCAGCTCAGCTCAACCTTGCGATCTGGCTCCTGAAATCTTAGAATTTGGATACCTTAACCTTCCCCCTGATTGCATGAACATCATCATGGAAGCCAGACGTCCTACCACTAGAGCATGCTATGCCGCAAAGTGGAAAAGATTTGTAATTTACTGCCGTAACAATACAATCAACCCTTTAGATGCATCCATACAGCACATCATATGCTATCTGCTCCATCTTCACAGGTGTAACCTGGCATATTCATCCATACGCCTACACCTAGCAGCGATCGCTGCTTATCTACAAAACAGACAGCATTTATCACTATTCAGAGTGCCCGCTATTAAAGCCTTTATGGAAGGCCTTAAACGAGTAATTCCTCCAAGGGCACCACCTTCCCCTGTATGGAATCTAAATTTAGTTCTTACACGGCTAATGGGTCCGCCCTTCGAACCAATGCATAAATGTGAGCTACAGTTTCTCACCTGGAAAACAGCTTTTCTCGTAGCTATCACTTCCCTTAGAAGGGTTGGCGAAATACAAGCGTTCACTATACAGGAACCCTTCCTACAAATACATCACAGCAAGGTCATACTTCGCACAAATCCGAAGTTTCTGCCCAAGGTCATTTCCCCCTTCCATCTCAATCAATCTTCTTCTCGCAACCTCAATCTGTTGCAGAGAGGGCCTTACACACACTCGATGTTAAAAGGGCTTTGCTGTACTACATACAAAGAACGCAACCCTTCAGGAAGACTAAACAATTGTTCGTTTCCTTCTCTCCACCACATAAAGGCAACCCCATCTCTAATCAGGGTTAGCTAGGTGGATTGTAAACTGCATACAAATTTGCTATCAAAAGGCAAAAAGAACATTATCTGTTCCGCCTAAAGCCCACTCTACAAGAAAGTTAGGGGCTTCTATGGCTTTTCTAGGGAATATACCCTTAGATGACATCTGCAAAGCAGCCACATGGTCAACACCGCACACCTTCACAAAACATTACTGTGTAGATGTGCATTCCAAGCAGCAAGCTAGGGTGGGCCAGGCTGTACTAAAGACACTTTTTCAAACCACTGCAACGGATACCGGTGGTCGCCGCTAAGGTTGGGTACTGCTATATAATCTATGCTAAGTGTACAATCTGCAGCTCATATGCCTCGAACGGAATATGCTACTTACCAGTATGCATCTGTTCTTGGCATGTAGAGCTGCAGAGTTGTACACGCCCACCCGCCTCCCCGGCTACCTGTATCCGTTCCAGTATATCTTATTTAGATACAACACACATGGGTTTCTCACTGTTATTACTACGCTCCATCATTTCCCTGTTGGCGAAAAACAATCTGAGGATGGAGGCGAAGCCCATGCGCAGTACGGACCGAAGGAGGAGTCACCGAACTCGTGACTTCCAAAGACTGTCCAAAGAACAAAAACAAACTGCAAACATCCGGGCCCAACACCAGATGGCGATCTATGCTAAGTGTACAACTCTGCAGCTCTACATGCCAAGAACAGATGCATACTGGTAAGTAGCATATTCCTTATCCCCAATACAGTGTGTGTAGTACTCCTCAGCGAGGTACAAGCCTGCCTTTCTGATGAGAGCTTTGCACTTTTAAATCTTCAAGCTGGAAGTCTCCCTGTCAGAAAACCTTTGGACTTTTACAAAACGTGTTACTTTCCCTCTTTGCTATCTTCCCTACTTTGAGTCCATACTTATATCTGCTTCTAGAAAAACCTCAGCAAAGTATGTTTCCTTTCCTTTTCTGTGGGCAAGAAATCTGTGGACATGACCGTGTGTTTCCGGTGTCGTGCAGAGAACGAATATACCAAAAGTCGCTACCAAAATCTGTCAATAGTGAAGAATTCTGGGAAGGTGAATGACCTGTATTTATTAAGCATGTGTTTTTCTTCTTTCCTAATGCATGCACTTCTTAACGATTTGCAGGGACATAGCTATCTTTACTGAATAGGTTCAGTGGCAACAGGGCCTAGAGGATGTAAAGGGCCCACTGCACACCAGTTGTGACTATCTTATGCCACTAAAATATGAGGGTATATTTATTGCTTGCTTTAGGGCCCATGAAACCCTCGTAGGCCACTATGAACTGAGCAATATGAAGATTTCGGAACCACTGTTTAGGTCGATTCACACAAGAACAAAATATCGGCAAATGAATCTTTGCAACCCTTATGCATAGAAGAACTATTACTTCTGCCTGGCGTGCATGTTTGCATGAGGTTAGATTGATCTGCACTGTGCACGTTTCTATTTATAAGGCAAATGCAGAATCTGGGACAAGTTTCAATACCTCTTCATTCGTTGTCTTCAACTTGAAGCATCCATGCCCCTTCAGCTTATGTCTTTAGTTTTCACGGTCTAATGTTTGAAAGAACTTAGCTAAGCATTCTGCTTTTGTGCTGCTTAGAGAGCCCTGAATCTGGCTTTAATATTTCTAATTACCAGGGTCATCTCCAGGAATAAGAGGGTGTATATTGCGTCAAACGGTCATTAGGCAACATCTGGTTTTGGTTTTTATCTTCTCTGGAGGTTATGGGTGAGTAATAGCTGAAAAATACATTAGGCATTCACACAGCTGGTCACTTGCCACTGGCATTCTGACATAGGGCTGGTATTTTTTTTTCCCATTAACATGGAAAATGATGTACAATAAGTGAGGCTATTTCTTGGCTGTCATTTTGTTTAACTCCCTGCACTTATTATTTGACTTACTATCTTCGGATGCCATCTTGTACTCTTCTAGAGCAGCGGTTCTTAACGTGTGGTCCAGGGACCACTGGGAGTCTACAACGCCTACTCAGAGGGTTCTGCGACTGCTAAAAAATGTAATATTAGCAGATTAATAAAGTACGTATAAATAAAGAAGCAAAATTTAAAACTGAGATTTTTTAAACGTACTGTAAACGTGAAGGAATTTTAAAGAGGAGGTTACAATTGAGTTAGTATCCTCTGCATGATTCATGGGAGCAGTACATGTGCATCACACAGAATAATATTATATGGGCGATGTGTGGCCTTAACTGAATTTTAAAAAGTTACAACCTTGCCATTCATATTCAGATTTTTAAATTTCTATATTTGTTTATGAATTTAATATATTTGTGTATCTGTTTGATGAATGCTTGTACCTATATTTTTGTGCTGTTTTTCAGTTCAAGTTATCGAAATTGCTTAGGCTGGAGTCTCCGACTTCCAGTAATGACTCAGTGGGGGGCCCTGAATTCCGACTTCCAGTAATGACTCAGTGCGGGGCCCTGGATTCCAATAGTGATTCAGTGGGGGCCCATGGATTCGGTAATGATGAAGTGGGGTCTACAGAAGTCAAAAAGTTTTAAAACTCCACTATTCTAGAAGAGAAATGCCGACAGCAGAGGCTGCATGCGGCTATCAGGCTCACCTAGTCTGCCCATTTCCACACATACTCTTGGGTTGTAGACCCAGCTGTTCTTAGTTTCATCTGATTACACAGTACCTCCCCTCAGTATTAAGGTACAGCAGAGTGGGGTTACAGCATGTGGCTAGGTTAGGCACAATTTGTTTTTGGCTTCTAGCAGTTATTGCACCCGTAACTCAAGTGTAGCACTTGGTCTAACAAGCACTGACCCCATCAAGTCAGTTTTTTTGTTTTAAAATTTGTATTGCTTTTTAGCAGTATAGGTGATAATTTGTGACCAGCACAATCATTATATACAGGGATTATGCATCCTCCCTTCGCGTCAAATCGGCGCCACCTACCCTGCCCCCTCAGCATGGCCCATTTTCAGTTTTTTATACTTTATATGGTTCTGTGCAGTTCTCTGAATGCTTGCCAGGCCATCAAGCCAGCGTTTACATATCCTCTTTGGCAGCTGGGCCAGAAAAGGGTTGAGTTGAAAACCTGTGCATTATGGATGAGGCTCTGGACTGACACTCAGAATACCTTGTGATGCTTCCTTATCTACTGACCATATGCCTTGGCCTTCTATCACCTCCTTTCTCTTCTCCCCACAAGATGTAAATAGTTGGGTGGGAGGCGCTCTCATTTACAGCTTCACACTTCAACAGTTATGATCGAATACTGCAAAGGACTGAAGTTCTTAATTTATTTGTGAGTTTTATATAGCGCTGGCTAGACCCGAGGGCATCGGAGCGCTTTACAAGACATAGCATTGATAAAAGGTTTCAACATAGTATAACCAGAACGAGCAAAAACAAAACAACATAGTATATGAATCCCAATGAGAAACAGATCATCCCAAATTGGCCATCAGAGATTAGTGATAGATTAGATGCTAAATTGGGCCAGGCGGCTGTATTGAATTATCCTGTTGGTGTAGTAGGCTCAGGGTGACGGTTTGAAGTATTTGTTCAGTAGTAGAGTTTTGAGATTCCGTGTAAAGCAGGTATAATAAGGGTTGCACCTTCTGATACATGTGAGAACTACCCTGTAAAATGTATCAGCTGTGCTGATTTAAAGCACACTGCTGTAAATGTTCACACCATGTTATGAATTAAACATTTTGTAGGTTGAATGCTATACACAACAATAAGTGAAAAAACCACAAGACCTTTATCTTTTTTTGTCCTTTCATATTAAGTAGTGTCTGGCTCAATTCGATCCAGGAACCATCTGCTATTCGTTCCCTTATGTGTGAGGGGATTTTCCTCTGCAGAGAGCAGTATTGGTGCCTTTATTTCTTGGTTTAAGGGAAGTCCAATTTATGACAGTGCTTTTATTTTCTTGAATTGATGGCTCAGATCTGGACATAGCCCATGATTCCTTTGTTGATGAACATCTATTTTGCGCATCTTCTTTTACCCAATCATATTAACAGTTGCAGCATTGTGCCTCCTCCTTTGGATTCACTGTCCGTTCCACATGTGGGAAGTCTGTGTGCTGCTTGTATCCCCTCAGATCTCCTTAAACTTCGTAGATTGTCCTTGACTCTGAGTAAAAGCTTCATAAGAAGCTTAAGGTAAGCTCCATCAGCTTTAGAAAGGAGGCCCTCGACTCGTCCTTGCGGATCTCAAAATATTTTCTTTTCTCGCAAGCCAGAGTTCTGTTTATACAAACGAATCTGCGATGCAGTCTTTGAACTTGTAAATTTATGACTAGTTTCCATCTCCATTTCTCTGCATTTATAAATAGGGTCATTTTAGATTAAACAACTCTATAAACTACTTGCTGTGTGGAAGTGTGGATGCTATGGTTTTATTTGAGGACAGAAAAAAGTGATAGCCTACATACTCAACTTAATTACTCGGACCGCATCCCAGGCCACGCTAACTCAGACAGAAACCCGACAGGTGTGGTAATTCAGGCTGGACTACGCTATTGGATCAGGACCAAAGGTAATATGCATATGGCTGGGCCCTGTCTGCGGTGGCATTGTGGGCCAAACAGCAATGAGCAGTATTGTGGACGAGTATAATTACCAGTAGCTGAGACTAACCTAAGCAATCCACTCATTCTTTTTTGTTTTCCTCAGTGTGACGTCCTATGGGGGCTAAGTATGCCCAGATATGGGCTCTATGCTCACTGTGAAATAGGACTCAAGCTGCATCCTACTGATGAGGCTCAAATAGGCGGAAATCTGTCTGAGGTACAGCATACTGCTTGCTGGGGATCTGATAACTGGTTTTAATGGCTTAAGAAACATTTGAGTAAAGCCTAGTTTGTGCCATGATAACATTTGTGAATTTACTGCAGTCTGCCTGAAACTCTAACCAACATATCCGTCAAGAAACTAAGTTATGCTGAAATCAAGAAAATACATTCACAAATAATTTGAATGTTTTGAAGAAATCAATCTAAGTGTCTGCCCATCCTGATGATTTGGCATTAAAATTAATCTCTGGATATTTTTCATCAAGCATAGCAAAACCTTATTTATTTTGCTTATCACAACAACTTTTAAATAATTTTGCATTTGCAGACAGTAGCTGGCTACTTCACAGGGGTTCTTGTGATAAGCGAGCATGTGGCTGTCATTTGGCCTATGTGGGTACGATAGTGATATCTTGTGTGAAGATCTGGGCTGTGATATTATTGTGTTTGTTGCTACATACATATTTAAAGCGGAACTGCTAAGTAGGCATAAGGATATCGGGTACAGGTGGATATTTTGTGTGGGTGTTGATGTGGAGCGAAAGTTAGTGACTATTGTACAGGAATTAAAGAAAGTGTGAGTTTTGAGGTATTTTTTCACATTACAGTAATTTTAGGTGGGTATTTAATGCGAGCTGTAGTCTTTCCAGAGTCTGGGTGCTTGGAGCATAGTAAACCAGTATCCCTGGCCAGAATATTGGAGAAATGTGGCTCAATTTAGCAAAATGAAGGCAGTTTTTTAGAACTTTGTTAATGAAAGGTGATTATCAAAGATGGCATCAGTTCCAGACATTTTTATTTCTGCTTTGCAGTTTTTAGGTCTTGCCTGGGGCAGCGTGCATTCACTGTCTCTTTGAGATCTATTGTATCTTAAACAAACCTTAACAGGGTTTAGAGACCACCCATTACTTACCTGACACTCTACTTCATTCTCCTCCCCTCTTTGACACTCAACTCTACAACACTCCACTTGCCTCCACTCCATGCCACTACATTCTGCGCCACTCTATGCCATTCCATTCTACACCACTCCTCTCTACGCCACTCCTCTCTACAACATTCTGTTCCAATCTATGCCACTCAAATCTATGCGACTCAACTCTATGCCACTCCATTCTGTTCCACTCCACTCTATTCTAGTCTGTGTCACTCCACACCATTCTACTTCACTCCACACCACTCTACGCTATAGCACTCTACTCCTCTCTATGCCACGCCAATCTACAACATTCTGTTCTACTATATGCCTCTCCAATATATGCCACTCAACTGTATGCCACTCCATTCTGTTCCACTCCACTTGATTCCAATCTGTTACTCCACGCCATTCTACTTCACTCTATGCCACTCCACTCTATAACAATCTACTCCTCTCTGCGCCATTCCTCACTACGCCTCTCCAACCTACGACACTTTACTCCACTTTATGCCACTCCACGACATGACACACTCACTAATACACTCTACGCCACTCCACTTTAGGGCATTCTACTCCATTCTACGCTACTCCACTCTGCGCCAATCCACTCTATCCCACTCCACTCTACGCCACTCCACTCTACACAACTCCTCTCCATGCCTCTCCTCTCTATGCCAACCCTCTCTATTCCCCTCCATGCCACTCCACTGTACCCCACTCTATGGCACTCCACACCACTACTCCACGCCACTCTACTCTATGGCACTCTATGCCGCTCCACAACACTCTGTTCCACTCTACGCCACTCCAATCTGTGCCACTCCATTCTATTCCACTCAAATCTATTCCACAGTCTGTCACTCACGCCATTCTACTCCACTCGACGCCACTCCACTCTATAACATTCTACTCCTCTCTGCGCCATTCCTCTCTACGCCGCTCCAACCTATGACATTTTACTCCACTTTATGCCACTCCACGACATGTCACACTAATCCACTCTACGCCACTCCGCTTTAGGGCCCTCTATTCTACTACAGTCTATGCCACATTACTCTATGCCACTCTACTCTATGCCACTCTACTCTATGCCACTCTACTCTATGCCACTCTACTCTATGCCACTCTACTCTATGCCACTCTACTCTATGCGACTCTACTCCACGCCACTCTACTCTACACCACTCTACGCCACTCTACTCTACCCCACACTACTCTACCCCACTCTACTTTATACCACTCCTCTCTACACCAATCCAAGCCACTCCACTCTATTCCACTCCCCTCTACTCTACACTGCTGCACTCAATGCTACTCCACAACACACCATGACACTGTACTCTACTCCACGCCACTCTACTCTACGGTGCTCTATGCGACTCCACTCTAAGGTACTCCGATCTACACCACGCTGCTACTGCACTTTGATACACCACTTTACGACTCTTCTCTCCACTCTACAACACTGTACTTCACTCTATGACACTCAATTCTACAACACTCCACTCTGCTCTGTCTCTCCAAACCACCCCATGCTACTGTTCTCTATACACTAACGTTTAGCCATACTGAACATCAGCAATGCTGGTGCACATACAACCTGGCTAAAAAGCATTTGCAAAGCCAATAGCTATCACATAGGCGAGATCCATTGACTTTGCCAGTGCTTGTTAATAGAGTGTAGTTGATTTGTCTTTTGACTTGACTAATAGCAAAGGATGGCATTGTTAATGTAAAAACAAATCCATCATTGTGACATAATGAAATCTTTCTGATCGCTCATATCCAGTCACTCTAGCAGCCCTTTATCAAGGATCTACTTTTAACATAGCAATTCATTAAAAGTGCCATTGTAACACAAACCAAGCCCGCTGCTTGGGCTACCCCATTGTAAGCCTGATTTCAGTACCAAGTAAAATATGAGAGCAATACAAGGGTAAACAATATGTGGTCAGTGGGAAAATAGGCACAGGCAAAAAGGCTGGGTTTAATTTCACAACGCATGCAAAGACAGCCATGCACAAATTATGTTTTCATGCAATAGCCTATTAAACCCGAACTTCTTCGTTTTACCTCGGCTTGGTGGTAGTGACAGTGGTGCTGTTAATGGTAGATGTGTTGTTGCGTTATGATATTAGTAGTGGTAGTGTGGTGTTTTGCGGTGGGGCTTATTGTTATGCTCCTAAAAGCTCTCAAAAGTCCAAATATTATGAGCAACACAATGATAAACCTTAGACCACTTTCCTGCAGTGCACTGCTGATAACTTATATACATTTTAGTTGAGTAACTGTGAATTAAGCTGATGTTTTTATCTGAGGGGTTCGGAGTGACATCAAATAGACAAGGGGAGCAAAGCTAGAGTTGGCCATGACATCACTCAGAACCCTGAGGTGACAACATCCAAATAATTCATATTTTACCCATCTATACTTTTATGTTGTATATGGCACCCAAAATCATCTGCCCTTGTTCCAACATGTACACAAGGGCAGAGCAGTAATGGGGAGCCATATGGAACATGTAAAAAAAAAGAAGGTATAAACAAAAGCAAGGCCTCTTGGCACTCACCCCACCACTCTCGAAATATACTCAATCCCAAAGTATTCTAATGGCCTCTTGACACCCACCACACTCTGGAAACAAATACTCTCCCTGCCTATCTCCAACTATAAAAACACTGACCTCCTGCCACGCATCCATACCACTCTGCATATACTCCCACCCCCTCGTCAAACGAATTGTACCCAAAAATATTCTTATCGTTCTGTCACTCACCTCCTCAACACTCCCAAAACCCTCCACACCAAAACTGGAAAATTACCTGGCCTTCGGAAACCCACCACCACCACCCTTTTCCTCAATCCCACCCCTTCCCCGCCCAAAACCATGCTCCCCGCTGTCACACCGAGAGAGGATGGCCAGCATTGCTCTGATAGCAACTCTGTGGAAGTCGCTTGTCAGCACAGCTTCATTTCCCCTATCAGTGCCGGAAGGCCCACTCTGATAGGTGAGAATTCTGTAGACACAGCGCTGAGAAGCCATGGAGAAGGTAGGTGACTATGCCAACTGTCATTTCGTCTCTGTGTTCAGGTCTCTGGAGAGGTGGAAGAACAAAGGGGTAGAACATCACAAACAGTACTAAACCGCTTGGTTTAAACCCTGTTGCGACATCACTACATTGAATAGCTGGATTCTGATCTTTCATGCTAAAGGCTACCAATGGAAGTCATATACAGCAATACTATTGATAAATGTCTAGTTATATGCAGATCTAAAAAAAAATACAAGTCTGAATAAAACATGCATTCTTTTCAATCTCCTGCTGTTTACAGTACTGCCCATATACCGTGCATACAGGCTGGTAAGTCAGGGTCAATTTGTCCATCTCCTCAGTGATGATTAAGTCCAATTTTGTTTAATTTCCTTCAAATTAGATTAACAGTCTGAATGCCACTGTGTGTGCGCTAAGTTTGGGTAACCAGAACAGGAAATACTTCAAATTATGTTATGACCACCATGAATCAAAACAATAATGCATTTAAGAGAAAAGATAAAATGGAGATTGATTTACACTCCCAATGGCATACAGCAGTAATTTGCTAAGAGCGTGCGACCTCTGTTTGCTGCCTTTTCATTCGATTCTCGGCCACCATTGTGTAGATTTTCGATGGTGCTTCTTTGTTCGCATAAGCTTTACACAGGCTGGCGTTGCATTGAGGCTCCACAGGTGCCAGCGTCGATTCTGCACTTCAACTGCAGCACATGTGGCGCGCACAAGCAGTTTGCTGGACCACGGCAAACTCTCTGGGAAAGCGCTGTCGGTCTACGGGTTACCTAGACACTGCTCGTCGCCAGTTGTAATGTCCTACCCAGACAAGGTAGTCGTCAATGACTGCGCCAAACACGGAGAGTAGTTATACACGTCTTTATTCTTCAGCGTGTAAGCAAGAACTTCATGTTCTAAACCTGCATTCACTTCAATACCCTCCGATGCTTATTGCAGGTCTACAGAGCCCATCAGGATCCAAAAGAGTTACGTCATTCTTTACTTACATGACACTACTATATGGATTTAGAAAAATGGCCCCGGCAAGTGTGTAATTTGGGGAAAGCGGAATATGGTGACAACTGGGGAAATGAGGACTTAAAAGCTAGTTCTCTTACAAGTGATCTTTGTCCTAACTCAAGTGTTGTGGATCAGATCCCAAGAAAACAAACTTTCTTTCAGCAATATTGAGTTGAACATCTTTATTTTGTAAAATTGTAGATGTGCAGTAAATTGGGGTCTCATACTGTAACATTGCACATTTCCCACACTTGTTACAGGGAAGTAAATTGAATTAAAAAGGAGTGCCGACTGCAAAGCCTGTATGGAAAGAAGATTGTCGGGCACTGAGCGTGTATGCTCAAGGTTGCTTGAAGTTTCTTGTGCATGCGATATTCAGAAGCACATTGATCTATGCACAGACAAGGCAGTCCTATGCAAATTTTCCCAGTAGAATTGTGGTGCCATCTAGGTTAATTTGTGGTTCTTTGTTTATCTAGATGTGTATCATCAAATATTTCATCCAAATGTCAGATATTTTTGAATGAATAAAATTTGTCACTGTGTCTGTACATTGTTAATAACCCTGCTAGGGGGACTATACACTGGGAATAAGATGTTGGTATGCACCAATAACTGCTTTACATAGAAAGTCTCCGCATTCTAAGCGTTTCTGCAAACAAACAAAAAATGTAATTGAGGAGTAAGTCTGGCAGTGCACCATAGTTGCTAAAGGTTCCCTGCTGCTGTTTCTGTCCTGCTTCCAGACCGTAAGGGGATCATAAAAACGTGTTAATCATCCTTTAATGCAAAATTGTTTGATACAATTGGCTGCTTCAGTTGGCATGGGGTTCAGTTAGTTATGTAGAGAAATGTTGATTTTGTTCTAAATTATACAGCAGACCTAATTTCACAAGAGACCATTGTTTATCTTATGGGCCATTGCCACTAATAAGTATGCATGTACTTACTGGAAAATGTTATTGCAATTAAGCATTCTGGTACTGGTATCTCACAAGATATGTTGCCATTATACATTTGGTGCATCTGCAATTACATGCGTTATTTCATTAGCTTGTTCCATAGTTGTATTCCATGTTCCCATCTTGTAGAAATGTGGCTCATATGTGTGCCAGTGGCGTTCAAGTAGGTACATGTTTACCACTTCAAAATAAAAAAATGTATATAAAATTAAAAACCTGTGTATACAGGCTTTTCCATCCCACATGCTGCTAGCTGCCTTCTTTAGGATTTTCAAGAACAAATAACTGTCCAAAACATGATGTTGTTCAAGTGTTGCCAGGTGGCATCTAACCTAAACCGTTGGGGAATTGAAAACCCATAGACGCATTTTAGGTTTAGTTTCTCTAGTTTAAACTTTCGTTTACGAGTACAATCAAAAAAACATGTTTTGTTTCACTTGAGTCGCATATTTATATATCATTAATATTAAAATATTATTTGTGGTCAAGTAAAACTAGATAAAACAAAAAGCAAAAATGATGGATAACTGTATAAAGTTAGATATGTGACAATTAAAATAAGTAATTTAATTGTAATAAGTTTATATAATTATCACAGTTACCATACCCCTAAAACCTTGCAAAAAAATACAAAAAGTTAGAAAACCGTTTATAACTTCTGAACAGTATACTTTTCACCAGACAACAATCAAGGTTTTTTAAGTGACAAAAGTGTATGGGTTTGGAAATTAAGTTGGGAGTGGATGGCAAACTTATGAATTCATTCCATATTGATCTCCAAGAGCCTATCCTAACGTTTTTAGAAACTTAAAGTTGAGATTGGCTATCAACAAGACATAGTGTTTTGTCGAGACACCAATAACTAATGCTTCTTAGCGAAAAATGATATAGCGTTAAAATGTCAATCCTAACTATTTAGAAGTTCCTTAAATTTGAGCACGGTTTTCCTGAAGTTTGCTGCATTTCAAAATTTCTTACATATATAGCCAGAAAATATTTTATCAGTTGTGGTAGCGAAAGCTGCTTCCTTCTTGCACTCATTGAACATTGGGCTAGAGAAACGTGAGACACCGAATTAAAATTGTCGGGGACACTGTGTCTAGAATTGGCAGAAACATGCACAGATTAAGGGGGTGTAGTAATCCTTATCTACTGTCAAATTCTATTTTTTTATTTTTAGAAAAGTAATTATCTCCCATAGAAGTCATGGTGAGATCTGCTGGTGCTATACTAGTGCAATCACTCTTGCCTCTTACTGTGACCCCTGCTTTATAGGATGCCCTGGCCTATGTCGGCTAGGTGATGCTGTTTAGCATAGTTCCTGCATTTTCTTTTTGGAATTCGGATTATATTACAAGCTGTGAAATTTGAGGAGATGTATTTAAAAAATTAGTTTTTGCTGTTTATCTGTATTTTAATGGCTGTATACAGACGGTCTCTAGAGCAATTTTCCCTGGCAACCTCCTTCAGAGGTTCGCTCATGCCGCGTCTCTAGAGCATGTGCTGTCTATTTGTGGCTTCATAATCACATAATTACATTGTGTCTGGCGCCTTGGAGCAAGCAAGCTTGTTTGTCTTTCCAAGGGTTTACACTAGATTGTGTTTTCATGAACTTCACGCCCAGGTGCAGGTAATGGGACTGTGTGATTAGTGTGCATTACATATATTTGTGTTTCACAGTTTGTGTACTATGTTGACACAAGTGTCATTGTTTCTGTATTGCAGTTTTTATTCATATTTTCTTTGGCACAATCTCTTTTTTCTTGAAGAACTTACGGTGCGATTCACAGAAAATTACCCTTACAAATGGGCAACCATATTTCTTTTGGTTGCAAGTCCCGATTTACAATTGGGAATGTCAGTCAGGGCGCAGGGTTTGGAGGGGGTAGGCCTTCAATGTAGGTGCTGTGCTCCCAGTTTAAAGACGTTGCTTCATCATTAATAAAAGAAGGGGTACACGCCTCTGGCTTTCTTATGTGCTTGCTCCCCGGAGGCATGAGGGCTCTGCGATGGAAGCGCATGATGTCTGCAAACTCCCACCCTTGCACAGTCACTTACAATCACAACAGCCAATGTTGTGCGACCACCTGTCACCCATGGGAGCTGATTGATATCACAGGCTGGAAAGGTTATATCCCTAACTTAGTAGGAGAGAAGTAATTCAGTTCTACATTGCTTATGCATTGTGTGACTGGGCGAATATTAAGTCAGCAATGAAGGCTTGGGACATATCTAGCCCCTGTCTGGATTGCACCTTCCCCTACGGCAGCCTTGCGCTAGTTCAGGACCGGTAAGAGATTTCCTTGTGAACCTGGTGTGCTCAGATCAGTGCCTGGCATGCCTCTAACTCTAGATCCTATGCCTTGGATGCATGAAAAATTGGAGAACAGTCAAGACTGACTTTTTTTCTGGTTTGGATTTGGGAAATTCTCTTTGCATGTCAGGATCGTAGCTTCAGTGATGTGACCCTCGTTACCTCTATTTTCCATGTTCTAAGTGGATTTATGACTTATAAATTGTTTTGGAGCTCTCCCAGGTTACCCCATTAAAGGCTTCTAATGCTCAACTGCAGTCGCGGTCCATTGTTTTGGTAAACATAGCTTTAGGAAATTCATAAGCAATTCTATATATAAACGAACAAAAATGACTATTAGCTGAGGTTATTAGTGTTCTGTCGCTGATGTTTGCTGACCTGTTATTTTGTTGGTTATCATGTTACTTCTGAACATGCTGTAATTGGTCTGTGGTGGAACTGCCATCCTGGTGCTAGGAGCTCTTACTGTTGAGTCGCTTGTACTGGGCTCTCCAATGGTGGTGGGAGAGAAGTGTATAGGGTTGGTGAACGCAGGTTTATGTTCATATTGACTTAAGGCGATGAGACTGTTTTGTTTCTGCCCAGAAGTGCACCATTTACTACTCAGGAAAATATTTTTGTTTCCAGAGTTTACAAAAAAAAAATGTTTTATACTAGAAGCATATACTCTGCTGCTTGTATGAATAGTCTCTCTGCCAGAATAGTGCGACACAGAATGAACCTAGATAGGTCTGCAAACCCACTCTTCTGTTTATGGAGTCAGTGGAAGGCTCTAATGTAGATCCTGAAGGGCAAAAATTGTTATCCTGGGGGGAAGGGTGAAACTGATGTAAAAGCTACTGTTTAAAACTAAATCACCACCTTGTTCTTTGGATTTCTGAATGTAATGTTATGCAGATTTGTAGAGCGCATTATCATCCACAAGGTTATCCTGGTGCTGAGCAGATGTGAATTTAGGCACACCTAGGGCCTAGTGGGACTACTCGAAAAGCCAGGTTCAGGTTCTTGCAAAGTTCAAGAAGTGAAGAGGAGGCTCTAATGTTTAGCAGCAGGTAATTCCACGCTTTAGGAGCAATAGGTTCGACCGCAGGATCTGGCTTTCTGTATGTGTGGGATTTGTGCAGGTAGAAGTCCAGACAAGCGGAGGTGTCTGGAAAGTTTGTGAAAGCATTTGTGATTGTTGAGATATGCTGGGCCAGTGTTAGGTAGTGCCTTGAAAGTGTGAGTGCGGAGTTTGAATTGTGCTCGTTTGTGAATGGAGAGCCTGTGGAGCTCCTTCAGTTGTGGTGTGGTGCGATTTGATTACAGCGTGGGAGGTTGCGAGTGATTCTGGCCGTTGAGTTTGGAATGGTCTGCAGCCTTCTGGTTAGTTTTTATTTGATCCCAGCATAGGAGGTGTTCCCGTAGTCCAGCTTGCTTGTGACCAGAGCATGTGTAACAGTTTTCTGGGAGCTGATTGGGAGCCATTTAAAAATCTTCCTAAGCATCTTCAGGGTATGAATGCATGAAGCGGCGACAGTAGTGACTTGGGCGGTCATTTCAAGTTTGACGATTTCGAGGTTCTTGGCGTGGTGGTGGGCGTTGGTCCTAGCTCTCTTAGCCACCAGGTGGAGTCCCATGGTAAAGTGCTGTTCTCAAAGATCACGATTTTGATCTTGTCAGTGTTCAGCTTTAGACAGTTGGTCTTCATAAAGTGGGAGATTTCAGTCATGCAGACATTGAAGTTGTACTGGACGTCTTGAATCTCCTATGCATGTGTATTTTAGACATTTATCTAGCACTCCTTGCTGCATAAAGGATGCTTTGCATGGAATCCAGGATTTGTTTATAAAGAAACTACAGGTATAGCATTTGTTCATACATATTTACCAGTTAGCTAAATTGTGAAAATATACTATATTCCCTCTATCTTGGCATCATAAATAACATGCATTATAATTTACTAACTTCGTTGGTGTTGAAAATATTACCTTGTGGGTGGGTTGGCCGAGTTAGTCGTAGTAGGTTTCAGATTTGTAATCTATTGGTTGCACTCAGTTTTTGTTGGAGATTCGTTAACTCACTGATCTACATCAGTGGGCAATCTGATGATCGGAGCTCACGCAATAGTTACAACACTGAGGGATATTCGAGTAAGTGATAGGAGCAGCACCAAGAGGTTGTAGGACACCAGGCGGTACATGGGTTGAATTGCCCCTTGATTGGAAGTGGACTCCTCGTCCCATTGTACAAGGGTGAACTTATTTTCTAGAGTTTTGAAACCATGCAATTATGCCACACTTTGACTGGTAAAGTATGCGAACGCAAGGAAGGAAATGCAAACTACAAGTGAGCCCAGAAGGGATGGACAAGGTGACACGGGTTAGCAAAATCATATTTGAAATGGAGTCGATGAAAATGTGTGCATGCAATGCACGAGTCAACATATTAGAACTTGTTATTGTGTAGAAGGAGGTTCCTATACGAACAAACACCAGCAACACAGATTGAGACATGAGAAGAAATGCATGAGAAGTGTGTTTTGCAAAGTGTATGCCACAGATAATAAATCTATACAACCTGAACGTACAGCAGACCAGATCTCCAAGTCTCCGAAAACAAGCAAGACAAAAACAACCACATAATAACACAGGCAGCACGTACAGGTGTAGCTGGTGGTATAAGGGGGCAGCCAAAAGTGACACTCTTGGCACAGTTTTACATTAGAGGCTCACAAAATATAGCAAGCTATCCCCAAGCAAAAATGCAAGCAGCAAAGTGTTTAACTGTCGACCCGTTTTGTTGCCACTTGAAGGTTACTACACAGTACATCACAACATTTTGGCAGATTGCCTCTACCCGTGTGCCTGCAGTAAGTATGGCTGTGGCATTGAACAAATGGCTTGGTGTGTGCTTGCAGGTGTTAGAAAACCAGAAACTCGCGCTGGTCCAGGCAAGACATTTAGACGGCCACAGAAACAAACACACAAGCTACATGCTGATTCAAGGTCTCATAGCGAGGGTGGACTCACAACTCCTTAACATGGACCCATAACTGTTCAAGAAGTGATTGACAGCTGCAACGTTTGTGCCACATGCTAAATTGTAGGACTTAATACCAGAGACCTACCACATCACCCTACACAGCGCGACACAGTAATTTTAGTTCTTGTAACTAAAAGGTGACACGAGTTTCATTGAGTTCAACTTTTTTCCAATAGCTACTGTGATATCCTCATCTCTGTGGTAATATGATATCCCCTCTTTCTTTGCCTTATTTCTATGGTTCCTATGTGTCACAGTCTAGAATGCATATATGTCATAGTGTTAGTGATTGAAGCTGAGAAGCAGTTCATCTGTAAACGTGGCTGGATGAGATCTTATGTTAAGAATGAACTTCAATCAAGATTAATCAATCTTTGTATAGTGGCTGTTCTCTTAAAATATCACAGCTACATTTACACAGTTCTCCGGTGGTGTTCTGTATCGGTGTGAATACAGCTTATTGCAACCGTTGCAACTCTTGATGCAAAACGTGAATAGGCGAGACTCCTGGCCACAAATATTGCCTCAAAGTTTTCTTGTGAGAACATCTTTTAGCTTTTCAGAAAAACATTGCTGGGGAGTGCAGACACACCCCTACATCAAGCCTCTTCAATTGCTTAGATTGTGGCTCCCCAAAAATAGATTGTTTTGTTTCCTTGCGTAAGTTTGATTCATCCTTGGGTGCATGGGTGTGTTTCGGTCGTTGGTCGGGCCCTGTATAAATTGTTGGGCCTGGGCATGCCGAGAAGAAACCCTGGCATGAGCCTCCCTGTGTGCAAGTGAAATGGAAAGCCCTGTGATGCGTATTCCACAAGTTTGCCCGAGCTCACCAATGTCTATCTAGTGACATTTTGTGCCAGTGGTCGATGGTCAGTTCACTCACATAAAACAATTAATCTGCCCTCCCTTGGAATATTGTGGTGTCTGTGTGACATTTAGCAAGGACGTGCTCCATGGCTTCCCCCACGTGTGTCATAAACCTGTCAAATAATCTATCTTCCTTCAGAATCTGGCAGCTGCCTGTGATGTGCTGCTACCATGGCGGTGCGTGCAACCAGTCGAGCTGCAGGAGGCAGGAGCGTGTGTTTGCTTAGCATGGGTGATAGCCTGTCATAAATTCTAGTTAATAATAACAACCTCAGAATTAATTATATCGGTTATTTTGAGTTTGTTACCAATGTCTTTCAATGTTTGGACAGCATCGCCACAAGGCTTGGTCAAGCTAATAGGTTCCAAAGGCGAGACCTGTTGGGTTTTCCGATACTTGTTCTCTGAGTGAGCAAATTTTCTGGACTTAGTTTAGGAATCCCTGTTGTTGTTTTTCTTACTGTAGGGTTCATGCAACTCTTTGCAATCTGTGTTTTTGAGGTGTATACGGTCTCCAAGTTCTGCGTCACGTCATGTAGATTTGACCCGTTTTAAAAATCAGAACTTATTTGCCACTATTTTTTCATTATACTTAGTACTGGGAATTTATGAATGAAATGAAAATGTAAGCCCCGGGGCAAAAATTCAGAAAAGAGATTGGGTTACCATAGGAAAAAATATGTGATAAAACTATTTCTTAGAAATCATTTACGTTTGTGATCAAGCAAAACACGTTTGTGCGTGAAAGAAACTGATGGTCCAACCTGATGCCATACATTTGCTGCCTACATAAGAAATGGATCAAAAAGCTTTCACCTTTCATGTATCAAACGTGGGATGAAGTAATTTTCTCCATTTCATATATAAACGACCAAAATCGAGTCAGATTACTTTTGGACACCTTTTGCAGTACAGTTTCTGTTAGGACGGAAAAATGTTGCAAAATGCACTTGCTCTGTGTGTTTTCACTGGTGAGAAATATTTAGTATTATTACGCCCTGCGGCTGGACTGCAGACCGGGAATGGCAGTTCTGAGGCATTGTCTAGATTCCATAGTATATATTTAAACATTTACTTTAGGAAACTTGTAAAAAAAAAAATATAAATATATATATAAAAACCAAACACTCGTTAAAGCTTTATACCTTTTATTGGGCTTTGGGTCTTTGCGGTTTCTAGCTTTCATGCCCTCAACTTGCTACCCTGAGACACGGGCCTGCAAGTGTTTCTGAAAGTAAGAACTCGAATAACATGCCTTACCCTTTTCAACACATTCAGGGTAGAATATTGGTATTTTATGTTTTACGTAAAAGGAAGGATGTGTGTGTGTGTGCGTACACGCACAGTTACATATTTCATGTAATAAGGTATTCTCCCTATTTTAAAAAAAAACTATTTCTACGGAATTGTAATGTGTGAAATTTCGCATCTGTGCTGTGCCGTTTTCCTTAGTGTGCTCTTAAGAGTCCACAGTCCCAGTTGAATGCGTAAGGGCCCTGCAAATAACAGCTGTGAAGGACGGGGAGACATCTGCTGTTTAAACAACTGTGCTTGGGTGACCGAACACACTGTTATTCTAGCCTAGAAAGGAGGCCTCGTGTTACACCCAACTGAGAACTCTCCTCCCTGCCCTCTTCTTCTCTCTTACTCCAGCCCAGAGGAGAGTTGTAAAGGAGGGAAACCCGCAAACCAAAACCCCCTTGTCGGACCTCCTGATGAACACGTTTTAAAGCTTGCTATCAGAATAGTTTGTGGCTGAGGGTACTTCGAAACACGAGCTGTTTGGTTCTTTTTGCCTGTCTCAGAAATGTTCTATGTAAGAACGACTTCAGATAAATGGCCTTGTTTACAAGCATGTGCCAGGATTTAAAATAGTGTCTGAAATGGAATGCGCCCGCTGCCTAGAAGCTGATTCCTTGGACAGAGCGCTTTTTTTTGGTGCTGTAAAATACAGGCGGGACTTGCCCATGGTATATTCACAGAGAAGACATCCCATGCCTCTTTGCTAAAGAACAAAACAGAATGAACACCTTCCTGTTCGCAATATGTTTTATTATCTGTATTTTGAATCAAATCTGCTCCAAACGCATTCCTTCACCCCGTAGAACTGTCTGCCAGTTTAAATGTATTAACTCATTCACACACATGCACTAATAACACGAATTTAAATAAATATAAGAAATAACACCTGGTTTGTGTCGAAACCTATTGCAGGTTGTGTTGTTGAGTTGCATTGGTGCAAGAATGTTTAAGCAGAGTATTTTGTAAAATTTGGACTTCTTCATTCCAATTTTTGCCAAAAGAACACTTTTCCATTGCTCAAGATAACATGAAGTTGATAACTTAACAATGCACTTTAAATACTCCTCCTTTGGACATACACCGTTGTTTGCTACTTACATTGGGAAACACCTGTCAAGCTTTATGGGAACGGATAAAATATTTTCCTTCTAGAATTTTCTGGCTTGTCAGCTCTGCTAGTTTCAATAGTGCAGTAACTATGTACAATTTCAAAATGGATATGCAATAAAGTTCAATGTGTTCTTTTTGGGAGTTGCTTCGAGTAACTTTTTGAATGCAAATGTGTTTGCCAAAATCCTTATATGCTTAGTTCTAGTTGAATATTTGTTGTCCTGTAACCTTGTTACATTACTTGTTTTGATGTAGCACACACCTGCCAATTTGTCGGCCCCTTAGCTGTCTTGTGAGCAGAAACATATAGATTTGCCATCACTTGGGGTTGTTGGTTGACGGACCCTGACCAGTATGGTGAGTGTTGTGTTGAATTTCAGACTTTCCTACTGAAAGTGTTATGAAGCTAAGTGGGCCTTTTGTGGGTATGAGATGTTGGGGTGTCTCTGCAGGTATCACAGTGAGGGTACTGGTTTTCTGACCCTTAGCCAAACCTATGTCCTCTGTTTTGTCTAAAGTCTTGTCAAACCTTATCCTGAACAAATGTCTTCCTGAAGTTTGTGTGGCGCATGGGGTATGCGTGTCTGATTTCGAGGTTGACTTGCCTTTCATAGCCTATATTAGAGAAATACTCCTTATTTATCATCTTATATTCATCTTCTGTTTTCTGATAAACAGGAAAGATCCGCTATCTGAAAAATAGGGAATACCCAAATAGGTGCAGTTCTGGGCAGTGATTTATGTTTGTTTTTAGTATAAAAAAAGTGCAGACAGGTATGCCTTAACATTCGGTGTACTTACATTACTCTTGATTAAAATTGTAATTCACAGGTGGATTTGGATGAATTAAATGGACTGTGAAGGCCCATACTTTAGAAAGGGCAGGTGATGAGATCGTTCTAGTTTATAAACCTCTCATTGGCTCCCTCCGCGCGCCTAGAGTTGTTTTTTCCTTGTTAGTCCTTACCCCATTATGTCTGGAAATCAGAAATATGTTAGGAGAGCCTCTTTTAATTCTCCACTCTCTTGTGCTCTCTTACCGCAGCCTCTCTCCACGGACTATGTTTTGAATTCCTGGTAATTGCAGATTCCAGCTGCAAATTACAGCACTTTTTGAGCATCCAGTAGAGCACTTGGTGTCCTCATGGCAGCACTCTATTCTAGGTTCTTCTGTTAGGAAACACAGACAGTTACCTCATCCTTTGGTGAAGCTGCACCTCAGATACCTCGAGGCACTAAAAGATTGGACTGGAAACTTCCAAAGAGTGATATAAACCTGCAAGCATTTGGAACCCAAACCAAGCCAAAGATCTTCCTAAAATTAAGATTTACTTTCAGTTTGGTGCCAACAGGCTTCACGACTGTATCCCCATTCCAGCTAGACATGGGCTTATGTCTGCGGGCCTAACATTTCTCCCAGGTAATTTACGGGGAGGTGAAAGATAAGCCTATCTCTGATGAAGATCTGCTGTCAGCTCTGCCAAGTGCCACATATGATGGAGCACACTTGCTCTTTAAACTCTCTCTTTTCTGGACTTTGAAGTTGAACCCTTATTATTCCCAGCAGAACTATGGTGCTCTAAATTTCAGCAATGGACTTCTGCTCAACTTGTGTCACAGTTCACTAATTACTTGCTCCCTCACCCGTTAGACAAGAACCTTAGATTTTTTCTCAAAGTGGAATACTTGATGCCGATAATAAAAATAAATCTTGCCTTATCTTTGATGTTGACCTTAACTTGGTCTCCTTTCTTCTGAGGTTGGGTAGATATGCTAAGAGGAGCATAGAATGTGCCTTGAAGCCATGCCGGGACCGCCTTCTAGTTTCGCTCGACCAGTCAGTCTAATTTTAGATATTCTTGATGTCCATTCTCTAAGGGGCTCGACACAGAGACCCCTCTGTTTCATGGGTGATGCCCATGCCACCATTATGGCCAAGCATCACCAATCCATCTTAATGTACATAGACAGCAAAAATGCTGATGTGACGCCTTCAACTTTGCTTGCTTCTTCTGGGGGCTTTCTCTTTAGGGACCAGTTCCTCAATGAGATCTATAAGTATTGTCCTCCTCGATAATGCTCAATCATCCATCATCCATGTGCTGATCCCTCTTAACAGATATGTTTATGGTTTATGGTTTGAGTTCCAAAAAGTAGGGGGCTTCTCCAGCAGTAGAAACCTATCCAACTGTGAGCACACCTTCAGATGTGGAGTTTTATATAGCGCAAACTTGACCCGAATCCAATCAGGTATCAGAGCGCTTTACATAGCACCAGTTACGTTACATGA
Organism: Triturus cristatus; assembly: GCF_964204655.1. Classification (NCBI taxonomy): domain Eukaryota; kingdom Metazoa; phylum Chordata; class Amphibia; order Caudata; family Salamandridae; genus Triturus; species Triturus cristatus. Next base: position 1,435,209,865 of record NC_140589.1, read on the forward strand.
GGACACACATTCATATTGTGTTAGGCACAGGGAAATTAAGTGATTTGCCCAATATCACAGGATGTTCAGCGTCATTACCAGGACTCGAACCCAGTTCCCCAGGTCCGAGGGCGAGCGCCCTAGCCGTTAGGCCAACTCCTCTCAGAGTAGGGTATACAAACCCCTAACCATTGCAGAGAATCTTAACAGAAAAGGTACCACAAGAAGTGATAGAGGTGCAGTCCTCCTGCTTCTTCCAGATAACTTTCAGGTAGGGCCCATGCCTAGCCCATACCTTCAGGTGAAAGTGGTCCCTCTGCCAGTTCAAATATTCTATGGTACCTAAAGAAGGAACTTTTGCCAAATGTTAGCCCTAAAACTCCTTTGGTGTGCGATCTGCCCAATTTATAGGCCTCCTTTTGCCTTACATCGAAACAATATTTGCAGGCTGGAAGATCTCTCAATTTGAGTCAGGGTTTCAACTATTTGGTTTTGATCCAGCTGGGTCATAAATATTTGGGGGACCAACATTTGGGGCTGAATAACATCAAAGCTTGGAATAAAAAGCCACTGTCAAGTCCTGTCCTGATGTGATTTTGAAGTTGGATACAAGCAGACTGGACTGGGGTACTAATTTGTAAACTTCCTCAATGATAACCCACCTGAGGGGTCTGCCCTTCACATCAACTACTTGAAACAAATAGCCAGGACATTAGTTATCAAGAACATAGCGAGGAACTACTTCACTTGCACCATCCTGGTTTGGATGGACAACATCTCAGCAGTTTGCTACATCAGCAAGCTGAGAGAGTTGGTTCAAAGTCCCTTGGCTAGAGGTGCAAGGTTCTTTTGATCTAATGTATCTTGTGAGGTACCCGACTATCCAAGCTGAATTCCTCTCAAGCCCCTCCAACTTTATTTGCGACTGGCAATTTGTAGTGCAACTGGTTGCTGGACTTCTAAGGCTTCAATCCCTGGGCCCACTGCAAGTAAAAATCTTTGCCTCCAGCTTTAACTGTCATCTTTACTGATTAGGAGCTGGATTCCAGACCCGAACACCTGTGCAACCAGTGCCTTTCAGAAATATTGGAACCTTTTTTGAGCCGATGTCTTTCCCTTTTTGTCCATGATCCCTCCAGTTATGGTATATGTTTGCCGGTTTCTTATTCGTCTGGTCATAGTAACCATATATAGGATAAGGTGGGTCCTAGGGGGAAGTCATCCAAGGGCTTTGGGAAGCAATGGATTAAAAGAGCTATAGAGTCTCTAATGCATTTTACAGTAGAATATTTTTTTTTACAAATTTCTTGCTACAACATTGAGGTTGTTTGATCTGATTTTAAGATACTTGAATGACTTTCCTTGTTGACATTTTTACACTTATTTAAAGAGCAAGCTTGATCAAACATACAAAACATAAGACATTGACTCTCCGCAGCTGAGCGATAACAGTATGCTTATATTTAGGACTTGTTTCATGAGGTTTTGTGGTTGTTTAGAACCGTAAATAACGTGTGTTTTTGCTAAACTAACACTTGTATGACTAGAAATCTAGATTGCAGGTTGAACATAGATCCAGTTTGCTCCAGATGTGTCACCTCAGCAGAATTTTTGGTTAGTGGGAGTGACATAGCATACTTTGCCTTCTCCACCTCATCCCTCTCTACCACTTCACAATCACTCCGCACAAAATCCCATTATAGCATCATACCCTGATGATGAGTAATTTTTCATATTGTAAACAAATTCCCTTTATTAAATTTTCAGCAAGACATTGTTCTAAATAGTCATTTTTATACAACAGAGATGGACATCACACTCATTTGTGTATATTTTTTCACAAATCACTTAAGGCTCTCCTACTCCCTATCCCCCACTCAAAAAGCAAAATAAAAAAAGAGAATAGCAATGCCCTCAACCATTGTGTGGAGTCAAATCTTCTGGTCTCTCATTTCCATTCTACATTCTTGCCTATAGACAGCGAGAGAGGGGGGGGTGTGCGTGCGTGCGCCTGTGTGTGTGTGTGTGTGTGTGTGTGTGTGTGTGTGGAGTCTCACTGTCACAGTTTCCGAAGGCAAAGTCAATCTAAATTCTTGTAGTTCCCTAAAATATGACAGTATAGAAACTTCGGAAAAGTATATCATAATTAACAACAATCATTACTGAAATAAATGTGTATTCTTTTCACAAATCACTCCAGGCACCTCCACTCACTAGCTCCCCCTTGAAAAGCAAAATAAATACTATTAGGTAACAACTTACCCTCAACCATTGAGTGGACTCAAAACGTCTGGTCTCCCATTTACATTCTACCCTCTTGCGTAAACATGGTTGTAGTGTTTCTTTCCGCAGACTAAGGTAACTGGATCCCATGACAACCTCTTTTCAACCAGTGTCTGATACCCAATCTGCCACAAAACCCTGTTTGGGCCTTTCTAGTCCTAAACTACTTCTAGTGCCAAGTAAATGTATTAAGAATCCCCAGATGTAGTGAAACCCTATGTAAATTACACATATTAAAATGTAAATACTTTAGCATAGATTGTAGTGTGAAACACAATACCTATGTTGTTCAGCAAAGCAAGTTCTAATTAACTATTGAATTCAATTACAATTTAAACTACTCATGGTAGACATGCGGTTACATACGTAAATATTACAAATCAAAGGTGCCGCATCCCATACAAAGTTATAGTTTGAAAATGTCACCAATATGATGTCCAAAAGGCAACCCGGAAGTAAATGTTGAGAGGGTCAGTTGAGCTGTTAGAACTTCAACCTGGGAGAGCATGTCACTTCCCTTTTGTCCCTTCCCATTTAATGTAATAACCGTTGCCATCTTGAAAGGAAATGTACACCACTATTATTTTCTTCTTGGCTATCATGCCCTACACTTTGGAGGAAACGTTTTCAAAGTCGTTAATGATTTTCTTTTGCAGTATCTGGCTTCTTTTAATTATGCATATAAGAGTAGCTGGAATATCATTCTTTTTACTGTAAAGAGGGATTCTGATCTCAAACCAAGCACTTGGAAGCCAGGAGTTGCATGGCTGGTGTTAGAAATGGGGGTCTCGACTTGGCAAGGGCTTGCACCTTTGTCCAAATAGGTACCCTTCTTCCTAGCCAGGATAAGGGAGTTACACTCCTAAAATAACCCCTACTCACCCCCTTGGTAGCTTGGCACAAGCAGTCAGGCTTATCTTAGAGGCATTTGCACATAACCAAAAGTAATACAGTGTAAGCACTACAAAAGGACACCACACCAGTTTAGAAAAATAACCAATATTTTTTATATACTTTAAGACAAGACCAGAAATGATGAAAATCCACAATACAGTACTTAAAAATCTACAGTTGTCAAAGTAAGCTTTGAAAACAGTTCCTTGATGTCGATAGCTCTATCCGGGGCTATCACGGCATCGTGAGCAAACAAATCCATACAGTTGTGGCTGACTGCGGCGTTGCGGGCCAGCTACGGTGTCGGGAAGACTCGCAAACAGTTCCTTTTTAGAAATGCAGGGCGTCGGCGACCTCTCGTTGAGCTTCCAAAAACACGGCATCCGCAGGTGTCGGTTCCGGAGGTCGTTGCAGGAGTCGACGGGGCCCTCGAAGTCACACGCATTGCAGGTCGACCTCCTTTCTGTTGGGATCAGGAGCGCTGGCGTCGGCAGGCGTCGGGTGCTGCGGTGCGAAGTGTACGGTGCGGTGTCCCCAGGTCACGGTGGATTCACACCCCGCAAACGGATCCCGCGTTTCAAGCAGATAGATATGGGCTGGAAAAAGAGGGACTTATGTCAGTACTTTACTACAAAAAACGGCCCTTTTCACTAATCGGACCTACAATCCATACAGTCAACATATGACATGCGGCACATGCTAAGTTGGGCTGGCAAGGAGTCATAACCCAACTTACTCCGCTTTGGGATACACGGCGGCTTGGGCGACTCAAGAACAGTAAGGGATTTGCCCAATGGGATGCGATCGGCATCTCCACAGTGGGTGATCTGTGGGACAAAGGGGAGGTGATCACATTTGAATGCTTGCAAAGGCAATATGACCTAGCACCCTTGGAAATTTTCAGATATCTGCAGATTAAACATGCACTGCAAGCAGCCTTACCACCTGGCACTGTGGTCCCAGAGACCACTCCCCTAGAAGATAGGCTGTTGACTGACTACATGCATAAAAGGGCCACTTCCTTCACCTACCGAAAGCTAGTTAACAACTTACCTGATCCTACTGTGGCACTCAGGGACAAATGGACCCGAGACGTAGGGAAACTTGATGACACTGATTGGCAGGAGGCACTAGCGTCCGCACGCGAGGTAGGGACAATCCAACATCCATTCTGCCTACGAAGGTGTGGGGAGGAGGGTACATTTTATCACACCATATGGCAATGTCCGAAAATTGAAGCCTATTGGGTAAAAGTGATGAGAACGCTATTACAAACAGAGGAGGTGTCACTGGTGCCCGAGCCCAAGAGCAGTCTATTGAATGTCTGGGAGCCGACCGACCTGACTCATCCAGCACAGGATTGGGCCACACTGGGGATAATGATTGCAAAGCGTAATATTGCCCGAAAATGGGGTTCGGAAGAGTCGCCGACGCTTGCCACATGGTGCAAATACATGGACGCCGCTATGGTAGCCGAAAAAGCAGTGTTCGTCAATCGAGGCTTTCCTCAAAAGTGGAATAGGATATTGGGGGGCTTGGAATAAATTTAGGGGCTACATCTGTGAACCACCAAGGGTGTGGACAGACGAGGTATCTGATGGGGAGGGCAGAGGACCGAGATTAATACATGTAATAATGCTATGCTTTCTGTACTGTGGAACTTAACGAGGAGTGAAATGTCGAAGGAGTATGTAACAATGAACTGCGATATATGTAGGTGCTTTGTGATTAAATTATGCCCCGATTCAAATAAAAAGAGTTACAAAAAAAAAAAGGTAATCATTTCTTCTCATTAAACCTCTGCAGTGAGTACTTGCCCACTGATACCCTCAAACATTGATAGTACTTCTGCTTGACATTTCTGTGCGCAAAAGTCTAACTTTTTTGCGCCACTTTTGACAACAGTGAAGATACTGAGCATCGCAAAGATTTCTTTGGAGCCATTTACAAAGGAAGCAAATACTATTTTTACAAGTGAATGAAGTTTAAAACAAAAAACATCCTCAGCCATTTTCAAGGAAATGGCAAGGAAAACATAGAAAACCACAAAAGCTGGATGCCATTATAACTGTATCCTGTGCAAAAGAAAATAACACACCATATGCCGAAGTTCTATGTCATGCATGATAGAAAAGCTGAAAATTGAATACCCACATATGTGGATGTCAGAAAAATACAGTACTTCGCTGCGGCGGAGGAAGAACAGGGGTTTGTTCGATGTGCTGATTTGTTGATTTCGTAAGTGCAATTTTTGCCAGTGTTGGACTATGGCACCCCGACATTCATGTTTTTATTGATTGTGAAATACCACAAGCATACTATTATTTGGAAAGATTGCTTTAATGTGATCGACCATAACTCGCAAAATTGTCATAAGCTGGCCCACAACATCTTACAGAAGCAAAGGATCATTTAACTACACCGACACTCTGTACCGTCTCCTTCCCAAAACCCAACGAACCCTCCTGATAGACTGACAAAGGGATTCCATTTTTCTAAGATAAGTGTGGCCTACTAGTTGCCCCCTCCCATATGAGAGGCATGCCTGCTAGGTTGAGATAGGTGGGAATAGTGGTGTAGGCTGGTATGACAATTATATGGAGAGTTGGATGAGACCTTTGAGGGCCTGGGAAGAGCTACAGGCGAGATCTCAACACTCCAAATTCCTCCAAATGTTATAAAGCCCTTTTTTGCCCAAAGGGCTTCCAGATGCACTCTTGTCTAGTTTACTTATCGCCAAATGCTGAGTAATTGCTAATTCTGTCTCATTATTTTTTTCATGTTTTATAGGTTTTATTGGTTTTGAAAGAGAACAAAAGCAGACATTCACATTACAGCATGCCAGTTTGCCTTATAGGTTACATCTACTATTTGAGACATAGTAAGTTAGCTGGTTACATGGGTCCAACATATACATGGAGCTTGCAATGTAGATATCATGCATCTGTCATTTTGGTTTAGCATGTATGGTTGGTGTGGGCCCTGGTTCATTCTCAGGCAGTAGTTAGTTGTGTAGATGCCTCGTCTCTCCCTTGTGCGGCTGTGGGAGCCGCTAACTGGGAAGGTGGATAATAAAGTTTGGGACAACTTAAAAAAGAACTAGAGGGACAATATCTTTCAAATTCAAACTGGAGTTGCCATCCCTGTTCCCTATTTCGGAGGGTGCTGGTTCTCCTCTCTGTCGCTGCCTAGCTGTAAATGGTGCCAGGTTTATGTCTGATGCTGTCTGGTTGCGGACCCCCTCTTTCCGTTATGTGTCGCGATCGGGATTTTGCGACGGGCCAGTGTATCTTCTCTAAGTAGATGCCTTCTGCTGTAGCCCACAATGCTAGGGACCGCCTCCAAGCTTGTGTTCTGGGAGGCTCAGCGGACCTCCATCGCTTAGAGATTAGTCGTTTCGCCACTATCAGCCCTAGTGCAATGAAGCGAGAGGTCACTCTTAGACTCTTACGTTTATGGTAAATGTGCAGGACACACGTTGTCCACTCTAGGGGCACCCTGCGCTCCGTGCATTGAGCTAGGGTGTCAGTTACTGTCGTCCAGTATTCCCCAGGCGTGGGCTGCTCCGTAGCATGTGTAATAGATCTGCGTCCATGGGGTGGCATTGTGGATTTCTAATCTTGTCTCATTATCTATAAAATATTATTTTCAACTCTCTGTCGCAAGCACACAATACCTTTTTTCCAGGCCATATGTGTACTTGCTGCTGGTCATTTTGTCACGCAGAACATGTTAAGGAAAATTTAATATTTTAAAAACGCTAAAACAACCAGTCCTAAAATAATGAAACTTCCCATTTAACAATAAGCTATGCAGTGTGTCTGACTAAAGTATCTAGTAGACATTTCCTTTCCTCTAAAGCTTTCCAGTCGTTCCCTCCAATATGCTCCTGCCCATTTCTGATGAATACTTCTTCTGGCAGATTTCTCTCCTGGTGAATAACGCTAGGTGCCAGACTGGATCCTGAATTTGTTTTTCCCTGCAATACACCTCCATTGTTACTGGGTGACACCTTGCATCTGGAGCGCAATGACAATCGGACATTTAAGGTGCCAACTGGCGCACTGGCTTCATTTCTTGTTCTTCTGCGTCTTACATATGTGAATCCGGAGCTTCTCTCAGTGTTTGATGACGATTAGATTTAAAGTCTCCTACGTTTTTTAGGGTTTATATCCTGTTACAGATGTTGTGCACAGATGCTTTTATCAGACCAGCACAACATCTTTAGTGGTGTCTATGATCCGTCCATGGCTCCTCTGCCTGCAACTTTTGTTCCTTGATGCAACTGACAGCCATTGGAGGGCAGGGGCCAAGTTATTTATGTCCAAGGCTCGAAGGGACATGCCAAAGGTATTCTCCTTCCATTTGGTAAATCTTCTGACAGATCAATTTTCTGTCCTCCCACAAAAAAACACCATAGGATGGCGAAGTCCTCTTGTTTCGAGGAAGCATCTTACTCCCGGGACTGTTTGGAGACTCCATGCCGTTCCCGACATTGGTCTCTTCCTTTTTATCAGAGCTAATTCTGACTTTAAAAAAAGAGGAAACTGGAGTCTCCTACTCCATTGACCATCATCAGTCGATGACTTCTGGCAGGCCATGCTGAACTTTTTCAGCACAGTCCTATTACCCCATTGGCCACTCCCTAGGAGTGAGCCTGCTCCAGCAGGTTTGGCAATTCTGGTGGATATGACGCCGCCTAATTCACAATCTCAACAGGTTTCCGGGAAGCCCATGCCTTCCAAGGCGCAGACTCATGTGTGCTCTGCTTCACCTACGATGCTATCACTGGCATCACCCATGGAATCCATTTCAGTGCCAGCTCCATCCCGGAAGTTGGCTGACTGTATCAGAGTAGCAAGGACTCTGCTTATTTTGATGATGAACTTCTGGCAGAGTACCTTCAAATGATTCTCCCAGCTGGATGCATTTTTTAGATCAGAGTCAAATGCTTTTGCCATGCCTGATAAAGACTATGGCTGAACTGAGGATGAGGAATCAGAGGTTGACTTCCACCTCGCCTTTTACAATAGAGATGTTATCCTCTGCCTGGACTTACAGAATGTAAGTGGCTCGATACAACTTCCTAAGGTGAATACATCTCCAGAAAGTGACATCTTTTGCCCTTCTGGAGGAACCTTCTTTATTTACTTCAGCGATACGAAAAGCAGCTGAGACTGTGGAACTAACCTTGCCTATCATGGAAGCAAAACTATATTTTTAACTACAATCTTGGACCTCTCCTCAACAGTCGCAGAACTTCTGCTGCTGTATAACGAGGCACTCTTGGAGACAGTGTTAGCTGCCTATGAAACACCATTCTTCGGCTTGGCACTCTGTAGGCAAATTTCAAGATGACAAAGACCTGCATCTTCTGTTCCAAAGTGTCTGATATCACATTCTTCTCTGGAGATTCTACACCTCTTCCACAAAACTGAGCCCCTTCTCTTATACTATAACCCATGCAGAAGTGCCTAAAGGCAGGGCCGGACTGAGACCAGCAACCAGCCCTGGCAGGTTGCTTCTCTACCGGCCTTGGTAACCGGAGGGGAGGGGGTTGTTAGCCGCTAAGCACTGCTTCTGTTTTCTTACAGAGGGCCGATTTTGCAGCGCTGCTGCAAAACCGGCACCCTATACGAAAAACGGCCCCCTGTGGCCACAAAACCGGCTCCAGCCCACCGGGGAAATGCCCGGTGCCCGCTACGGCCAGTCCGGCCCTGCCTGAAGGGCTGGACTCTATTGGATAAAAGGTTTGTGCCTCTGGCAGCCTACCTCTTCTTACTACGAATGCCACGTTCCTTATTGGCACTTTTCTGTCCTGTTAATACTGATCTTGATGCTTACAAACAAATCCTGAAGTGTGGTTTGGATTCTGCAGACACAGTGGCTCTATCCATGGTCACACTGTCACCCTTCGCATTCCACTACCTTTTCAGGAGATGTCCAAGTAACACCGATGGACTTACTCTTTGATGGAGAGGGGCTGGTCAGGCCGACTCCTGACTTGAGCACTTTAAAAACAGCCTAGCCACAGCACTCTACTTGAGACTTGCCTCCCATTTCAAACTAGTTCACCAGCAGTATTGAAAATTTCAGGGCCATACCAGAGCACAACATTCTCATCAGCATTAACCTTTGCAGCCGATCGAAACTCCCCAACAAAAGTATCACTCCTTTGGGGACAAGAGAGCGGATCTAAGGGATGCAGCAACTCCAGACCCCTTTAGCTTCATCTAGCTCTGCTGCTTTAAAGCCTTTTGGATTTTCCCCTCTGAACCACCAGCTTCGGTAAGGGATGGGTCATGGGGGAGTCTCCCATTTCTCCATCAGTTGGAAGATGATCACAATGGATCACTGTGTGATATCACTCATCCACAAGGGCTACACCATCCTCTTCCATGCTTCCCCTCCAGACCACCATCTTTCTGCCAGGATGTGCTCTCTGACTCACCCCTTGATCTTGGATGCAGAAGTTCTCTCTCTTCTGAACAAAGGGGCTGCAGAACGGGTGCCTTTGGAAGAAAGGGGCATGGGATTCTATTCTATTTATTTTACTTCTTGATTCCCAAGAAGTCATTTCATCTGTCAAACCTTCCATCTCACAGACGTTGCCAGAGATTCACTGTGTTTCTGCTGTTTAGTTTTATAACTACACCACAAGTTTTTACCAAGGTGTTGGACGTAGTGGCAGCTTTACTGTGGATGCCACATATTTCTGTACTTGGATAATGGGCTCGTGAAGGTGGGTTCCCCTGAGCTGTCATGGAACATCTTCAGCACACCATGACCTTTCACTACGATTTGTACTTCAGAAACAACACCCAGAAGTGCCATCTCATTTCCAGTCTGAGGTTGACCTTTGTAGGACGGTGTTCGACCTGATCTTTATGAAGGCCTTTCTCCCTCCTCAGAGGTTTTCAGATTTTCAGGATATGTTTCTGATGTTTCTGACTCCGGTTCAAACACTAATCCCTGGTCTGCAAGTCCTATACTTGGTAGACCTAATGGTCTCATGCATTATATGGATGTTGCATTCCAGATGGCAAATTAGGGTCATTCAGTGAGGCCGAGGCTCCAGAACCAAGGGAGCATTTCAGCTCTGGTGCAGATCTGCCATTCTGTTCTCCCAGGTCTACTCTGGTGGATGTGCTCCTCCAATATGCTGTTGGGTCGTCTCTTCAGTCCCCTGCAATTTTAAGCTACTATAGTTAAAGACACCTCCTCGTTGGGCTTGGGCGCTCACCTAGATGACAAACAGAGCGGTCCCATGGCCCACATTAGTGCAGCATCTACACATAAATGTGAATTAACAGTGGGCATGTGGTAGTCTATCTTGCCACAAAGGACTTCTTCACTTCCTCCTGATGAAACGTTATTCAGTTTCTGTTGGACAACATTTCCACTGTCCATTATATCAAGATGCTTGTACCTCAGTCACAGACATTATCTAGAGGAATCTATAAGTTGTTTATGGGCGAATCACCTCTGGGCTTTGCCAATAACAACATTACATTTTTAAGAAGCCCCTGACAAGCTAATAAAATCAAAGTCCTATTTAGGAGATAAAGATGTAATAGCAAAACAAAAACACGCCTGGCAGATTATAAACACGTTTACAATCTTAAATTCACAACCATACTTTGAATATAGCACTCTAAAACATTTTAAAAGAAAATTTATATTGCATAGATTTGACATTCACTCCAGCTTATCTAGCTCTCCACCTTGGCAGAAAATCAATGGCGACCTGAGTTGCAGGCTATGTGGGGCAGCCGAGAAAACAGTGCTACATGTCTTATAAAAGAAAGGCAGTCAATGCTTTGTCCATTGCTTACGCCATCGCGGAGGTGCTGAATCCTGCAAATATAAGACTAAACTACAGTTCTATACAATTTATGCTCATTCATATGACTGCAGGACATTTGACCATACACATGTAACCAGTTTCAGTGTTTGCAAACTTGTTAACCTTTATTTTAAGTATGGGCAATCACAAGATCCTTTTGATGCAAATTTGCACTGTTTTTTTATTGCCATGTATTATGTATGTGATGGTCTTTATTGATTCCTGTCAACTTATGATCCAATTACAATTTTATAAAATCTTGGCACAACTATAGGACAAAAGTAGCCCTAGTGCAGGACATCTGAGCATATATATGTAATTGATCTCAGCATACGTGTAAAGTATGGATAATCACAGGAATGAGTTTGATGCAAATTGACACAGTTTTTATCGATATTTATTTCTTTGATCAACTTTTGTTAGGCATGTGATGGTCTTCATTAGCTCTACATGTTTTACAGAAATAAACTAAACTAAAAATAGACTCGTCAGAGTGGGGTCTTGGGCCCTGTGTTGGGAGGTGATTTGGCTCTAGCGATAGGCCCAGACACTGAGCATATTCCCTGTAGTGGGCCACCTTGTTGACATCCTCAATGTGAAAGGTCTGCATCATCCCTCAATAGAAGACCACAAGTGGCAACTTCATTCCATTGTGACAGAAACAATCTTCTCTAGATTGGAGTGACCACTATTACATTTCTTTCTCATGGCCAGAAGAGGAAGTGTTATCAGTTTTATGCCATGTACTGCCCTCAGGTTCGGTGGGTTACAGGATGTGCTTTATACATTCCCACTGATTCATCTTCTGTTTTAGGTCCTGAAAGAGTGCAATAGGATCTAGTACAACTGATTTTGATCATCCAGACTGGGAGAGGAAGATTTGGTATACCGAACTGTTGAAACTCAGCACTTTGCCTTCTTTTCCTTTCCCTTACAGAGAGACCTGCTTTTGCAATAGAATGACTGAGTCCTCCACCCCAATCCTGTGATGTGTGGCTGCACATTTGGAGATTGAGTGGTGCCAGCTAGACTTGGCTGCATCATTTATGGAGGCAGAAGGATCAAGTTTGTTCAGAAGTGTGAGTCGGGGATCTGATGAACCCCCTGTCAGTCCTGCCTTTCCAACGTTTTATACTTCACATTATCTCTTACCCAGTAGGGCCTGGCAGTGGCTACTGTAGGATATTATTTGGTTGCCCTATCTGCTTTCATTTGACCCCCCTTAGCCGCCTTTGTTGTAGATACCGTTATTTGTGTTTTTCTAAAAGGTTTTTGCTACTTTGTCTTCCCGCTGCGTTAACAGTAACACAGTGAGATTTGCATCTTGTTACTGTTCCTCATGACAGCCCCATTTGCACAAAAGCGCAGCACCTAGTTGGACGTCTGGCAACAAACTGTTTTCTTTGTGACGATAACTTTGGCCCATAGTGTCAGTGGACTTCAGGCCCCCTTGGTCAGACCACCCTTCATTGCATTCTAACTGGGGAAACAGGTTCTTCGTACCTGTCCTTCATTTCTACCAAACGTGGTATCTGCATTTCACATGGGCCAGTCCATAACTCCTCCATTACTACTCTTCCCTCCTCCGCATCACACTCAGGAGAAGGAGTATCTTCATAGACTGGATCTCAAATATGCGTTTTTTCTTTTTACTTCGACCGTACACATCAGGATAGAGTGGATGATCAGTTGTCTGTGGGCTTTTCTCGAACAAGAACAGGCCTCGAAAAATCATAAAAATGTCACTAGACCTGCAGGTCTAAACTTAAATAATCTACTCAACCTAATTATAATGCTCTTGACTCATAAACTGGTTTCAAATTATGTGATCCTGGGCAAATATTTTAATTCACTGAGCTGCCATTTTCTACTTTCTCACATATGAGACCACCTTCAAATATGCAAGTTCAGCATGTCTGCTGTATAAAGAACACCTTTGTTTGATTTAATAGACTAAACTCTGTATATAATAGAAATCTAGCCGCATATAGGATTCACATGACCGCTGACTTGCCTCTTAGTTGATTAACCGCATTGATATCAGCGCGAGGTCAGGAACGTTTCTCAAATCATGTTTAAAAACTTTCACTTTTAATAAACACATACCTGAAGCATGAAGTGATAGCACACTTATTTTCAATCAGCAGATTTTCCATTGAAATGGCCACAACATTTCCCACTGACATGTAGTTGTACTGATAAACCTAAATAGCGTATAATGTTTGAAAATCGAGTTTCTGCAAATATGCGTCATTTGCCCATCACCAAGTAAAGAGTTCTGATTTTTTTAATGCTTTTTAAATCTTTGTTTCATCACTATTCTAAATTACAGAAAAATGTTCTTTCGTAATCCTGATATAATTTGAAATACGTGTACTATTCATTTACAAGCTGTGTAAATGCTGTGTGTTAGAAATAAAAAACCTGACATCTTACAGCCTTTTGTTTCACAATGACTGTGAGACAGCTCACTTGACAAAAACCTGTTACTGCAATAAGAGAAAGAAAAGTAAACACCATTATCCAGGAGAAGATTAAAAAACAATTAGTAAAAGACAAACTGACATTTGACCTCTGCGCTTGAACAAGGTAAAAACAAGATTTAAAGGAATCTTTATTGCTCATTTACTTTCTGAATGAACAGAACACCTGTTCCTTCCAGCTTAAGTTCACTTGCCAGAACAGAGGAGTAGGTACTAAAAATGATAAAATCTGACTTGCCATAGTGGAGTGGGCTAGTAGATTTTGGGCCTGATAATCCTGCCCAGCCTTGGAATAAGCCCACCCACTGGTATTGCAACAAAGTCTAATGGAATTAATATGGTCGAAGACTTCTTATATCACATCAGAAAAAAGTAGTTGGACTTTTAAATTAAATAATTGTTCAATTATGTTAAAATGTTAGATCAAATTAAAATTAAATATTTTATCATTTTAAAAATCAATATTGTTAAAAAATGCAATTAAACTTCTAAACTTTTAATTAAACTATGACATTGTAAATTAACACAAAGACATACGTTTTAAATGAAGTTGCTAAATATTAATCAGGTTTTAAACTGCTAGTGAAGGTGGGTTTTCTAATTTTGATTTAAACCTATTTATAAATTAGATGAATAGTTTAATTACTAAGTAATTACCATTTTATTTATTGGTTCCAGGTTCATAATTTTACATTAATTTACATTTGTATTTTACATTAAAATATATTTAATATTTTTTTAAAGAATTAATAAATGTATTATTTTCCACATACTTTACCTACTTTGTGGCTGAGATTTGTCTATGTGTGAAGAATTACTAGAAGTAATTTAATATTCGTAAATCCTATCTTAGATGTCTTCACTAACGTGATTTCAGGGGGTGGAGGAAAATGTAAATCTGCACTTGGTTACAACTCTGCTCTCGAAATGCTGAATACCATAAAAGTGTTGACATATACCTAGGTGCGGGAGTAGACTTAAGCATGAGTAACTGTACATGGTTTTTCACAAACATTCTTTTTTGTCTGTGGATTCAACCTGTAACTTTTTGCTGGAGATGCATATATTTGAATGTTGACACCATTAAATGGTAGGAAATTTGGTGTAGCCAGAGGCTGTGGGGTTGTGTCGGGCCGTGTCCATGGTTCAAAACAGCGAAAACGTTATTGGCTTTCTTTAAAGTGCAGGTCGAGCCATCCTTGTGGAGGGCATTGTCACGCGGCTCCAGTGGATGAAACCCTCTCACTTTTTAAGTGTGTTCTCTGCTTATGATATCATATCTGTCAAATGACCCCGTGTCACGAGCGCCTTTGGGCCAGTCCTGGCTTTGCAAACAGCGCCACTTTGGATTCTGGGGCTTGTAGTTTCACTGTCCCCATTACAGGTGTGACTTTACGAGACAAAGCATGTGAGTGCCGTAGATTAAAAATGCATACAGAGTGAGCGAAGGTGGATCTTAAGATATGTGGCCAGCTGACGTCTTTGATGTTTAGGCATTTAATAGTGTGTGTTATCATCACGCACTGCTGGTATGTGGTGTCGCTCCCACAGACCCCAGGAGCTCGAGGGAGGATCCCACAAGCGCGTTTCCTGCCCGAGGCTGCGGCCTGCATGGGAAGCAAGGGACAATGGGAATGGGGAGCTTATTTCCAGTGAAATCAATTGTTCAGACAGCTGGAGCTGGTTATTTGAGGAGTTTAATTCGGAGCCGGCTGACGAGAGTGAGTTGAAGGGCCTCGAAGGCGACAGAAGTAGCTGGCGCGCGCTGGGGTCTGCCGCCAGGAATGCCTGGTATGGGCCGGGGTCTGCTGGCAGGAATGCGGGGAATGATCGCATCTCGCCCAGGCTGCAGATGGGAATGATTTCACCCGCATGCTAGGTGCCTGAAATATGTACAGGCGCGAGGCCTGCAGCCCCGCACCACTGGCACTCGAGGACCTGGTATGTCGGAGCGGTGAACTACTACAACAGCAGGCCCCCCCTCCCCCCCACACACAGATAGCTACTACTTCATAAACTCCATAGAGGAAAACATTCCACGCCGCGGTCTGCGTGAGGAGTTCACTCATTTAATCCACACCTCCAGCTTTATGAGCAGAACACCATGCACTCGCTGTACAATATCATTAAATTCACTGATCAAAACCCAAACATACCAATGGATTTACATGTATGCAAACGCACCAGCTGTAAACATAACTCCGGTGCTTTCTGGGTGTAATATGATTTGCATATTTCAATTGTATCACATTTTATCACATTTTGTTCAACTGTGTAACTTCTGTCAGTCTTTTCATTATATTCGCTATGTTAAACGTTCTTTGTGACGTCTGCGAGTATAGATAGCCCGAGTGTTTGTTCATCCTATAGATAGACATGGTGATTGAATATGTCCTGTAAGCTGATTGATTTTTTTCAATTTTTCAAGTTTATACTACAAAGCAAAAGAAAAGGTTTAAGAGACCAGGACATATTTGACAAGACCTACATTTTCATAGGGGAATTTCTGATGCTACTTCCAGCAGGTTATAATAAATATATAGGAAACAAAGCTCTTCTCCCAGACCATCCTTCTTCAGACTCACAAGACACTCAAATGCTAGAGCTCTTTTTTGTCGCAGGTTAAGAAAACAATCGCTGGCAAAGCCAATATGTTTGTTTAAGTTCATGCGAAGGTTATGTTTTTTTATTGCAAGCCGATGCAACGAAAATGAAAAATGACCGGCTGCTGCCTAAATGTGATGGCCATGTGCATGCAATAACGTTTTTAAATTGAAAAGAAAAATAACTATCAATATAAATCGAATAAAACAGTATCGGTGCTATAGCAGGCAGGTGCAGATTTACGTAGAGCAAACATAGAAACCCTTTTTAGGTTTGGCCTGCGACAGCACAAATACTGCATGCACTCAGAGTATTGGGCACAATAAAGTGCTTGGAGCCTGCCCATTGCTTACCATTCGTTGGCTTCATTGTCACTCCTTTTGCTGCCTCCTAATAGGCCAAGGCATGCCGGCCATCACTTCATTTTATTTGTGTGAAGCATGGACCAAGCACAGATTGATTCATCTTAATTAGTGTCCGTTCGCTGTTCGTGCTGTGATTCAGGTACTCTTTCTTTCACTGCTGCACTTTTTATGTAGATGTTAAAAATATTTGTATATTATTTATCACTGTACACATATGCATTTCAGGACACTTTTCTTATTCCAGTTCTCATGCTTTCTGTTTTCAGTTTTGGATATTGTTTATATACACCTGCATCTTTTGCAATTACTTTTTACGTGGGTTGGATAAATCCATTATAATGTGTAAATGGCACCCTAACAGCACAACATCTTCATGATGCTTACTGACACATGCTTATTTTCGTTGCCTTTCAGCTGTTCTTTTCTTTTATGTCTCCTACCTTTCTGTTGATTTTAAGTTTGTCTCCTTCTTTAAGTTACTTACTCCCACAACTGTACTACTCTAAGCCA